>NC_134137.1:177827500-178452500 GCF_033958435.1 Carettochelys insculpta
CCTTCCGCCGAGGGGGACCTGGGGCCAGCTGACACCCGCTGGCCATATCTACCGGTCCACCCGGCCCCCAGCCAGCCCCGGCCAGGGCTGAGGCCGAGGCGTGGGTTGCGGCCGCCCACCCCTAGCACTGGACATTAGGGGGTGCGGGGCCCAGGACGTGGCCTCCCCCTCCCCCTTTGTTATATTCCCCCCAGTTTAATGTAATTTTGTAAATAGTTTTTGTATGAGACCCGTTTTTATGCTGATCCTTGCCCCCCCATGTACATAGTTCTCCCCTTCCTTGTCTTCCCCTTTTATCTTATCCTTATTTATAATACATATATATATAAGTTTGATTTTGCCTGTAAATAGTTAGTCTTGATAATAATAATAAGAGTTCAACAGATATTTGATTTGACGAACAAATGTCTGCTTTTATTTACAAGAAAAGTGGGGGGGTGTGCTCTTGGGTGCTCTGTGGTGTGGGTGTAGGGGCAGGGAGTGTTGTGGAGGATGTGGGGGTGCAGTGGGGGGGAAGCCAGCGTTCACCCCGCGGCCTCGTCGAACTGGGCCCGCAGGGCCTCCCGGACCCGGGTCCCTTTGGGGTCCATCTGGCGAATGGGGGCAGCGGGTGGCTGCACATCGGCCCTGCTGGCCTCCACAGCCCAGCCCTGAAAGAAGGCCTCCCCCCTTGCTCTCCACGAGGTTGTGGAGGGCGCTGCACGCGCCCACAATCTGGGGGATGTTGGTGGGGCCACATCAATGCGGGTAAGGAGACACCTCTAGCGCCCTTTGAGGCGCCCAAATGTGCGCTCTACCACCTGGCACGCGTGGTTCAGGTGCAGGTTGAAGCGCTCCTGGCTGGCTGACAGATGACCCGTGTATGGGTGCATGAGCCAGGGCCGGAGGGGGTATGCTGCATCTGTGATGACGCAGAGGGGCATGGTGGTGTCCCCCACAGGGATCTCCCACTGGGGGATGTAGGTCCCCGCCTCCAGCCGGCGGCACAGGCCCAAGTTCTGGAATACCCAGGCGTCGTGGGTGCTGCCAGGCCAGTCCACATAAATGTTCAGGAAACAGCCCCGGCTGTCCACCAAGGCCTGGAGGACCACTGAGTGGTAGCCCTTCCTGTTTAAGTAGCGTCCTCCACTGTGCTCCGGGATGCAGACGGGGATGTGGGTCCCATCCAGAGCCCCGAAGCAATTGGGGAAGCCCAGGTTGGCAAAGCCTGCAATGGCGGCATCCGGGTCCCAAAGCCTCACGAGCCTGTGGAGGAGCAGAGCATTGATGGTGCGGACGACCTGCAGGGGAAGCACATGGGAGAGCACCCATGAGGGGTGTGCAGGGTGTGTGTGGCCCCCCCTGCCAGGGCTCCCCTCCCCTCCCCTGCCAGGGCTCCCCTCCCATCCCAGGGCTGCCTCCCCCTCCCCCCGTGGGTCCTCTTACCTCCATGAGGACAGCCCCGACGGTGGCCTTGCTGACGCCAAACTGCTGGCCCACGGATCGGTAGCTGTCTGGAGTGGCCAGCTTCCAGACAGCGATGCCGACCCGTTTCTCCACACTGAGGGCACGCCGCATGGCGGTGTCCTGGTGCCTCGGTGCGGGGGTGAGCCACTGGCATAGCTCCAGAAATGTCTGCCGGCTCATGCGAAAGTTCCTGAGCCAGCGGTCGTTGTCCCACTCTCCGAGCACCAGCTGCTCCCACCAGTCAGTGCTGGTGGGGTAGCTCCACAGCCGGCGGCGTATGAGGCGGGGTGGGGGGGCGGGGTGCTGCAGGCTTGGGGGTTGTGTCCTCCTCCCCTGCGGGCAGCTCCTCCTCTGTGGCAAGGATGTGCTCAGCTGCCTCCTGCATGGCATGGAGCAGGGCGAGCACTGCTCCTACAGGGGTGGCTGGGTGGACCTCTGGCTGCTGCTGCTGCTGCTGCTGCTGGGGGTCCATGACTGTGTTGCTCGAGGTCTGTGTGCCTATGGCTCTGCAGGCCACGTGCTGTGCAGGCTGCGTGTGTCTGGGAGGGGCCCTTTAAGGGAGCGGCTCGCTGTTGCCCTGGAAGCGCTACTTTGCCCTGTGGCCCTGTCTGCAGCTGTTCCTGGCACCCTTATTTCGATGTGTGCTACTTTGGCGTGTAGACGTTCCCTCGCAGCGCCTATTTAGATGTGGTGCTGCCCAACGTCGATGTTGAACGTCGACGTTGCCAGCCCTGGAGGACGTGTAGACGTTATTCATTGAAATAGCCTATTTTGATGTCGCTACATCGAAATAAGCTATTTCGATGTAGCGTGCACGTGTAGACATAGCCAGAAGGTCTTAAAAAAAGTTGACACTTTCTCTGAGGCCTACAAGCAGCTCAACCTCACACTCAACACAAAGAAAGCTAAGGTATTCCTAAAGTATTCCACTAAAAGTCTCCAAATCACCAGCGTCCTGCTTCCAAAATCTGATCAATAAAAAGACCCTGAAGAACATGGACCACTTCCCTCACTTCAGGTCCACCAAAGCAGGGACGGGACAGTTGCCTTCAGGCCTGGTAATTCTAAGGCGTCTTGGGCTCCCAGCTGCCACTGCTACTACTATGGCAATGGTGGTGGTTGGAGCTCTGGTTGCCTTAGAATTGCCAATAGAGTGCCAGAGCGCGATGCCAGGTGCTCCATGGGGCTCTGAGGGGGGACAGTGCTATAGTGTGGGTGGTGCTGAGGGCTGGCTGCCCTGGGCCTGCCCCTCCCACCCAAGGTCCCACCCTTTTGGGGGGCATGGAGTGAGGCCTCCTACACCTGTTCCGGGGCCTATAGTGGCTGCGAGCCCCACTGTTTTGCCACAGCAGCTGTCTCAGAAAGCTGGCATTGGCAAGGAAATTCAAGACTGCCTTCAATAAGACAGTGAAGCTTACAGATACTTGAGAAAATATATCTTCAAAGATCATGACATCAAGAATCTAACCAAGCTTTTTGTGTACCTGACTGCTTTCTTGTACAGTGCTGAAACCTTCGTCACCTACGGGAGACACCTCATGGTTCTTGAACAATACCAACAAAAGTGCCTCTGCAAGATCTGCTGAATCAAGTGGGGTGACTGAAGAACGAATATCAATGTTTTGTCCCAAGCCAAAACCACCAGCATTGAAGCCATGATCGTCCACCACCCACCCTACTGGGCTGGTCATGTTCTTTGCCAGAAAATTGACTGCTGAAGCAGGTCATGTTCTCACAACAGAGCTAGGGCAAATAGGTAAGAAGTGAGCAAATGCAAAGCCAAAATGAAGAAGTGCAGTATTGACAAACTTTCAAGAAATCCGAGACCTTAACCCATCAGAATGAAAAAAAGGACTGGTGGTAAGGATCCAAGTATTGCAAGCCAACTGAGTCAACAGAAAATGCAGCAATGGAAAAGGAAGAAAGAATACATTGTCATTTAACTCAACAATACAGATCCATCTCTCCCACTAGGAGATGTCTGCACCAGTTGTGGTAAGATCTGTGCATCCTGGATCAATCTCCTTAGCCACCTTTGGATCCATCAGTGATACATGGCTATCATTTTATCTAATGCAATCACTGTTGAACTCTGAGGGATTGCTGATGACCAGTCAATTTTAAATATCATTTTGCTTTTTCCCTTGACAAATATACTCCAATGTGTGATAAGAAAAATATTTTCCGTTTTAAATATTTATATGCAAAGTAAATTCAACCCTATGGCTTTACTATATATATATATATATATATATGTATATATAAAATCTGCCCACTGAGCTTCCAGATTTACAATACTAACATCTCCACATTCTGTGCTGCTGTATCTATGGATTCTCTGTACTGTAAATTAAATATAAAACATGAAATGAATTTGTAAGTGTAAAGTCTGCAGCAAATTTCTTCAGTGAGTGGGAGAAAACACCCAGCCACCCACCCTCTCTCTGTGTTGCTCTAATCTTGTACACATCAAAATGCTTTGGCTGAGAAGACATTCTAGCCAATGGGCATCCAAACGACAAAGATAAATACATGTCCTATACCTCTTTGCAGGGTCTAACTTGTGGTACATTTAAGCACAGTGTTCAAATGTTGGCATTAGGATTTCACTCTGGTTATTTTAGGATGAAAAGAAAACTAATCATGTCTTTCCACTGACACACAGGGAACTGACACACAAAAAGAGTGTTCCATATTTTGATGCTTAAAGTTAAGCTCTATTTAGGTATCAGACTTCAATTCTCACCACCTTTGAAAAGATCAGTCCAACTATTCAGCTGCTTAACTACGGCATTAGGCACCTAACATTAGGTATTCAGGTTTGGAAAATTTTGGCTATAAACTCTCATTGATATAAACAAAAAAGTTTTGGACTCAAGTTTTCTCAGTTTTCATGGGAGTACTGATTTCTCAGCAGGCATGTTGTAGGGTACCCTGACGCAAAGAGAAGCTACCCTCATTAGTTGCTAATATTTAGTTATATGGGCAATGGGCAGAAGAATTCTTTGAAAATTTGTCCACTGGGCTTCCAGATACGACAATGTTGACATGTCTACATTCTGTGCTGCTATATCTATGGCTACGCTTGATAAATGAGAGGAGGGGGTAATTAAACTCCCATCCAAACCATTGAGCTGCCCCTATACCAACATACACAGATTCTGAGTAAGAGAACTATGTATTCAGATTTAGAATTAAGATGTTAAAGACTTGCCTTCAGACAGTTGGCTACTATTTGATTCTGCATTACTGAAAGCTACCCATCTAGTTCCAGTTAAAAATCACTTCACATGCCAGCTGTTGCGGAGTTTGAAGAATCTGATGCTAATTTATACTGGCCAGGGGAAGGAATGAAAACGCTATCTGATTCAACAGTAACAGAGGGGAAGCCGTGCTAGTCTATACACGATCAAAACAAAAAGCAGTCAAGTAGCACTTTAAAGACTAGCAAAATAGGTTTATTAGGTGAGCTTTCGTGGGACAGACCCACTTCTTCAGACCATAGCCAGACCAGAACAGACTCAATATTTAAGGCACAGAGAACCAAAAACAGTAAGCAAGGAGGACAAATCAGAAAAAGAGAGTCAAGGTGAGCAAATCAGAGAGTGGAGGGGTGGGGGGGAAGGTCAAGAATTAGATTGAGCCAAGTATGCAGACGAGCCCCTATAATGACTCAGAAAGTTCCCATCACGATTTAAACCATGTGTTAATGTGCCTAATTTGAATATAAAAGCCAGCTCGGCTGTTTCCCTTTCCAGAACGGTGTGATAATTCTTCAATAACACACATACCTTTAGGTCATTGACAGAATGCCCCATTCCATTAAAATGTCGACTAACTGGTTTGTAGATCTGGAGTGGTTTGATGTCTATTTTGTGCCCATTGACCCTTTGTCTAAGGGAGTTAGAAGCCTGTCCAATGTACAAAGCATCTGGGCATTGTTGGCACATGATGGCATATGTGATGTTACTAGAGGAGCATGAGAAAGTGCCCGTGATTTTGTGAGTAACCTGGTTAGGTCCAGTGATGGTATTTCCAGAGAAGATATGTGGACAAAGCTGGCAGCGGGCTTTGCTGCAGGGAAAGGTTCCAGGACTGGGAACCTTTAGACTATACCCCAGGAATACCAGTCCTGGAACCTTTCCCTGCAGCAAAGCCCGCTGCCAGCTTTGTCCACATATCTTCTCTGGAAATACCATCACTGGACCTAACCAGGTTACTCACAGAATCACGGGCACTTTCTCATGCTCCTCTAGTAACATCACATATGCCATCATGTGCCAACAATGCCCAGATGCTTTGTACATTGGACAGGCTTCTAACTCCCTTAGACAAAGGGTCAATGGGCACAAAATAGACATCAAACCACTCCAGATCCACAAACCAGTTAGTCGACATTTTAATGGAATGGGGCATTCTGTCAATGACCTAAAGGTATGTGTGTTACTGAAGAGATATTATCGCACCGTTTTAGAGAGAGAAGTGGACGAGCTGACTTTTATATTCAAATTCGGCACATTAACACATGGTTTAAATCGTGATGGGAACTTTCTGAGTCATTATAGGGGCTCGTCTGCATACTTGGCTCAATCTAATTCTTGACCTTCCCCCCCACCCCTCCACTCTCTGATTTGCTCACCTTGATTCTCTTTTTCTGATTTGTCCTCCTTGCTTACTGTTTTTGGTTCTCTGTGCCTTAAATATTGAGTCTGTTCTGGTCTGGCTATGGTCTTTAGAAGTGGGTCTGTCCCACGAAAGCTCACCTAATAAACCTATTTTGCTAGTCTTCAAAGTGCTACTTGACTGCTTTTTATCTGATTCAAGTCAGTCAGTTTACACAGATGTGGGTTGATATTAGAATTAGTTTAAGGAGATTTGAGCAAATATGTTCTGTGAAACAGAGTGAATCCGGTGCCTTCACAAAGCTAACCAACCAAATTCACATCCAGGTGTGCTCTGTCTGGACAATTGTACCATATACATAAACTCAGTACTGCTCACCATGTTGGACATATCACACAGAAGCTACATGTTTTCAGGCTGGTTACTTAAAAGGCTGTTTTGAGGAGAAAATGCACAGCACAATTTAGCAAGCATTGTTTTGAGTCTCCTCACTGTCTTCACTCTATTTTCAACCTTTATGCATAGTTCTGAATGCTAACGAGGAAAAAAAGTGAAGCAATATGTTAGGCAATTGTTAGGTAATAACGAAGAGTAATCAAATAGGAATTTATTTAAAAAAAAGCACCTGCCCAAACATTGTCCCCTTGACAGCCCAGACAAATGGAATACTTTTATAAAGTTCAGCAATATTTGGATATATGTCTGTCACTTAGTCAACCAAATTACATACTGCTTGAGTATCATGTACAGCAAACTCTACAATCAGACCATCTTTAGTTTAGTCACTTAGGTAGCAAACTGTCTTTAGGGCTTATGAGTGGAATGAAATACTCTCTTCTATTTTTATTTAAAACTTACAGAACAAATTTATATCTGCATGTGGCCTTACCTCCTTTTTGCTACTGAGGATAACCCCACAAAAGTATTCTCTTTTTTGCTCTAACTGTATTTCGTTTCAACCAGTGCCCTTTTGTGGAGTAGAAATTCAGCTAGCACTCATGTTCCGTCAGGGCACACATATGTAGACCTGCAGCTACTTACGCCAAGGAGCATTTGTCCTACTCATTGCAAATTCACATTGAATATCTGCTTAGGCTTAATGCTAAAGAAGCAGGACATGCACACGGGAGTTTTGGACAAAGGCTGCTTTTAACAGACCTATCAATCTATTGTGTATTCTATTTCACTCACACATTATGAAGTAAGGCTGAGGAAAATGTTCATCTATGAAAGATTCCCCAGAGAGAGGTATGCTAAGACTCCTAGTCTTTCTATATTAGTATGAATGAAATTCAGTGTTTTAAGTGTCAACCCCAAACAGAAACCTCTGGAGCCTTCCATGGATTTGTGTTTTCAATTTAAGTAACGGCATTAGAAGTGGGTGTTACACAGAAATGTATAATGCACGCATGCACGCGCACACACAGAGGAAGAACAGTATTCAGCAAGACTTTTCTTTCATAATTCTGGTGTAACAACAAAATAGGCTGCAGTTCAAAGAATACTCCAACTTTTGGAGGCTCTGCTGACAGCCAGGGCTTAGACCCTTTACGTCAGTGGTGATGGGAATACCGATCTTACAGATATGCAAGAGCTTTAGTAGTTGTTATCAGTATTTCTGAACCACACACTTCTTTTCTCTCTTTCTCGCACCCTAACTAGTCTGTTCCCAAAAGGAATACCATATCCATAGAGAAAAAGGCCCGCATTCATGTAGCAAGAGCTATACCTTACTACAGTGAAGCCTGTTATGTGTTACTGGGCAGTCATATATACAGGTCTCACTCTCACAGGTAATTGGAGTTCCCCACCATTTTCTAACTTCCTGCCAAAGATGGCTACTGCTGTAATTCATGTTGGGGAAGGAGTCACTATGCAGGAAAACTGAACAAGTTTACAAATCAAATCATTTCCATACACATTATTTAGAGATCACCATCACATTATCCTAGGTGGCAGCGTATTACCATGTTACAGGATGAATCTCCTTACACCACACAACATGTTTCTTAAATCTTCCTATAATCACCCCAGGAGGGATTTTTTTTTTCAAAAAGATGGGCCTGTTTCTGCTTTCAATCACACTACTCCGACTCCAGGGACTTCAAGGGAATTACATTGTTGTAACAGAGACAAATGTAGCCCTAAATTATCAGACTTCAGACAGTGGGCCAGAGCCTCAACTTGAATAAATTGTTGTAACTCCACTGATGTTAATGGCGCTATGCCATTGTACCCTAGCTGAGACTTTAGCCCAGTGTCTTATAGAACACACACTCAGGTATGAAGGGAGCGGAGGAAGGAGCAGCAGTATACTCACCGGTTTTTACACCAGTGGTGCCAAAACTTTTCCTGTCACCCTCCCGCTTGACCAGTAATGGAATCTATCTGTGCCCCTCCTCTGTTGGCTCACCAGAGCTTGGAAGGAAGGCAGAGTCAGGGGCTGGAATGGGGATGGGGGAGGACCTGGGCGTAGAAGTAGAGCCTGACCTGGGGCATGGAGGGAATGAGAGCAGAGCTGGGATGAGGGCGAGGGAGGGGATAGAGCAGAGCAGCTGCTAGGCTGAGGATGGAGCCCGGCTGCAGGCAGAACAGTGCTGAAGCTAGAGGTGGTGCAGGGGGAGGAGTAGAGAGGTGGCTGGAGACAGAGCTGGTCTGGGGGGCAGAGCAGGCCTAGATGGCAGTCCTTCCCCTCAGGTCTGGACTGGGCACTGCGTCGAATGTTTCTCTGCATATCCCAAGTTATGAGCTGCAGTTATAAGCGTTTATGTTGATTTTATGTTGTTTGATTGGTTTGTAATGCTCTGCTTGTAAATGTTAGACTCTGAACATTAACAATACCTACGGTAGGATATATTTTTATTTTCACTCAATGTTTGCAATGCACTTAGTCAGACAAGGACACTAAACAATGTGCCATATCCATAATACATAGACTAAAGTTCTATGGTCTACATGGCATCTTTAGTTCAACCTAGCGCATATTTTTAATTGCACAGCAATTCCTTCCCCCCGCCAACTCCTTTATAGAGAATCTACAGTACTTGAAACTGGGAAAAGCAGTAAGCATGTTACATCTTCTGTCAGAGGCCCTGAAGATACAGCTGGGTTTAAATTCTGGAACCTACCCCATATCCTGCATTTGTTTTTTTGAGCTTGTGAGATATAAAATTGTGACCTGTGCAGACATGCTCAAAAGTAACTGATCTGTGTTTTTAGTACAGAGGTAACTGATCCCTATTTTTAGGCAATAGAATGCATGCACTGTATTCTGATAAAACAAGATCCAGGCTGAACATTTACTCCAAACAACTGAAATCTGAAACCAGGTTTTAAAAACCATTATCTTTTCTTCCCTTCCACTTGGTGTTGGGTGCACAACTTTACACTTTAAGGTTTAGTAAGATCACAAGTAAATAAACAAAGCATAGCAAGAGAGGTTGTCAGTGACATTTCTGGTTTTGCCCAAAACCATGAAGTCTCATGAGAAAAGGGATCTCTTGCATTTTTGGCCCATCAAGACCAAAAGAATTTGAATAAGTTGAGATAAATTGGGTGAATTAGCTCAGCACAGCTGTGTCTACACGTGCACGCTACTTCGAAGTAGCGGCACTAACTTCGAAATAGCGCCCGTCGCGGCTACACGCATCGGGCACTATTTCGAAGTTAACTTCGACATTAGGCGGCGAGACGTCAAAGTCGCTAATCTCATGAGGGGATCGGAATAGCGCCCTACTTCGATGTTCAACGTCGAAGTAGGGCACGTGTAGATGATCCGCGTCCCGCAACGTCGAAATTGCTGGGTCCTCCATGGTGGCCATCAGCTGGGGGGTTGAGAGATGCTCTCTCTCCAGCCCCTGCGGGGCTCTATGGTCACCGTGGGCAGCAGCCCTTAGCCCAGGGCTTCTGGCTGCTGCTGCGGCAGCTGGGGATCCATGCTGCATGCACAGGGTCTGCAACCAGTTGTCGGCTCTGTGGATCTTGGCTACGTCTACACGTGCACCCAACTTCGAAATAGCTTATTTCGATGTTGCGACATCGAAATAGGCTATTTCGATGAATAACGTCTACACATCCTCCAGGGCTGGCAACGTCGATGTTCAACTTCGACGTTGCTCAGCCCAACATCGAAATAGGCACAGCGAGGGAACGTCTACACGCCAAAGTAGCACACATCGAAATAAGGGAGCCAGGCACAGCTGCAGACAGGGTCACGGGGCGGACTCAACAGCAAGTCACTCCCTTAAAGGGCCCCTCCCAGACACACTTTCATTAAACAGTGCAAGATACACAGAACCAACAACTAGTTGCAGACCCTGTATATGCAGCACGGACCCCCAGCTGCAGCAGCAGCAGCCAGAAGCCCTGGGCTAAGGGCTGCTGCCCACGGTGACCACAGAGCCCCGCAAGGGCTGGAGAGAGAGTATCTCTCAACCCCCCAGCTGATGGCCGCCATGGAGGACCCCGCTATTTCGATGTTGCGGGACGCGGATCGTCTACACGTCCCTACTTCGATGTTGAACGTCGAAGTAGGGCGCTATTCCCATCCCCTCATGGGGTTAGCGACTTCGACGTCTCGCCGCCTAACGTCGATTTCAACTTCGAAATAGCGCCCAACACGTGTAGACGTGACGGGTGCTATTCGAAGTTACTGCCGCTACTTCGAAGTAGCGTGCACGTGTAGACGCAGCTTGTGTGTTGTTTAGTGCAACTGTGTCTGGGAGGGGCCCTTTAAGGGAGCGGCTTGCTGTTGAGTCCGCCCTGTGACCCTGTCTGCAGCTGTGCCTGGCACCCTTATTTCGATGTGTGCTACTTTGGCGTGTAGACGTACCCTCGCAGCGCCTATTTCGATGTGGTGCCGCGCAACGTCGAAGTTGAACATCGACGTTGCCAGCCCTGGAGGACGTGTAGATGTTATTCATCGAAATAGCCTATTTCGATGTTGGCTTCACGTGTAGACGTAGCCCACATGAGCTGAGTGAGACTCACTATTTATGAGTGAAAAGTGACCACACTGTCACTAGTTTTGGTTTCCATGGGTTCCTGAACCCAGTGTTTTGCTTTGAGTTTGGGATTCAAATTAATCCAAAAGTTCAAGCAGAAATTCAACCACAATCTTTTTTTTCACCCCAAACCACAATCTAGCCTGGGTTTGCTTGAACCTTGACATGAGTTTCTGGAAAATATGCAACAACTGCAGTGAACCTAGCCCAAATTTAGGATCTTTATTTTTATCAGGGTGGCATGCAAAGTCCCAAGTCAGGCATCTCCATGGTAGGCACTGTACAGCCAAACTGCTGGATATGGTTCCTGCTCAAAGTACTTGAAGTTACCATGAAACTTCATTGAATGCTGGTTAGATTTTTTTTCCAGGAAATTTTAAAGGCTCTTTCTTAAGCAGCCCAGAGAAAGTTTCTGAAAAGAATCCATTATTCTGTTACAAACACAAAGACTAAGAGCTGGTAGCATCTGTTCTTTCTGGGGGATTTCAAATAAGCTTGCATCATTTTATGTACCCTGTGAAGAGTATAGAAGGCCAAGAGAGCCACAGTGACGACATTTTTCGCCAACACATACAGATGTTCAGGTTAGTAATAGCAGGAATATAAAGATGCAGTAAGAACAAATCATGCCAAATCAACTTGCTGTCACTCTTTGACTGGGTAACTGATTTGGTGGATGGGGGGGAATGTGATGGGCATAACGTGCATGGATTTCAGCCAGGCTTTTGACACAGTCCCACATGACATTGTGATAAGTAAGAGGAAGAAATGCGGGCTTGCCAGAACTACCAGTAAATGGATACATATTTTGTTAAACAGCCACCACCAAAGGTTAATTATTAATGGAATGATGCTGGATTGGCGGGAGGTCTCAAGCAGAGTTCCAGAGGGACCTGTTCTAGGTCTGGTGTTGTGTAAGATCTTTATTCATGACCTGACTAAAGGCAGAGACAGCATACTGATCAAGTTTGCAAATGACACAAAGCTAGCGCACGTTGCCAACACTTTGAAAATCCAGCGGGATCTTGATAATATAGGAGAACTGGGCTATAGACATCACAATGACATTCAATATAGAGATAAATGTAACGTGCTCCATTTAGGAAGAAGAAACAAAGGCATGATGGGGGGAAAATGGTTTGGCAGCTGCACTGCCGAGATGATCTGGGAGTTGTGGTGGATCACTACATCAACATGTGTCAAGAATGCAATGCAGTTGCTGTTGCAAAAAAAAGCAAACGCAATTTTAGATCTCCTTAGCAGATAATGCAAATCGCAAGAGGTGACAAATGACAACACCACTCTACTTTGTGCCGTTTAGGTCTCAGCTAGAGCAAAGTTCAGTTTTGGTCCCCAATGTATACTAAGGACTAGAGAAACTTTAATGCGGTGATGTCCAAAAGAAATTTAACAACTGTCATACCCGCCTGGCCACTTTCCTGAGCCAGGCACCCTACCACTCACCCCCCCTCCACAGCCACCCCGCCCCCGCCCGTGCAAACTGCCAGTGGCTCACCAGAACCACCCAGCCCCAAGCTGCGCGAGCTGCCCAGCTGTGAGCCGCATTGTGCGAGCAGCCCAGCCTCAAGCCACCCAGCCCTGAGCTGCCCTGTGGCCCTGATTGAGCTGCAGGAGGAGCTGCCTCTGTTGCTGCCACCACAGGCTTGTCCCACCAAGTGGTGGGGTGCGTGCGTGGAGGGGCAGAGGGCTTTCCACATGTGCGGCTGTAACGAGCTGCTTCACCCATGCCGCACTGTCCAGTTCACCCCACGTGGCGAATGGACAGCATATTGGACACTGCAGCCGTGAAGAACCCAGAAGTGACAAAGATGATTAAAAGGCGGGAACGCAAGCCGTATGAGCACAGCCTGGAGACAGTGGGCATGTTTAATTTGGAAAATAGATTAACTGGGGTGGGGGATATGGAAGCGGTCTCTAAATACTTGGAAAGCTGTCATAAAAAAGACGGAGAAAAATTGTTCTTTGTTGTCATGGAAGGCAGGAGAGGAATCAGTGGCTCAAACTGCAGCACAGCAGATTTAGAGTAAATCTCAGGAAAAACTTCTTCAAAAACTTTAGGACAGTGGAACAGACTGCCTAGGGAGGTTGTGGTACCTGCGTCATTGGAGGTTTTTGAAAGAAAGTTGGATAGTCATCTGTCCTAGGTTGTTAAGATGCCCTGGGCGGGAGGGGTAGACCAGGTGGCCCTTGTGGTCCCCACTAACCTTATCATTCTATGTCATTGTGTGCATATAAACTGATGCATACAATAGAGACAAGGTAAGTATCTTTCTTTTTCCAAGCCTGCTGCTTAAATGACAAGTTCTTTAGGGCAGGCATTGCCTTTTTGTTCTGTGTTTAGCACAGTGCGCCCTGGCCATAGACAAGAGTTCTTAGGTGCTATTGTAATATAAATACATACATCATAGTTGTGCTTGCAGGGATTAACTGGGATAGCAGCCCCAGTGTGCTAGGCACTGGAGATAATCCATATCCCAAAGATCATACAGTGAAAACAAACAAGACATAGGGTAGGAAAAAGGGCATCACTGCTATTTTACACCAGGGGAAGCAAGGCACAGAGATTAACTTGTGCAAGGTCACAGTGGGGGTCTTTGAGACAACGGGGACCTGAACTCATATTTTCTTAGTGCAATCTCCATCCCTTAAATTCAATACTGTTCTCCCCAATGGGCTTGTCTACACAAGCCCCCAATTCAGACCACGGGGATGTGAATTGCTGGGCTCAGTGCGTAAGTGTCCTGGGTAGACCACAAAGGTACAAATGTAGTTTGCAGCTGTAGGACCTACCCAGGATAGATGCAGTGCAGGATGCTACCACACACCTCCACAGTCCGACCGGCAGGATGCGTAGGCAGGCCCATAATACCTCATGAACGTTTAGCCTGTGGAATTCTGAAGTGTTATTTTCAAGGCAGCCTTTCTGGTGAGGGTTCCATTCCCTCTTTTGATGACTTCCATTTGGAAATGGCACTTTTTCCAAGTCCATGAATGCTTTTGGCATGTGGTGTGCAGATTGTTTTATTTAGCTGGTTTCTCTTCAGCCATGTATGATACAGGGGAACTTCTTTCATCTGCCTGCAGGCTTTTGTTTTATTTCTGTTAGTTGATTTCATAGATCCCATGTTTCCTTTCTGATGAGTGGCTAAGGTACATTTCTGTAGCTGGAACTTGGTTGAACTTTTTTGGATCTCTTCTAGATCTTGCGTACACTTTTCTGTAGCCTGTTCTTTGTACCCAAGTGCTGGGTTTCAATGCACTTGAAGCCATAGTCTTTGTCCTTCTCTCTGGCGGAATGTTCTGAGCCTGCTGTCACCCAGGCTCTTTTCTGAGCTTCACTGATTCCAACAACATGCATTAGAGCTATGAAAAAAGTCACACGAGTGGGAAATATGTCCTTTTTCACCCAACTCGGGAATCCAAATATTCTAACAATTGCTTTTTGAAATCTTAAATAAACCATGTTTTCCAGTTCAACTACATTGCCAGTTCAATTTCTTTTCACCAACAGCTTGATTGGCCTAGGGCCTCCCAAGGTTACACACAACATCCAAGGTTTATTCCCACTCTCTCCCTCTGCATATGGCTTTCTTCCATGGAAAGTAATAAAAAAGGAGGGATATTTGGCATGATGTCATGCTAAAGATTAGGGTTTCTCAGGCAGCAGAAGTGCTACTTATGTTTGGAGCTCAAGTCATGTCTACTCTGTGATAAAAGACCTGTGACACCGGGCTGGCCTGGAACAGCTGAGTCAGGCTTGCAGGCCAGGGACCGTGGTGTTATATTGCACTGTGGGGCTTGTGCTGGAAGGATGAGGGGCTCAAACCCAGGCTCCAGCCCAAGCCCAAAATGTGCACACTAACGTTTAGCTCCACATCCCAAGCTGAAATTCTGTAGTGTAGTGTATCAGAGACATAGCTGTGTTAGTCTATAGCTTTGAGAACAACAATACGTCTTGTGGCACCTTATAGACTAACAGATATTTTGGGGCATAAGCTTTCACGGGCAAAGACCCGCTTCATCAGGTGCATGAGTCAGGGAGTGGTTTCAGAGGGGTATTTAAAGAATGGGGTCCCAGAGAAAGGGAGGGCCGGAGCTGACAAGGTCTATTCAGAAAGGTGGAAATGGTCCATTATCAACAGTAGGTATCAAAACAGGAAAAAACAAGTCAGATCAGACAAGGGGATATGAGCCATTGTCAGAGTCTAATGGGGAGATCTTAACGCACAGGGCAGAGAAGCTGCCTTTGTAAACTGCGAGCCACTCCCAGTCTCTGTTTAATCCTTGGTTAATGGAGTCAAATTTGCAAATAAATTGCAGCTCAGAGATTTCTCTCTCCATTTGATTTCTGAAATATCTTTGTTTCAGGACTGCCACCCTTAAATCTGCTATTGAGTGTCCAGGGAGATTGAAGTGTTCCCCCAAAGGCTTCTGTACATTACCGTTCCTGGTATCTGATTTATGTCCATTTATTCTTTTACGTAGAGACTGTCCAGTTTGGCCAATGTAAATTGCAGTGGGACATTGCTGGCACGTGATGGCATATATTATATTAGTAGATGTGCAGGTAAAGGAGCCTGGAACCAGCCGCTGCAACGGTCCTCGCTGCCAGCTCTGCTCTCATATCTACACCAGTGACATCATCACAGGACCTAACATCAACTATACCATCAGGGGCTCCTTTACCTGAACATCTACTAAAATAATGTATGCCATCATGTGCCAGCAATGCCCCACTGCAATTTACATTGGCCAATCTGGACAGTCTCTACATAAAAGAATAAATGGACATAAATCAGACATCAGGAACGGCAATGTACAGAAGTCTGTGGGTGAACACTTCCATCTCCCTGGACACTCAGTAGCAGATTTAAGGGTGGCAGTCCTGAAACAAAGAAATTTCAGAAATCAAATGGAGAGAGAAATCTCTGAGCTGGAATTTATTTGCAAATTTGACTCCATTAACCGAGGATTAAACAGAGACTGAGAGGGGCTCGCAACTTACAAAGGCAGCTTCTCTGCCCTGTGTGTTAAGATCTCCCCATTAGACTCTGACAAAGGCTCACATCCCCCTGTCTGATCTGACTCGTTTTTTCCTCTTTTGATACCTACTATTGATACTGGGCCACTTCCCCCTTGCTGAATAGACCGTGTCAGCTCTGGCCCTCCCTCTTTACTGGGACCCCACTCTTTAAATGCCCCTCTGAAACCACCCCTCCCACTCATGCACCTGATGAAGTGGGTCTTTGCCCACGAAAGCTTATGCTCCAAAATATCTGTTAGTTTATGAGGTGCCACAAGACTTCTTGTTGTCCTCTGTAGTGTAGTGGTTATCACATTTGAATAACACTGGAACAGTCCCTGATTCAAACCAGAAATAATTAACTGCATCTTTGATCTAGATGGTGCTTGGTCTTGCAGGGAATGGGACTCAATAACCTCTTGAGGTCCTGTGTGGCACTAGTATTTTAAATCCCATGAACCCAAGTCAGCTGAGCCAGCCTTTGGTTTCAGTGCCATGGGGTTCATCACCGCAGGGCAGACACACTCTTAGATTCATAGATTACTAAGACCAGGGGATCCCTCTAACTCTCGTGTCCTTCTTGCCAAGCACAGGCCATAGGCCTTTCCTGGATTAATGCCAGTTTGAACAGGAGCAGGTCTTTTAGTGAAAGCATACAGGCTAGATTTTAAAATGGCCAGTGATGGAGAATCTCTCATGTCCCTTGGTATATTATTCCAGCAGTTCCACTGTACACAACAGACCCCTCACTTCCAATCTGAATTTGTCTAGCTTCCATTGCTAGTGAGCCACTGAAGCTCATCATACCCTTGTCTGCTGGCTTGAAGAGTCCATTATCCACCTTAACCTCCCTGTCTGCTCTTCAAGGCACTGCAGAAATACTGCTGCCACCAAGTGGCCACAAACAAGCAATTTTTCTAAATACGCTTTAGTGAGCCAATGGGGAGTAAGTTTCCCATGGACTTCTGTGAACCATTAGTGCACCTCCACTGCCCTATGAAAGAGGGCTTTCTGTTGCTCAAGAAGTTTACCAATGGCTAACTAATGCAGAACCTGGCACGAGTCATTGCTACTGGCGTGTTGTTCATTAATCTGAACCTTCCTGAAAACATTCCCGTGTTTTAAATATGGGCATTTTTATTTAGGAAGGAAACATCACTGCAATACAGGATTACAATAGGAAAACTAGCTCCTGTTTGAAACCAAGGAAAAGAGTAGGAAGAATGTATATTCGAATTCTTTGAGAGGTGCTTACATTTTAAAATTTTGTCCCTTGAACATGCAGATAGTGCTTCCCACTTCAGCAAACTCTGAAGACTTTTCCTTCTTTCCTGCCCACTTTCCAGCTTGTCTAGAACTATAATTGCTGATGCTGTTTCTAAATGTCTCTCTGTGCAGGATGAGCGTCCTTCCCACCCTGCTGAAGGGCTGGAGTCGCAATTGAGATGCAAGGACAAAGGATGGGAAGGAGAAAAAAAAAAAAGAGTAGGAGGGCTGCAGTTGTCCGGAGAAGGGAATGAATGACACACCCTCAGCACTCAGAAGAAACAGTTCACATGAATCCAGGATCCTTTCTGCCGCCACTTGCACATGCTGAGACCTCAGAACCTTCTATTCCCAGGACGTCCTACTAAATTTTGCATGAAGCTGCTATGGGCCTGTCACAGCCTATTTCTTAGGGTAGGAAAATTGTCTTTTTTTCTTTGGATTGTGGCTGTGGTCTGAATGCATTCTAGATGATTAGACTGCTTTGTCCAAAATCTGTGCTGGGTGCCCTTTTGTTGTATGATGTGCCATTAGCTCCTGAAGTGCAAATGGAGAATAAGCTGCATTATCATTGGCAGCGGAAGCAACACGATTATTTTGTCAGAGGTGCTGTGGCCACAAAGCTAGGTCAGAATAACTGAAAACGAGCCATGGAAACATCCTAGTGGCCTAGAATTGACACATACTGAAAAGGCAGATGTGCATGGGATCAAAAGGACCTAATCAGTATTCTTGTTCATATTCCACAATCATACACGTTCTATCACAAGTATGCATAAACCAACTTTTCTGAGGAAATGCTCTTAAAGGCTTCTTTAAAATTAAATATTTTTAATTTGCCTTTCAAAACAACCCAGGAATTATTAATGTAGCAATTAGTATGCTGATCATGCACAGGATGTTTAAATCTTTATTGGCTGTATGCACCACCAAAAGTTTTAGTTTTATTAAACCTGAGCCTCCTGCACTTTGCTGTTTAGTGTGTGTTACAAAACTAAGATCAGCTCTGACTGTAATGTAACCCACATGTTGGATTGCTTGCTTCACTGACTTACCAAAACAGCTCAGGTAGCAAGTATTTTCTTACTATCCTGTTATAAAAGGGTGTGCTCGGCCCATAATGTTTGCATTATTTGTTCCTTTTCTGTCAAACAAAAAAAAAAAAAGAAGTGGGGCCTGTGGATTTTATATACTACAACTATATACTCCATTCTGGTCATTATACTAGAACACTTCAAATTGTATTAAAAAAAGAGCATTAAGATACAATGCACCACATATTTCAACAAAGCAGATTTGCAGTACAGCAAGGATATGGCTAATTTAGCATGCAGTTTTCTTCATCATAGACAGTGAGATAATGTGAGCGATATCATGGGTGGTTTTCACAAATCTGTGAAGTAATGTGGTAGGTGTATACTTTTCCAATGACATTCAGGTTTTCAGGGGTGGGGTGGGGTTGGGCTGTAGGAAGTCTGGAAGCAAGTCTCAGTTCACGTTGCACTTCATAGTTTGGTTATTTCCCTTCCCCCTCAAGACAGAAGTTTAGCGTGGTAGAGTATTCCTGTGAGAAGCCCTCATTAAAACCCAATTTTCATTTTCAGGAGACAATGCTGTTCTGTCTGCTAACTAGTAGTTGGAGACTAGACCAGACTTGACCAATTAGCAGGTTCCCACCCTCCCACACTTGACATTGGGTTGCTGGACTTTTGTGGCCATTCTGCAGGCAAGACTAAATCCAGGGCTGTTACGGTCTGTAAACTATTCACAGCAGGTGATTTAAGAAGTAGGGCAGGTGATTCAAAAAGACTGTTCCCCTCCCTGTCCCCCTGCTTTGCCAAATTCTTCTCAGCTGGAAGGCATTTCTCAGTTCTTACCCACCCCGCAGTTATTGGAGATATTCGAGAAACAAATGTGTTATTTTTCCTTTTAATTTGAAAAGTGAATGAAGAGCTCAGTGAAGGGATCCGACTGACAGCTCTGAAAACAGATGTGCTTTCTCTGCAGCACAAGAACTGCAAGGAGAGTCAAGGCCAGGCTACTCTGAAATGACACTACCAATTTAACCATCTAGAATGTCCACCTATAGGCCTCTGAATACAGCTCTGGGGCTGCGTCTACACTTATCAGGAAGGTCGAGGGCTGCTATGCACTTTTTGGTATGCCAATTGTGTACCAAAAATTTACTTTGCAGCCATCAACTTCTGTGCCTGTCTTCATGGCACAAGGGAGTGCATCTCCTGTCCACCCTCCTTAATGCACTAGGGCTCATGGGGGGGAGGGATAGCTCAGTGGTTTGAGCCTTGACCTTCTAAACCCAGTGTTATGAGTTCAGCCCTCCAGGGAGCCATTTGGGGATGTGGAGCAAATAGGTTTTTTTTTTTTTAAAAAAAAAGGAGATGGTGCTTGGTCCTGCTAAGAGGGCAGGGGATAGACTCAATGACCTTCCAAGACCCCTTCCAGCTCTATGAGATGTGTATCTCCATTTATCTATTTAAGAGAAGTTCTGGGGTCAACATTCACCCTGGAACATGCCATTTCTCACATGCACAAAATGGCACCCCAACAGATCAAACATAAGAATTCAATCTTCCATGGCAAGTGTAGACCCAGCCTTTATCTATGGCTGATGTACTTGCTCTCTTTCTGCTGATTACCGACAAAGATGACCTGGGGGGGAGGGGGGAAATGTGGCAAAATAGATCACCCTTGTAGCATGCAATTAATGTGTGCTCCATCAGAAGGCAACTATGAAAGTCAACAAATCTAAGTCTCTGTTGGAGCAAGTGAGAAGTGAATTCTAGTATCTAGCTTTTAATGGAGAAAGATCTGAATACAGACCCCTGAAAAAAATAACTGTTAACTTGAGTGCCCCCTCTCATCTCATATACCATGGGATCATAGAAAAGAGGCACAGCCTACAGCAGACATAACCTCTCATGACATTGTTAAAAAAAGATATCAATGGCCTCTATATCAGTTTTCAGTGACATTCTCATCAATTGTTTACAAATAAGAATACATGTTTTTTTCTAACTGCCAATGCTGAGAACTCTAGCTCTGAGAATAGAATGGGATTTGTTTATATTTTTATTGAACATGACCATAGGTAAAATAAAGTTCTTCAGGTCAAGTTATGGTTTGCCCTGCTGATGACATATACCTGGAGAGCTGTAACAGAGAGCCCTCTGATAGGCTTTTTAAAGGAAGGTGGAAACTCTCAGATTGAGAGGGCAAATAATATGGGTGACATCATGGTTTCAATGAAGATAACAGCAAAACTCCCACTGACTTCAATATGACAATATTTCATCTTTTGTCTTCTTCTGGATGTTTCTCCCAACTACTAGAGTTATATCAGTGTTACCTGGGCTCAGTCTCAGCCAGTTAGCCTCCCTCTATCTAAGGTACTTGCATGGCCCCATGCTATCTGAGCACCTCTCCATTTTTAATGCAACATGCCTAGGAAGAGGGTAGTACTGCTTTCACCATTTCAAGTGATGCTCAGATAGATGACTTGGGCTGATGTCCCACAGACAGTCTGCAGCAGAGCAGGAAATTGAACTCAGGTCTTTTTAAGCCCTAGGCTGGTGCCTTAACCACTTCCTCTCTCTCATTCAGAACTCATTTCTGGTTATACATAGAATAAATGTCTTAAATATGTTGCCTAGTTCTAATGAAGGGGTGGCTATATGGTACATCTGCATGGTGGAAGCACTGTGGCCCAGACCATCTCCCCATGGGATTTCAAATACACGTTCAACAGGAGAGCTCCCAGATCCAAAGTTGTGGAACCCCCTCCATGAATTCACTCTGGGAACTCCCTATGTAAAAAAACCCTGACACTGCGACGAACTCCCTCAGACAGGAAGATCAAAACACAGGCACTGCCTTAAAGTATGTCACATGATACCACCAGTCTGCTTTGCTTGCTTTCTTTTACTCCTTAGCTGTGTCTACACGTGCACGCTACTTTGAAGTAGCAGCACTAACTTCGAAATAGCGCCCGTCACGGCTACACGTGTTGGGCACTATTTCGATGTTAACATCGACGTTAAGCAGCGAGACGTCGAAGCTGCTAACCCCATGAGGGGATAGGAATAGCACCCTACTTCGACGTTCAACGTCAAAGTAGGGACTGTGTAGTCGTTGCGCGTCCCGCAACATCGAAATTGCGGGGTCCTCCATGGCAGCCATCAGCTGAGGGGTTGAGAGACGCTCTCTCTCCAGCCCCAGCAGGGCTCTATGGTCACCGTGTGCAGCAGCCCTTAGCCCAGGGCTTCTGGCTGCTGCTGCTGCAGCTGGGGATCCATGCTGCATGCACAGGGTCTGCAACCAGTTGTCGGCTCTGTGGATCTTGTGTTGTTTAGTGCAACTGTGTGTGGGAGGGGCCCTTTAAGGGAGCGGCTTGCTGTTGAGTCCGCCCTGTGACCCTGTCTGCAGCTGTGCCTGGCACCCTTATTTCGATGTGTGCTACTGTGGTGTGTAGATGTTCCCTCGCAGCGCCTATTTCGATGTGGTGCTGCGCAACGTCGATGTTGAACATCGACGTTGCCAGCCCTGGAGGACGTGTAGACGTTATTCATCGAAATAGCCTATTTCGATGTCACTACATCGAAATAAGCTATTTCGATGTAACGTTCACGTGTAGACGTAGCCCTTCTGTCCTGCTCCAGTAGAAAAAGGCCATGTCTCCACGAGCCCCAAACTTCGAAATGGCCACGCAAATGGCCATTTCGAAGTTTACTAATGAAGCGCTGAAATGCATATTCAGCGCTTCATTAGCATGTGGGAGGCTGCGGCACTTCGAAATTGACGCGCCTCGCCGCCGCGCGGCTCGTCCCCACAGGGCTCCTTTTCGAAAGGACCCTGCCTACTTCGAAGTCCCCTTATTCCCACGAGCTGATGGGAATAAGGGGACTTCGAAATAGGTGGGGTCCTTTCGAAAAGGAGCCCCGTCGGGACGAGATGCGTGGCGGCAAGGCGCGTCAATTTCGAAGTGCCGCGGCCGCCTGCATGCTAATGAAGCGCTGAATATGCATTTCAGCGCTTCACTAGTAAACTTCGAAATGGCCATTTGCGTGGCCATTTCGAAGTTTGGGGCTCGTGTAGACATGGCCAAAAATGTAATGGAGAGAAAGAAGATCCATTACTGAAAGGAAAGATAGAAGGAAATTTGTGATTCATCAACAGCTAAGAGACTAAACTCATTCTTTAGATGGCTTCCATATTTAAAGAGATTTGCACCATTAGGTAAGGAAGGATGGTGCTGTAATTATAATTACTGATGGAGACGAAGGAACTCTTCAGAAAACACCAACACATGCAGCTCAGTTGATCAGGATGATATTAATCATTATCTCTTTTACCATGAAAGTGCCTCGGGAATCACCAAAACTGCAGGCACCCCGTGCAGAGTTCCCGCCCTGGAGAGTGAATGGTCTAAACAGGGCAAGACAGTAGCAGGATGGGAGCACACAATTTCACATACAAGCACAGTGAACAAACACGATGGAAGCATGGGTGAAGCTGCTGTTTGGGGACGCAAGCTCCCCAGCCAGTGGCCCTGCCCACACTCTATACCTATGCTCCACCCATGCTCCTCCTCCTCCCCGTCTCCCACTTCTCTTCTCACCCTCCCCACCCAGCTCCCCCATTCCAGCCAAATTCCTAAATCCAATGTAGCAAATGACATTTAAAAAAAAAAACCAACCAACCAACCAACCACACTCATCTAAAATCTATTTATAAAGAAAATGGAGCACTTTTCCCACTGAGTGAAGACTAGACAGGCAGAATGTACCTAATTAAAAGCACTACATTGGGGAATAAAAAATGTCAGTCCCAGGTTTTAGAGATCAACTAAATGGAAAGGGTAGGGAAGGGAAGGGAGATGGTTATGGGGGACAGAAGAGTTAGCAAGGAATCCAGGAGAGGCAGCTGAGGAATGAGACCTGCCTGAAGAAACCAAGATGTATATAGTCAGCTCCAAACAGATAATTTCTATTGTTTTGACTGGTCTCTATGGCTAGTGTGGCCACAGCCCCTCATTTAGGAGGCTCTTTGGTAATGTGGCACTTTGGAATATGCTAATGAGGTGCTTCCAGGAATATGCTAATGAGGTGCTTCCAGGAATATGCAGTGCCTCATTAGCATAATGGCAGGTGCGCACGCTTTGAAACTACCAGTTTTGACATGCACACCACCTGTGTAGCTGGGGGCCTTTCAAAACGACCATCCCTGATTTCGAAAGCCCCTTCTTCCCAAAATTAGCTGGGAAGAAGGGGCTTTCAAAATCAGGGGGCCGTTTTGAAAGGCCCACAGCTACATGGGCGCCTGCATTTTGAAACTGGCAGTTTCAAAGCTCACGCAGCTACTATTATGCCAATAAGGCACTGCATATTCATGGCATCATCTCATTAGCATATTCTGAAGTGCCACATTACCATAGCCGCTCTGAAAGAGGGGCTAGTGTGGCCACAACCTGTGCGTCTGACTACACAGCAACGTTATTTCAAAATAACTATGTGAGAGCCTACGCAACTGTAACTGCTATTTCAAAATATCGGTTGTCTTGCTTTGCAATTGGTACGAGGAATATCGCCTATTTGGAAATTGGAATTTCAAAATAGGGGCGGTGTAGACAGGGAACAGAGCCTATTTCACAACTAGTCATAGTGCGTCCAATGGCTCCGCTTTGAAATAGGCTCCATGATGTGTAGATGCTGTATTTCAAAATAGCTGAGCAGTATTTCGCAATGTATTGCTTGTGTGTGTAGCTGTGCTAGTCTGAAATAAAGTATTTTGGACTACCTCTTCCAGAATAGAAACAAAACAGCAGTCATGTAGCACTTTAAAGACTAACTATTAGGTGATGAGCTTTCGTGGGACAGACCCACTTCTTCAGATCATAGCCATTTCAGAACAGACTCAATGTATAAAGCACAGAGGTCCAAAAATTGTTGGCATGGTTGACAAATCAGAAAAATGGTTATCAAGGTTCACAACTCAGAAGAGTAGAGGGATGGTGGGTGGGGATGTTAAGAGTTAGATAAAACATCAAAGTATGTAACAGATTCCTTATAATAGGTCAGGTAATTGCTGTCCCTGTTCAAACCACATGTTCATGTGTGAAATTTGAATATGAATGTTAGTTCTGAGCATTCCCTCTGTAGACAGTTCCAGAATAGCTTATTCAGAAATAAAGCTGCTGTGTAGACATAGCCTAGGTCTGCAGGTTCCTGCTTAAGCTGCTTCTGCAGCTGCTCTGCCAGTTTCATTCTTTGGCAGCTCCCTCCCTTCAGTTCTTTCTCAAAGGTCACATGGCTGTGGGGAGAGATGGCATGAGGTTGCAGTGGTCCAGAAAGGATGTCACCAGCACAATTCTGAGTCAGGCAGGTGCTGGATGTGTGGCCAAGTGGTCCTGGTTGGGCTATATTTTACTTACTACTTAAGCTGCTCCTGCAGCTGCTTATGTATCAAGATACTAAGGAAATCGGCTAATGGATTTACTGTGCCACCAACAGTCTTTTCTAAAAGCCATGAACAAGTGGTAAAGTACTGAAAGATTGGAGAAAAGCAGATGTAGTGGTGATGTGTTAAAAAAAGCATGTTTCTGGCAGTTACCATAAGTCTAATTTACGTAGTAAAATAACTGAACAGATGTTAAGAGATTAAACAGTGAAGGCCTGATTTGGACGAACACCTTAGAACTAGGCCCTAAATTTCTTGGTCGAAACGGTCATGATTCAGCATGTTGTTTAAGCACAAACAAGGAGCAAGGGGTGGTGGTGGAGGGGGAAGAGTCCCATTACAACTGATATATTGAAAGTTCGTCACAGGCACATGCTTAAATACCTTGCTGAACCAGGGCCAAACTATCAGAAAATAAGAAACATGGCTCTATAAAGAAATCATAGTAAGCTTCTTTTTGCCAGGATTACAGAATTAATGAGCAAAGAAAATGCAGCAGAGTCACGATTCCTGGATTCTTTTCTCAGCTCTTCCAGAGCCATGGTCTGGGCAAATCACTTAGCTTTATTATTTTCTTCTATTTCCCTACTGGCAAAATGGAGACAGTGGTTCTTGCCCCCCAGCACAGGAAACACTGGGGTGCACAAAAAGGGTTTAATAACTGGGGGCTGACTGTATACATGTAGATAAACAGCTCTGGAAAAATGGTGTGGGGTCTTCCTATGGGAGCTAAATATAGGGGGAATGGGGGAGAATTATATACAATGAGGCGGGGGGCACGCCCACGTGGCTGGGGCCACAGGCACAGACGGGCCTAGTCTCCCATGGAGTTGGGGGGGGGCAAGACCCCCGATGGGTTCGAGGGTCCCTGCCACCCCAGGTTTGGGGGCCCTGCCAGAGCCAGGAGGGGGCTGGCAGGACGGGGAGATAGGATCGGCCAGTGGCTAATGGACAGTGTGGGCTGGGTGGGGCAAGTGGGACAGGGTTCTGCGGGGGCTGCGAGGGAGATCCTCCCCCTGGCTATCAGCCAGCAGCCCAGGGCAAGCCGGGCAGATGGGGTTGGGTAGGTGGGATGAGGGCGGTGAGTTTGGGGGCGGTGGGAGCGGGTTCAGAGGGGCAGCGGGAGGAGGCTTGGGGGTGGTGGGGGCACCGGGAGGGGGTCCAGCCGTCAGAGGACTGTGGCTGCCTCGGCCCAGACCTCCCTCTGCCAGGCCCTGTCCTCCCGCTGCATCTGCAGCCATTCCAAGAGCATGGCGGTCTGCTCCTGGATGGCTGCAGTGTGGGCCTCTGCTGCCTCCTGAGGGTCATAACGCCATTGCTGTCGGGCCCTCTGGGGCTGGGCAGGTGGCAGTCTGGGCAATGGGGAGGAGGGTTCTCCAGCTCCGTCGGATGGTGGTGCGGGTATGGTCCAGCCCTCAGAGGATGATGCTATGGAGACACAAGGGGGAGAGAGGCCACCTGTCAGTGCAGTCGCCCTGGCCCAGGGCCTCCACCCGTGTCATCCCCACCATCCCTGGACCATCCCCTGAGGTGGTGCCTCCCCTGCCGACCCCTACCTTGGGGCTCCTGTGTGCCCACTGGGACCTCATCTGTGGGGTGACCGCTGGCTGCAGCCTGGCCCCCACATCCCTTCCCTGTCAGGGGAGCCGGGATGCTGTCCACTGGTGTGGGTGCTAGATGGCGCCGTGCCTGATTCTGGGACAGGGGACCATGGGGTAGGCGCCCCCCCCGTCAGGCTGCCTGATACACCCACTACCTACCTGGGGCTCTGGAGAACAGGTCCAGGGATGCCAGCCTCGAGGGGGGCCTGGCCGAGGGTACCGGAGCTGACTGTGATCACAAGCGGCATCCCCCCCACCCGCCAAGTTACTCCCTGATTCCGCTGGCGTGGCCTGGCTCGAGGGTCCTGGCTGTTCCTGCAGGTCCATCTCCTGGTCAGTGTCGGGCCCACCTGTGTTCACCACCACCGATGGCTCAGGGACGTCCTTCAGGCCGAGGAGTTGTTCCAATGCCTGGTAACGCAGGCAGCTCAGACTGGCCCCAAACCTTGATCATCTGTGGGTGTCCCTGGTCCGGCTATAAGCCTGCCTCAGTTCCTTCACCTTGGATCAGACCTGAACAGCTGTGCGCTGGGGGTGTCCCTGCTTCCGCAGTCCCAATGACAGCCACTCAAAAGCAGCTGCATTGCGGGGCTGCCCGGTGCTATGGAGCAGCACCTCCGCCTCTGCCCAGAGGCCGAGGATGTCTTTTACCTCAGCCTCTGTCCAGAAGGGGCCCCTACTTTTCTGGCCCTGGCTCTCCTCAGGTGACCCCTCAGGCTGGGAGGTGGGAGCCTCCTGGTGGGGTCCCTGGAGGGTGGGGGGCTTGCCATCCAGCTGATGGGCTGCATGATGCATCTGTCTGGGCTGCTGGAGCATGTGCCAGGCAGAGCTCATGCTCCTCAGGCCCTGGGCACGCTCTCGGCTTCCTGCACAGGGTTTCCAGGGCTGTGCGGCCTTAAGGGGCTGTCCTGGGGACCACAGAGCCCCGCTAGGGTTTGCTAGTGTGTCTCCGCATTCCCTGGAGCCGCCGCCATGGCAGACCCATAATTTCAAAATTGCGGGCCTGGAGTGTCTACACATGCCCTATTTCAAAATTTGGTTTCAAAAGGGGCCACGTGTCTCGATCCTGGACGGGAAGAGCGGTTTTGAAATTTGTGCCCCCTTTTTGCTGAAAACAATTTCAAAAGAGGCTGTTGGGCGTGTAAACGCTCCGTGGCCTCTTTTGAAATTGGGGCCCCTTTCTATATGAATTTAGAAAGAAGGGGCTAGTGTAGATGCACCCTAAGAGTAAGAACACAGTCCCAGAATTAAGTTAGCTGTTGGCAAGAAAAATCGCACCTCCATCCATTTTATGTTCATTTGCCACATAGCTTCTCATTCCTTCTTTTTCCTCTTGGTATTTGAGCAATAAGTTTCCCCAGGCAGCAAAGAAGTGAACACACAAACATTGGAGTTTGACTTCCCCGATATGGGCCCAATCCCACAAGATGTTGCATGTCCCTTAACTCCTAATTAAAACATTCAGGCTACGTCTACACGTGCATGCTACATCGAAATAGCTTATTTCGATGTAGCGACATCGAAATAGGCTATTTCGATGAATAACGTCTACACGTCCTCCGGGGCTGGCAATGTCAACGTTCAACTTCGACGTTGGGCAGCACCACATCGAAATAGGCGCTGCGAGGGAACGTCTACACGCCAAAGTAGCACACATTGAAATAAGGGTGCCAGGAACAGCTGCAGACAGGATCACAGGGCAGACTCAACAGCAAGCCACTCCCTTAAAGGGCCGCTCCCAGACACAGTTGCACTAAACAACACAAGATCCACAGAGCCGACAACTGGTTGCAGACCCTGTGCATGCAGCATGGATCGCCAGCTGCGGCAGCAGCAGCCAGAAGCCCTGGGCTAAGGGCTGCTGCACACGATGACCATAGAGCCCCACAGGGTTTGGAGAGAGAGCGTCTCTCAACCCCTCAGCTGATGGCCGCCATGGCGGACCCCGCTATTTTGATGTTGCGGGACGCAGATCGTCTACACGTGCCCTACTTCGATGTTCACCTTCGAAGTAGGGCGCTATTCCCATCCCCTCATGGGGTTAGCGACTTCGACGTCTCGCCACCTAACGTCGATTTCAACTTCGAAATAGCGCTCAACACGTGTAGCCGTGACGGGCGCTATTTCGAAGTTGGCGCCGCTACTTCGAAGTAGCGTGCACGTGTAGACACAGCCTCAGAGCTTGGGAGTGTACAAGTTCTAAGCCGGTTCATAGACATCTGTAGAATTATGTTAGAATGAAAGAAGCTGGCCTCAGTGGAATTGTGCCATTTAAACCGGTACAGATTTTGGAGCTGAGTGTGCTCAGTAGTTCGCAACACTGCATATGATGTTGATAACTGCCCCAAGATTTTCACTGTTGTAAACACCAACAGGCAGACTTGAACCTGGGATGCCAGAGCTTAATGCAGACACCTCTGCTTGAGCTAAAAGCCAGCTGATTCTCAGCTAAGGCTGTAGAGGAGATTCATTCTCTCTAAGTGGTTTAAAGTGTCAGAGGAGTAACTGTGTTTGCCTGTATCCACAAAAAACAACGAGAAAACCTATGGCACCTTATAGACTAACAGATTTTTTGGAGCATAAGCTTTCATGGGCAAAGACCCACTTTGTCAGATGCATCTGATGCAGCGGGTCCTTGCCAATGAAAGCTTATGCCCTAATAAGTATGTTAGTTTATAAGGTGACACAGGACTGCTCGTTGTTTTTAAGTGGTTTAAGTGTCACTATATGGGACATTGAACCACACCCACTAGGTGTGTGCGTTACACTGTGTGTTAGTAGCTTTGTCTGACCTTCAGATTCTTACAACAGGGGGCCCCCACTGGTTACCAGCTGACACTTACCATACAACTGTATCACCAGCCAAGGCTCACGTCTGACCTCTTTTTTCAAGTAGTTATCCGTAGGCTGTCTCCAAGCCAACATGTAGTAGGAATTCAGATTTAGGTTAATGGAAAACCTCAATTAGATTGTATGTTTGTTCCTTCAGGCCAGGTATATACTAGGGATAAAATAGAATTTAAGGGACGAGGGTTGATTTTATAAACCATCAGTCTTCACCACAGTATTCAATAGGTCAGTTTTAAGGGGCTCTTAAAGGCGACATTTGTGCTGCCAAATTCACAGGGAGTAACTCCTAAAAATCAAGTTTTCAGTGTTGACCTATGCAAGTGCAGAAAGCAGCATTATTAAAATTGATTTTATTAACCTCTGAAATTATCCCACAATGCCCTTCAATGTGTCCTTTCTGGTCATTGCTTCACCTCCACCACTCCACAGATGAGCAGGAAGTAGGTGACAGGAAGAAGTGGTCACCAGCCCAGGAATTTTGAATTAATTTCCTTTCCTCTTTGGCCAGCTTGGTGAGCAGATGCCTGGAGCACACCTCTGCAGCACACCTAGCATTCATGAGTTCCCAGGGTCTTAGCAAGCCCCAGCATGGAGCCATCAGTAGATCCTGGACCTCATCGCAGCGTGGGGGGAAGAAGCTATCTTCATTCAGCTCAAAGCCAGTGAAAGAAATACTGATATCTATGCAAAGACATCACAGTGCATGATTCTGAAAGGGTACATCATGGACACTCAGCAGTGCCATGTTAAAATCGCGGCGCTCAGGCAAAATTACCAAAAGAGCAAAGAAGCAAATGGTTGGTCTGGGTCATCTCCCCAGAAATCTGTTATTATTATGAACTTTGTGTTATTCTGGGGACAGACACAACCTCTTCCCCCCAAAACCACATGAACCCCGAAGTGTGTGTTGTTTGGCGGGATGATGAAGCAGAATCTGAGTTGGTGGATGAGGAAGAGGTGGATGACAGTGGGGGTGCACTCAACTGCAGAAAACGATCCTACAAGCCAGGACCTGTTCTTCGACTTGGAGGCCATCCCCTTATCTCAAGAGGGGGCTCTGGTGACAAACTGGGATGGTGGAGAGGGCACTTCTGGTGAGTATACTTTATTTCTACTGATAATAGTATGGTGCAGTCATGGTGGGGTGGTGGGTGCCCGTTTCCATTAGAACAGCTTGTTAGTATTTCTGGGGATGCAGCACTGATCCTGTTTGGAGATCTTGCTGCAGTTCTTAGACAGGCAATTTTAAATTCTCCTCACAAGACTTTTGGGGAGCCCTGACTTGTTTCTGCTTCCATGGTAAGACACCTTACCATGGCCAAAACACCAGGAAGTGATTTGGGATCACGGCCCCACAGAGCATTCTTGCAAATTTTCCAGCATTGTATGCAGAGAGGATGAGCAATCTTTCCTTATCCTTTTTTCTTATTCTGAGGATGCTGATGTCTCCTTTGGCAACCTAGAACATGTGGGAAGTTTCGTGTGTCACTGAGGTGACTTTTAATGATTTTTTTGCTGGTGACCCACCCAGCACGGAGCAAAACTCATGCAGCCTGACAAGCTTTAAATCAAGGAATGGCAATCCCCCCACACCTCTCTGGGTCAATGAGTAATCGTACCCTGCCCTGTGTCACGTGCATGTCTGCAATAACTTTTAACGATTTTTTAACTCCTGGTTCAGCCTGCTTTAAAATTCAGGTTCTGCTTTGTGAAGCCCACATGGAAGCCTCTCCCCTCCCCTCCAAGCCGGCATCCCATTGGACATGCGGCACAACTCCCATCACTCAATGCCATTCCCCATCTAAATGGTGGAAGGGGTGCTTCCACATTATTTTTTCCCCCCATGAACCAAAGATAGCTTAGCAGTGTGTTCAAGGTAAACGTCAGCTGCAGAAGAGCTTGAATTGTTCTGCTTGGAATCATGCATTCTTCAGCCTCCACAGAGTGACCTTGCCGTTGCACTACATTCTTCCATAGAGACAACCAGCCAGCCAATCATTCTGTCAGTATGCTCGTTGTGCCAAGTAAAGATGCTGTTGACCATGCTATTAATATTTCAACATGTTTTTCTTAAGCAGGAAATGACTTTGAAAACAGGAGTCACAGGACTCGTGGCCCCACTCCCCTTGAATTGAGGTTGACCCACAGGAACTGATAGAGGATTATTTTGAAGCATCAGAAGAAGAAAGAGAGGAGCTGAGAGATTGGAGGAGAACAACAGAAGACAATCAGACTAAAATGCATTATTCAGTTTTTGTCAGTAATGGACAGGCAAACGAGATCATGGACGTAATACTTCAAAAAAATCACACTCTGCAAACTCTTCACCCCCTGTGCGATACATTCCCCATTACATGCCACCCTTTTCTATCCCCTGGCCACTCCAGGCCCCCTTATTTCAGACCTCCCTCTACACAATCAGTCCCCTCCCCTGTTGGGGCTTTGCATCCCCCATCCAATCTACACCTCCCTGGCATAGCTCCTCCCTCTCATCAGGGCCCCGGAACAAGGGAGGGAAGATCACAGAGACCCCTACACTCTACTCCCAGGGAATCACCCACAAGCAGAAGGCTAACATTCCAACAACCATGACTTCCTAATCCTTTTGTTTTCCCTATACCCACTATGTTGCCATTTTGGCCCCCTAAATAAAAACATCATATGTTGGAAAAAGAAAGTTTTGTTTATTAATTAACATGCTTTGGGATCCATGCTTTGGGATTGGGTGTTGTGGTGAGGGTTGTCATGTGGTTGGAGGGGGTTTCATAAAGGGTGTGGGGGGGATGCTAGTTAGTGGCAGGAGATTCAGGACCCTTCACGCTCATTCATAAACTTGGTTTTCAAGGCATCCCTGATTTTCATCACATCTTCCTGTGCTTTTCTGTTTGGCCTTGTGTCCAGTTGCTGATACTTACTGTCCAGAAGAGGTGCCTCTGCCTCCCACATGGGCAAGAAATTCTCTCCCTTCACCTTCCAAATGTTATGAAGAATACAACAGGCCCCAATGAAAAGAGAAATGTTTTATTCACTGAGGTCTAAGTGGGTCAGAAGGCATCCGAACATGGCATTTAAACAACAAAAGGCACATTCTACCACCATTCTGCACCTGCTTAACCTGTAGTTGAAGAGCTCCTTACTGGGGTCCAGGGTGCCTGTGTATAGCTTCATGAGCCAAGGGAACAAGGGGTAAGTAGGATCACCAAGAATACTATAGGCATTTCCTCATCCCCAGTGTTGATATTCTGGTCTGGGAAGAAAGTTCCACTCTGGAGCCTTCTAAACCGACCAGAATTCCTAAAGATTTGTGGATCATGCACCCTTCTCAACCACCCCATGTTGATGTTTGTGAAACAACTTTTTTGATCCACCAGTGCCTGCAACACGATAGAGAGTACCCCTTGTGGTTAAGGTACTCTGAGGCCTGGTGGGCTGGTGCCAGGGTGGGGATGCACATTCCATGTATGGCCCCACTGCAGTTAGGGAACTCCATGGCAGCAAATCCATCCACTATGTCCTGCATGTTTCCCAGAGTCATTGTCTTTTACAGGAGAAGTTTAGTGATCACCTTGGCTACATGGATGACAACAAACCCCACTGTAGATTTTCCCACTTCAAATTCATTTCCCACTGACTGGTAGCTGTCTGCATTGCAAACTTCCACAGAGGAATTGCCACATGCTTCTCAACTGTCAAAGCAGGTCTCATTCTGGTATCGCTGCACTTCAGGACAGGAGACAGCAATTCAAAAAGTTCCATCCAAGTGGCCTTCTGCATGCAGAAGTTTTGCAGCCACTGCTGATCATCCCAGGACTGCAAAACAATGTGCACCCACCAGTCTGAGCTGGTGTTGTAGGTCCAGAACCTGTGCTCCACAGTGGACAATGACTCCAGTGCTGCCAACAACTCCGTGCTCCTACTCTCCAGATGTTGACATCCACTAGTGACTCCCACATCAATCAACTCATTCTCCATGGGCATTAAGTTCACAATATACTGTGTCACAGTGTGGGAAGTCATCACAAAACACTGCACCAAACACTGAAGCACCTCAGGATCCATGTTATTCTTTGTAATGGTGGGTGACTGTCAATATAAAAGAGGTGCGCAAATTCCCTTGTCCACTTGTTTTCAGTGGGAAGCAATAAGTGAGGGAAATACAGTCTGGAATGATGACATTAGAAACCTGAACCACTTGTGGTGATTTCCCCCTCTCCAAGACACTGGCACAGAATCCCAAAATGCAACCGGTCTGCAGGAACTCTGGGATAGGCACCCATAATGCACTGCTGCTGCAGTCAGGCTTAGGCAATCTAACAGCGGACATACTAAGTAGAGTTTATGAGCAGTTTTGGACAATCAAATTCAACTTCATAAAATCTATTGTTAAAAAGTTGACTTTAATACATCCAACTTTATTCCCAAGTGTAGACATATGCTCAATTTAGAACAGGTGTCGGCAAATACTGGCCTGCAGGAAGAATCTGGTCTACCAGGGTTAGTCCCTGATGGGCCCACTACTCTTTATTTACCTGCCTCTCTACAGGTAGTAGGTGATCACAGCTCTCATTGGCCCCAGCTCGCCATTCACAGCCAATGGGAATGGCAGAAAGTGTCCTAGTCCACGCTACTTCCTTCTGCTGTCATTGGCTGCAAATGGCAATCCATAGTTAGCAAGAGCTGGGATTGCCTGACACTTGATACTGGGAGGGAGGGGTGAATCCTGCAGGAATTCCTTCATAAGTTTTCCATGGCAAGAGGTAGTCAGGCACTTTTTTGATTCCTCCTCTCATTTCGTTATCTTTCCACATTTCCACTCTCTTTGCAGGCAGAATAATGATGTTTTCAATATGTGCTAGTATAAGGCTTACGCCAGCTGTCTGGCTATGTTCTCTATATAGACTCCTTTTCTGCTCTCACACCCAGTGCTTTTTTTGTGCCAGTATTTACCGGCACCTCAGCAGCCCCAGCTGCAAAATTGGCTGGGGAGGGGGCAGGGAGCCACCTGACTACCAGTTCCTCTTTTTATTTATTTATTTATTTTCTAAACAAAGCAGCACTGGTTACACTTACGTAAATCAGGTGAAGCTCTGTGCAAGTCTGGTGCAAGAAGAGAATGAGGTTCAATTAAATATATTGTTCAACTTAATGCAATCCTCAATAGACTGGAAATTTCTGTGCCTGAAAAGGCCAACAACATTAAAAAAGGAAGAAGACGATGTTTTCTCTGATGGTCAAAGTGAAAGGGTATAATTTAAAAAAAACCTCAGTGTTCGTGTAACATGGCTCAATAGCAAAATAAGATTCACAGAATGCCATTGCTTCTTTCCACTTAAAGTGACAGGCCCCTTAAGTTACATCTACACTACAGAGATCTTTCAAAAGAAGTCGTTCCGGAAGATCTCTTCCAAAAGAACTTCTTTCAAAAGAGCTCGTCCACACACAAAAAAGTCGACCAAAAGAGTGATCTATTCTTTTGAAAGAGAGCGTCCACACAGCTCCCACTCTTTCAAAAGAACGGGGCAGGAATTGAAAAAATCAGGTGCCACGAGGATTGCTCTTTCGAAAGAAGGGCCCTGACAGACATCTATATGTTTTCTTTTGAAAGAAACTTCCTAAAATGGGAGTGAAAGAGTGCTTTCAAAAAGAGCACCACATTCTTTCAATTTACTTTTGAAAGAATGCTTTGTGTATGTAGACGCTCCATGGGATCTTTCAAAAGAGCCCCCTTCTTTCAAAAAATCTTTTGAAAGAACTTGGTAGTGTAGACACAGCCTTAATGTTGGATTGAAAGCCCTATGGATATGGCCAGCAATTTTTATTCTGTTGAAGAGAATATAACAGACTAACAAGAGGCTGAACAAATTTCCCCAGACTCTCATTTCCACAGTAATAATGTTTAAAATTGCACAAACGGTAAAAATGAAGAAAATGTACTGATGTATTCACTATTTATAACTGCTCTTTGAATTAGTTAACAGATTGTATCCCACGGACTGTGACCTTTTAAAAGAATACTTGCACTTAGCGATTGGTCACTTAAACCATATGGTATATTTTGAGCCCCCAACTGGATGGCATAAACTTTGTAAACAGCAGAAGTGCCTAAATAAAATAATTGGGGCTTTAATATTTTTAGCCTGAGGATGTACTGGAGAATATAGCACTTTTAGGGTGGTAGAGACTATAAGCAGTACTCAGGAATTTTAGGACATTTAAAATCTTTTCCTTCTCTGTTTTATATTATAGATGTCTTCCAACATGGACTTCAGATTTAAAAATTGAGCTAGATTCCTTCCTGCCTGTGTGTGAGTGAGAGAGAAGCCCAGAAAGACTTTACAAATCAAATTAATCTCGTCATACATACAAAGTGCTTACACATGTGTGGCCTCGTTTGCAAAAAGAACTACAGAACTCTTTGGGTTCATTTAACTGAGTTAAGCTTGGGATAATGGAAAGCATATTAAATAAAGCTGGATTTTGGGATGTTCTCTCACTTTTAACTTATCTACTGAGCTTTAAGATGTAATTGGAATAAACAGTTGGCAGGCCTCAGTCTTATACAGTGAAGAGAAAAGCCCACTACTAATGTTAAGAGGTTAATGCCATAATTTAATGTATTAGGCCAGGCTCCCTGAAAAGAGATGCCCTTGGCCATATGTGTGCGCACAGGATATGCTCAGGTGGAATTGCATATTGTGGGCCTTTGGAGGAAAGGTTGGATTGCATATTTTACACATAATTCAAGATAAAGTGGAAGTGACATAGGCATGCTCTTGTGTTTCTGTTTTTTTGCACAATGCCTACTGAAGTGCAAAATGAGGATGGAGAAAAAAGACTCTGGAAGAATTTGCACACAAATCTAAGCAAAACTCCAACATTGCAAGTCCTACTGTCTTCCTTGTTGCTGATTCCTTGAAAAAGTCACCAAACCAGCATTTTGGAAAATAACTTTTATGTGCCCTCCATTATATGAGCTTGTACCGTATTTTATGTGGGAATCACATGCTTCAAACAGATTTTTCAAATCCATGATTTTCTTAACAGAAAATGTACATCTCTGTGTCAAAATTAAATAATTCAATAAATCAGGACCTCTATATGTGCTTTTTTATAGGTAGGATTTGATCACGGTTACACTTAAATATTCATATGCCATATGGGTTGCAGTGTGATAAACAGTGGGCCTACACTAACTGCAGTTGCAATGAACATTTAGCCCCTTGGGCTATGTCTACACTGGACGGTTCTGTTGACAAAACTCAGGGAGCGTCCAGATTCCCAAAGCATTCTGTCAATAGTAAATCGACGGAATGATGCACTTTTGTCAATACAAAGCAGTCTGGACATTCCTGGGGGCCCTCTGTTGACAGACGAGGTTTCTGGGACACCATGCAGCCCTGTCTGCTGTGCTTCTGGTTGGCCGTTTTGTTGAGAGAGCAGCCAGGCAGTCCAGCCACTCTCCGTTGACAAAGCGGATCGCTTATGATCTACTTGGCAATTTGGCTGTGATCTGTCAACAGAAGTTTTTGTCAGAAGATATCTTCGGACAAAAACTTCTGTGGGCAAAATACTGTAATCCACACATAGCCGTTAAGTGCACTGAGCCCATTAATTCGTCTACACCAGGACAACTACTTCTAGACTTTTTAGAATATTCTGATCAGGTATTTAAACAGCAACAGTCACAAAAAAAACAAAAACAAAAAACCAAAAACCAAGGAAAATCAAACAAACCACATTTCACACACAGAATTATCCTTCCTGAGGTGCATTGCCTATTAGCCCAGAACTGGAAATATTCAGTCTTGCAACAGTGACAGGTTTAGTTGTTGTATATATGGTAGATCAATACAATGTGAGTTGGTAGATATTGATGCCCTCCCTCGGTGGGTGTTGGGGGGGGTCCTCTTTTTTGAAAGGTCAAGTATGGTAACAGTATGTAAGGATCGATACTGATGACCAGCTGGGCTAAAGAAGGAAGCTTTGTACCAATGGGAAATTTCCCTTTTCTGGTTGGATAATGGACTTTTACCCATGGGAAAAACCACATTTGTGATACTAACCCTTGCACTGAAAGTCTCTGGATTAATAGGTTTTCCAACCTTGCAATAGCTGTAGATACTAAAACACCTTCCTTACACAATTCAAAAAGGAGGTAAAACAGAGCAGATTGAGTTCTACTGCTATTCTGTAAGTCTTAGGCTACGTCTACACATGCAGCCAACATCGAAATAGTCTATTTCGATGAATAACGTCTACACGTCCTCCAGGGCCTGCAACGTCGATGTTCAACTTCGACGTTGCTCAGCCCAACATCGAAATAGGCGCAGCGAGGGAACGTCTACACGTCAAAGTAGCACACATCGAAATAGGGATGCCAGGCACAGCTGCAGACAGGGTCACAGGGCGGACTCAACAGCCAGCCGCTCCCTTAAAGGGCCCCTCCCAGACACAGTTGCACTAAACAACACAAGATACACAGAGCTGACAACTGGTTGCAGACCCTGTGCCTGCAGCATAGATCCCCAGCTGCCGCAGAAGCAGCCAGAAGCCCTGGGCTAAGGGCTGCTGCCCACGGTGACCATAGAGCCCCGCAGGGGCTGGAGAGAGAGCATCTCTCAACCCCCCAGCTGATGGCCACCATGGAGGACCCAGCAATTTCGACGTTGCGGGACGCGGATCATCTACACGGTCCCTACTTCGACGTCGAACGTCGAAGTAGGGCGCTATTCCTATCTCCTCATGAGGTTAGCGACTTCGACGTCTCGCCGCCTAACGTCGAAGTTAACTTCGAAATAGCGCCCGACGCGTGTAGACGCGACGGGCGCTATTTCGAAGTTGGTGCCGCTACTTCGAAGTAGCGTGCACGTGTAGACGCAGCTTTAATGAGCATGCTAGTGCCTAACAGTTAATATTAATGCAATTGATCAAATAACAAGGGGGCAGGTCTTTACCCATTGGAATTTTGTGCAAAATCAGTATTTTTCCCTCATGGAGCTTTATTAAAATGAACATCAAAAGGTGCTTGCCTCTGACAGATTGTGCCTTTCATTTACCTACATAGCAATACACTTAGTGAGGCTCCAGAGCTGCAATTGGCTTATTAATGTGCTGCAAAGCAGCACAGGAGACACATGAGATTAAAACACTGTGTGATTTAATTATTAACCAAACAGGATGTTTTCATGGTGTTATTAACCAGTCGTAGAGTATTTGGTCAGTCACTTTCCTGCAAGAATTATATAGGAAATAAAAAATTCACACTACTGTGACTCTTTTGTGGAATGTTGATCCCCATTTTGGCTCCTGAACTATTGAAGTCTGAGTTACCCTGGCTGCAATGTACAGGGCTGCATTTTTTAACGGGGCAATAGCCTGAAAGGTGATGAGCATTATAGCCTTGCAGCAGGATCCCAAAGCTCCCACTGTCAGAATAGCACAAATAGGTAAAATGTTCTTTGTTACACGCAGGAGAGAGTGGGCAAAAATCACACTAGAGTAGTGTGTGGGAAAACACAATCTTTATTTCTTTTTTTTTTTTTAAAGGGTCTAAAAATTAAGCAAGGGATAGAAATAAATTTGGTGTTTCGATGTCTAAAGTATTTTATATGGTTTAAAGAAGGTTTGTTTTATTCTTCTACAGGTTGAACTTCTCTAATCTGACACACTATGGTCCAGCAACATCTGTCATAATTTTAATTAGCCAGATGACCACTTGTCATGGGTGTGGCCAAGTTTCCAGTGATCCCATAAAGTTTGTTTCCAACCACCAGTCCTGGTTCTCAGTGTTCTGTGCTGGTATTTATCTATAATTTACACCTCAATGTCTTCCAAAAGCAGTGGCAGTGTTGGTAATGTGCTAGAAAATACTGACCTCCCATGGTCCAGCAAATTCTCTCATCCAGCACTGGTCAGGTCCTGACGGTGCCGGATTAGAGAGGTTCAACCTGTAGTGGCAAAAACAGTGTCCGAATTCCTTTATATATATATATATCCAGCTTTTTTTTATTTTTTTAAGTAGCATGGGAGAATCTCTCTCTTTTACCAGCTATGCAGGAGCTCAGGTTTTTGTGGATGTGAGCAGGGTAAAAATGCAAGAAACAATGTGAAACAGGGTGGGAGTGGGACTAAAAAAAATTAGTGTGAAGCAGGACAGTAGTGAGCATGTCCAGGTCCCATGAAAAATCACTGAGGAGAGAGACAGCACCTTACAGGATATGACAGTTACTTCACAGATTTGGTGCAATGATGGATACTTAGTAGAGCTGAGAGAAGGATAATAGTAAAGAACATTCATACTAGCTACATCTACACAAGAGAGTTTTGTTGATGAAACCCTGCTTTGGTTGACAAAACTCATGGAGTGTCCACACTAAACATGCTTTCCATCAACATACTGTTGACAGAACTTGTCACTTTTGTCGACAACCTTCGGCTCTTCCCCACGAGGCAGAGCGCCGTTCTCAACAGAATCTGTCAACAAAAGAAGCTGTGAGTGCATGTTCTGGGGAGCCCTCTGTTGACAGACAGGGCTTCCAGGTCACTGGGAAGCCCTGTCTGCTATGCTTCTGGTTGGCCGTTCTGTTGAGAGCATGGCCAGGCAGTCCCACTGCTTTCCGTCAACAGAGTGATCCGCTCTCATGTGTGACCACAATCTGTCAACAGAAGTTTTGTCAGGTCTCTCTGACATTAATTTCTGTCGACAGATCACTGTAGTGTAGATGTAGCTTATGCAAAGGCAATATACCGGGCAAGGGAATATCTTCTCTTAAGCTACTTCTACATTAGACTAAGAAAGTTGACTGCAGATACACAATTCTAGCTATGCCAATTGTGCAGCTAAAATCAATGTATCTGCACTTAGCTAACTTGACTATCCATACAGTGGAAGGTGGATGGTAGTAACTCTCCCATCAACTTCCTCCTCGCATCTTGCTAGGAGTACAAGGGTCAACTGCAAACCCTGAGAGGCCAATTTCCTGCATCTCTACTAGATGTGCAAAATCAAACCCTGGAAGTTCAACCCTGAGAGGGTTGATCTTCTGGGGTTGTGTAGACCTTCCCTCAATAAAGATATGTATTTTGGCATCATTCCTGACTAAACACACAAAACAAAAAGCAAACCCACTCCTCCTCAGAAGTGCACAGGTGAGATGGGATAGGTTTTGCTCCTACTCCTTCATTCTTCCTTTAAAAATATAATTTGTCTCCCCACAAATATCCACCTCTCCCATCTCCCCACAATTCCATATTGGTTCTCGGCCCCCAGCTCCATCTCCATCTCCATCTCTGCCCCCTCATTTTAATCTCTTGACCTTTTCCTTCCTGATCAAGCTCACCCCTTCCACTCCGTTTCCCCCCTCACCTTCTTCTAGTCAGGGCTGTTAAGTCTATTTTTCCCTTTCTTGTCTTTATGTCAAGTAGTAGCCTGTTTATCTGTGTAGAGCAGGGCCATTCAGGTATCATCAAAATTCATGTTAAGAAACAGCAAAAACACATGTAAGATCAATCTACTCAATACTGACACATGTTGCTCTTACAACTGTGGATTTGTCTATCTTCTATCGGACACAGCCAGTGTCAGTAGCCTATGTGCCAGTGGGCTCATTCTGATCTCCTTTTACACCAGTTTCACAAGAGGTAGGTCCACTGATTACAATGGAATTAATCCTAAATGAGATCAGAATCTGGCCCAACATGCCCTCTGGAAGTTAGTAGGATGGGGATGAAAACACAGGGCAAATAATTCAGATAGCTAACACTCACATGTTGCTTATAAAGCTAATGACAAAGCTTAGCTCATACAGGTTGATTGCTTATTTGACAAATGGGGTATAGTAAGTAGGTATTCTGTGCTGTGCTCCCCATTGGAGTGGGAAAGGAAAGAAAAGAAAGGAGAAGAGTGCTACAAGAAAATGAAGGCGAGCTGCGCAGTAACTAAGATAGAAAGATTAGGAGGTTAAATTCTCAGCCAGTTCAACTTTGGGCAGCGCACTGCCTCTCTCAGACTGAAAACTTGTAAATTTAAACCAGGAAGCTTTTATGCAGAAAGCTAATTTCTTTTGTTTGCAGTGCCCAGGAAGTCTTGCAGCCCAGCATTTTCACAGGATTCCTTGAAAGTTTCACTTTGGTCTTAAGAAGATTTCACCTACAAGTGCTCTCCTTTTCTGATAGAGCCAAACAAGACTCGCCTTTTTCTATGAAGATTAATTTAGATTTTCTATTGCAGCGGCATACATTCCCCAGTCACGTGATCCATGTTCTTTTGAAGACTAGGTAAAGCCTGTAAAGAGGCAGCTGTGTTCCAAGCTCTTTGAACAGTATCTCTTATAGAAGAGGAGAATGGATAATCTGTCCTGCAAACACTGTTAGTGAAGACTAGTAATCAGTATAGAAGGAGTCTGCCCTGGGAATGAATGTATCAATTTACCTCAGGCTGTGAACTCCAGAGATGGGCTTTGCTCTAGATTGGGTGGTTGTTAAGCTTAATCTGTAACTGAAATTAAACCACTTTATTACTGGCATTTAAAAAACACAAACTTGCAGATTTTTCATGGTATAAAATTCAGGGCTATTCAGTTTTAATTCTGGCTCTTCATAAACTTGAACCCTTATCTTTTGATATAACAGAAACAAAGGGCAACTTGCACTTTCCTTCCTCCAGATAACCTGGCTATAAACCTGCAACTAAAAAAGCATGATTTTGGCATGTGTAGGGTTAAAAAAGAAAGAAAGAAAGAAAGAAAATTGCAAAGGCCATGAAAGGCGGATAGAAAGTGGAAGATATAGAAAAATGTCTGTTACCTCACTCAGTGAACTGTAGTAAATCATGATCTGTGTGACATCATTCTGATATTTCAGAAAAACCTGTGTTCACATGATGGATCATATGGCTTTTATCCAGTGCTTGGTAGAGAAGGGGTTACACATAGTACTAACTCTACCCTTGCAAAAAATTGCAGGTGGGATTTTCAAAAATTACTCACTGTTGAATTAACTCTGCTCCCGCTGAAATCAAAGGGTGAAATTCTGGCGCCACTGAGGTTAGTGGCAAAATTCCCGAAAGGTAGGTACACTAGTCTGAGTATAAGATTTAGCCATCGGTTACTACCGTAGAGCCAGTCAGGCTTTACAGAGATAGTAAAATCACAGCAAGCCACTATAAAAGAGGAAACAAGAATCCAAAGCAGGCTTGCAGACAGAGCCAAGGGGATTTCTCTCTGCCAAAGACACATACAGCCACCATTCCGTACTACAGAGATTTCTCCAGGCCCATCCTGGGGGGTCATACTTGAAACACGCAACCCCCTCTTCCCACCCCAAGCATCCCCAGTTGCCAACTAGTTACACTGCTGTGTTGCCCAAATAATCGATTTTGGCTAGTGTTACAAATCACCTGGATGCCTGGGTAGTTAAATGTTATCACGTGAGTAAAGAGCAGCAGAACTGTCCTTAGCCTGTCCTGTACTGGGCCTCTCCCCCTTGAACTGAAACACACTGGCTAAGCAGGGGTTTCTGGTGCCAGATCCCAGTGGAGAGAGGACAGGTGTTTTGCTCACCCGTTTCCTAATGGTGGCACTATTGGACCTGCCCCTCTACCCTGTTTGAAGTCGGAGCTGACTGGGCTCTGTGGAGAGGCTTTTGGTTTTGTTAAGTGACCATGAGAGATGTAATAGCTGAGAATTAGATCTAAAGTGCTTACACCTGCTGAAGGATGGACCCTCTGTAGAAGAGACAACCCAGCCTGTGCTACCAGTGTGGTTCTCTCTCCAGGAGCTGGGACCTCATGAGACCCACTTGCAGAGGCCACAGTACCAGGTGGCAGCAGATGATGACGACACGGGGCCATTGGTAACAGAGCAGTGGCGTGAGCACAACCATCAACAAAACCATCAACAATGGCCACAGTGGCCAGTGGATGGAGAGACAAGCCAGGGGGAGGTGAATACATGTGAAAGCACCTCTGAATGCTGAGGCTCCACTGAGCAAGGATGACAATGTGGGGGGTGTCGGGGAGGGAAAAGCAAGGGGCACATTAGAGGAACATTCCTTTGTTGAACTGTGTTTTAGTGACTCTGCTGTAGAGGGCTAGACTTGTGACTGAGAAACGGATGAAGAGATGATTTCTAGTCGGTCAAGATTTTTAAAATGCCTTATTTGTCCTGGCTGTTATCACACATTGGTGCTATTTTGTGGTGTCATTATCTTGGAGTTTCTATACTAAACATTTTTATAATAATAAGTTTTTTTACATAAGAACAGCCAGACTGGGTCAGGCTAAAAGTTCATCTAGCCCAGGATCCTGTCTTCTAATCGTGGTCAATGCCTGGTGCTTCAGAGAGAATGACCAGTCCAGGCAAAGATCAAGTGATCCATCCCCAGGCATTCAGTCCCAGCTTCTGACAACAGAGGCTAGGGACACTCAGAGCAGGGGATCTGCCTCCCCACTCATTCTGCTTAATAGCTATTGAAAGACTTGTCCTCCAGGAAATCATTTAGCTTTTCTTTTAAAAAAAAATTTTGGTTATAGCTTTGACCTTCACAACATCCCCTGGTAACAAGTTTTGTAGGCTGACTACATGTTGTGTAAAGAAATACTTCCTTTTTTAATTTTTATATCTGCTGCTTATTAATTTCATTGGATGACCTCTAGTTTTTGTGTTATATGAAGGATTAGCTAACACTTCCTTATTTATTTTGTTCACACCAGTCAAGATTTTATAACCCTCTGTTACATCCCCAGTCAGTTGTCTCTTTCCCAAACTGAAAAATCCCAGTCATTTAAATCCTGCCTCCTGTTTGATGCCCCTAATCATTTAGTAGCCTTTTTCTGTACCTTTTAGAATTCCTCTCTCTCTCTTTCTTTCTCTCTGTGTGTGTGGGGCGGGGGGGATGGGGTGACTGGACCACACACAATATTCAAGATGTGAGCATACCATCAATTTATATAGTGACTTCATGATATTTTTGTCTTACTTCTTAACATCCTGCTAGCTTTTGTGACTGCTGCTGCTCACTGAGTGGATATTTGCAGAGAACTTCAACATACCTTTCTTGAGTGGTAACAGCTAATTTAGACCCCAATGTTTTGTAGGTACAGCTGAGATAATGTTTTCCAGTGTGCACTAATTTGCATTTATCATACAAACCATCTTCACAGTCTGCCCCTGCATTCTCTCTGGATACAGCCTCCACCACCAATTTCAATTCCTGGGGAAAAGTACTGCCACACCTGCTAAGCGTAGCATTAAACCATCTTCTACCAGACACCCTGAGACCAGGATATGGTTTCATAAGTCAAGGCAAAAGGAGGGTGCAGGATCATAGGGACAGGTGTTTAATTGATGACAATGCCATTTGGTGGCAGAAATGTCCCAGCCAGTCCATGAACACAGACTCCTGATTGTCAGAGGACTCTGGCATAAGCATGAGCATTTCCAGTTCAGCTCACCTTAGAGTCCGTAAATCAGCTGTTGTGGTCCACCAGGGCCTGCATAACAATGGTGTAGTACTTCTTGTGGTTTATGAACTCGTGTTTTTTAGTGGAGAGCAAACTACGAGCACGAGAGTCTGATCAATGGTCCTGATGCAATCTGGAAAACTCTACTCTCTCCAAACCAGCAGTTACTTCAGGGACATTGTGTATTCCTCTGAGGTCAGTCACACATGCTTGTCTCCAAAACCTCTGTAACCACTTTACCTACAATTGACTTTACAAAGTAAAACTGTTTAGCAAAGGACATATGGCAGTTTGGAGTGGTCAACTTTCTAACATGAAGCAAGTGAGGGGGAGATTTGGGCCCCAATCCTTCAAATATTTAAGCATGTGCATAATGTCACACACAGTCCCAATGACATAGATGGGACTATTCACATCATAAAAGTTACATACATGCCTAAGTGCATGCAGGAATGAGGCCCAACGTCAAAGGAATGTGGCTGAAACAGGAATGGAACCTAAATCTGAAGATTCCTAGGCACTCCTAACCAAAGGTTCATCTTTCCCCAACTACAAGGAAGTGGAAAGAAATTTTAAATAGAAAGCACTCTGCTTTTTATTAAAGCTTGTGATCTTGGTGATGTGTTTTGGAACCTACACATGTAATTATAGAAGATCTAAATTGCAAGGAGATGTCTTAGTGGTATGAGATATTCCTGGATTCATAGGTCAGATTCCAGCAGGCTTGAGTTTTCTCTTTATATTCTGATACAATGTGCAGAGAGAAATATGAACTATTTTCCTGTTTGTTCCACACAGGCATTAGAAATCATGTGATGTCTTCCATGAGAATAAAGATTTGCCTTGAAGACACCTTTCATTTAGGATAAACATAAAGAAGGAGCTGAAACAAAGCAGTAACACCCAGTAGAAGCCGAATCACGAGGACCTGTGGCTTTCTTTGACAGAAGAATGACTGAGCGCAAAAGGAGAAAAAGGGACCAGGAGAGACATAGGTGGTCAAAAACCACTAAAGTCACACAGAAGGAGCAAACATGGCATATAGATATACACGGTACCTTTAAAGCAAACGGGCTTAATGGAGTCTTGTTTCCTTTTCCCATTTTCCCCAAGCATTTTACTGATATGGTTATTTAAAATGCAAAAGAGTGATAGACTATTGTCACTTTTCTCCCATTGGATCTTGGAAAGATTTTATAACATTGTATGCGGTGATGTTGTAGCTGTGTTGGTCCCAGGATATTAGAGAAGATGGGTGAAGTAATATCTTTTATTGGACAGCTTCTGTTAGAGAGAGAGACAAGGTTTTGAGCTTTCACAGAACTCCTTTTTTGCATCTGGTAAACTTAAGCAGAGCATCACAGCTCAAGACAAGGTGGAACAGACTGTTTAGTATAAGTAGTTACCTTGAGTGATCCCTTGAAATGAGTTAAAAGAGAGAGATTAAAAATATTATGTCAACCACATAGTCTCTTTTAGTAAGAAATGGAAATCTGAGGTCAGAAGAGAAGCAGGAAGACTACTTTGGTCCGTTCTCCTTCTTGAATTCAAATACTGGACTGCTGAGGTCACATGGTACCCAAAAAGGTAATGGGCGCCAAATTTCTCACCACTTTAGTCACCACAAGCCTTTTCCTATTTAGAGCGTAGAATGGGAGAGAAATAGTGATTATCAGGACATTTTGTCATATGAGTTAGAAGTAACTGCCTGGATACAATACCAACAATAAAAGACAGATTCCAAGGGGTTGAGGCGCATGATTACCAAGGATGCAAGCCAGCTGCTTCTTCTAAGCAGGCACTAGAAACAAGTGTCATCAGAGCCTAGCTTCAGATCTAAACACTGTAGTAAGATGAAGACCTAAGCCCATGCAGCACAGGCCTGGTCTGAGGTCTAGCTAACACTGGATTAAACGTGGCTAACATAAAGCAAAGCTAGGCTGCAAGCAAGAGGCAGGCCCCTGATAACAGAACTTGGCACAGACAGGGCGGAGAGTACAAAACACTAATGGGTAATCGGCCCGGGTGCAAAACAATAATTGATACAGGTCATAATTTGAAATCACAAGGTACCACCGGAGCATTAAAAAAGACCTTGGTACCCATTCCTCACAGATACAGACTTAGGTTCAGGAAAGGGTCTAAAGTGAAAGCATGATGGATAGAAATAATCTAATCGAACCACAGGGTATAGAGTGATGGGTGGTAACCTGACAACATCATCAGAGGGGGACAACCTGATGGGTCAGCAATGAGGTGTGATTTCTTTGTACCTAAAGTGGTGTCTTGGAGGGGGACAGTCTTTGTATGACTGAGGGGGCAGCGGAAATCTACCACCGATTAGCTATGTCTACACTGGGACGCTACATCGAAATAGTTTATTTCGACGTAGCGAAATTGAAATAAGCTATTTCAATGCGTAGTGTCCACACATCTTCCAGGGCTGGTGCCGTCGACGTTCGACATCGATGTAGGCTAGCACTAAACCAAAATGGGCGCCGCAGGGGAGCGTCTACACACAAAAGCAGGCCCCGTCGGAATAAGGGGGCTAGGAACAGCTGCAGACAGGATCACAGGGCGGACTAGCACTTCCGGGGCAACAGCTAGCCGCTCCCTTAAAAGGCCCCTCCCAGACACACACGGCCTGCACAGCACGAGGTCCACAGAACCGACAACCACTCACAGACCCCGTGCACACAGCATGGACCCCCAGCAGCAGCAGCAGCCAGAAGCCCACACGGCTGCCCCCAGGGCAGTGGCCGCCCTGCTCAGCGCCATGGAGGAGGCCGCCCAGCACCTCCTAGAAGATGATCTCTCCTAAGGAGCTGCCCCAGACCACCATGTAGCCCTCCTGGCCACCCCTTGCTGGGCACGCTGCTGGCTATGGAGGTACCCCACCAGCACAGAGTGGTGGGAGCGGCTGGTGCATGGGGAATGGGACGACAACTGCTGGCTCCAGAATTTCCGGATGAGCCAGCAGACGTTCCTTGAGCTCTGCCAGTGGCTCACCCCTGCCCTGCGGCACCAGGACACCCCCATGCGACGTGCCCTCACCATCGAGAAACAGGTCGGCATCGCTGTCTGGAAGCTGGCCACTCCAGACAGCCACCGATCCACAGGGCAGCAGTTCAGTGTGGGCAAGGCCACCGTCGGGGCTGTCGTCATGGAGGTAAGGGGACCCTGGGGGAGGGGGAGAGACTGGGGGGAGGGCCAGGCACACCCTGCACACCCCTCACAGGTGCTCATGTCCTCCCCCCACAGGTGGTCCGCACGCTGAACGCTCTGCTGCTCCACAGGCTCATGCGGCTCAGGGACCTGGATGCGGCCATCGTGGGGTTTGCTGGCCTGGGGTTCCCCAGCTGCTTCAGGGCGCTGGACGGGACCCACTTCCCCATCCACACCCCAGAGCACAGCAGAGGATGCTTCCTGAACAGGGAGGGCTACCACTCGGTGGACTGCCGGGGCCGCTTCCTGGACATATATGTTGGCTGCCCTGGCAGCACCCACGACAACCGGGTTTTTAGGAACTTGGGCCTGTGCCGCTGGTTGGAGGTGGGGACCTACATCCCACAGAAGGAGATCCCTCTGGGGAACACCACTGTGCCCCTCTGCCTCATGGCAGATGCAGCCTACCCCCTCCAGCTCTGGCTCATGCGCCCCTACATGGGCCACCTCAGCACCAGCCAGGAGTGGTTCAACACCCACCTGAACCATGTGCGCCAGGTGGTCGAGAGGACTTTCAGCTGCCTCAAACAACGCTGGAGGTGCCTCCTCACCTACCTGGAAGTAGGGCTCCCCAACATCCCCCAGGTTGTGGGTGGGTGCTGCACACTCCACAACCTGGTGGAGAGCAAGGGGGAGGCCTTAGTGCAGGGCTGGGCTGTGGAGGCTGGCACGGCCTACCCCCAGCCACCTGCCGCCTCGAGCCGCCGATGAGGGGATCCGGGTCAGGGAGGCCCTGCGGGCCCATTTCGACCAGGCTGCAGGGTAAGCGCCAGCAGGGCCAGCCTGGTGAGCCACCCACTGTGCCCCCCACCACCCACAACACACTACACTGTCCCCAAGCCCGCACCACTGCGCACAACACAAGTTTTGTTTTAAATAAACCGAACATTCTTGAAACCAAAACCAATTAACTTTAACATGAATGGGGGAACTATGTACATTGGGGCGGGGGGAAGAGCTACTGAGGGGGGGTGAGACCAGGCAACTATGTACAATAATGGGGGGGGGAATATGTACAAAGTGGGGGCCTGAGTGGCTCAGTCCTTGGCCCTCTACCCCGCTCTATTGTCCAGTGCCCGGTGTGGGGGGGGCGCAACCCACGTCTGGGCCAGAGGCCCCATCGAGGCTGGGAGGGGCCTTGGAGGACCAGCAGGTATGGCCAGGCCGGCTTCTGAGCCCCGTGGTCCCCCTCCTCGGCAGGCTCCAGGGCAGGTGGAGGGCAGCTGGGAGGGACGGCGGCCGGAGTGGCGGGGAATGCCATCTGCTTGCCAAGATGCTCAAAGGTCCTCATGAAGGACCCCCAAGCCTCCTGGTGCCAGGCCAAAGCTCTCTCCTGCAAGTGGAGCCAGCGCTCCTCCACTTGCAGGTGGTGCTCTAAAACCTCCACCTGATGCCGGAAGGTGGTGAGGAGCTGGGGGTCAGTGGCTGGCCACGGCTGGCTCTGGAAGTGGCGGGCTCATCCCAGGGCCGGTCCCTGCTCCGCTGCCTGGCTGCCCCGATGTGACAGCCCCAGTGGGCTGTCCAGCACGATGGATGCAGCGCCCACGCTGTCGTGGCCCTCAGATGGTGCGCCTGCAGAATAGAAGGGGGAAGCGTGGAGACAGCCATTAGTCTGGGCCCTGACCCGTGGCCCACGCCCCCCCAAACCTCCGCTGCTGGTTCCCCATCCCCTGTCCCCCAGGGATGATGATGGGTGTGGTGTCTCCCCCATGGGTGACCCCCTTTGGGAGGTTCTGCTCCCCCCATCCCCAGGGATAGGGCGTGGTGCCATCCTGGGAGGCAGGTGCTGAGTGGCTCTGAGGGACGTGCCATTGCTGTCCCGGGGCCGTGGTCTGGCTGGGCATGGTGGGCCAGGTTCAGCTGGGTGTGTGGAGGGCCCTGGTCATGTCCCTTACCCCCGCACCTTAACCCGGGAGGTGTGCACCTGGGGTACATACCTGATGGTGTGCTCCCATGGTCAGGAGACACCCGGTGGGAGGATGCCCTGCTGGAGCTGAGGGAGGGGAGGTCAATCAGGAGCCCCCCATCGCTGGAGCCCTCCTCCTCCTCCTCCGCTTTCCCAGGGGTGGGGTCCTCTGAGGGCCCCTTGGGTGCAGGGCTGGCCTCTGGGCTGGACTCCAGCTCCGGGGCCTGCTGGAGCTCCTCAGCTGAGGTGTCAAGGGTGGTCGTGGGGGGAGGAGGTGTACTGGAGCCCAGGATGTCCCTGAGCTCCCTGTAAAAGGGGCAAGTAGCGAGGGTGGCCACAGACCGCCTGGCCATGTCCCGGGCCCAGGCATAACCCTGCTGCAGCTCCTTGACCTTACTCCTGACATGGTCAGGAGTGCAGATAGGGTGACCCTAGGCAGCCAGGCCCTCGGCCAGCTGGGTGAATGTGTCTACATTCTGTTGCTTTCTCCCCATTACCTGGAGCACCTCCTGCTCTCTCCAAAGCCCCAGCAGGTCCCGGATCTCAGCATCTGACCAGGAGGGGCCCCGCTGCCTCTTTCCCCCTGGCTGGATGGCTGGGAGCCCTGGGTCCCCTTGGGAGGGGTGCCCTGTGGGCGCTTGGGGGGCTGGCTAGCTGCCATGGGCACTGGGTGGTGGATTGGAGCATCTGGAAGGCATGCAGGCTGTGCACGTATCTGTGCTGCTGCCTGCACGGTCTCAGCTTCCTGCCACAGGAAATCAGGGGTGTGGAGCTTTAAGGGGCTGCTGCACACAGCGACCATAGAGCTCAGGGGCTTGACAGAGCATCTCTCAACCCCTCAGCTGATGGCTGCCATGGAGGACCCCACCATTTTGATGCAGTGGGACGTGGATCGTCTATACATGCCCTACTTCGACGTTGGACATCAAAGTAGGGCGCTATTCCCATCTTCTGATGGGTATAGTGATTTTGACATCTCACCTCCTTATGTCGATTTCAACTTCGAAATAGAGCCCGGCACGTGTAGACATGCTGGGCGCTATTTTAAAGTTGACTTGGCTATTTCAAAATAGCCGGCTAGTGTAGATGCAGCTATTGAGTCATTCCATTGTGGCAGGTACATAAGGGCAGTGGTTCAGTAGAGTCTACTGACAACTGTTGTTGTACTTGGCTTTGCAATAAACCTGCCTGAGTGCCTTTCATCCTTATCTGGTCTGAGGTCTTTGGGAAACCTCGCGGGGTCTGCTGCGACCATTGGGCCCAAGTCATTGAACACACATGCTAGCTGTCTTCTGGTTATCATCATAGACAGAGCCAAAGACCCATGAGGCCACCACAGCAGTAAATCTGCTAAACTAAAATCAGAGTGAACCACCATCTAACAAGGAAACTCAAAGGAATTTTAGAAGATAGTAATGGCCTTTTCAGAGATTTGTCTGATGTCATTTCTCATATAATACTCTAGAAAACAAAATTACGTAAAACTCCTCATTAACTTAAAGATGAACTCACATCCCTGAAAAACCTACTTCTCATATCTGGCCAATGCAGAAGAAAAAAACCAAACCTTGCATTACTGATGATCTTGAAAAGACACTATTCATTTTCTTCCAAAGTTGCCCTCTGAGGTACATATATAGTAATCTCAGCTTCCCACATCTGATCTAGAAATGTTCAGAAAAGCAGGCTCTGGCCGGCCCAAACCCATCAACATGAAACAAGAAAAATGAACGCAAATACTGATTTATTGTGCCACAACGTTTTCAGTATTTCAGCTGTTATAATTATGTCCATCAACTGAAAAGTAAGGGTGCCACACACTGGCACTTCCTTTTACTTCAGATCCCTTGGAAACATCTGCAAGACAGCTGAGACTATAATTGACTTCTGGAAGGAAATAGAAGTCAGTTGAAACCACAACAACAAAGAAACCGCATGGGGAATGCTATTAGGATAGATGACCAATGAAATAGAATAGACTACAGCAAGAAGAGATCAGCAGATAAAGGGATGGAGAAAACTGTCAGAGCTGCTATGAGACTGGCAGAATGGTGTGGTTGCAGGTGCTAGTCTCATCTTATCAGAAGCCTGATAGAGTCTTCAAAGTCTGAAATCAGACCTTTAAAAAAGGTACTAGCATAGTTACTTAGGCTTACAAAGTTAAATAGGCTTACAAGACGATCCCAGAGTGCCTCCTGGGTTCCTTGTTTGAGAGCAATCTTTTAGACTCTTAAGAGGTGAAGCTGACTCACTCCCTTACCCACTCCTTCCTTCACAACTAAGTTAGTCCTTTCAACAACTAGTTGGCCAGCTGTATGGTATAATCAGCTACAACATCATTTCACTTAGGAAGAAAACTCCCTTGCTCCAAGAGATGAAGCTCTAGTCAAACAAATGTATTTTAATATTAGAATCACAGAAACACAATCTCCAATATATTGCTGTTATTCAAGATTGTCAACTGGATTTAGTGTAAACGGTAACACTAATAGAAATTAAAATATTAAACATGTGCAACAAATTTGAACACAAAACCTTGAACAACAAGGCAAAAATTGAACAACAGTGGAAGGAAACATAATCTCTCCATATCTAACACGAGGGAATTTTATTTAAGATTTTAGATTATTGCTTATTTGTAAGGCAAATTGTGATGTACATTCTGAGATGCAATTGAGATTTGATCTCTGGTGTGTGTCTGCAGTTATAGAGATAGTCAATGGATTCAGGAAATGTAGGGTCGCAGATCCTGCAACTACCAAAATCAATGGAAGTTTTATCAATATTTTAGCGGGACCGGAACTGTAACAGTTGTCTCTTTTATTCTTCCCCACTTCCTCCATTTTTATTACTGTAGTCACCACCACCATCCAACCTGTCTTCCTGACCAGGCAAGCTGACCTATCACCACCCTATCATTGAGTCCCTCCATTGGCACCATCACCTTCACTTCATCCCATGGATAGTCTTGTCCCTATCTTCAAGGCCTTGTGTAACTCTGATCCCTGTAATTCAAGCTCATCTCTTATGGCTGCACACCTCTGTCCTCAGGGTTGCCAGGCAGGCAGTCGAAGAGCTAACTTGGGGTGTTACAGCTGTTCCCTGTTTTCTTCCGTGGCACTTCTGCACATGGAATGACATTTCCAAGAAACTCTCCTGCCCTCTCTTCTTTCAATCCTTCCTGCACATCCACTTCTAACACAAAAATGTTAAGAAACAACATTTGCTGATTGTGGCAATCCTGTGGGTTAATTAATTGGAGGTAATCTGCACAGTATGCAACTCAAACAACGCACATTGCTAAACTTGACATTACCAAGACACTGTCAATCACCCTGGATCAATTTATTTATATATGGCCTCTCTTCCCCAGCCTCCATCTTTCTCTGATTTTTACCTTTTGAGATTCCTTTCCCTAAGAGCATGTGCTGTCCTCTTGTGTTTGTACTGGCCCTAGGTTTGGTGCTATTAGTAACCAATAAATAGTAAGATGAGTTTAGAGCTCTTGAAAAGTGTCAGTGTTGGGAAACTGAGGTCCTTGCTTCAGCCTCAGAAAAGTTACAACAATAGCCTCAACAGTTTAAGCTTCTTCACACTACAGTGCTATTGCTCCTCTGTTCAGGAAGACTCAAACAGGGCAAGTAGCTTAGTTTTTCTAGCCATTCACTCCCCAGCCTCTGTGCTGGGACTGCCCACATGGTTGTTGTGTATGCAGCCTAAAAGCCACAATCTGAAAACAGTTTCACACTGCTAAATGGACTGAAGCCTTTGGTAGGGTTACCGTATAAAAAGAAGACACGCCCGAGAAGGAGTATATTTGTATTGGTATCGACCAACTCACGTTGTATTAATGGGTTATAGTATATATAGCACAGTAATACAAAATGAGATGGTAGATACTAATACAGATTCACTCTGTCCTAGGGGTTTCCTCTTTATTTAAAGGTTAAAAATGGTAACTCTACATTTGGTTCATCTTATGAAATCAGAGAGACTATGAAGGCCATGTCTGTATCTGAAATGAAACTAAAATGTGGTGGGGGGGGTCCAGTTTGGAGGCAGATTCAAATTTACTGTGAGGATTAGAAGACATCAATTGCTCCTGATAGGTTTGGGCCCCAAAAGGCAAAGCTCTCATAAGATAAGGTGGTCTTGTTAGACTTCAACCAGCTGGGGCCAAAAATCTCACGAGAGCAGCTCTTCTCACAAAAATTCAAGCACATTTGAACGGGAACAGGACAAGAGGCCTGTTTCAACTTTGATTCCAACCCAAATCTGTAACAGCAGATTGAGTCTCAGCTAACAATCGAGTCAGTTGTTAGCTATCAGTCTGTCTTTCCAGTTGTTTATTGATATATTTAACAAGAACTGGACAGCAGTGGTGACATTATTATTTTCTTGGCTACCACCGCAGTCTGGAATTTCAAATAATTGGTATGTGCTCAGTTATATGTACAGTGTAAGTGGTCCGAGTGATCCTGGCATTATGCTAAAAAATTAAAAAAAAACTGACTGGAGGAAAGCACATTAATTTTTGCAGAGCATTATATATGCTTTGTTTAAATGTTACATAGCATTACATTCATGTGCAGTGTGTGCATGATCATCTAAGTACACATACAAATGTATGCAGTCATTTACCAATTAGTAAAAGCACAACTAAAAAAAGCCTAAAAACTAGATTGAAACTCGGTCATAAGTTTGTTATGATTTAGAAGTTAACTTTAGTTAAATGATTCAGAATATGTGTATGCACACAAATCACCAAATTTCCATCTTTTAGGGCAGCATTCTTCAGCTTCCATTAATCTAGTCCTGGCCACTCTTGAAGATCTACATGGGTCCCAGAAGGGTTTCTGAATCTCCTAATTGAAACTGTATGTCTAGGAGAATTATTACAAAAGTGATTTAAAAATCCTACTCTGTCTTCAAAACGAGGATTACAATTCAGACTGAATACAAAGGATCTAACTGAAGTGCAACATAGTCTTTAAAACACACACATAGTTTAAGAACAAAATCCCAGCCTGCGTGCTCCAGCACACACTCTTTTTTTTGCAGAGGAGTTAGCTCAAACTGTTCACCATTGTGTTGAAGATGAGGTATTACGTTTGATGAAATCCAAGACTACAGAACAACACACAATGGGCTCAAGATATGCTCTGGAAAATGTAGCTCTTCCATCTTTAATATTCTCTATTTCCTTTTATCCTAACCTTCACACTCCCAGGAGCTTAACAGGTCTTAGTCAAGTTGGTGGCTTTAATGCCTCCTCTTCTTCTTGATGGCAGACATGTGCCTTCCAGCTTGCAGCATTGATGAACGTAAGACTGCCAAATCTATGATACAAAATCTACTGGAAAGGGATACAGAGGCCAGACTATACATGGATTTTCAAATTAATTCTGAAGGTGAGATAGTATATGCAGCATTTGAGTAGCGTTATCTACATTTCAGAGATTTGGTTACATGGAAGTGAGAATATAAAAAACACTTTAGCACGTAGCACAGCACTGTTGTACACATTTGGAAAGGATCAAGTCATGACTACCTAAATCATTCAATAAAACCTAGTACATAAAACATCTAATAAATTGTAATGGCAAAGACTTGTACAGAGAGGCTGAAATTCCAGCTATGCTCTGAAAAAATAAGAGTTTGGTCACAGTCACTTTCTTTTTTTGCTGACTTTACTAGCCACGGGCTGTAAGTGCCCTGTTTCACTAGAACACCACAGAAAATGTTTGGCACCAGTCTCAAAGGAGAAATTATGTTGTAGGCTGTGATTTGCTTTATGATCTGGGGGATACTTCATTAATCCCTGAAGTCTCAATTCACTTAAGACCATGACTACATAAAAACAAAATAAAAAAGGTGCACAGTATAAATGCAACTCGTAATTTTTGTAAAAAGTTTAAATCACAAGACTCCTAGGATAAGGAGGAGTAATAAAATATTTCATAGTAAATTACGGATTTATGTTGTGATCATATCTCACATGAAAATAGGACTTGCTAATTCAGTTATGTACATTATAAATAAAACAAGAAGATTTTTATAATATTAGTAAGAATGTTTGCCTCACGTTCCAAACCTTGTTGTTCACTGTCAATAGCCATCAGTTCCAGCACAAAAAAAAGAAAGGGCGGAGGAGTCTATAGCTGACATACAATAAAGCTGAACAGGAATATAAGACAAATACATGCATCCAGATGGTAACAGGAGCAGGCAGTGAGTCAACCTCTCATTGGCCTGGACAGCATCATAAAAACATGACACCTAGATTTCCTGGTTCTTTTCTTAGACCTCAGCCAATGTCTTAGTGCATAGCTGTAGGGCAAGAACTGGTACAGTTGAAGGCCAGGTCTACGTTAGACCTGAAAGTTGATCCTAGATACGCAATTCCAGGTATGGCGATTGCATTGCTGGAATCAACGTATCTAGGACTGATTTATCTGGCTGTCCTCACAGAGGGTGGTTGATGGGAGAAACTCTCCCATTGACCTCCTTTATTCCTCGCAATAAGGAGGAGATCTACTGTTGAGCCCTCGTAGTTAAATTTCACGTCTCCACTTGGTGCATGAAATTGAACCCTGGAAGATCGACCCTGACTGGTCGGTCTCCTGGTAAGTGTAGACATATCCTAAGAGCCTAGTTCCATTGCAGCCAGTGAAAGTTTCAAAACTGGTTTAGTGGGAGGATGATCAGCTCCAACAGTACTGAAAAGAAAGTTTTGAATTAAAATTAAATCCAATTTTTTTTAAAAAAGAGAATGTAAACTAGAAGCTAAGCATTTTAACAAGGTCAACTGAACAACTAATGAGTTTGCCATGATAATGCTATGGTCATATAAAAAGAAAACTAGAATAGACTAAAATAGAATAAATAACCACTGATAACCATTAACCTGCATTGGGGCTGGGAATACAATACATTAGCCAAAAAGTTATTTCCAGTCCTGGGTCTGAATTGCCCAATTAGTCCTTTGCCTTCCCCCTGAGAAATTGCTAACTCACTCTTCCACCTGTTATGATGGTGAGACCAGGGGAGTTCAGTGATATATTTTATTGGGCTAGGCTCTGTTTGTGGAAGGGACAAACTTTTGAGCAACACAGAGCTCTTATTCAGGTCTGGGGAAGTCAGAGGATCTGAGAACACCAACTCCTGTGACTCTTGCCATTGCATAATTATAAAAACAGTCCTGTCAGAATTCTGCAATTTTACTACGACTTCAAATGCAACAATAGGAGTAGGGCAATGAGGAATATGAAGATCAAGTAGGCCTGAACAGTGACCAGCATCTATATTTTTTTGTGTGCATGTACACAAAAATATAGATGCTGGTCACTGTTAAGGTTGACTTGATCTTTATACTCCACAGCTTAGACCAATTAAGCTAACAGGCATACATGCTTTTTTTAAAAAGTCAATCTAATTTAGAAAAATAAGGATAAAATAAACTCATGGCCCTAAGAAACCTTACATAAGCTGGTTTAACAAATACATCCAGGATGTCACATGGTCAGAAAGAAATGCAGAGGTTAGTTATTAGAACCCACAAACAAGCATTGAGTTACCTTATTCAAACAAGAACATTTTAGTGCATCTAACTGCTGACACCTACCAATAAAATAAACTACTTGGGGAAACTTGGAAGGTAGTCATAACTTGGAGATGATGCTCAGAGCTGTGACTGTTACAACCCCATTGCAGTGTGTCCATTTAACGAAATGACTGTCTTGCAAAATAACATCCTTTCAGTGATTGTATTGATTGCTGTCTCAAGGGCCAAAGCTTACTGAAGACAGCGGGATTTTTTTCCAATAACCTTAGGGCTTTTGTCTCAGAAAAGAGGGTTTGAGTTGTTTCTTGCTCTGTGTTCAGGAATCTGATTTTTCGCACAGTGCTTTTATTTTCCAATCAGTATTGTTGCTCACTGTAAAAAAATCAAATGTGCTGAGAACACTGATCAACATATTGATGGGAAAAGCATTCAACTCTCCCACTGAACCATGCTAAACATGCACTAATTGATACCTTACGTCATCATTTAAATCAGCACAGAATCTGCAGAAGGTACGGGGAGGACAGAAATCTCTGAAAGTGTTTATCCTTCTTGGTTGGCTGGTTTAGCCAGGGAATCAGATAAGAGTGAGAACTGATGTGGACATAGAATTTCACACTTGAAGTGCCAAGTCATACACTGACCTGTATCCTGTATGATCTCATTAACTAAGCACAGTGAGACTAACCTGAATTTTAATTTTGTTTTCTGATATACTGATATAAAAAGAGAAGCTATCAATATCATATGGTCAGAGACTTGTTTTGATGGCATGGACCTCTCAATGAGAGGGAGCCACCTAGGAAAACTGGCTCTCTTGCTGTTCTCCTGCACTGAAGAGGAAAACAATGACAATATTGCACAGCACAGAGCTGGAGAAACCCTTGCATAAGACAGAGTCAGGGCTAGTGTCTGAGGGCGGGGGGGGGGACGACAAAAACAAGCCGTCCTGTGGCACCTTAAGTTGCCTTTGCCACCACTGCTAGTGCTAGCAGGGCATGGCAGAGTGAGACGGTCAGCAAGAAATGCTTGTGATACACAGCCCCAGAGCTTTACCCATAAGAAAACTTTCATAACTGATGCAGCAAGCCCTGAGGTGGGGGGCGGGGCTATGAGGGCCACCCCTAGCAGTTTTGGTGCCCTAGCGCCTGCACCCCCTCTCTGCTGGAGCAGGAGACGAGGGGCAGGTTCCGGGCAGGGAGGCAGGAGGAGTCGGATGTGCCAGCACTCACTGGTGATGGCAGACAGCAGAGTGATCTATCCCCACCCTGCTCTGCTCTCCCAGCTCCCAGGAGGAGGGAGAGGTGGAAAGAACCCCTGCACTCACCAGTGGCATAACGTGACCAACTGTCCCATATTAGGCGGGATGGTCCTGTATTTGGGATCCCAAAAAGGCGTCCTGACTTATTTTTTAAAAGGGATGAATTGTCCCGTATTTAGGCCCTTGGGGGCTGGGGGTAGGAGTGCCCATAGCTGCTGCTTCCCCGAGGGGGGGAGGGGCGCCAGCTTCCCAGGGCTTGGTGCAGCTGGAAAGAGCTGCCCCTCCTTCCCTTATCTCCCTGCCCTGTATTTGGTTGCCCTACAGTGACAGGAAGTGGTGCAAAGCAGTTGGGAACCAGCTCAGGGGAGCAGGCTGGGGCTGGGTCATTCTGCTTCCCGCTGCTGCCAGAGAGTGCAGGGGTGGGCCTGGCCCCGGCTGTTGATACCAGGTCCCCCATTAATCCCTCAGGCCTCGTCACTTGGGGGAGGGGGTTGCAGGGGAAGGGTCGGGATGAGAGCAGAGAGGGGGCGAAGCAGGTATGGGGCTTGGGGAAGGGGTGGGACAGGGATGGGACATTGGGGAAACAGTGGAACGCGGCTGAGCAGGAGGGTTGTCCCCACATTCCTCCTAAGGACGGCCCAGCTGGGCACAGCTAGTGTGGTGAGGGCCTGGCCAGAGGATGGGGATGACCGTTGGAGCTCGTGTTGCCTCTTACACAGCATGCAGCTGCCTAGGACATCACGAAATTTGGGGAAATGTGCTGCCCCAATGTTATGGTGCCCTACTTTATGTATTGGTAGGGACAGCCCTGGGGGCTATAAATTGCCATGCTAAGAGGGGTGGGGGCTCAGGCCTGGCATTAATTAAGAACAGCAGAGCCCAGATGGAAAGCTGGCATTCGGGAAAGACGACAAAAAGAACTACCAGCAAAGAGGGGTTGGAAATCATCCATTGTTTGAGGCCTGGTCTACACTACCCACCCCCACAGTCTTCCCCCTTCCAATCTAAACCATAGAACATGAGCTACACAAATGGCGTAGCTGAAGTCAACGTGCTTACCACAGTGTCTTCCGCATGGTAAGGTTGGCAGGGGCTGATCTCCCAGTGACTCCATGTACTTTTTGCCTCCTGTTGGAGTACCGGAATCAATGGGAGAGCGCACAGAGATCGGATTTATTGCGTCTAAGCAGACGTGACAAAATCGACAGCTGATGGCTTCACTGCTACAGCATAGATCCACTGTGTAATGGAGATAAACCCTGATGTAGCAAGACCACAAAAACATACCAGACAGGAATCACAAAAGGACAGAAAGGGGAGAAAGGACAGCGGTGAGGGAAGACATCAAAAACCATCATTTGCATTGACATTTACAATCACCAACAAACTATTCTCTCTTCTAGGCTCCGCTTTCAGAATCTGGCACCTCTGTCTCATGATAAATATTCCAATGAGAACAGTCAGAGACAACCCAAATGCATTTTTAAACAGCAGCTGGTAAAATGGACACATTGCAATTTAAAGAGTGTAATCTTGTGGCCTTCTTTGGATAGCTCATTACTAGTTGAAACCAATTTGTCTTCCACTGTCCATGATATTGTTTTGTTTTTTGTTATGGCAAAGCAAATTTTTGGAACACATTTCAGAAGTCCTAGTTTTCTTCCAATTGGCACAAAACAGCAAGTTGCTTACAATGAACCTCATGTCTCTGAGCCAAGTCTTGAAATATATAATCAACTGCAAATGTTTTGGGGTGGACGACTGACGAATGCAGTAACTTTATCACTTCTTCCATTTTTTACCATTAGCCAATCTGAAATCTCAAGGCAGGCAGCTGTCTTTTTAGTTTAAGCAAAACTTTTGAAAATAATTAAATCAGCTGCAAGGCACTTTGAATTTGTGTACTCCTAGTAATAATAAATTCAGTAGTAGTATTAGTACAGTAGCATCTGGCCTAAAGTGCCACAATCCAGATAGTCTGGTAATTTCTACAGTGATAAAAACTAAACAGAAATATGTAATATTTTTCATCCCTTGTAAAAACACTTCCCTTTTCCTGAAATCGAGAAGCAACTTCTTCACCCCACCCCATACATTTTATGTTTCAGCAAATATTACAGACTCATTGGAATATAAAACATTCCCCTTTCCAGTCACTATTTTTTCTGTTCTTCTACTGGGAGAGAAGCCAGTTACTTCATTTAGGTCCTGCCTTCAGGAGTTTCCAAACATGCTTATCATTTACAGCGGCAATTTTTTCCACCTGTGATTTGTATATATAATGAGAACATCCAGGAGTGTATTAGTAAGGATTGGAAGAGTTTGGAAGGGCTACATAGCACTTTATTTCAGGGAAGAAGACAATCTCTAACAGATGGAAGTAGTTACTCCATAAATTATCTACTTTATGGTGTCTTGCACCCTCTTCCGTAGTGTCTGATGTTGGCCACAATTTGAGCTAGAAGGAATGGGATGGACCTCATCTATGATCCAGTACAGAAATTCTACAATCAGTCCTGAACAAACACAGCCAGATTAACTTGTATGTGGAGAGTTTTAGAATGTTTCTTGCTCTTGTTGTAAATGAAGTGGGAAATGTCGATGATGCTGAAGAATATAAGGCTGGTGTTCATGTCTAGTCTAACTGCCGTGGGTTTTTTTCCATGTGGGGGTGGTGGGGAAGAAGGGAGAGGAAGATCCAGAACACCTGCATGAGTCGTTTAGTAAAAAAGCTGCCCTCCGTTTGTCCAAAGAAGCTCACTTTACTTTGAGGTTTGGAGGCCAATCTTTCCTCATCTATTTACACCCAATAAATCTCACTCATTTTGCAGTATTTAAAAAATAGCTAAAAGTGGAAAAAAATGTTTTACAAGTTAAAGCATGGCTGCATTTAATAGCTTAGCTTTTATTTTAAAAAATGTGTAATAGGCAAGCCTTAGGCATGCAACCTTTGCTTCTATTCTCAGTTTCTGCTTCTCTGCAAAGGATCTCAGTTTAATAGTTTGAAGGGGTACTTAGTACCCTAAACCAAACAAAAATACAACTTGTCAGCCACAGCAAATATAAGGCACCTTTCCTCTGAAAAATCAATCACAAATAGGCTTTGTAAACTTGTCAACTGAAGTACAAAGCACTGATCTGCATTGATAAGGTCCTGGACTGGAGTCAGGAGACAAAGTTCTATTTTGGGCTCTGTCATTAACCTGTTGTGTAATCCCGGGAAAGCCACTTTACCTCTCTGGGCCTGTGCTTCATCTCCCACCCTTGCTCTGCATTCTCCATTTAGAATTGTAAACGTTGAGGGCAGGTCCACACGAGACCTGAAAGTCAGTCCTAGATATGCAGTTCCAGTTATGGCACTTGCATAGCTGGAATTGACGAATCTACGATCGACTTACCTGGCCCTCCTCGCAGCGGGAGGTTGATGGGAGAAACACTCCCATCAAATTCCCTTAGTCCTCATGAGAATGAGGCAAACAGGGGTTGACTGTTGAGCCCTGATCATTCAATTTCATGTGTCCCTACCAGCTGCACGAAATTGAACCCTAGAAGATCGACCCTGACCAGTCAATCTCCTGGCTAGTGTAGATGTACCCTGAGGTAGGGATTGGTCGCTTGCTATGCATTTAATACAGCACCAACCACAATGGGGTCTTCATTTCAGATGGGACTTCTGGGTACCACCACATTATAAAATCAGGAAAAAGTGTCAACTCCAGAGCTGAGTGAATTTCACAATAGATTTTGCTTCCAATATTACTTATATATAACGAGTTAAATTCAGTTGGGCTTCTGCCTCTTCTGTGAAGCTTTCATGAATGTTCATCAATGAAGAATGTCTCAAGAGTTGTAAAATTCAGGTCCTCACTGGTGTAAGTTATCATAATTCCACTGACATCGCTGAAGCCATGGCAATTCACCCAGTTGAGCCTCTGCTCCTTCGTTCTCAAATATTTACTGGGTGCATGCCAGGCCAGTGGGAAGGGGCACTGTTTTCACAGCAGGCGTAGAGGATTTTCAAAACCCTTCTGACAGTGCCCAGGCATAGAGATTATTAAACAAGACAAGAATATGAGCACACTTTTGCACATCATAATTTTGCAGAGTTTAATTTTGTTTTGGAATGCTGACACAATGAGCCAATGAGTCTTATAGGCCATGTCTACATTAGCCCCAAACTTCAAAATGGCCATGCACTTTGAAATTGATGCGGCTCATCACGACGGGGCTCCTTTTCGAAAGGACCCCGCCTACTTCCAAGTCCCCTTATTCCCATCTGCTCATAGGAATAAGGGGACTTCAAAGTAGGCAGGGTCCTTTCGAAAAGGAGCCCCGTCAGGGGGAGCTGCGTCAATTTCGAAGTGCCACAGCCACCCGCATGCTAATAAGGTGCTGAATATGTATTTCAGCGCTTCATTAGTAAACTTCGAAATGGCCATTTACATGGCCATTTCGAAGTTTGGGGCTAGTGTAGACATAGCCATAGTGACCTTTTTATAAACATAAATTATTCCTCAAACAAGTTTTGTTCCCTAAAAGATTTTTTTAAAACTTGAACACCTTAATTCTGTTTGCTGCTACTTCTTGAACACTGATGCTTCTGACCAAGAGAGCAAAAACCTCAGAGTTTTCCAGACTTTCTCCCAATTATAGAGGAGAACTGAACTCTCCCATCCAGGAAGTAGATATAATGGCATGAACATGATAAGTCACAGCCACCCAATAATGCTCAGATTTTGAATAATGAATTATGTGTGGCAGAAGTTTCAAGAAAAATCCAAGGAGAAAAAAAATAAATCATTTATTGGATAAATTAAAACAACTGTGACATCATTAAAATTTCCTAGAAGGTACTTGGGACATAATGAGGAGTCTATATACATTGAATGAATTTTCCTACCATGAATTGTTTGCACAGTTCTAATACAAGCACCACCACTGAACCCAATGGTATGTTCAGTAACGTCTGAATTCTGCCATCCCAGTGCAGGGCAATACATAGGAAATGAAAAAGTTACAATAGACATGGCCAAAAAGAGGTGCAAACCATGCATGGAATGGCTTGCTGGGAAATTCCTAGAGTCCAAAGAAAGACCCCTTTCCTTGTTTACCTTAAAAGGAAGCAGGATTAAAAAAAAAACACCTTAACCTATGTGTTGATTAGAATGTATTATAGGAGGCCAGTGGTTCCCAATGTTTTCACTAGTACAGACACCCAATCATCCCTTCCAACCCATCAAAGCAAATTCTAGCCACTATCTACACTTAATTAGATGAAAAAGGAAACCATCACATGGATTTTCAGACAGCAATTAATAACATTAATGGAAGATATTTAATATAAAATAATAAGTGATTGTAACTCTGCAATGTATTTAAAAATAGCTTATTTTCTACGACAATTTTTATTTATCTTTTATTGTTTTTCACAGACCCCCTGCAATACCCTCACAGACCCCAGTTTGGGAACCACTGTACTAGGCAATCCCTCCCCTGCTGCCTGGAGGGCACACTTCGAGAGCAGGTACCTTTGATTTGAAACAATTTGTTCTTGGGTGCGGGGTGTTGCCTGTTGCCAGTTCTGCGGCAGGCAGGCGCATGTGCACACACACACACACTGCTCAGTGGCTTTCCCCAGTGATTCCTTTCTTGTCAAGTTCAGGACCTCCCCAGCAGGATCTATACATTGTGTCCACTCTGACACACTTCACGCTTTGAAGCGGAGCTGGATAAAATTATCTCAAGAAACCAAATGCCAAACACACACTTTTACCAAAACCAGAACAGTTTTTTATTTTTTTTGACAAAAATCCAGAATAAATATTTCCACAGAAGATTAACAAACAGTGCAAAGTTTCCTGTAAAAAAACCCTGACTTTTACTAGCTCTGGTTTGTAGCATCTAAGTGACTTTAGCATCTACACAAGGCCTTCGATTCCCTTGGTCTGCAGTCACAGATGACTTTAGGAAATGATCAGGGGGAGGCTTTTTTCAAAGGCACAAAGGACAGTTAGGTTCACAACTCCCACTTAATTTCAGTGGCAATTGGTTTCCTACTCCGCTTTTGAAAATACTCACCATGGAGCTCGGTCAGTCACAGCTGTGTGTTATGCACCCCTACTTCATTTGGAGCATTGATAACAATGCATTAAATAGTTCCAAGATACTGCTCAGGTGCAAATAATGATTTTCAAACCACATGACTTGGTCAAATCAACACCATTTCCCATCCATTAGAGACCCTTAGCAAAGCTTTCATGAATATGGTCAAGTTTAGAATTTGTAAAAACAAAACAAAAAAGCCACCTGGATGCTAGGACAGTTCCAGAGGATGTGGATTTTTAATTTTATTCTAGTCAGGTTTTTTTCATGCCTTGGAGTAAATATAACTAGAAACTCCTATTATGAAGTTTAGGCTCAAAATCTATTTAGGCTTGGATATTATTTATGCAGGTGTATAACTTTAAGCATGTGAATTGTCATACTGTGACTTGTCCTACTGGATTCTATTAGGTTAATCCTGTACCTGATATTAAGCACGTGCATAGTGTTACCAGAACTGGGCCTCAGCCTAAGTCAATCCTAAACTTTATATGAGACTCTGCTATTAAAAAGGAAACTACTTTTTTAAACCTCAAGCCTCTGGGGAAAGAAATATACATGTCCACTACATTATTACAAAAACTACTGTATAGGAACATGATAGTCTGAATGTTTTTACATTTAAGAAAACAACTTGTGAAATGAAATATATTCCTATGCACGAGTAATGTGGTTTGCCTGTCCTCTTCTACCCAAATTTATTTTCTAGTTTGTAGAAAGCATTTCTTTCTAGCCAAAGCAACCCCTTGTAGGAATACACATGAATTTGTATTACAGAACGGTAAAGTCTTTTCTGCTTGAAGACATGACATCAAAATAACAGCGTGCCACTCCAGTTAGAATCTCATTTAATCAAGCTCTTAATAATTGGGAAAAGCTTGAGTAGCACCAGGAGGTGCCAGTTAGGGATCAGGGCTGCCTTTTGCAAGGCAGCATGTACACATACAATGAAAGGACAACAGAGGCCCTCAAAAGTTTACAAACAAACAGGGGAGCTGAAAGGATAGCCAGATATCTAGACAGCGGGAGGCTGTTCCATGCAGCTAGAAGGGGCAGGGCCTCAGGTGGAAGGGGCATGACTGGGGCAGTCCCTATTTCTTACCCCCACCCCACCTGCCTTGTGCGTCGGGGTCCTGGCTGTTGCGCACATCAGGTGTCCGAGCTGCCCCCAGCCATATGCATGTTCCCGGCGGCATGCTGGTCAGAGGAGAACTGTTCCCTCTAAGATCTTCCATCCTTGGACAGGCTGAATTTTCTTTTCAGAGGGTTAAGACTTCTTATATGCAACAGTAATGCTGCGGTAGTGTGTGGATGTGCACCGCCAGTACGAACAAAAAACCTATATTATATATTGTAAACAGCCCACGCGTGTGGAAGAAAATATATTAAAATAAGGGATAATTAATGAGGAGCAATGCTTATGATGTTTATTTAATATGAAATCCAATAAAAGGAAAATGAACACTACTCTTGTACCTGCATTATCATCCTTTCTAACAACTCCAGCTACTCAGCGCACCAAAATGCACATGATCACACACAGCTCAGCTTTAAGTTGCTAAAAAATTCCACCTACAAATCAATTAGAAAGAATCCAAAAACTGTGGGATGGCGTGTGAGAGGCTTAGGGCAGTGGGCTGGGGATGTGGGATGCAGGAGTCAGGCGTAGGTATATGAGATGCTCAGGATATGGGGCTGGAGTGTGTAGAGGGTGTACAAATTAGGGTGGGTGCTGGGGATGTGGATGTCCAGGAATCAGGTTTGGGGTGCGTGACGGCCTTAGGGCAGGGGGTTGCAACTTGTGGGGTGCAGAGGTTAGGGCAGGATGCCAGGAATGTCAGGGGCTCGGAAGTAATGGTTGGGGTGAGCCTGTTAAATGCTTTTAATTGCCATTTAAATGCCTCTTTCACAGGTTTTGTTACGCTGATAGGTCTGATAAGCTGGAAGGGCTTTTATTTTTTAAGTTAACAGACACTTTCAGGGGAAGAGTTTCTGCAAACCACTGTTGCGAGAGCCTTCAGGAACCCTCAGAATAAGGATAGGAAGAGGGGAGGGATAGTTTCCCATTGCCTCTTATATCCACTGCCCATGCCTGGGTTGGGGACAGGGGTGTATTTGTATCTTTCGCACTCCCCCTGCATACGGGCCTACCTGGGTTTAAGTTACTCACAGCCCACCTTCTGGCCATGGTTGGAAGACAGGAAACTGGGCTAGATGGACCATCGATCTGATCCAGTGTGGCCATTATGTTCTTATGTTGCAGAGGGAGAAGCAATCTGAACAAGAATCTGCTACCCCTCAGGTGTATATCCTAGCCTAGTGGCTCTCAGCCTTTCCAGGCTACCGTACCCTTTTCAGAAGTCTGATTTGTCTTGTGTGCCCTCTAAGTTTCACCTCACCTAAACTAACCACCTGCTGACAAAATCAGGCACAAATATCAAAAAGTGCCACAGCACACTACTACTTAGGAATTTGAACACAAGTATTAGGACTCTCAATGAACTGTAGTTAATTCATGTGATTAATCAATTTGTTTTGAGTTAATCACCGTTATAGTCATGCTGCTGGCCACTAAAATCTCAGTTGAAAGTTATTAACTATGTTTTGGATTTTTTCCTACATTTTCAAATATATTTACTTCAGTTACAACTCAGAATATAAGAAGTGCACAGTAGTCACTATTTTTATTTCAAATATTTGCACTGTAAAAATGGTGGGTTTTAGTTCACCTCAGACAAGTACTGCAGTGCACTCTCTCTTGCATAAAAGTGCAACTTTCAAAAAATTGACATTTGTGTTACATAACCGTACTCAGAAAAAACACAGCATAAACTTTTAGAACAGGGGTCGCCAACAAGCACGTGTCTCATTCTTGGCACATGATCCAGTTTAGAGTGGCACATGGTGGGGGATCTGACCTTTCCCCTATTCCTCCATGCAGCATGGGAGAGAGTGGGAGCATGGGGGCGTGGCCAGAGCCCCTACCACACAGCCCCTGCTGTGGCATGGGGCTGGAGCCCCAACTGCAGGGTCCCTGCCTGAGTGTGGGACCAGGGCAGCAGCAGAAGCCAGCCTGACCCATCTGCATCCTGTTGGCAGCAGGCATGAGGGCCCAGAGATGTCTTGGCTGACCCTTTCCGCCCACTGCACTAAACGGTAAAGCTCTGCATCTTTATTTATTAATGAAGTTGTTTTCAGTAGGACCATTCATAACTTTAAAAAGTATCACCCGCACTCGAACTGTATACGGGGTTCAAAATGTCAAATTTTGGCACTCTGCCTCAGAAAGGTTGCTGACCCCTGCTTTAGAACATACAAGCCCACTCAGTCCTACTTCCTATTCAGCCAATTGCTCAGACAAACAAGTTTGTTTACACTGACAGGAGAGAACAGTGCTGCTGCTATTTACAAGATAACCTGAAAGTCAGAACAGACATTCACACAGCATTTTTGTAGCTGGCAGTGCAAGGTATTTACATACCAGATGTGCTAAACATTCATATGCCCCTTTAAGCTTTGGCCACCATTCCAGAGAACATGCTTCTGTGCTAACGACAATTTAAAAAAAAATAGTGCATTAACTTTGTGACTGAACTCCCTGGGAGAGACCTGTATGCCTCTTGCTCTGTTTTACCCACATTCTGCCATATGTTTCATTTTATAGTCTTAGGTGATGACCCAGGACACATTCATTTTAAGAACACTTTCACAGCATATTTGACGTGACACAAAAAGGTACCAATGTGAGATTTCTAAAGACAGCTACAGCACACGACTCTCGGTTTAAGAAGCTGAAATGCCTTCTAAAGCCTGAGAGAGATGAGGTGGGGAGCATGCTTTCAGGAGACTTAAAAGAGCAGTGTTCTCTTGTGGAAACTGCAGAACTCGAACAATTGAAAATCAGCCTTCTGCTGGGGGCATCCGACTCTGCTTATAAAAATGAACAGATGTCAGTCTGCACTGCTTTGGATTGCTATCAAGTGGAATACTTCATTAGTGTGGATGCATGTCCTCTGGAAGGTGATTAAAGCATGAAGGGACACATGAATCTTTGGCACATGAGTATCTTATGAACCCAGCTAGAACAGTGCCATGCAAACACTTGCTCTCACTTTTAGGGGGCATTGTAAACAAGAAGTGATCAGTACTAGCTCCTGTAACTATAAACCAACTTGTTTGTCTGAACAACTGGCTGAAGAAGGACGAGTGAGTGGACTTGTAGGTGCTGAAGTTTTACATTTTTTAATGCAATTATGTAATACAAATGTACCCTAATTCCTGGGATGAAAGCTAGGATGAAGGTCTTCCCTGTGCCTCCTTACCATTTTACGTTTGAACACCTGTGGGAGCCTACTCATGTGGGATTGGGCCCCACAGGTGACTTCGGTGCAGGCTCACCTGTCTTCCCCCAATCTGAGCATCACACAGAGGCTTAGGCACCAGGATGCCCACAGGGAGGCAGCAGCGAGCATGCCCAGAGGCAGGGACGTAAGGGCCTCCTAAAGTTCTATTGCAAAGCGTTTGGAACACACTGAGCACCTAGGCTACAGGGCTGGACAGCAGCTGAGTGGGGGAATTTGATGGTCCCAGTGGGGCCCAGCTTCACAGGTCAATCTACCACGTTTTCACAGCACCCATGTCAATAGCAGAAAAGCAAAGCTGCGGGAGACCAAGAAAGAAAAGAAAAAAAAAATACTGTTCAAGGCCCCTTAAAAATCAAAATACAACCTGAAGGAGTACTGCACAGGGACCCCTTTCAGTATCAGCCTCAAAAACCTTAGCCCAGGGGGTCAGCTCTGAGGACTGAGGGAATCTTAGCCAACTAAGATGGAGGATATTCTCCAGCTGGACACAGAACAATAAGCACACACCATTTCGCTTCAAGAAACTTAATCTACTACTGATACTCAACTATCCGTGCTTGATTTTACTGGTGTGTTTCACTCACCCCACCCCCTTCATCACAGGTGGTACAAGATAGCATCCTCTGTAAGGGAAGATATTCTGGCAATTCCAGTTTCAACATCAGGTCTAAATTAGGGCATTTAATATACACCATCGAAATGGAGGCTTATAGAAATTGAGAGTCAGGTGCTTCATGTGCCAGCTGCCTTCTTAGGATCCTTTGCCAGTTGAGGTGATTTTAACTGACACTGTTCCAACCGACTCCTTACTGTCATCCTCAGGGTTAGAGGAGTAAGCATTGACAGTCAACCTGCATCTTCTATATGATCCTAAACAGCCATCTCTCCCACTTTCCATAGCAAGACAGACATTAGGTACTCCTCCTGGCCTCATTTAAATACCAAAAGGACAACCCAAACCACACACAACTGGACAACACATTCTGGCAGTCACAGAGCTTAAAGAGCTTGATATGTTTCTTTGATCCCAATTGACCAGGCAAATGCTGACCTCAAGTGGCCTCTGGAAACCTCGATGGGATTCTAAAACGCAAAGTGAGATCTGTTCCCCTCAGAGCTGGAGTTTCTCGTAGGCAAAAGATACAGAAGCAGATAGTTGGAACAATATTAGTGCCATCTATCAAGCTTTGTGATGAAATTCTAGCCACTGCAAAGAAATCTATACCTTAGGAGGTTGTCAACAGTTTATGTCTGGATGGTCATGTGAAATGACTAGACCATTCTAGGTGTTTAAATTTGCTAGCGGGAAGTTTGTGAGGAAAGTAGAAATTCCCCTTCTCAACTTTTAGATCAAACTGAGAATGACAAAAAGAAATGGTTTCCAAATTGAATTTCGCGCATTCCAGTCACGAAGCCTGGCAAACTGTTCAGAGACTGATCAGACACTGAGCAAGAAAGCATAGCCAGCCACAACAGACTCCATCACATCTCAGTTGGTTGCCAGCATCAGAGCTCTTATAAATGAGAGAGATTTTTCAGCCATGCAGTTAAAATGGTGATTACTGAGTTCAGGCATGAACCTGATGGCTCCTTTTACTGATCAGAAGCTTGACCTGGCTTTATATCACTCCAGCTTAATACTCTCCCTGGTCTAGATAACATCCACAGGCTGGCTGCTTCAATTTTCTGAGTAATAGTATGCAAGAATGCAGCATCCCGAAAGTCTGGCACACAACACAGCCAAGGCCAGGAAAACCACTGTCAGACCCAAAGAGCGGCCCAATGTCTCTGCTGCATCATCACAAACAGATGGAGAGACTAATCCTAATGTGGGTCAATGAGGTAGTCAATCCTAAAATGCCTCCCACTGATGGTAGGTTGAGGAGGGGATGGTGCATTCAAGACAGTTTATTCTTTCTGACTCAAGACATGGAAAATGCATTTTAGTTAGGGAAGAAAGTGGGGGAGGCCCTTACTGAACTGCTGAGGACTCCCCACGGCATAGCAGGCTGACTGCCAAGCTGCTGCAAATTATTCCCTGTAGGTCAATGTTCCCCAATTTTATTTGGCCACTGAACCCTTTTAAATTCTAAAGAATCTTACAGCACCCCATCCCCAGACTTAACCCCTCTCAGCCCCAACTCCCCCCCCCACAACTCAGGGCTTAAACCCTCTCAGCCCCAACCTCTCCCCCCCGGCCCCAACTCCAGGCTTAACCCTTCTCAGCCCCAAACCCACACCCCACAGTACTAACTCGCCTCAGCCCCAAACCAACCCCTCGGATTAACCTGTCTGTGGCACTGGCTGAGGAGCCTGCACTAGGCAGCCACACATGCCCAGCAGAAGGAAGGCTGGTGTGGAGGTGTTCCTCTGGGGGGGATGAGCCGAGCCGCACCACGCGCACCAGATGGGTGTAGCCGCTCAGGTAATGGGGTGAGTGAGGGGCTCTCTGCCCTGCTGCTGGTGAACTAATGGAACTAAATTAAGCTGGTTTAACATCTGGATCCCTCCCACTGCCCTGCGAGCCATTAAACCAATTAAAATTAGTTCCACTGCTTTAGCGGTGGCTGGGTGGGGAGCTGCAGAGGAACTTTCTTATGGAACCCAAGTTTGTACTTCGCAGAACCCTGGGATTCTGCAGAACACCATTTGGGAAACACTGCTGTAGGCTGATAATGCAATTCATTCGAGAAACAATTAGCAACTGAAGCTTCATCTTGCGAGTGGAGAAGGAAAAAAAAATCAGTTACTTTAAACGTCTCTGGAACAGAGTTAGTTTCAGCTTCTCTTGTGTTCAATAATGACATGGAGGGTGCTTTTGAAAGACAAAGAAGTACATGTATTCTGATGAGGTGTGTATTGCAGACACTGGAAATAATCAGAGAGGTATGCGAGTTAGTCTGTATCTTCAAAAACAAGACTTCTTGTTGTATTAGAAATAATTTCAACCAGACTAAAGGGGACCTTAGCCAAAATATGGATACTTTTAAAAATTAGTCTCCATTGCTGGAAGTAAGTGGTTAATGGAATCAATACAGGGGCAATTAATTTTCTTCTCATCTTGCCAACCCATGTCCATCCCCATCCCAGGACAGCTACCACCATTCCATCCAGTGCTCACACACGGAAGTAACACCCTGCCCTAGGTTGACATACGCCTCCCCTGGAACATCTAAAAGTGAAAATCTCTTCCTGTTACATCTTGGTATGAAAATTATCAGGAACCTCATACACATGTATTGGCCCTGGTGTTTGCTGCAGATAAATACTGTTCTACAGTCTGGGATCACAGTCGCTACAGACTGTGATCATCCCAGAGCTGAATTCAGCCACTTGTATTATTAGTGGCTGCTTGAATTATACACCAACATGCAGTCTTTATGTCTTGTACACATAACACTGAATCTTGTACAACGTCTGGTAAAGTTAAGTCTGCCTGAAGAGCCCTTGACAGATGAAATCTGCCTATTATACGTCCAGTTGACTAATGCCCTGTACCCCGAAGGGGACACACACAGTGCCACTTGAAGATCCATCCCTGTTCAGAGAGGAATCCATCAAACAGGGGTGATCTCGCAACACCTCTTTATTATGCTAGTTCACGCTCTTTTGGACAAGACTGTGTGTGGTAAAGTGCTAACAGCCCGTGATCAGAGCCAGCAGGATCTGAAAACTACATTGATCCAGAATGAATATCAATGTTGGGGCAGGGAAATCAACATACTAAGTAAACGTGGCATCTGCTTGTCCACTTGATTTGTAGATCCCTATCCAGACTCTTTAGTGAACAGTCATGTGGGTCGAGAACAAAGAGGAAGACCAAAGCTAAGATTCAAGGATACATGAAAAAATGCCATGGAAAAAAATTCAACATGGATCCAAAATCCTGGGGATCTACATCACCAGACTGAAATACCTGGCAACAATTCCTACGACAGGGCACATCATCTTTTGATAGTGTATATGTGCAAGCCGCACAAAAGAACTTCGCCTTAGAAGGAAAAGCTCTCAGACTCAAGAATGCGGAAACAGACTGACATGCGGTTATTGCAGCCGACCGTGCAAATCCAATATTGGACGGATAAGCCATGAGAGAAGCTGCAGACTCAAACACTGCCCATAGAGCGTCACTGCCGCTGCTAACCACCATCTCTCGAGATGAACAGGAGCCGTAATCTTAATATCCCGACTGAACAAGCTACCATGAGTCCTCCAGAGTCGCTGCAAGCATGCACCAGTTTGGCCTGGTATCCTCCACCACATTGAGACTGTGGAGAACTGTTGCAGCCATCTAGAGGGTAGTGCACAATGCCTTTTGTGAATCTAGTCCTAAGACTATAACAAGAGAAAAGAGGGGCACGACAGGTGGAGGGGAGGAGAAAAGATTAGGCAAAGCACTGTCAGGGATTATTGAGCTACACTTGGTCCTGCCTCTGCGCAGGGATAGAGACCAGATGACCTCTCAAACTCTGTTTCTATGAGGTAATAGTAAGACCACTGGGACAAGAATAATTAGTAGTGGTCACACTGTGACCACTGCCGAGCCATTGTAGATATACTTAGTCATCTCTCAGTGTGCGTGGGACAGGGGCTGGAATTTAGGGGAGCATGAACAGGTGACCTCTTGAGGTCTCCTCCAGCCCCATGCGTGTCAGATAGCAATTCCCCATCATAAAGCCTCCACCGTATATACCCGTTTAACTTGCTCCTGTAGATTCAAGCCAAGAAAGCACCCAGACAGCAGCAGCTATGCAGTAATTGCAGGGAAAAGAAAATTTTGCATAGCAGCAGGCTTTGGGTGTCAAGTAACCAGAATGCAAAATATTGATTAGCCAGACCAGGAATTCTAGGAGGTTTCTGCCAAAGTGAATAAAACATGGGAATTATTGGGATAGCAAAACACCTTGGCATTTATAGGTTCTATCATGTGAGAAGAACTATTGAAATAAGCAGTAATAACTGGTCTACAGAATGCCTATTGAAAAAATGGAAAGCAGCTTGATATGGTGTATACATAATTTTATATTTTATAAAATAAAATACAAAGCATCAGAACACTGGGTCAGACCCAAGATCCCTTTAGCCTAGTTTCTAGTCTTTCAACCGTGGCCAGATATAGAGAGAAAAGACCAAAGAGGGTATTTAATGAGTGATCCATCTTTTGTTGTCCAGTCCAAACTTGTGTCAGTCAGAGCCTTGGAGGCTTCCGTGCGTGAGGTTGCATCCTTGACCATCTTGGCTAATGGCATTCGGAGACCTATTTTCTATTACTTATTTTTTGAGCCATTATACCTTTTGGCTTTTACAACATCCTTTGGCAATGAATAAAACAGGTTGACTGCATGAAGTACTTCTTTGAGTTTGTTTTCAACTTGCCACCTATTAATCTAATTGATTCCTGGTTCTTGTGTTATTTGAAGCACTTCTCTATTCATTTTCCTCACATCATTCTGAATTTGATAAACTTGATAGTCTTTTCCTTCTCCCCTGCCCCCATTTATTTGGTATCATTATTTACCTGAACAGTCCCAGTGTTTTTAGTCTCTCCTCAGATGAAGCTGTTCCAGACCTATAATCATTTTACTAATCTTCTCTGTACCTTTATCAAATCTAATATAGACATATTTTAGATGGCCCACCAGAACTGCATACAGTAAAATGTGTAGTGCACCATGGATTTATGTAGTGGTATTATATTTACTGTCTTTATCAATCCCTGTCCTATTGGTTCCTAACACTGCTAGCTACTTTGAAAAAAGAGTGCTGGGGGTGGGGGTGGGGGTGTGTTGTCAGCCTCCCATAGTGCGCTTATCTCCTCCCCCTCCCTTTGGAAAGTAGCGTCAAAAAAGCCTTTGTGCGGCCTTGTTTAATATCCATGCAGATGCCCATTGCAAGGCTAGTATGGAACCCCTACAGCTTCAAGCTGTTGTGGTAAATACTGGGAGTACCTCATGCATTGTGCTGCAGTATGTGCAGAGCCTAAGCAACCATCCGAGCGATGAAGATGCTGAGGAGGACACGGATACACACAAATGTAAAACAATGGCGAGGAGGAACAGGGAGATGTTGGCTTCACTCTATGCTTTGTACACAGTGGAGTGCCAGTTCAGGTGCAGTGAAACAAACTCAGACTGGTGGGACCACATTGCTCTCCAGGTATGGGACAATCAGCAGTGGTTACACCCTGCCTGCATGCATCAGGCCACTTTTACGGAACTTTGTGAATTGCTTTTTCCCCGTATCATGAAGTGCTACAACACCAGAACGAGACCTACTCTGACAGTTCAGAAGTGAGTGGCAATAGCTTTGTGGAAACTTGCAGCAGCATGCAGCTACCAGCCAGTGAGCAATCAATTTGGCATGGGCAAATTTGCAGTGGGGGCTGGTGTGATCCAGGTAGCCAAGGTAATCAATATCCTGCTGTGAAAGACATAAACACTGGGAAACGTGCGCAACCTAGTGGATGGTTTTGCTGCAATGGGGTTTCCTAACTGAGGGGGGATATAGACGGAAAGCACATCCTTGTCTTGTCACCAGATCACCTTGACACGGAGAACACAAGCCACAAAAGGGTAGTTCTCCGCGGTGGTCTAGGCACTGGGGGATCACAAGAGTCCTTTCACCTACATGGTTGTGGGATGGTCGGGAAAAGTGCCTGACGCGCACATCTCTAGGAGCTCTGGTCTGTTCAGAAAGCTGCAGAATGGAACTTTCTTCCCAGATTAGAAGTTTACCATTGGAAACATGGAAATGTCACGAGTGACCCTGGGTAATCCATTCTACCCCTTCCTTCCTCTGCTAATGAAGCCATACACAGACAGATGGGACCACAATAAGCAGCGGTTCAACTGCAGGCTGAGCAAGTGCAGAATGGTAGTAGAATGTATACACGGTCGTTTAAAAGCCAGGTTCAGGAGCCTCCTTGACTCAGTTAGACCTCAGCAAAAGCAACATTCTTCTCACAGTGGTCACCTGCTGTGTGCTCCATGATTTACTTGAGAGCAAGGGGGAGAACTTCATGCCAGGCTGGAGGGCCAAGGCAGATCACCTGGACAATAACTATGAACAGCTAGACACAAGGGAAATAAGAAGGGCACTGCTAATCAGGGAGGCTTTGAAAGACAGATTTTTGAGTGACCAGACAGTGACAGAATAGTTGTGTCTGTTACTGTTAAGGAGCTGCACCAGTGTGACATGTGCTGGCCTGTAAAGCCTGAAAGCCCCATTCCCACCACCCACCCCAATCTACACACTGTTTTTGCAAACTTAGGTCATTTTTATCCAGGGGACAGTAAAAGAGTTCATAACACCATAGTGAGGGTTTCAGGATGGATGAGAAAGGGCATTTTGCTATCATGGGTGGGGAACTGTCAGCCTTCTGCTGTCAGAAGTGTCCCTGGGAGTGGAATGCAAGGGTGCCTTTGACGCCTCTCCCTCCCCCTGCATTCTGGGGTGCTGATGGGGAGAGGTTAGGGAACATGGTGAGGATGGCATGTGGTTCAGCATGGGCTGCAGTGGGGCTCTGTCCTACTGTACCAGGCACCAAAGAAGCTCTGTTTGCTGCCTCATCAGCTGCAACATCTCCAGGGGCTGGACTTCATGCTTTCATATCTTCATAATCAGCCCACCTTCCTTCAACCTGATTCTCCCCCACGTAGGCAACTGTGCTCTGTCTAGTATCGGAGGGGTAGCCGTGTTAGTCTGGATCTGTAACAGCAACGAAGGGTCCTGTGGCACCTTACAGACTAACAGAAAAGTTTTGAGCATGAGCTTTTGTGAGCACAGACTCACTTCATCAGACGCTCACGAAAGCTCATGCTCAAAACTTTTCTGTTAGTCTGTAAGGTGCCACAGGACCCTTTGTTGCTGTGCTCCGTCTGTGAGGGTGGCTTTCATGTGCTCTAGAAACATATCTTCTCACGTTCATTTTCCTCTTTGGATCTGTGCCAGTCTAACAGGGGGAGCAGGGTGGGACATGTGGTGATCAAAGCCCACTACTGAGCAAAGTGCAACAAAACCTATGGGGAGGCCAAACATTAAGGAGATAATGTAATACACACACACACACACACACACACACGAAGGCACTTCGTGAAAGAACTCTGTGGAACACAGCAGGGATGTGTTCTATGCAAGGACAAATTTTGGCTTTTAAGCAGGAACTGCACAGAGATCTTAAGGGACCTGCTTAACTCTGTTCACTTCTAGTCATGGTAAGCCACAGATTGGGGCAGGCTTTCAAGCCTGGAACTGCAAAAGCAATTTCTGCAGCTGTGCACACAAGTGGGTGTTTGTGTGCGGGAAGCAGGGGCTGTGCCAGTTGTGGGGGGTCACTGCATACTTCTCTTCCCTGCTTTGCTGGGGCACTGAGCCTTTCCCATCCCCCAGGAAAAGGAAGGGAGGTGGGCGATGGGCAGGCATGGCAGTGAGGCTTGTGTTATTGGGGTTGTGTCTCTCACGCTTGCCACACACTTCTACTCCTTACTCTGCTGGGATAGTAAAAGTTTCCCTTCCCCCAGCAGCTCAGAGTGGGGTGGTCTAGGGATGACGGAGCAGATCGTGCTTTCCTCCTTCTGATTGTGCATGTGGCTCTCGTGGTCGCTGCATCCTCACCCCTCTCTTGGCTGGCACAGTGAAAGTTTCCCTTCTCCTAGGAGCCCGGGGAAGGGAGGGGCAGGAGATGGTCCAGGCATGGTGGAGCAGCTTGTGCTATCATAGCTTAATGCTCCTTCCCCTGATTCCTCTAGGTTGCAAAGAGAGATAAACAGCCTCCTTAGACTAACAAACATTGACATGGAATGGATGCTCACTGTGTATTGGCAGAAGGCTGGTCAGTATGCTGCATGGCTCTGTGGTGCCATGATGCCAGATTAGTTACTGGTGGCTCGGCATGGAAAGGTGTGCTACCGTGGAGGCTGGAATAAGGCAGGTGTCCCAAGAAACCTTGTGAGGAACATTAAAGACCGCCTGTCTGAGAGCTCTATGGAGATGTGCAAGGAGGATCGGCACTCTGTCCCCAGACACATTCAAAAGTTGTTCCAGGGGCCCCAGGCTGTGTAGGTTCAGCACCCACTGCAGATCACACCCAATTGCCTTAACCCACTTGTAGCATGATTAAAAATGAGAACTCGCCAGAGGTGCCCTCCCCTGCCACCGGGGTCTGGCTGTGAAACATCCTGGGAGGAGAGAGATGAGAACCAACGATATAAAACGTTCCTGGCTCTTGTTGAGCTCAGCTGCTCCATTTGCCTGCTGATCATTGTTGTCATCCTCCTCTTCCTCGTCCATGCCCTCCTTGCTGTTGCAAGAGGGTTCCACCATGGCCTTGGAGATCTTGGTGTAGATGCCTGCATTTCTTTTGCTGCCTCATAGTTTCACCAGCACAGAGTCATCTCTCCTTCCCTGCCCCCACCGCCCCACAATTTAAAATGCCTGGTTGGGGTGGGGACCAGCAGGGGGGTTACAGCAACTTCTGGGCGTGCGTTTACCCCAGCTGCCGGCATGCACATCTCTGTGGCTGTGGGGAGGGGACAAGGGGCCTCTGTGTGGTTTCCCAGCAGCTGGAGCACCATACAGAGACCCCATCTCCTCTCCCCCAGCTGCAGGGATGCACATGCTGGCAGCCAGGTGGGTGAGCAGGCGGAAGCTGCTGTAGTACGGGCAGAGTCCCCTGGGGAGTTTTAAATTGCCCGTGTGGCAGGTGCGAGGGGCGGCAGGCTGGGCTGGAGGATGCGCAGGGTGGAGTGTGCAGAGCGATGGGACAGGGACGGGGCTGGGAGACACTAGATGCAGGAGCGTAGGCAGTTGGCAAGTTTTCATGGAGCCAAGCCCTGGGCAAGGAATATTCCTGGGGCACTAGAGGCTCATAACTTGCCACCTATGCACAAGGGAGCCATACCTACGTAAGGCACACGCTTACTGAATACTTCAATATAGCTGGAAATACTGACAAGAATGATTTGGATGCGAGAGAACAAGCTGCAACTGGAGATGAAAGAGCGATGGAGAAAGGAAGGAGACAGGACTGTTGAGTCGAAGAATAGACATAGAAGAAAGAACAACTTCAGAGTTGTTTATTTTTGAAAGCCTCAGTATCACGGAGGAGAAAATAAAAGACAGTCCCTTTACTACAGCTCCGTGAGAAGTCTTTCCCAGTAGCTTCGGTATTGTAACTTCACAAATATTTCTCCCTCGACCAGCATCCATTTTAAATACCTCATTCAGAAGCTTTTTTACATCTAAACTATTTAAACAACACTCAGCAATGGCCAGTGAGAAGGAAGACAAAAGTTTAGGTTCTTCGTTGTCATAGCAAAGATAGTGGGTACCAGCTAAGGAGTTGCCGAAGAGAGAACTAAGAGCAGGCATTGATATTTAGTGGTATGTGAATGCTGCCCGTTATACGAATTGCTCAGCTGAGCTGCACGAGGCCCCTGAAAAGGGGGCTTCTTGGTTCGGGATTTAAATTGGGCTACCTGGTTGGCAAGAGGGGGAAAAAAATGAGAACAGCAATGGAAGCTGAAAATGGGGGTGGGGTGAGGGGGGGACGGAATTGAATTTAGGAATTAAGTCCTCAATAGGTTTGTCAAATAAAACCTGGCTGCTTGGGGTATCCCTACATCCCCTTCACCTACAAAGTGATACAGGTTTAAAAAGTGAATTTAAATTATTGGCTAAACTCAAGGAAGCTTTACACAGCTGAATTTCTGTATAAATGTAATGCAGGAACTTCTGCATCCTGGATCAGGTCAATTCCAAGATTGCAGGGGTGTTCCAGGCTTACAGGCACCGATACCTAGTGACTCGGTCAAAGATATCCAAGTGGGGAAGACACAAAGCCCCGTCAGCTCTTTCCCAAAGCTTCAACTCCGTGTCACCCAGCATAAAACCCTGTTCATCCTCCCACTGTTAACCTATTGATACTGTCTGGGAGATATCATACAGGGTAAGAATAAAGAGGGGAGTAGCAGAAAGCCCTGAAAAAAGTGGGGGATGGCAGGGTGGCACAAAGAGCACTTGTGGGGGGCAGGAAAGGAGGGACACAAATGCTCCAATGGGTGCAGCATGGTCAGCCAACAAGCTGCAACGTGCATAATCTCTTGGTTGTAGGGTTTTTTTAACAACGTCCAATTATTTGTCTGCAAGCCCACCTCAGGAGAAGCCCACTGTCAAGCACACAAAGCCAAGTCATCACCAGCATTTGGCTAGCTAAACAATAATTAAATTTCGATTATGATTTTTCTTTCAGATCATAAGGAGACCAAAATTATTTGCCACAATCTCTAATGACCAAATCCTACCCCTAACAAAGTGATGAAAAAACTCCCTTTGAATTTAGTGCAACTAAGATTAGGCCCAGAGGCTAATACAGGTTCAACAATGAGTTGGCCATAAATTACACCTAACAGTGAATTCAAATAATATTTTTTATTGGTGAGTAATAGACAGGAAATGTGAAATGTCATTACAAGGCTGGTTAATCATCTGGTCAAAGCTCCTGCATGAACAGTACAGATGAACTATATTGAAATATTAAAGAAACATTATCTGAAGCTATTTAGCCTCCCCAGAGACCTATAATTCATGCATGGTGGGAAGCTAATAATGTCCAATTATTCTGAAGACAACTAAACAAGTCACTTTAAAGTTCTCTCATTTGCAGTGGATCCAAACCTAAGTATTTTCAAAGTATCCATCATTCATGCCAGGTAACACAACCAAATAAACTCATCAATCTCTTAGGAACTGCCTATAAATCAAAAAGCTTGGTGAGAAAAGTTGGTGATTTTTCATTATTCCAGGAGCAATATTTTAAAGCTGACACGCTGACACGGTGGTCTAGACATAGGAAATTATCACATCTGTGATAACCAGCCAACCTTCATTTAATAATCATAGCTTACTCATTCACTACTTAAATAACATTTCCTTGCATATTTTTACAAAGAAATTTCTTATCTTGACTTTTTTTTTTTTTAGCAGAGCTGTACTTGAAATAAAGACTTGGCAGCATTAAAAATATTTGCTAATATTAAATATGGAACAAGGCCTGGCATTATATCTCTTTATCTTCATTAGTTCCGATACTTCACAATAACTGGGAAATCCCCATATAAAAAAAACAAATTCAGCCTTTCTCCTTGCTGCAGGGCCCAAGTTAATTCCATCCAAATAAAATGAAGACACTTCAATGAATACTGGCAGGAATGCTGGGTGGGGTGAAGTTGGACCTTGTAGGGGATCAAGGTCTAAATTTGGGGGTCTCTCTTCTACAGCAATGGTTTTTGGTTGGTTGTGCTGGCTGACATTTTAGGGTATAACAATGTAAGAATAGCTGCTCAGCCCCCTGCTTCTTCATTTACGAAGGATATATTTCAAAAGTCTTTTAACATTGACAAGAAGTCAAGGCCCCTAGAACCAATCAACTTTCATCCAGGACCCCAGACCTTTCCACAGATATTTTGGACATGTCCAGCTATTTCAGGAAGCGAGACAATGATGGAAAAAGAGTGGTGAGACTAAACAATTATGGCTTGTAAAATAGTCTATTCCCCCATCTGATCCTTCTAGTGGAAGGATTTGCAAGAAAGGGAAATTTTGGTAGTTATCAAACATTAATATAATTTGAAATGTCTTTGTGTTCACATCCTTCTTCTCACAGAAGGAACATATAAGATGAGAAAAATAGGGAGAGATAAAGTGTTCAACTTAATGACATTATAGATTAAAATAACATGAATTCTCATCACAGAGACTTTTGTTTTAAATCTCTCCTGATGCTCTACACTGACCTCTATGAACAAGAGTGGCTCAAATGCCACACAATTTACAAAAAGGTAAAAGTACAAAGAAAAAGACGTTACTTTATAGAGGGAGGTACCCCTGTGCTACCAGAACTGGTGCTTTTCACTGTATTCCAGGTACTTTTGCTCTAGTCTTCTACATGCATGTCACACAAATGGTTATCTATGAACCAGCTCAAATTCACCTAAGTCTTCATTAATACATTTTAAAAAAGAAAACCCACTGGAATAGTAAAGACAGCTGTCACCAAAATTTCTGCTGATAATAGGACATTGGTCCCAGGATTATGAAGATAGTCTTTCAATTTTCGGTAAATGTTGTACAAAAATAACCTGGAAATTCCAGCTCACCCTTGCAAGGTTTCTGTGTCTGTTGTTCACAGAAAGGCTTTGAGCCAAATCATGACATGCAACTTGATTTTGAGTCTGTTCCAATCATACCACTTGGCTGCAAGACATCTTGATTTAGAGACATTTTGTGGCTAACATCTAATTTTGTATATAACAAGTACAGATTCAGTGTTTATAATATGGTCATTGAAAAGGAAGGACCCTGACTGGCTAGTGAAGGTTCGAGTGTGCCAACATTTAGTAGAACCACAAGTTGTGACTAAATTATTTTTCAAAAAGTAAAAATAATAAAGTTCAAGGAGTGGGGTTACAGTAGATGCTTTCTATAAGCAGATAGGCATTCTTTCCATGTGGAAAGCCATTTCACAGATGGTTGCATGTAGCACAATGGTTAGAAGAGAAAATCAGAGACTGTAATTAAAGATCACAACAAGAGAGGCTTGGATTTCCATACTTTACAATGAAGTTTGTCTACGCTTTTATCCAGGATTCACTACTGACACTGAAATTACACTGGCATCTCGGTGCTCTTGTTCCCACTAGCCTAGATCAATCCCATTCTCAGCTGTAAGATCAACCACAGAAGCCTCGGGCTTGTCTACACAGCGGAAGACCCATGCTGCTGAGGTTGATCTTCCAGAATTCAATGAAACATGTCTGGTGGGGACGCACTAAGTTGAATCCCCATTGACCCCGCTAGTCTTCAAGACTGGATGAGAGAGTTTCTGTGGGGATGGTGGAGAAAGTCAACCTAAGGTATGTCAACTCCAGCTACATGATCCTTGTAGCTGGAGTTGTGTATCTTAGGCCAATTTTCTCTCCTAGCATAGACCTGCCCTTAAACATAAAGTAGCTGCTGACCAGCAGAAAGGAGTGTTGGAAGAGACACTTCCATTGTTTATTTACCAGTAATCTGTCTCCATACTGCATCATCTTGTCCTCTGTAAACAGATAGCAGACAATAAATCTCTTCTGAAAACCTCAGCCTGGGTAACTCATCCACAACCACCGATTGCAGGCACTACTTCATGGATTACAGTACAATTCCTCTCCCCACTCCTCTGCCTAGGGTGAGACGGGGGAAATCTCTGCTTTGTGAAAAGGTGTCCTGCTGGCAAAAACCAAATCACCACAATTCACATTTGTTAGACATCCCTGGGAAACAATCCCAGAGGATCCATACTTGCTACAAAAACTATTCAGTGCAGGTACTTTTGCCTGGTTCTGGTTCTAGGCTGTTACCAGAAATCTTCATCATTTCAAGTGCTGAATCGGGGTCAACCGTTCTCAGGCGGAGTTACGAAATTTGACCCTTTGACTTCTAGGTATGGGCTGAGTGCCAGTTACAAGAGCTTCATTAATAAATTAAGATGCAGAACTTTGCCATTTAGGTGGTGATTGGTAGCATTAGCTGGTCTTTTGTTAATCCACAGGCACATGGCTTTGAGCAAACTCCTGGCAATATGAGAGAGGAGCGGTGGGGCTGAGCTCCCACTTCACGTGCCAATGAAAAAATCAGCTCATGTGCCATTCTTGGCATCCTTACTGGGGGTTGCTGATCTCTGTACTAGACCTTAAGTCAGGACTCACATGTACACTCACCTGAACAATACTGATTAATTGGTCAGATGTTTTATGGGCACAGACAACTCCCATCATGATACTGGGTGATGCTGCAAGGAGTATACCAGACTTGGTGGGCTAGGGCAGGAGCCCCATGCAGCTCTTTAAGGGCTCCTGAGGCTATAGTTGCAAAGGTTAACAAAAAAAAACAAAACAAACCAACCAACCAACCAAAAGAAAAAAAAACAAAACCCAAACTTGATTATTTTTGTTAAATGGTAAATGTCTAAAAGCCCGACAATGAACAGCTCATATCTAAATAGCAAACCCTATGTGATTTTGAAACGTTGAATAACCCCCTGGGATCCCCCAGAGATGTAAAGTTCAGGAGTGAAAGTCAGGAAGCCAGTGGTACAAACACACGTAAAGTGTGAGGAAATAAAATATATAAAAGTTTGTGAATGTCCTGCAGTAAATATATATCACATTACGTACCATTGTGTATGTGCTGTTCTTAAAATAGGGGTTACAAAAATATGGTTTGACATTATTTGTTAAACACTTGTCTCATATTCACTTGCATTAAGGCTCTTGAATTTTTTTTTAAACCCAAAATGGCTCTTCTTTCTGTTTTGGTTGCCAACCCCTGGGCTCATGATGACAATTCATAGGATCTTATTTTACCCAGATTCCTATTTATAAACCTGTGAGATGTCAAAAAGCTACCTTAAAAATATTTAACCTCTTTCCCTATACTTTTCCCCTCTTTTCCTCTGGTGTTGGCTCAAGGCAATTCCCACTGACAGCAGTAAGAGTGTTTCCATTGACAGTAATGGGAGCTGGATTGAACTTCAAATGACTGCTAATACAGCATCCCTCCAACATCTGTGTAGTGTATCCGAAAGCTTGTCACAACTTTCCCAACAACATACAACCCTTTTCAATCTGGGCTGCACACACTTTTCCTGAACATTCTTTGAAGTAGGTGGTGGTCTGGGGAGAAGCTGGGCTTTACAGAGAAGTCCCTGTTTCAGGCATTCTGATCAGAGCCAAGTTTTTAAAAGCTTTGATACTTTGCTTCTATCAGGAAGGAAATTTTTCCTGTAAAATGACAGGTTTCTCATAAAGCCTGGCTCCCATCCCCAAGCTGCTGCTACAATGAAAGCAGCAGCAGGCTTTGGAGAGTTATCCTCTTCTACCACCGCCATTTAGGGGAAAATCCCTGAATGCAGTCTGTAGCTCAAATAAATGAGCTGCGAGTTTTGGGAAATAAATGTAGGACCGAGAAACAAAAAGTCTTCCAACTTGCAGCAGCCATGATGGAGCCACCGCACAGCTGAGTCTGTAGATACTTCAACACGAAATTAACCAAGATTGACAATGTTCCCCCCCCGCCCCGTGTCAAGAGCCAGGAAGATTGAGCTGTCCTCAGAAGAATTTTATCAGTTTGCTGCTGCATCCTGTCATTCATTTCCATCCAATTTCTAAGTCACATAATTTATTTTTTTTAAAAGGAGGTTGGGTTATGCAGGTGGCTTGAGGGTGACCCTTCATCTACTAACCCCAGGGACCCAGCGGCAGGGAGGTATCTGGTCTCAGAGATATTGAATGGACGGTTCCTCCACAGCACTCTACTGGTCCCTATTTTAGCTTCTTCACCCTGATCCAGTAACCCAGTGCTCCACAAGGAGCAGCACTGCCACCCGCAGAGTCTTCTTGTGGCTTCTGCTGAGTAGAAGGAGCAGGAATTCATGTTACAGAAACCCAGCGGCCACTCTGTTCTACTTCCTCCACCCACTACTGACCCCATCCCTAAAACGCATGTGCACAGAGAGGCTACGTCTACACGTGAAGCCTACATCGAAATAGCTTATTTCGATGTTGCGACGTCTACACGTCCTCCAGGGCCGGCAACGTCGATGTTCAACTTCAACGTTGCTCAGCCCAACATCGAAATAGGCGCAGCGAGGGAACGTCTACACGTCAAAGTAGCACACATCGAAATAGGGATGCCAGGCACAGCTGCAGACAGGGTCACAGGGCGGACTCAACAGCAAGCCGCTCCCTTAAAGGGCCCCTCCCAGACACAGTTGCACTAAACAACACAAGATACACAGAGCTGACAACTGGTTGCAGACCCTGTGCCTGCAGCATAGATCCCCAGCTGCTGCAGAAGCAGCCAGAAGCCCTGGGCTAAGGGCTGCTGCCCACGGTGACCATAGAGCCCCGCAGGGGCTGGAGAGAGAGCATCTCTCAACCCCCCAGCTGATGGCTGCCATGGAGGACCCAGCAATTTCGACGTTGCGGGACGCGGATCGTCTACACGGTCCCTACTTCGACGTTGAACGTCGAAGTAGGGCGCTATTCCTATCTCCTCATGAGGTTAGCGACTTCGACGTCTCGCCGCCTAACATCGAAGTTAACTTCGAAATAGCGCCCGACACGTGTAGACGCGACGGGCGCTATTTCGAAGTTGGTGCCGCTACTTCGAAGTAGCGTGCACGTGTAGATGCAGCTAGAGAGGTTGGACCAAAAACTGGGATAGGAGGAGATGCAAAGAAGAAAACTTGCAAGGCCTTTTTTATTCAGTGGGTTGAGAAGAACACCCCTCCCCCAGAAACCCTCACCCATCTACTCAAGTGGATGACATTTGGCAGGAAAGGGATAGTTTTCAGAAGTGTTTCATGTTCCTTCTGCATCATCATCTACCTGCTTCCGTGCTGAAGATAGGGGGAAAGGAAGACAAACTGCCTGAAATCTTCCCCTCCCTTCATTTGTTACAAAAACCTGTGTTCTCTTAAATGCAGTGCTGTTGTAACCATATAGGTTCCAGGATATTGCCAAGTGACAGTGAGTGAAATTGGTCTGATAAGAGGTGTTGCCTCACCCATCATTTGCCTGTTTTGCTAAATTAAAGAGTATGTTTAGAGCAGCATTTTCCAAACTGTGTTCTGTGGAACATTGCTGTTCCACGGCAAGTAAAGAGGCATTCCGTGAAAATATTTTGATGCTAGAGATAGTTTTCCTTCCAACATATTAAATAAGAAATTGGGTGTGTATCAAAACCACTAAGACATTTGAACAGTATTTAGATAGTAGGTATATTACTATTTATAACTCATTCTTACTAGTATAGTAATGCAACTCATGCCAAGACAGATGCAAAAAAAATACTCTTCCTGTTAACAAAAAGACTATCAATTGTTATTTTTATTTTCCAGTAGTTTTCTGTAAAAATAAAAAAATATAGAAACAAAATTTGAAAATATTTTCCTTACTTGAATTGTTTTGCATTTTTTCATAAAAAACATTTTTTGAACTTTAAGGACAGTCCTTTTTTGAACAGTAATTTTCTTTTCCATCTTTCTACAAAAGGATGACACTACCCATCTTTCTTTCATCTGTTACATTGAGGTTTTATTCTGGGTTTGAACTTAATTTTTATACTTAATTATAGGGTTGCTAACCATCCTCCTATTAGAAAGACATTAGTTGTTCATTTAGATGATTTTCTCTTGTCATTTGTTCTCTGTAATATAAAAAGACATCTTAAAACACTAACTCCCCTGTACCAGCACGTATGTGTTCCATCAACATATTCCAAGCCCAAAAAAGTGCTCCTGGGTCAAAATAGTTTGGGAAATGCTGGTTTAGAGTATTTTAAGCAACTCTTTTCATATTGAATTTCACACACACACACACCCTGCTCTCCACATGTGGATAAGGGCTATAAAGCAATTTAAAAAATGATCACAATTAATTGTACTGTTAAAACAAAAGAACTAGATTTAAAGTATTTTGTATGTTTTCTAGATTTTCAAATATGATGGTTTCAGCTGCAAACACAGAAGACAGTGTATAGTGCTCACTTTTTTTTAAACAAATATTTACGCTAAAAAAAATCCCACATGAAACAGTATTTTTTAGATCCACCTCATACAAGTATTGTAGTGCAATCTCTGTCATTAAGCTGAATTCACAAATGTAGAGTTAAAGATAACTGTATAAAGAAAAAAAACCCAAACAATTTAAAACTTTAGAATCTAGAAATCTACTCAGCCCCACTTCTTATTCATCCAGTCACTGTTTCTAGTTCACAATGTCACCGGAAAGTGAGAACAGGAATTCACACAGGTAGCTGGCATCAGAAGACATTTATGTGCCTGATGCACTAAAGATTCAAATGTCCCTTCATACTTCATCCCAGAGGGCATGTATTCATGCTGATGCTGGGTTCTGATCTATAACAGTCCAAAGCAGTGCAGCCTCATGCATGTTCATTTTCATCATTTAACTCAGATGCCACTGGCAGAAGACCGATTTTCTTTTTTGGGGTTTGAGTTCTGTAGTTTCTGCATCAAAGTGTAGCTCTCTGAAGTCTTCTGAGAGCATGCACCTCATCTCATCCTTCTCAGATTTTGGACACTTCAAATTCTTAAACTTTGGGTTTAGTGTTGTAGCTATGTTCAGAAGTCTTACGTTACAGGTCGAACCTCTCTAATGCAGAGCTCTCTTGTCTGGCTACATCCATAATCCGGCATGATTTTAGTTAGCTGGATGACCACTTATCATGAGTGTGGCCAAGTTTCCTGTAGTCCCATAAAGTTCATTTACAACCACCTGTCCTGGCTCTCAGTGTTCGTGCTGTTATTTAGCTGTAATCAACACCTAAATATCTTCTAAGAGCCCAGTAAGCAGTGGAAGAGTTGATAATGCTGCTAGACAATACCGACCTCCTGTGGGCTGGCAAAGTCTCTTGTCCAGCATCGGTCAGGTCCTGAGGGAGCCAGATTTAAGAGGTTCAGCCGTTACTACCCTCTTTGTGCTTTAAAACATCTACTGTGAAAGTGTTCTTAAAAATGAACAAGTACTGGGTTATCACCTGAGACTGCTGTAACATGAGATTTTTTTTTGGCAGAAGGCTGGTAAAACAGAGAAGTAGAGGTACCATTCTCCTTCCACGGAGCTCAGTTACAAACTTAATTAACACTTAAAAAAAATCAACAAGTATTATCAGCATGGAAGCATGTCCTCTGGAATGGTGGCTGAACCACAAAAGGACAAATGTGCTGCCTATCTGGTAGGTACATACCTTGTAACCTTGGTTACAAAAGTGCTATGCAAACACCTCTTCTCACTTTCAGGCGACATGGTAAATAAGACACAGGCAGCTTTAGCTCCCTCAAATGTAAACAAGTTTGTCTGTGTTAGCAACTGGATGAGCAAGAAGTAGGACTGAGTGGACTTGTGGGATCTAAAGTTTTACACTGTTTTTTTTTAAATGCAGTTACATAACAAAAATATTCCATATTTGTAAATTGCAATTTTGCAATAAAGAGATTGCACTGCAGTACAGGTATCAGGTGACTAGAAAAATACTATTTATCATTTTACAGTGCAAATATTTGTAATCAAATACTAAGTGTAAAGTGCTTATTTTATATTGTGCGTCATATAGAAATCAATATATTTGAAAGCACTGAAAATACTTACCAATAGACTACCAACTGATGTTTAACTCAAATGATTAACTGTACTGTTAATCTCATGAGCTAACTGCAATTCAATAGACAGCTCTAATACGGGCATGACAGGCCAGCTCAATCAGTTAAAGACAAGTTTTATCAACCACTTTTGTACTTACAAAATACATTAAGAAATTCTTAACCCTTCGATAAAACAATACACCACACAACCTAATGAAGAGCTCCAAACTATACCCCTGAAAATTGTTCATCACAGATAATGCTGTTGAGAAAGCCAACAAGACACCAAGGAACTTGCATTATAGGAAAAGGAGAAAGCATTTTTACATGGTAACACGTGTAACAGAAAAATAGCTTTATTCCTTTAAGACAAAAAAAAAAAAAGAATTTTTTGTCCCTATATCACTGACATCTTTCCTTTTACCTAAATTGCAAAATATATGGATTTTGTAGTGACTTATGCAACAGCTGCTTATAGAGAAAGGTTTTTATTATTATTAATGCCACGTATGCTTGGAGCAGAGAGGGAAGGAAAGAACCAGAAAAATGTTTCACATATCAAGCAATTTTTGCTTTAAACAATTAATTATAGCCAAGATTATTCAGCTGGGGGTAAATCAACATCTCTCTGCTGAAGCCACCACAGAAATGCCCATTTATGCAAGCTGAAGATCTATTTCCACAAAACATGCAATTCGAACTTCATCAAGTTCAGCTGCTTTACAACTGGCCACAGTTTAGGATTTCTTCATTCAGTGTCGCACACACACACACAAGCTAGAGATAAGCCCCAGGTGTAAACCCCTGAAGTGAATACAGCATTTCAGATATTCCTGAATTAGTCGAAGTCATGGTTAACAAAAAGTTAAGGCAATGTGCAAAACATCTGATGGATTTTCTCCCTATTCAAGATACTATAAGGTTTATACTATAATCAGGACCATAAGCCCACAAGGGACAAGAGGCAGAGCGAAGAATAAGACGCAGAGACCAGAAGGAGATTTGGGCATGACATATTAGAAAGTCATTCACCATATTGACAGGAGATTGTATTCATTTATTTTAAGCAATCCACATTAGCAAGCCAAAATAAAACAAAATTTGCAGAAAATTACAATTAAAGAGAGCAACGCTTATCTAGTAGCCAAGCACAAGGAGAGGCTGCGTTACCCCATTGGAATGGGGGTCTGCTCCATATCTCATGTCTTTGCTACTGGTGGTCTTCAGTACCCTGTGTACATATTTCTTTCATTCTCTAGCAATGTTATTTTTGCAGAGCAGCTAGTTTCCATACTTATCCCTTCACTCTATAGCATGTTGTACTTTGGATTAAGAGGTTATTTTTCAGCCTGCTTCATAAGAGCATAATAAGTACTGGTGAACCCACTCAAAGATCCCCCCCCGCCCTTTTTGTCCATGTAGAACAGAATCCATACTGAGCCTTTGAGAAGAGTCACATTTATTTTATTAGATGGATTTATTTTCCCGTGGTTCTACAACACCAGCATCCAAAGCAAAGATTGCCAAACTCTTTCCAGGCCACCCCACAGAAAGTAGCAGTTGTCTCACAACAAAAGCCTCTTCTAACAGCTCTAACCAAAGAGTCAGATTAAAGGTATGAAGGAGGTTTGCGTGTGTGTGTGTAAGCTTTGGGTTTCCTTCTGAGGAGCACCTTTTGGAGAATCGCCCATTGCTGGAGCACTCATCCCTGTGCCACTACACCCCACCCCAAAGAGCTTTGCTTCAAGACGTTAATTGAAGCTTCTGACAAAACGTAGAATGTCAAATGGCAATGGTGGGAGGTGGGTGGAGAAAAAAGGCAAAATGCTTTTCATTCCAACCTCAATTTTTGACAGTAGATGAAGTCAGTTCTCAGAGGTTGAAAACGATCACTTCAGCTACGCTTACAATATAATTTCAATGTAATTAAATTTGATTTTATAATGTTGGGTTTTATAAATTTGAGTATCCGCACCTCCCCACAAAGCTGAGTTACTGCTGCCGCAGTGAATTGCCAAACATTGCCTGTTGAAGCATTCTGGATTTTTTTGATGGTGCAGCATGGGAAAAGAGTACCACACAAGATGTGGTGCGCATGTGATGTCATTTTCCACGCTGCATTGCCCTCATTCCCCTCCCGTGGAAATCAAATGGCCATTTTTTGAGAAGGAAAAGTAGGAAATCCCAGGCAAAGGAAAAACAAAGAGGCTGGTGTCAGAAGGTGACTGAACCACATAAACTGGTTGCCCAGCTGCTTTTGCTCTGTATAAAGATCACCTTTAGGTACAACTTTTGCCTGATCAGCCAGCTAGCGCGCCAGGCAGGGGACTGTCGTACCCACATGTGAGAATGACTCTGTGTCCTAGGATCACCCAGGTGACTGTGCCACCTCAACTGGCTCCCCAGCCACTTCCCCACCCCCTTGAAACCACCCCTGCCTGGGCAGAATGGTATGACTTCTACATAATAAGCCAAATAGTACTCTGCCTGGCACACTGTCATATCACCCCGGCATCACCCAGGTGACTGTGCCATCTCAGCTGGCCTTCATCAACCACTTTACCCCACCCTTGATACCACCCCTGCCTGGCCAGAATGGTACAACTCCTACCAGAAACATCCTCTCTGAAAATACTACAGGAACAGATTACAGCTTGTGATATCCAGCCCCCACCCAAGACTCAGTGAGGGATGCCTTGGGGGAATTGGTTGAAGGACCAGTTGGAAGGGTCTCTTCAGGGGCTCTCTCTGGTGGGGACCCAGCCCTGAATGCCTATGACTGTGGGGCCTGCCCCCTGCCATTCTCGGAGGAATGTCATGGGGGAACCTGCTGAATATGTGGGTGCCAGATATCACAAACTGTAATCTGTTACCTGTCAAGACTCAGCCCCTGAAAATCTTCAAGGTGGTATGGCAGAGAGATTTTCCTCTGGCAACAGGCAGCCCTTGGAAAAAATCTTTCCCGCCTTTGGAGCCTTCACCGTGCGCAAGCCAGGACACGGTACTGCACTGCAGGCATATGCTTGTATTAGATCTGGGGCTAGCCACGTGCTGTGGCTGGGTGGGGGATAGACCCTGACTGCATGGCACCTGTGGGGAGGGGGGTTGCCCCTTACAAATGTGAACTGCAGAAGTGTCTGTGCCTCTCATACAAGCACAACCCCCACAGCCTAGTCAACACTTGGTGCGATGAGGAAGGGGCTGGTGCCAGCACTGGAAAAAATAATCTCAGCCTGTCCTGCTATATCCTGTGCAGGGAAGAAGCCATCACTCTGTGCTGGGGCTATTTTTTTCATGGCTAGATGTGAATGCTGCACTGATCATAAAGAAATGAATTCAAAATGGTCCCAGATGGCCACTTTGATTTCCCAGGCTTCCTGGTGCTGAATTCAAATTTGTGGGCTTCCTGTTACCTACTTCTTGCACACCTGGAGAGCAGTGGAGACGGATGTTTCCAGAGAAGACAACTGTGGGGCATTGTGGGATACATACGGGACACCTCTGGAGGCCAGTGAAGTCAATTTAAATAAATGCTGTTTCCACACTAGCATTCATCTGACCTTTTTAGATTTGAACTTGGTGCTAGGCTGACCTGCACGGTCAGTGTAATAATATAGACCTTAGCGCTCCCTTAAAAATCGATGTAATGGCATTCACAGTGAACACAGTGGCATTGTCAAATTGAACTAACTGCCTTAAAATCAACTTTAGCCTGTAGTGGAGACATAGCCTTAGCTGCCAAAGTAATAGATTTAAATCCTAGGTCAGTTCATGACAAGTCGGTTTTGCTTGGGGCTGCAAGTTAGTCATGTTTGCCATGTTAAACTCAAACAGCTCAGAACATGAGAGAGTTTGCCCTGGTTCACATAAACATCAGTTCTCTCATCTGATGGATCTGCCCACCTCTGTCTTGCTTCTCCTTTTGGCCTCCATTATTAACCGTGACCGTAAGTGTGTCATAATCATCCTATATCTGCCACTTTACAGGCTAGCCAAGGCAATGCCCATAACCTAAGAATTCATAATTAATGTAGATTTCCATGTCTGGGCCTACATTAAGGCATGATAATACGAGAGGGAGAAAGAAGGGAAGATGAGATTCTTAGTTGCAACACTATGCAGTTATTTCAGCTTGTGATGCGCACTCAAGGTTTTGTAACACAAAAATACTATTTTTCTGAGAGGAAGACTAAGGTTTATAGGCATCACAAAAGAAATGAGTTTTAATGGGATATTTTAATAAGTTGTTCTTCCCCAGTGCCCAATATTCTGTAGCAGACAATAAATTGTACACCTTTGGAAAATAAATTGTGCAACTTTTTGGGAGTAAGGACACTTCCAAGTTGTGCAGGTACTTCAAAGTGCCCATAGCTACACAGCATGCTAGCCCTTGGAAGTTGCTGCAGGGAGAATCAGCCTAATGAGGTGCTGCACATTCACTGCAGCACTTCACTAGTATTCTCTGATCAGGCTGATTACCACGCCCCCTTCAAAAAAGGCGGCTAGTCTAGACACAGCCTTAGAGATGTTAGAGACTGAAAGTACTGGCGACGTCATTTAGTCCATCCTTGGCCAATCCAGAGTTGTTCCCTGCAGCGTCCTACCTAGTAGTTTAGCCAGTCCACTTTTCAATGAGTTCGGCAATGGGATTTCCAGCACTACCTTTGGGAACCTATTATATCGTCCAATAAGAACACTATTTGGGAAGTTTTATGTATTGATGAAATCAAGAGGGTGGAGATTGGGCTCTTCCTAATAAGAGCTATTTCCCCCCCTTTACTGCTCCCTGTGTATCAATAAAATAAAGGACACTGTCCAGACAGCTGACTGATTTGTCAAAAGCTGTGTTTTAAAGACTTTTGAGCATGGGTGGTGGAATAATTTTTATAGCGAGGGTGCTGAGCGCTGTTGAACCAAACTGGGAAACCCGTAGATAAAGGAAACCTCTCCAAACCAGGGGGGTACTGCAGTATTTTCTCCTGTGCCTGTGCCTACCATGGTTTGTTCCATCTGGATTCTTTTATAAAAGAGAACTGTCCAGGCTAGTCACGTTCTTAGCAATGTAGGATCCCTTGGAAAAGTAAATAGTGAACACATTTTAAACAGGCTGCCAAGAGGATTTTTTTTTTTTTAAAAATTAGGAGTGAACTATCACAACAAGACACTGTGCACTTGAGATGGGCCCCAAAAGCACTGGATTAGAAAAGCTCTGAATGCTTTATGTCTGCTGCCTATTTACCATGTGGCAAACTGGACGGCACGGTGTGGCGGAGTGGCTTGTTAGAGCTGTACACATGGAGCGTCCTTCACCCCTCCACGCACGCACCCCTCCACTTGATGGGACAGGCATGGCGGCCGTGGAAGACATGGCTCCTCCTGCCACTTGCGTGGGGCGTGGCACCGCTGGTGAGTCACCGGCAGTGTGCAGGGGGAGGAGGAGGGAGCCGGGCTGCGGTGGGGTGGAGGGGAGTGGTGTGTGCTGATCCATTTGATTGCTTTTGCTTTAGGTGCATATGGGCTGCAGGAGACAGAGAGCTAATTCTGAACTTATATCTGGCTCCTCTCTTTAAACCAAAACCACCAGGCCCATGGCCCTTCACCTTCAGAGTGTTTGTGCATGCACAAAAACATCATCACCGCTTCAAAAGATGGCCTCAGAAAACAGGGTGTTAGAGGCACTTGGATTTTATTTTGCACATGCCATCAACACAAAAGATACTTTAACATTCTCCTAAAAGAAAGGAGACTGGATAAATTAAGGATTACTTCATGATAATGTCTTTAAATAAAAATAAATGAATAAATTAAAAAAAAGATGGCAAGCAAAATGGAAATGAACTGCTGATTTAGGCAAACTGCATCAGGAACAGCAAGGATTTCTTTATTGTGTGGATGCTGTTTAAAGATCAGAGCATGTCAATGAAATACACTGCAAAGGTCATCACTGAATGGTCAATCCCTGTTCACAGGTCCTGCTTGATTCTAAGAGACATGCACATGCAACAGCTTCTGAAATTACCGTCAGTGACCAGGGAGTATGTGATTTAGTAGCAGTTCTTCTAAAAAGGTGTTTAGTTCTGTAGCCCACCAGGAAAACCTGCGACAGTTTCTCCAGGCTTTAGTGAAGCACACAAAGAGGGAACATTGGTGCGGGAAAAGCAAGGAGGCAAGATTGAGAGGCGCTCTTATAAAATGGTCCACACAAGAAAAATACAGAGGAGAGGATTTAAACCAACAGGTCATACTGACATCTAGTGGATATTTACAGAACTACTTGATTGTAATCAAGACACAAAGGAATGTAGACAAGTATCAGAAAGGGAGCTGTGTTAGTCTGTAGCTTTGAGAACAAGAAGTCTTGTGGCACCTTATAGGCTAACAGATATTTTGGAGCATAAGCTTTCATGGGCAAAGACCCGCTTCATCAGATGCTCCAGAAGAAAGTAGGATATCTAAAAATGGTTTGCTTCTTGTTTTGTACTCTGATTACAGCTGAAGGCACAAAATTTGGTTTTCAAAGCACATGTTTAACATTAGTAAATGATTTTAGGCTTCATCATCTCCATTTAGAGATCTGCCCTCAGGTGTCAGCTGAGTAGGGTGACCAGCTGCCCCAGTATTGAAGGAACATTCCCATATTTAAGCCCTGCTGAAGGTGTTCCTGCTTTAAAAAGAATAAGCAAAGAATGGGTGATGTGGAGACCCAGGCCATGGTTGGATCACCAACTCATACACAGCCTGGATGTCAAGTTCCTTCCTTCCCCCACTACCTCTAGCTGGGCTGGCACCCTGGGAACACTCAAGACCCTCTGGCTCAGGGCACTAGCCAGGAGGAGCCAAGCCCTGGATGTGCAAAGCCCCACACAGCACTGGCATGGGGCAGCTTCTCCACCCCTCAGCTAAGGAAGGAAACTCTTTGCAGCCTGGTTGTGCCACAGTCCTGCAGGTCCTCAGGCAACGGCGCTTAGCACCCTCTTCACATGCTGCCCCCTGTCCTAGGTCCTCTCTCCAGGCAGTGAAGCCTTGCTGTCCCCTAGATACTCTCCCCTGTTGGGCCACATCTACAGGAAGTTCACTGAAGCCCCTCCAGCCAGGTTTTCTGAGCCCTGGTGCTCAATCCATCCTTAGGGCTTAGACCCCTTCTGCCTGCGGTGTACTTCAGCAAATAGTTATGTTTGTGGCCAGCATCTTGGAGGTGTTAGTTGCCTTTCTATACTGTGTGGGCAGGAAGGACAAACTGCTTCTAGGCATGGAGACGTGGGAGGGAAGAGATGACTGGTGGGGGGCGGGAAATGTCAGGTCATCCCCACCTTGTGCTGGAAACAGCTCCCATTCTATCCCTCCTGCAGAGTGTCAAAAGGCTGTTGTGCTTCCCACATTCTGGTCTGAATCCCGACAAGCCCAGGGAGGGGCCCTGTGACCCTGTGTGCCCCATCACCTTGCCTTGAGAAGACACGGCTCTAGAAACCAGGAGATGCAAGTCCATCTCGAGAGCCTAGCCAGGCATGGAGGGTGGAGAGCCCTCTGCAGGGAGGGTTAGGTCAGGTCGGTCTATCACCCCATCCCTTAGTAAGGCAGGGTGGGTGGGACTGCTCCATTTGAAAATCTTAAAGGTTTAAAAAAAAAAAATCCAGCTACTCAGCATTTCTTTTTAACAGGACTGCAGTCAACTTTGATGTTAACTTGGACATTTGTACTGCACAGTTCTGTCTGCCTGCCTTTGAACTCACTTGAATACAAATAATTTTACCAGGTGTCCTGAATTCAGCATAGGGAGATGTGCACCCTATGAGTGAGGATCATGTTACTGGTTCACTTTGCTCCGTGAAAGGGTGAGGATTGTTTAAACTTCTCATTGTTTTTTCCTGTTGAGTCAACTCTACTCTTTTGAAAACTGATAATTGATAAATTTTTACCATAAATAGTTCACAAGTGTTTGGAACTCAGAATGCATTTGCCCATGGAAACAACGATAGCAATGGTAGTTAGGTTTTTGTGGGCTAGCCTGGGAACCTATTAACCCATAATGTAACTGAAATACTGCAGAGAAATATAGTAGAAATAGCTTTTTGTTTAACTTTGAGTGCTGGTGCTTGAGGAAAGGTTAGTTTAATTAGAGGAGGATGAGGTAGTAGGTGGAGATTCTGAAGGGGACTCTGGCAGTCTCCCTCCCCACTGTGGGCATGAGTGCAGGCTGGAGGACTATGGAGGAGCAGGGGGCAGCTCTACAGGTGGCAGCTGGAGAGAAGTGGAGATTTCCCCTTCAAAATGCCATGTCTCCCCAGCTGCTGGCTTCACGGCAGCTCCCTGCGCTTCTGGAGTCCTCTGGCTCAGTGGTGTGCTGTGAGAGCTGCCCAAGTGTGCCCTGAAATTTAGTCAATTTCCTCTCACTGTGTTTCTTTGGAGAGCCACAGTGGGGGCAGAGGAGGAGCCACTGAGAGGGGAAATGCTGACCCCCCCGATAGGACCTAGTTCATGCTGGGGGGGCAGCTGAAATGCTGCTTCCTGGCCCAAACAAGCTAGTGGGGAGCCTGCCACCACTCCCTGCTGTGGCAAGGTGAAGGGACAGAGGGAGGATGTTGGAGCTGGGCTGCAGTTTAAATGCCGTGTCCAGGTGCTAACGGGCTGGCAGGGAGGGGAGCCTGCTTTCAGTGCCAACTCATTTACTCATCATCCCTAGCGTGGCACTGAGCAGATTTAGAAGTGTGTCTGTGCTCGCTAAGAAGGTGTATCTGAAACATTAATGCCTTTGATCCTTGTTTAGCTTGTTCTATGTGCTACTATGTTGCAAGCCTCTCTAGTAAGACTGTAACCATGGTAAATGTACCCACCTGTGACTTTTATGATAAGAAGTGGGCGTGCCATGGAACTGTTTGCTCCATTGATGTGTGCCGGGCAACCGTAAAGGTTGGGAACCACTGCTCTGCTAACACTTGTGCCACTTTCCACCACCTGCACCTCTTGCCTGATCCCTGGAGGCTGCAGGCAGGCCCTCCAATGGGGCGGGGACCATGGGGGGCCAGTTGCTCTGGGGCCTGGTACAAAAGGCCCCAGGAGCTCCCGATCACGCCCCATCACTACTGCAGCAGCAACAACAGCCAGAGCTCTGGGCCCTTTAAGTTGTTGCTGGAGCACCTCGCATCTGTGCTACCTGTGGAATACGAGGGCTTGCGGGGAGAGAAGGTGGAGTAGGTCCTCCCACCTTGCCCAGGGGCCCAGCAAGGCTGTCAGCCCCACTGGCTGCTGATGAACTTTCATCTGTATGTGCAGATGTTCTTAGCTCAGGGAGTGCCTCCATCTCTGGGGCTCTGCATTGACAGAGGTTGCTCTCAGCAGGCTCCAGATGGTTCCTTACCAGTCCTGCCCACTGTGGCTCAGCCAGCAAGGTGAGACTCTCTCCTTATAGCCTGTGCTGCCCCCAAGAGCATATTTGACACTGCACAGTGGGATACACAACATTCAGAACAGAACAAAACAATTTCCTCCCGTCCTCAAACTGATGCCCTGACATTCTATAAGTAGGTCTGGTCAGGTCCTCTGAGTGACTCAGACCAAAAGCATTAAAGGCGACTTTCAGTAACCAGTGGGGCTGACAGACTCATGCCCCTTGGGCAGAAGGGACAAGGCTGGAGCTAGCCTTCCTCAGGCAACACCTGGAGTGCGTGGCCCAGGGCTCTGCTGGCTATTTAAAGGGCCTCAGGCTCTGACAGAGAGCCCCAGGCCATTTTGAATTGCCAGGCCTCAGGGCAGTTGCCCCATCCCACTCCCAGTCAGTGGGCCTGTGAATGACAGTTGAGTTTCAATGGTTTTACAAGGTATGGCCACTCTACAGCCAAAAATGGATCCAACAGAACAGACGTGCCCCACAGCACAATGGAGGACAAATAGCACTTCCGAGCAAAAGCACTTCAAATGCAATTTATGTATTTAGGGCCCTGCATGCATCCTCCTTGGGTGGAAGTTCCACCCAAAGACACCACATAACCATGCAGCATTCACCCCACTCGTACAGATGAGGGCAATAGGACTGCATGTTGCTCGACATCACCGCTTAAGTTAAAGTAACTAACGTGGCTCCAAAGGCAGAAGCCCTCCTGAGTGATGCAAGTTAGTGACCTAAGCACTGGTCACACCAGCGCTAAGTTAGCAAGAGACACTCACCTCCCCACATATCTTCTCAATGAGGTGGAGTAATTATGTTGAGAGGAGAGAGCTCTTCCAGTTCCTATACGTACATATCTCAGAGCTGACAGGGACCTCGAGAGGTCATCTAGTCCAGTCCTCATGGCAGGACCAAGCCCCCTCCTTGACAGATTGGAAAAAAAAATCCATTTGTCCCAGGCCCCTAAATGGCCTCCTTACGAATCAGGCTCACAACCCTAGGATTACAAGGCCATGCTCAAACCATTGACCTCTGCCTCTCTCATGTAGCAAGGACTGGCCCTTTCACTATCAACTTAAATGGGAACAGAGTTAGGGCACCCAGAACTTTGAAAATGTCAGGGACGGAACATAAAAACAAAAAATAGCATGTTGTGGGTTAGGGTATGTGAGATTTACCAGGATCCATCGATATTATGCAGCTAACACTTACCGCAAGACTTTGAAACCAACTGTGCCATAAGGCTGGGCCTGCTTCCTATCCAGTTTCCCCCAGGGATCACCCTTTTTTGAAATAGTTGTCCTGGGAAGCCTCTAACTTTTAAGTGCTAAGGATTATTCTGGGATTTGTCATTGTTTCGAACCTCAAAGGTTCCCTACCCAGCTCAAGTAAAACTAATATTCAGATATAAACAAGCCATGGGGCTCACAGGGTTAAAAGTAAGAGAACAGGTTCTAAACTTCCAGCATGCTCTGAGTCTGCAATGAGACCATTCAGTAGCTCTAGAATACTACTTCACCTATTCAACTGCAATGCACAGACAATGTAGCCAAACAAGCACAGAAAACTTGACAATGGAAGCATTTGGACAGAGGTGGCACACACAGAAAGGCACATCTTACAAAGTTTTGGAAAGACAGCAAAATAACTTTACTGCCAACACACACACACACACACACACACAAATAGTGATTTGCACAGCTTCCAATGAAGCCAAAGTTAGTGACCACCCCTACATCAAAATGAAAGCCAGGTCATTGGAGACATTCAAATATGCCAAGTCTCGCTGTGCAGTATTACCACATATATGGATATTTACAGACTTTTGCAGAGTGCAACTTCAAATTGCATGAAGCTGGAGTCTGGCCTGCCTACCTGATAGTTAGATGTAGGCCTGCCTACTTACTGGAGGGCAAGCAGGGAATTTTACATAGCATAAACCATCACCATTTGAAAGCCTGCTGAAGGATAAGGAAAAATAATTCACACATTCTGTTTATACTATGAACATACATTGGTATAACTATGGTCAGGGGTCTGAAAAATCCACATCCCTGGGCAACATAGAGATTCCAACACGAACCCGCCCTCCCCTCATAAATATTATGCTATATTGATGGGAGAACTTCTCCTGTTGAGATAGCTGCTGCCTCTAGGGGAGATGGATTCAGTACCCAAAAGGTGTTTTTCCCCAACAGCGAAGCTGCAGGTCCCAGGGTGAAGTGGGAGAGGTTCGGGCTCTGCACCCCCAGAAGGGGTGGGGTGAAGGAAGTCACCTTAGCACCACTGGGACCATGGCACTGGGTCCCCCACAGCCATGCAGAGTGGTGGAGCAGTGCTACCAGCACTTCAAAAGGGACCTGAAGCTCTGGCAGTGGCTGGTACTCCAGGGCAACTACTACCCTTTGGTCCCCCAGCCCTCTCCTCTTGTCCAAAGGCTGGATTGTGGATCTCCCCAAAGTCATGTGCTTTTTAGTCCCTTTCCACAGCCCACAGAACAAGAAGCCAGTTTGTAATATGGTCAAAAGCCTTTTGATCAGCCAGAGAATTTCAATTCTGAAGGCCAGAATGGCTTTTCTGGTAACTTTGAACTGAACGTCCCTAGTGTAATTCTTTTCTATTATCCCTGTTCTGCTAGTAGGCTATGGGTGAGGTTTACCCCTCCCCAAGCAATGCAGAAGTGATTTGGCTTTGTGCAGAGAACTCTATGGCAGATGAAGAGGTGAGATTAACCCTCCTAACCCCACAAGAAGGCTGAAGAAATGTAGCACAACTTTTCTGCAGTTATTGCTAGCCAGTGAATGGGAGTAGGGACTGCTGCCCCTCCAAAACCCTGCACAAGGTTTAGATTGTTGTGCCTGTTTAAACGAACAAGCAATCCAGGAACTCAACCCCGCCTCTGGTCCCATGTTCACTGGTCTTTGACATTTCAGTCTGTTCAGAATTGGTACCTCCCCAGTGCACATTGCTCAGCTTATTCTCTGAATTCATGCAATAGTGTACCATCTACAGCCTGTAGCGTAGGGAGGCGCACACAGGTTCTCTCCAGTTGAAGGAAATTTCATCCTTCCTGCCTAGATCAAATTTTAAGTCAGAGTAGGTGAGATGCTTGTTTAAGAAAGTCAGTGAAAGTGGAGTACTACAGTTTGAACCTCTCGTCTGGCACCCTTGGGACCTGAACCAGAAAATTTACCAAATCACAGAAGGTCAATATTGTCTAGCAGCATTACTTCCACTGCTTACAGGGCTCTCAAGAGACATTTAGAGATAAATTAGAGATAACCAACAGCACAGAACGTTGAGAGCCTGAGCTGGTGGCTGTAAACAAACTTCACGAGACCACGGGAAACTTGGTCATACCCATAAGTGGATCTGGCTAACAAAAGTCATGCTGGACCACAGACCTTGCCAGACCACAGAGGTTCTATCTGCTGATAGCAATAGTGAATATTGCATGAAAGGATAGGCAAAGAGTTTACATGATAAATGAAAAGAATGAAGTTTCACATCACAGATGCTGGATGGAGTTCAGTTAAGCTAGCCTCACTACTGACATTCTGTTTCCACACAAAGAACACTTAATCTCTTTCTAATAGGAGAGATTTTGCATTCGGAAAGCATTAAAGTGACATCTCCCTGAGAGAGCACAATGCATCTTTCCTCTGATCAGGTTACAGCTTCTTTTGAAAAGAAACTCTTGACGTTTCACACCTGTAAATCTGCTTCCTCAAAAAGGGGCAGTACATACCAAAGGCATCACAGTTTCATAGTTCTATACACAGACACACACACACTCCCTGGTATCCTTGAAATAATGTGAAAATTCAACAACATGGCTGCAGTTGCATCCTAGGTTATTGGCTCGTTCCTCACTTTGTAGATACACCTTACATGAAGGGTGACCACCCTTCCCGTATTGGGCAGGATGGTCCCATATTTGGGACGCCAAAAAGGTGTCCCTACTTATTGTTTAAAAGGGACTCAGTGTCCCGTATTTGGGCCACACCCTACCCCTCACTTCCCTGAGCCTCAGGGAAGCAGCGGGGAGCGTGGGCAGCTGCCACTTCCTCCGGGCTTCAGGGAAGCACTGGCAGCTGCTGCGTTCCTGGGGCTCTCAGGGAGCACTGGTAGCTGCCGCGTCCTTCCTGGCTCCCCAGGGCTTGGAGGAGCCACCTCTCCTGCCCCCCGCATTTCCCTGTCCCGTATTTGGGACAGGAAGATATGGTCACCCTAACTCCTTGTTGCTTTCCCCGCACATTCATACAGCACAGGTGAACTTAAGACACACTCTGCTGTTTTATAAAAATAAGTTCTCTTTACTTACCCATTATGGCCCATGTTCTCTCAAACAATCTTTGTGATTGTAAGTGACATCAGTAAGCCCATGGGGGGGATCCATTCCCACAGTACAGCTCTCTTGCAGGATCAGGCTCTGAAGCAGCACAGGCTGTGCAGCAGGTCCTTGGAAGTGGTGCTAGGTAGTCTTTGCAACTCAGAAACGGATATGCGATTTTCCTCTCTTTAAAGAATACCAGAGACATGAGGTAGAGGCCCTCCACACAGTCTGGGTCAGCTGTTCATGTCCCTGAAGTGCTCAAGGGATACTAAAAACAAAGGCAATCCTCAGCTGCTTCACGGTTTCCCAGAACAATAAATAGTAAATATTGTCCGATTCCAAAGTCTCTTCAGAAAAGTCCATGCCTAGAAAAGTCTTCTGAGCCCACTGCAAAGGAAGTGAGTCACCCTTCACCTAAAGAGGACACACATGATAATAAGAGTAGACAAACTTTCCCTTTAAATAGCATCCTTTGTTTTCAAGAAAAAAAAGAAGGCCAATAACCAGCCCCTCATCTTTAAACACAGATGGTCTCTTCAGAGGTTAAATAAAAAACAAACAAGCCCCCCCTTTTTTCTTTTACAGCCTAAATAAAGGCTCATATTCACATCCTTCCTCAGTTATTTCCTATGCCACCCACAACATTCACAAAACCAAACTTCCTCACACAAGCATAGGGAAGGAGAACCTGCCTTAACTTTTGTTTTCCTGATTAGCCACAGCTAGAGCGTCTTCAGTCTAGACAGGCAGTTTCTACAGGTGGGACTCATTATCTGCCTGGGCTGCAGCTGCCACTATTAACTCTATCCAGTCCTGAAGAGTGTGAGGGTATTAGCACTTGAACTGTGTAGGTGTCTGCAGGCCATTCATGGGGTTAGGAACAAGGTCTGTGCAAAACAGTTACAGCAAAATATGAGGGTTTTTTTGCATTTTGTTTTAATTTTGCAATATTGGTTCTACTTTTTGAAGAAACCCAGCAGTTTTTTCCTTCAGTGGAACTGCTCACATGTATGAAATTAAGCATGTATATAGCTGTCTGTAGGCCTAAAAACACAGGCCTATCACAGCTTATGTTTGTGAGTAGCCTTCCCAATGGAACAATTCAATGATTAGTTACTATGAGGTACATATGGATTTGTAAGATCAGGGCCTTACATAGAAGAATCACTTCTATTATGCACTTTCACAGAGTTCTTTTATTTCCTTCATTGTTGTCAGAAAAAATATTAACTCTACATTTCTTGACTTCTATGGGCTTAAAGAGTAATTTCAGCATAGTCTTTGGCTATGGTTACACTACAGCACTCTGGCAACAGAAGTCACTGTCGGAAGAGATTTCCTGACAAAACTTCTGTTGACGGAGTGCGACCACACACGAAAGCCCCATCAGGAGAGCGCTCTGCTCTGCCAACAGAGCAGCTGGACTGCCCGGCTGCTCTCTCGACAAAACAGGCACCTGGAAGCAGAGCAGACAGGGGCTGCCCATGGTTGGGGATGCCCTGTCTGTTGGGAGAGCCCCTCTCCCGTCCCCCAAGGAGGGGGAGTGCATTTACGCCGCAGTTTTGTTGACAGAAATCTGTCCATGAAGGCGTTATGCCTACACTGCCGGCGGAAGTGCTGAGTTTTGTCGACACACTGTCAACAAAACCCATTTCGTATATAAACACCCAGCGTGTTTTGTCAGCAAAACTCTCTAGTGTAACCGTAGCCCTAGTGATTTCATATGTTTGCAGCTCCACTTGGGACTACTCTGAATTTGCCAAAAGAAGTGACATATAGATAATTAATTAGCGCTGCCTATCCGGTTGAAACCACACCAGCCCAGGAGTGCCATACGGGTGGTAATCCTGAGCTGGAGGCCACCTGTGGAGCAGAGCTTTCTGCCAAAAGGTTAATTTTTTTGGCATCTTTATCCTTGGGAGTCCACCAGTGTTCCCTGTAAGCTGGCACGTGGGCAGCCACCCCAGAGAGATTCAAATGCTGCCCAGGTGATTAGCAGAGCACCCACACCTTCCCACAGTTGGCAGCATATGTTTCTATTGGTGCTGCACATCCCCATGCAGCTTGGGGCACATAACAAAATGTATTCCGCACATGGGTGGAAAAATTGGAGGGAACCCTAGACCCGACCCCAGTTGTCCCTGTTTCTCTCTTTTGTTCACTGCTGAAACAACCGGCAAGCTTATGTATGTGTGTGTAAATGCATGTACAAAACTTCATACCTTTTGGGAGGGTCAGCGCAATTTTTCTCTGCCCTCTTAGCAGCAGGTTGGAGAGCTGCAAGAGTCTGTCACTGAGCTTTTGCAGACTCCTGGGTGACATTGTTCAATGGCAGGGCCCCCCGCAATGAGCATGTGGCCATAAAAATATCCACTATGGCATGTGAGGAGTCGAAGCTCTCCTCCTCCTAGATACCCAGGGTCTAGGCTACCTTCTCCAGGAGCTCCTGTGACCATCTTTGGTGGGTGTCACAGCTGTTCCACCAGGGACTGGGACCTCTGAACTTCAGGTGGTCCAGGCCTCTGTCATGCATAGTAATGCTGCACATGTGAGCAGCTTTTGATATGCTTGCTCGCTGATTGCTGCTTGCCTTCCACAAGGACTGTGCTGATGTGTCTGAAACCATCCTCTCAGGATTCCAGGCACTCCTGGAGGACCGAAATCAAACAGCAGTGACAAACAATTATCAATCTTTACTAAGGGGTTTAAAATTTGCCTTCCCTCTGGTCTCTCATCGGTTACCGCTGTCATCCAAAATATTTTTACGTCCTCTCGGTGAGATTTGAAACTTGGGATGGCACATTGTCAGAGCTGACATGACGGTTACTCTCTTGCTAGCTCATTCTTTGCTATGGAGGAAAGCTGGGATGATATTGCTGTGCGGGTGTGAAAGGGCTGCTTTATCCACAACTCAGCTGAGGCAGAATTGGTGCTGGGGCTCACCACTGTGTTCCCATGCAGAGCATGATTTGACATAGCTAGTTTTCATGTCCTTAAACTGGCTGTTTTTGTTGCAGATCTCTCAACACAAGGCCTTGTACTGAATGTGATATGAAAGTGGTTTTATTTCCCTCCTGTCTGCATAATTGCCACCAATTATATGAACCCCTATTTATCCTGCAGTTATCTCCCAACAGTAATATTTGCCCTCTTGGCCACATTTTTCAATTACTATAATACTTTTTTGGTAGGGAGTCCCAGCTAGTGCAGCATACAAAATAGCCTGTCAGCATAATATTACAAATGCTTCCTATATAAGCAGTGGGTTGACTCTGAGTCGTCCTGTTGGTACAAGAGAGACCTCACTTGATGGCAAGCTGTACTCTGCCATTACGCACCATCTGAGGGTTCCATCAACGTGGCTTAGGAGGTCAGAAATCAGAGTCAAGTCCTGAGAAAGGATCCCAGGCGGTGTGGCATCGCGGGAGTGGTCACTGGACGTGGAGTCAGGTGGCCTGGGATTTTACTCTTAATTCTGCCGTTGACCTAGTATGTGATCTTGGACAACTCAACGTCACCCTGGGCCTCAGCTTCTCCATTTACAAAATGGAGATAGTGGCATTTACCTTCTCTTGTGAAATGCTTTGCGATCTATGGATTGGCTGTAGCAATATAGAAGCTAAATATGATTCTTACCACCTCATTTTGTGCATTGTGGGATGAAATTTAGAAAGACTGCCCTATTACAATTTTGCATCAATTCCCACTGACTATTGAACAACCATACATTTACCCAGTACAGTAGAACCCCAAAATATGTGTACTCAAGTTGTGTGCATCTTGTGTTAATGCAACTCTGAGTGGCGCGGAGCTGGCACCTGGCTCGGGGCTGCCCGCCACTCTGGGGAGCGAGAAAACTGACCAGGGTAGCAGCGCTGGTCAGTTTGCCAACTTCTGTCAGTGGCAGGGAAACCGCTCCTGCCAGGAGCAGCAGCCTGACTCTCACTGTCCCTGACAAGAGCGGTTTCCTGCCCACAGGAAACTGACCAGTGGAGCAGCGCTGATCAGTTTCCTGTCTCCTGTGAGTGGCAGGGAGCTGGGAGCCAGGTTTCAGCTCCGCACCGCTTACAGGAGACAGGACACTGTGCAGTGCTGCCGCGCTGGTCAGTTTGCTGACTCCCCTGAGTTACGTGAAATGTGGGTGATGTGGAGTTGCACAGGAGCGCACCCGCCGCGTCAGTCAGAGGTCTACTGTACTTCATTCAGTTACCCCGTGTGCCCAGCCTGAGGCAAACAGACCTTGCTACCCCACCCCGGAGTTAAAATCCAAGACCTGATAGTTAGCATCTATTTATTGTCTTTCCCATCGCAGATGCAAGAAATGCTCCATTTATAATAATGGTAGTCCATCAATCCAATGATGACAAATCTGTGCAGATCATCTGTTATTGGTCTCATGGTGTGCCCTCTGGTGACTGTATAAGCCAATTCTAGAGGAGCACATTGTGCCGCAGATGGTGCATGGGAAGTTTGCAATCTGTGGGCTGTGCATTGCTGATGCTCTGTGATGTCGTTTGCGTGCCTCTTGTAGACGCCGGCAGCGGTCTTCCTCAAAGGCAATGCAGGTATTTCTGACTGTTGCACGCCATTGTGTTCTGTCACTGGCAGCGTCCTCAAGGTCCCTAGGTTTGATACTGCTGTACTGCAGATTGGCTTTGATGGTATCCTTGTACCGTTTCTGTGGATGACCTATACACCAGATGCCCTGGGAGAGTTCACCATACAGAAGCTGGCGAGGGATTCTGTTGTCATCCATGAAGCTGACACGACCGGTCCAACGTAGTTGTGATTTCATAATCATCATTTCGATGCTTGTCATCTGGGCTCTCTCGAGGACCTCAAGACTGGGCACTTTGTCTTGCCAGCGGATCTTCATGATATTATGAAGCAGCCCATGTGGAATGCTTCGAGCTGCTTGATGTGACGCCTATATTGTGTCCCTGTTTGGCACCCGTACGAAAGAGATGAGAGAACAACAGCTCTGTACACAAGCAGTTTTGTTGACATCCGGATGTTATGGTGGTTTAGAACTTTGACATGCAGACAGCCAAGTGCCTGGCTCGCTTTCGATATTCGTGCGTTGATCTCATTATCCAGTGATCCATGACTGGATATGACACTACTCAGGTATTTAAAGTTCTCCACTACTTTAAGCTGAGTGCCGTCAATGGAGATACTCGGGACAGGAGCATTTGATCCAGGTGCAGGTTGATGGAGAACTTCTGTCTTTCCGAAGCTGATAATTCGAAAAGTTGCAAGGCCTCAGCAAACTTGTTGACAATGTGCTGAGGATCGTTTTCAGTGTGAGCCATAAGGGCACAGTCGTCGGCAAAGAGTGCCTCAGAAAGGAGTTCTGCACTGTCTTAGTCTTTGCATTCAGGTGACAGAGGTCAAAAAGTGAACCATCATGCCGGTATTTCAAGTATATACCTCAGCCCAGATCTTTCATTGCATGGTTAAGGACGCGTGCAAAGAACAGGTTAAATAAGACAGGAGTGAGAACACATCCTTGTTTCACGCCATTGGTGATGTTGAAGGGGGCTGATGTGGCTCCATCAGACAGTACTTCACCTGTCATGTCATCATGCAAAAGGCAAATAATCTGGACAAATTTTCTTGGGCAGCCAAGTCATATTAGAATGGTCCAAAGGGCTCCCCTGTTGATGGTATCAAATGCCTTTGTCAAATCTATGAAGACAGCATACAGGTGCATGTTCATAGAATCAATCATCATAGAACACTAGGACCGGAAGGGGCCTCGAAAGGCCATTGAGTCCAGTCCCCTGCCCCGACAGCAGGACCGACCACTATCTACGCCATCCCTGATAGACATCTATCTAATCTGTTCTTAAATATCTCCAGCGAGGGAGATTCCACAACCTCCCTTGGCAACTTATTTCAGTACTTGACCACCCTGACAGTTAGGAACTTTTTCCTAATGTCCTAATGTTCTGTTCAATGCATTCTCTTGTATTTGTCTGACAGCAAACACCATATTGGCTGTGCTCCGGCCAGGTCGAAAACCGCGTTAACTTTCAGGTAGATTTGCCTCGGAAATACTGGCTATTACGTGGTTCAAGATGATGTGGGCGATGATCTTCCCTCCAACGGAGAGGAGGGATATGCCTCTGTAGTTTCCACATTCTGCTTTGCTGCCTTTATTCTTGAAAAGGGAGACAATAATAGCATCACGGAGGTCCTGTGGTATGTTTTCATCCTCCCAGATGCTACTGATCACGCTATGGAACACTGCCAGTGCTGCTGGACTTGCCGCTTTATATATCTCTGCTGTATCCCATCTTTTCCAGGAGCTTTTCCTGAACTCATCTGGCTAACAGCTTTCTTAATCTCATCTATAGTGGGCGGAAAGTCAAGATCTGTCAGGACGGGTTGTTGTGGAATTTCATTGAGGACGTTGTTATTCACAGTCGATGGTCTGTTAAGGAGGTTGCTAAAGCGGTCTCGCCATCTTTCGCTGATGCCCTCTTTGTCTTTGACCAGTGTTGTGTTGTCTGATGAGAACAATGGGGTAGTCCTTGGTTTAGAAGGTCCATAGACAGTCTTAATAGCACTAAAGAACATCTTTGAGTTGTGGGTCTCAGCATAGTGCTCAATTTCTTTGGCTTTGCTCTCCCACCAGCTGTCTTGTATCTGACGGAGGTCTTTCTGTGTTTTGCTCTGAAGGTGCTTGAAATGGTCCCATTTGGAGGCTGAAGAGGGGTCATTCTGCCATTCAATAAAGGCTTTTCTCTTTACTTCCAGTGCTGAACATATTTCTTCTTGGTTCTCATCAAACCAATCCTGATGTATTCTTTTCTTTGGTCCAAGTGAAGTTATTGCTGTGTCAGTCACTATCTGCTTGAACTGATCCCACTTTTCGGTTACAGTACCAATCAGATGACTGTGCGATGTTAATTTGTCATCGAGACTCTTCTGAAAATTGTTTAAACATTGGGCATCCTTCAGTTTGGCTATGTTAAAAGCAGGTCACACATGCTTAAGGCATTTGGGCCGAGAGGGAGCGATGTAAAGTTGAAGAGACATCCTGACTAATCTGTGATCTGTCCAGCACTATGCGCCTTGCATTACTCTGGTGATCAGTATGTCTCGGATGTCTCGCCTTCTGACAATGGCATAATCTATCAGATGCCACTGTTTGGACCTAGGGAGCATCCACGTCATTTTGTATTTATCCGCTTGTCAGAACAGAGTGTTGGTAATAGTCAGATCGTTTTCAGAAGCAAGGCTCAAAAGGAGTAGTCCCTTGTTGTTCATTTTGCCTACACCATGTGGCCTGGTTACTCCTTTCCAGTTCTCATTGTCAGCCCTGACTCGGGCATTGAAATCTCCAAGTAAGAGTAGTTTGTCTGTTGCAGGTGTGGCCTTGATCAGTCTGTTGAGATCTTCCTAGAATTGTTCCTTTGAGTTGTCAGGGCATGTTGGATTGGGTGCATATGCACTGATGATGGTGGCATGACGTTTGGCGTTTAGTGGGAAGCGTAGTTTCAGCACTCTTTCATTGATACCCACTGGAAGGTCTGGGAGTTGACGCATCAATGAGGTTTTTATTGCCAGACCGACTCCATGTATTCTATCCTCTATCTCAGTCTTACCCTTCCAGAAGAAGGTATAACCACTTCCTGGTTCACTCAAGAAACCTTTCCCAGCCAATCTTGTTTCACTTAATGCTGCTATATCGATGTTCCAGCGGGCTAGTTCACGAGCAATGAGAGCTGTCCTTCTCTCAGGTCGTGCAACAGCTTCTCGATCCATGAGAGTACGAACATTCCATACATGAATGGTAAGTTTTCTCAAATTTTTCTTTTGGTTTCTATCACAAGTAGGGCTGAACTGCCAGCCACGGCTTGCTGGCCAGTTATTGTTGTAGGGCAGGCAATTTTTAGGCCACCTTTTCTAGACCCCTCCCTTACTAGGGTGAGCAGTGCTGTCCTAAAAAGGACTGCTCAGACGCCTGGGATGCTGCTGGGCAACTCTGCTGCCCCAGGTACGGAGCCGGATGACCACTTGAACACAGGCCGCCTACCTGCGGGATTGGGACTACGACTCCCAGTGGTAACCTCCACCTGTCGCTTCGCCCCTCCCCCATCGCCGCAGGACTTGGGTGATGTGATGATATGATGATTTGCACAGGACCCGTGTGTGAAAGCTTTTTAAGTGGTAGAGCCGTTGCACGGGAACAATCCCACTCTCTCGACCTCGGAAGCCGGGCACCAGTGGTACGTAGAATCGTCATGACTGGTAACTTCGTCGGTTGCAGTGGATGGGCCTCGACGTCTTTCGTGCCTTGTCAAGCCCTTCACTTTCCACAAAGCGTTGCAGAACTGCCCTCTTGGCCGTTGGATCTAAATGATCTCTTCTGCCCAGTCCACCGGAGCTGACTTCACATGCTGGGTAGGCACATCCGAAAACTCACCGAGGGTTTGAGCCCCATCAGTTACACGCACCTGGTTTGGCCGGCCTGTCGAAGCCATTGCCTGGGGTGTGGCCGCTGCACATGCTGCAGCTACTTGGAGCCACAAGTGAGAGCTGAGTGACAGGCAGGGACCAAAGTGGACGGACTACCCCCGAAGGGGTACGACAAGTCCCTCCAACAGAGGTACTACCCTCCCTGTACACCCCATACACCCCAATGCTCCATTTAACGGGCCCCAATTTAATGGATTTATTTTGGAAATAACAGACTCTCTCTGCCGGCCTCTGGCCCCCACCCATATAAATGCTGGCGACTTACGAGAGCTGCCGGAGTGGCCGTCGCTGGAGCTGTTGGGCCTGGAGGAGCTGCCGCTGCAGCTAGGGTCGCCGGAACAGCTGGGGCCACCAGGGCCAGAGGAGCCACCACAGTGGCTAGGGCTGCCAGGGCCACCATCGGAGCTGGGCCTGCCAGGGCTGGCGGAGCCGCCAGGGCTGCCGCAATGGCTGGGGCCCCAGGGGCTGGTTCTGGGAAGACCCCTCTATTCCCCTGGCCCCTCTGAGTTGCCCTGGAGAAAGAGTGCACCAATGGCAGGTGAGTGGCGAACTTTGCTGTCACTCCTCAAGGGCCGCCTGCTGGCTGAGGGTGAAGGGTCAGCCTCCTCCCAGTAGGGTGGGTGCCCGGACTGGACAGCTGGCAGGTGTCCTACCAGCCAGAGCTCTGGGCAGAGACAGGCCTGCTCCAGGGAAACTTGGTTTCTGTGGGAGTGCCCAGCCTTGGGTGCATGATGAGTAGCTCATGGCAGGCGAGCCCAGAGACTCTGTTCTGTAAACAGAGCCCACTGCTGAGCACTGTCTCCTGAGCCCTCTGCATTTCTCCCAGGCCTTGGATGGAATGCTCCCTAGTGCACCTTGCAAGGTACCTCCAGTCCTGCAGATTTGGATTTAACAGACTTTCGGCATTAAAAGACACTCCTTCTCCACTGTTAGTCCATTAAATTGAGGATTCTGTATTGCAACCTATCGCTGCTCGCCTGACAGTATTATCTGAAAACAAACAAGTTTAAAGATTTTATATTCCATAACCGAACAACAATAAAAGCTTTCACTGTCCTCTTGCCACTTGCCTCAGGCCATGCGAGCTAGCTACAAATTGAACACCACTTATCAGGATATTATAAATTCTGTGTGCTGTTCATTTCCAAATCAAAACGTTGACTCATCTCTTGTGCTTGAGCAGAGCTGCTCGCGGAACTGTTAACAGGAAGAGGCAAGGCAAGGTAAGAGAAGTGTTGCGCTGGTAGGCGCCGAGAGTTCTCTCTCCCGCAGCAGATGGCTTTCCCAATAGAACTCTGGCTTGCAGTAGTGTATATATGCAGTTACTGTCATTCAGCCCCAGAAAAGCAAAGCAGAGACTTTTAGCTAAAGGGAAACCTTGCCATTTTGTTTACTCTCAGAGTAGTTTTCCTGATTTTCTATCCTGAGGGGAAGCACTTAGGTATGTGCCTACCTTGAGACCTGGATGTGGCAAGCTGCAGAACACTTTCAACTTCAACTGACTTCCAGAGGCACTCAACAGCTCCTTCTTTGAAGGGTTTAGCCCTTGATTAAGTTGTAGTCTCATCTTAAATGCACATTTATACGAATTCTGTGCCAGATCTGCAGTTCACGTAAATCGGCATAACTTCACTGACTCTAACTGGGCTATGCTGACTTACAGCAATGGAGAATTTGGAACTTTGTCTATGGCTTTTCGGGCTTTCTGACAGATACACATACCAAGGACAGTCGGCAGCAATATTAGTGCTCTTTTCAACTCCCACAGAAGTGCCTTTTTTCTACTGGTTCTTACATTAGTATTTTTTCCAAGGTAGTGAAAACTTACTCAGCCTACTTCCTTCTCAGGTTTTCTCCCTTTACATTATTTTTTCCAATGGGTGACTTCTATGTCTGGCACATCAAGGCACTCGGAGGATGTCTCTCTAGTCAGCTTTACTCTCTGACCTTTCATTTACTTTTGCAGAAGCAGAGTAATATAATAATGGAGGCTTGGAATGCAGATTTCTTTTGTGGTGTATTCAGAAATAAGACTTACAGATGTAATTATTAGAGGATCATTTTTCATTTTATTAGTTTAACTTTTCTCCAGGATCACTAATTGCCAATAAGATTTTTTTTTCTGGACCATTGGGTGCAAGTCAAAATAATATGCAGTGTAGTAAAAATAGTAATAATTGAACAGTGATTTATACAGATGTGGCTAGTCAGGTTTCAGGGTTATTTTCTCAGTGGAAGTACCCTAATTCCATGCGTCTGAATTTGTAATTTAGTCTTCATTCTAGAAGTTGCAGTGTTAAGTTTAAAAATACATCGGTTTTTACAAAGAGAATCTAATAGATATAAGAGTTTTAAAAACAAAGTCTGGAAATAAGATGCAGACTGCCAGCATTTTTAGTATAATACCCAAAGCCTTGCTGTAAGCTACTCAAAAATTATTCAGAGAGCAACAAACTTGGGGTCGGATTCTGCCACTGTTAATCATAATGAGGATCAGATTATTTCACAGTTGCCCCCTGGAAGTAAACAAGACTACTATGGATTAAGGTGCTTCTCAACGTGGGTGCACCTACACTAGGAACTAACTTTGAAGTTAGGCGCTACTTTGAAGTAGCCAGCAGAGAGTCTACACACATTTTCCCTTAGTTTGACATTAAATTCAAAGCAGGGAGCCCAACTTCAAAGTCCTTACTCCATTTCTGGGAATGTAGTAGTGCCCTACTTCGAAGTTTAACTTCAAAGTAGGCTGTGTGTAGACACTCAATTTCGAAGATGCTTACTCAAAGTAAGCAACTTTGAAGCTATTTATGTAGTGTAGATGCAGCCTGTGAGTAAGGATGGCAGAATTTTATTTGGCTGTATGTTACCTGGCATTTTGCAAAAATTGCAAAGTAGTAAAGGCATTTAAAATATTTTCAAAGAATAATGGTGGGAAGTGAATGGATGATTAATATCCAGAAGTAATTATTACTGTGTAAAGCAGTGACATGTCATGACTTCACTGATCTTTCTACTGCTATTTGCCAGAATTTGGTTAGCACTGATGCAAAAAATACCACGCCTTTTTCTGTGTTCATTCTTTAAAATAGCTTTTAGTCATATGAGTCTTTATTAAGTATATTGGCTCAGATCCACAGAGAGGAAAAAGCTGCGTGGCACCATTTACTAAGGATCTCCTTTGTGTTACATGATGAAAAATGTGGGTTTCATGGGGAAAACAGAGAGAGAGAAAGTCCTGTTCACTGTGGCTACATCAACACAGCCAAATTATCTTGAAATAACAGCAGTTATTTTGAAATAATTTTGGAAGCATCTAAATGATGCTCACACTATTTTGAAGTAAATTCGAAGTAGAGGCTGCGTTATTTCAATTCTGGTAAACCTCATTTCCAGAGGAATAATGTGCCTATTCCGAAATAGGCCATAATAGGCTCCGATGGCACGATTTCAAAATAGTGCTATGGATCAGGAAATGCTATTTCAAAATAGCTGGGTGCTATTTTGAAATGTGTTTTGTGTCTTGCTGTGTTATTTCAAAATAAGATATTTCAAAATGGCTATTTTGAAATATCTTTTTTTGAAATAAAGCTGTCATGTAGACATAGCCTACATGAAGCTATGAGCACATTTACCCTGCAACAAACCAAATATTTGCTCATGTCTACACTTTCTAGTTCTGAATGCCATCAAAATCACATCCATAGTCATCTTTGGCTAGATTACAAGAAGTGATATTTTTTTTTAGAGTCAAAGAAATCTATGAAGCAATGTAAAGCGCCTGTGATCCATGTAAATACAGGCTTGAGTTGTAATGCCTGAATCTGGATTTGAACCTTAATTTGGAGCTTTCCAAGGTTCATAGGGGTGTATAGGTCCAAGATTTGGTTTTGTCTTATCTCTCTTTTTATCACAAGGATGCAGGAAGGACTAGATAAAGGGTTATGAGCTGAACCGATGAAGCTTCAGACTGATGAAAACTGGGGGAAAAAAACCCCACAGATGGGACATGGTGTCTGGCAAATCTTTGTCCATTGGTCAAGAACTCTGCTTGGATAATCATACAAATGGGGTTAAATTCTGAATTCTTCTCTCAGTCTTTCCTCACTTTACTCTGATAAAACTCCCATAGAACTCAATGGGGTTTTTGCCCATATGAGGGCATTATAATTTGGCCAAACATAAAACACATCGAACGTATAAAGTGTAATCAGAAGCAAATATCAAATTGTCAAGGAAAAGAAACTGCCAATCAAAAAAAGAGATGAAAAGGGATGTTAACGTACTCACATGATGATCAAACTCTGGGCTAAATCCTTATCTGAGCACGATTGTCCATTTATATTCCAGAGTTCTTCACCAATTGACAACTACAGAGGTCACCTTCTTCAAAAAAGTTAGTGATATTAACAATGATAAGTGAATAATTGTCTATCTATTCAAGGCCTGAACTTTATAGACACTAGATTAGAGCTCCTATTTCAGTTGTTTGTCCAATTTGTCTATTAAACGATCCCCCAACAGAGGAGTCATAAAACATTTAGGGATAAACCTAGGGATCTCAGTTACCTCAACGGGTTTTCACAGTGAGGTTACAGAGGCATATTTGAAAGCAGAATTTGGCTTGTGCTCTTTTAGAACCCTTTCTTTTACCTGAGTTACTTCTTTTTTAAAGTGATTCACCAGTCATGCACAAGATTTATTGCACTGGTTTATCAATCAACATTCAGATGAAGTACTCCTACTGGCCAGTTTCAGAGGATGAATATTCCATAACACCCATTATTCCTCGGGAAAAAGAAAGAAAGATTTTGGCTTTGTGGAAACAGCCTAATATTCATAGCCTTAAGAAGGATATAAAGTAGTCCTGGAGAGCAAGAGAGTTCTCATGGAGAATCTGATACATAACATACAGAAAATGTGATCCTTTTACTGTACCTTGTGTCCCAGAACTCAGCAGCTGTTGTGATCTTCACAGGATATGAGATATTCCAACAATGTGATAGAAGGAAGACAAATAAAACAGAAAGGGTAGAGGATTAGATTTTAGGTCCCAGAAGCATTAAAGAGCCCTTGATACCTCCTGGGAACAATTTATTGATTCCTTCTTTGTGTTGCACATACCCATTAAGTGATTTCATTTCCTCATTTCCTCTCATCACATTGCTTGCTTTAGAAGTCTTCTGGTCTCTGAAACCTGTGGATGTACAGAAAAGTTCAGTTTCTAAAGTGGTGGCTGTACTTTTTATTATATATGAAAAGTTGATCCTGTACATGTAACTCCTTGGAGCCAGAGGGTCTGGAGCTTTGATCATTAGTTGATCATCACATCAATGAAGCACCGATGGGTTAATTGGCATGACAAGCTGAGCTTTAATTCCATTCAGTAAACCTGGGGTAATTCTGTCATGTGGCTTTTCCCACCTCTATACTGGCTACTTAGCACTGAGACAAGTGTACTATTGGTCACGTCCATGCTGGTGACCTACATGAGAATGGTGATGAAGATCTCAATTGTGGGGTTTAACTGACAATTGCATTTGTTAATGTTAAAAAAACCACCTTGCTTATTTTCACTCAAGGAAAAACTTCTTAATTTTATCATGGAATGAAGTGAAACGTCTCCTTGATTTTTTGAAAAAAGAAAAAATATGACTATCTGCCCATTTAGCAAAATGAAACAAAATATTCCTCCTTCCAGCTGACCGTCATATTCTGTCCTATGGGCATCAGATGCTTTTACTGTTCCTTCTTTAATGGGCTGCCAATGCCACAGGCTTCACACTCCAGTTGAAATAAAATCACCTGAGCATTCTGTTTGTGGTTTTATGAAACAAAGCTAGCAAGAGAAAAGCTGTGGAGCAAGGAGCAAAGAAGGTTATCAGCCTCCCCATTCTTCCCAAGGGTAGGAAAAGTATCAGGATCATGGTTTTAGGTTTTCAGACAACTTAGGGCAGGGCTCCAGACGAGCAGCTTTCTTAGTGAAACTGCAATGCACCCAAACTGAGGACTGGCACTTCTTACCTCCAGACTTGATTAAAAAAAATGCTTCACTGAAACAAGAAAGAAATGGAAACAGAGATACAGAACATTGGGTATGTTTCTATTGGCTCCAGCTGCTGGGCAAGCTGTATCAGTAGCCTCTAGTTCCCGACATGTTTCTCCTTTGCAGATATTTACAGAGGCATCTGTAGCAGTCGACCGACTGCACTTAAACGAATGAAAAATAAACGTATGAAACCATATTTCCCATTCTGTGGAGCACAGTAAAAATGTCTCCTGTTCCTTTCAGCACCTAAACTAGATACATTCATCAGCTCATGAAAAGACATTGGCATATGGCTTGGGGAGACACGTATTCTGAGGAAACGAACCTATGTCACCCAATACTTTCCAAATTAAATAAATACTCCTGTCATTGTATATATTTTTGCAGACTGAGCTAGTAACAGTGTGAATAATTTTCTCATGTACTGTACTAAACCCTTTGGAAGACCTTTGCTTTTACAAGGGTTTGTGTTCTTTGTCACACAAAAGCTTTTCCTTTATTTAATATAGAATCCCTTAAAGTGTTATTGGCTTCCTGTAGCAACTGTCCCAGTCATATTCATACAGGTGATTTATTGCTGTTCCCACATTTGCTTTAAGAGAGGGACCATTTAACATGTGTCATTTAACTTTAGCATACCGAAATTAGTATAGGTAGGTATACAGTGCCTGGTAGCATCTTGCTGTGGATTTAAAGGGGAAGGGGACAATATAAGTCCCAAGAAAAGGAAATAAGTACAGTAAGCTTTATGGAGGCTCATACCATACTGATCTTCATCAAAATTGGATGCATGGATTGAGGCCACTGGATGGCTCCAAGTTTGATTTCAGGTTTCACATACAGCTCATAAGGAGTGAAATTTACCTCACTGCAGAAGGCCAGTACACAACGTACACTCCATTTAATATCTATTTAAAGGATTTAAGTGGTAAATGGGTCTTGTACTGTCCCTCTTCAGAGGGGTGGTTTTTCCCACAAGAAAAATAAAACCGTTACCGTGTGCATACATGCAAGAAAACACAACAGGGTAGACTTTTCAGAACCCTTTGAACCTTTTAAAAATGGTATCCAATATGACTTTTAAAAAAATGGCATGGTTGCGAAAAATCAAGTACTCATAAAGGTCTAAATTTTTAAAAGTTATTGTTTCCCTTTCAGTATTAATTCAGCAATGGTAAACATACATATTGGGAATATTTTCTACTCTCTTTGTTAAATGCAAACTTGCATTCCTGCTGAGCATTAACAGATACCATAAAAATACAGGATGTTCAATGTTTGTAGTCATTGGAATGTCCCAACTTTTGAGATTAGAGGGCCTCATTTGCAAGATTAACTTCACCTTTGTGTGTGTGTGTGTGTGTGTGTGTGTATATGTGTGCATGAGTAGTACTAAATAGTATTATTATCATTGGTGGCTGATATTTATGCCTGCGCAGAGCGGTGAATTTCACCCTCTATTTAAAAAAAAAGACATTTCACATCAAAACCCTTGTACAGTGTTTGTGAAAACTTGTGATTTGGTTGGTTAGTCAATGTTCACCCAAGATTTCTGGAGAAATAGGAACTCTTGTGGTGATGAAACCACAGTGCTTCACTTGCTGGCAAGCTAGCTAAGCCTCCAGAACAAATGGGCTCTACCTGAATTAATAACATGGAGCAGTTCTGCAAAATGTTTAAAATATAGAATGATGTTTCCAGGCCAGATGTACAGTGTTCTCAGATCTGTGTGTCATGGTTTCACTTACCATGAAAAGCTAAATATGGTGTGATGGTAGTGTTTAGATAAGACAGATGGAGAGTACAGTGCAGACTCGGTACTGTAGAAATCCTGATCCTTATAAATGAGCTGCATTGCTCAGTGGGATTTTCCTGGCTGACTTTTTAAAAACCAAAGCTCGATTAAATCATCACAGCTGGGGAGAAAATATAAAGAATTAAGTAACTATTTTATGAGTTGTAAGAGTGTGAACGTTTTAAGTAGTTAAATAATTACAGAGCTCTGGGAAGCTTACAGAGAAGATGAATGAACTTGTGGCAGATTATGTTATTTATTCTAGCTTTGTGTAGAAAGATAAATGAAAGTGTCAGGGACTTTAATTCAGAATGAAAGAGATAAGAGTCCAAACAAATAAAAACCTGAGTATGGTAGTGAAAAGTACCATTCACGAACAGGGCAAGGGAATGATGGCACCTTCAATTCAATACTTCCCCAAGCTGTCTGGAACTGATTGCATATCACAGAAACTGTGTAGAAAGCTAAGTATGGTCCAAGTAGTATGTTATAACACAGCCACCAGCCTGTTTGTTAACAGTAACGGAATTCTATTAGCATACGAATAAAGAGCAATGGCATGCGTGTTGGTATGTTATGCTGGAACATCTTAAGTGTGTTGTGAGGCTTGGTCTTAGGGGACCTTATGTGGGCTGATAATGGCAATTTTTTTTTAAATCAATAGGCTTGATTTTGGTCTGACAGAGGGTTGCCAGTTTTGGATGGACATATCCCTGGACATTTTCTCACATGAGGTAATCTTGAATTAAAGAGTAATCTTCAATTCCTGGAAACTCTGGAACAATACTAGAGGGTTGGCAACCTTCCTCATACCATTTTTACATGACACATTTGAGCCAAGCTACTCCTTATTTACAACATCATAAATGAGATTATAAATCAGGCTTTATGGGTCTGCCATGCAACAGGCAAAAGTAGTGAAATCTGACATTCTAAGCTGTTTGGGCTAGAGACCATATTTTTGTTATGTCTGCACAGTGCCTACCACAACTATAAATAAATAAAATAATAATGATAGGGATGACTTTGAAACTCTATGCATAGTCACAAAGTGAGATGCTGCTAAGTTTGAGCAATATGTAAAGCTCCAGGCTGGCTTGGCTAAATGTGCATCTGTGTTTATAATGGAGGCAAACTGGTACAGCCAGTGACATGCAAGTTAACAAAGGGCTATCCAAGAGCTCTCTCGGAATGACTTGTACAAATATCTTAGAATCAGGGAAGTGTTGGCGATACAACATGAGGATGTCAAAGAAGAACTGAGAAGAGAATATTACAAACAAATGACATAAAACTCAGCTCAAAGAATTCAACCCAAGCTGTTAAATTGCAGCCAATAACTAGAGCTGGATACACTGCAGAAATAATCAAGTGGGATCAAAAGAAGAAGAAAAAAAATTATATTCAAATAAGGGTATTCCTGGTGTTGAATAGAGTGATGACTAGCCTTCTAGATATGGACAGGCTGTACAGAGGAAATTGCTTTAATGAGAAGAAGTGAGAGAATGTGTTTACGTACCATCTAATGCGTTTCCAATTATTTACCATACATGTATATTCAGCACAAAAAGAAAAATCATACACAATTTATTTAGTCTCTATTAGACTGTAATGAAGAAGAAAGTAAATTATTTTTAAAGATGCATAAGGAAATAAAGCTACGCCATAGGGAGCTGTGGGTTAATACATTTGTGAAACCCCAAGTTGAAATTCCAACAGAAGGCACAAATGGGATGCACTAATACAGGGTTTTGATCCTACATGCTAATGGATATTTGCTCAAATAAAGAATAAATAAAAGCCCACCACAAGCTTCAGCACCACTGCTCAGAGAGGCCCAGAAAAAATAATGGAGGGTGGAGGGTTTCTGTGTGTGTTACAGACCAGGATTGGTGTGCATTGACTTGCACTCTGTTTAGCACCACAACACCCTTGCTCTCGCAAGAATTTTCAGCATTTCACTTTCAGCAGCACGGATTTGAATGCGACCTTTTGGTTTACTCACCAGAAAAGAAAAACAACAAAAGACAATGTAAGATAACATTAGGGCTAGGTATATCAAACTTTCAGTGCTAATAAGAGATGCTAGGAAGAATTGGAGGGCTGAAGTGAAAATAGAACTATGAAAGGATGTAGAGGGAGAGAGAAGAATGATTGGATTAAATTTCCATTGACAGAACTATATCATAAGCATCAGAAGGAAAACAGAAAGAGAATCACTGCTGTCACAGTCAGCACAAGAACAAGATATTTTATGGGTCTGGAGAAAGCACTTGTAAAAGAACAGCCATGAAAGGATGAGATTGATATGGGTAGAGAAATAGTAAAATGAGAAACAATGAAAGAGACATCAGTTAAACCTGCATCTGTCTTTTAATTCTTGGTAAATACTCAGATTAGAAACACTGGTTTCGACTGCTTAGTTGAAGCTTAATTTGGAGACAGGTCTCCCAAAACTAAGTGCAGCCGGAGTATGGTCCAGGGTAAAACTAACCAAAAGAACTATTCTATACAACAGAGGAATTAAACATGAAAGCTTATATGGAAAAGCTTGCTTTCCAACCATTTTACTTATTAAATAAAGCTGGCATGAGCTGGCACAAAAAAATTCAAGTTTTTTTACAGCTGCGCTTCACACGTTTTCACTTTGTTTTACAGCATTTTGGTTCACAGATGGGCCGAGTTGTGAAAACTAAATCTGAGCGCTATACAGGGTAAACCGTTCTCGTCTGGCACCCTTGGGATCTGACTGATGCTTCATGAGAGAATTTGCCAGACCACAGAAGGTCAGTACTGTCTAGTAGCATTATCAACATTTCCACTGCTTACTGGGCTCTTAGGAGACAATTGAGGGTAAATTACAGCCAAGTTACAGTACAGGACACTGAGAGCCAGGACTAGTGGCTCTAAACAAACTTCATGAGATCATGGGAAACTTGGTCACACACCCATGATAAGTGGTCATCCAGCTAACTAAAATCATGCTGGACTATGAATGTTGCCAGACCAGAGTGTGCTGGATTAGAGAGGTTCAGTCTGCATAAGAAGTCCTGCTTCTTCCTCACCTTCGTTACTTCCGAGCCTCAGTACAGGGCCTTCTTGGAGCTATGGAAACCTAGTACTCAATGAAACACCAAAAATAACAGTGCCCAATAACATGACCCTTGTTCTTCAGGGGTTAGATTCCTTCTCCGGCCTGTTGAGTCTGTATCTTATTTGCATGTTCCTAAATGATGAGAAACGGGAGCAGTGTAAAACGGATGGTTTTGCCTATGCGTCTGCCTGTAACCCAGCCCTGTCTGCAAGCCTTTCACTACACGATTCACTCATACCAGCTCACAGCTCTCCCTCTGGTGGTTGCGTTCATAAGGTCATCGATTAGAAACAAAGCCCTAGGTCAAGGTAATTTAACAAGGGGATTGATGTTTTTTGAGATAAAAATGGGTTAATATGCAGTTATTTTGCCACCATTAAGTAGAGAGTGCAAAGCTGTTCTACAGCAGTTAAGCATTACTTAACACTGGTAGCAGCTGGCCACAGCTAAACATGGAACACGGAAAATATGACGTCAAAGAAGTGGGGTTAATTAAGGCCAGTTTCCTAAATTAGAAAGCCTTTAAGAGCTAAGGTTTAAAAATAACGCCTTAATGATTTCTAAAAATAGCTGCTGCCAGTATTTTGACCTCCATTAAATCTGGAAGTCCATTTCCTGTGACTAATGGTGTAAACCACATGTAAGTTTTATATCTGTTCTCTTTGGGATTAACTGCAAAGCCTAATCTTGACCTTGAAAACCTTTAGCAAACATCCAGAAGTAATCTAAAATGGACTTGCAAATGGCGCTCAACATGCAACTCTAACATGTTCACTGATTCACATGATGGATAGTAATCAGGGGTTCAGCTTTTATACATCTATAAGTAAACTATACCAAATGGGTCAAGAGAGAACCAGGACAATCATGAAATGGAGACTGAAGGCGTTGCATCTCTGGCTCTGACCAGGAGGCAGGAGACCTGAACTCCATTTCCACCACTGCCAGGGACTGCCTCTGTCAAGGTGGGTAAATCACTTAGAACCTTTGGTGCCTCAATCCTCCATCTAAAAATGGGGATAACAGCACCTGCCCATTGGGGCATCCTGCAGATTAATTCTTTAATGTAGATGGAGTTTCCACATACTGTAATAAGCAAAGTAGGAAAAAGCAATGAATAGAAATAACAGAAGATTGCACAGAAAGGACAACTAGAAATAGGGCATTTAAGAATTCCCCTGAACAAGCTACGGTAACAAAAGTGAGTGTTTGGTGTTACTGGAGATTTTCATTTTGTTTGTTCCTGTGATTTGCTACACGCTTTGCTTTATCCTAGATAATGCCCTGTTAGAACACATTACATCAAGTCAGCAGTGACAGAGATAAATATTGAGTCTGTTCTGGTCTGCCTATGGTCTGAAGAAGTGGGTCTGTCCCACGAAAGCTCACCTAATAAACCATTTTGCTAGTCTTTAAAGTGCTACTTGACTGCTTTTTGTTTTGAGAGAAAAAAATGTGTGCCATGATCTCCCCTGACACTGTGCAGGCAGGTGCAGAAACATTCAGCAGGAACAATGATGAGGAGAATTTCTAAAATAAACTACTATAACTTTTATCATTACATGTCCGTCAAGATTGCTCAGCAATAATGCAAAACAGCCCCTTGTCATTTAAAAATAGGCACCACGGAGCTGACAGATTGTATAGCCATAATAGAATCTACAAACTGTAAAATACCTTCCTAAAAGTAGTAAAGCAAAAAGAAAGCTGTTTTTTTCATGTTGGTATTCAACCCATCAAGACTAAATTAGTCAACTTCCCACTCGTCAACTAATAGCACCCTCATTCTCAGTCATATTTATTTCTATATTAAAATATAAACTCAAAATAAGCTATAAACGATGAATGGCCATACAGAGTTGGACCTAAGGTCCATCTAGCCCAGTATCCAGTCTTCTAACAGTGGTCAATGCCAGATGCCCCAGAGGGAGTGAACAGAACAGGCAATCCCATTACCCATTTCCAGCCTCTGACAAACAGAGGTTAGGGACACCATTCCTACCCATCCTGGCTAATATGTATTGATGGACGTAACCTCCATAAATGTATGTAGCTCTTTTGAAAATCCTACTCAAGTCCTGGTCTTCACAACATCCTCTGGCAAGGAGTTCCACAGGTCAAGCATGCACTAGGTGAAGAAATCCTTCCTTTTGTTTGTTTTAAATCTGCTACCTATTAATTTAATTTGATGACCTCTCATTCTTACATTATGGGAACAAATAACTTTTCCATATTAACTTTCACCACACTGTAATGATTTTATAAAATCCAACATACATGACATTGAGTTTCTCTCACAAACTTCACTGTTAAAACAAAAAGCAGTCAAGTAGCACTTTAAAGACTAGCAAAATAGTTTATTAGGTGAGCTTTCGTGGGACAGACCCACTTCTTCAGACCATAGCCAGACCAGAACAGACTCAATATTTAAGACACAGAGAACCAAAAACAGTAAGCAAGGAGGACAAATCAGAAAAAGAGAATCAAGGTGAGCAAATCAGAGACTGGAGGGGTCGGGGGGGAGGTCAAGAATTAGATTGAGCCAAGTATGCAGACGAGCCCCTATAGTGACTCAGAAAGTTCCCATCATGATTTAAACCATGTGTTAATGTGCCGAATTTGAATATAAAAGTCAGCTCGGCTGCTTCCCTTTCCAGAACGGTGAGATAATTCTTCTTCAGTAACACACATACCTTTAGGTCATTGACAGAATGCCCCATTCCATTAAAATGTTGACTAACTGGTTTGTGGATCTGGAGTGTTTTGATGTCTGTTTTGTGCCCGTTGACCCTTTGTCTAAGGGAGTTAGAAGTCTGTCCAATATACAAAGCATCTGGGCATTGTTGACACATGATGGCATATATGATGTTAGTAGAGGAGCATGAGAAAGCGCCCGTGATTCTGTGAGTAACCTGATTAGGTCCAGTGATGGTATTTCCAGAGAAGATATGTGGACAAAGCCGGCAGCGGGCTTTGGTGCAGGGATAGGTTCCAGGACTGGTGTTCCTGGGATATAGACTGTGGCTGTAAGTGAGGATCCTCATGAAGTTGGGAGGTTGTCTGTGGGAGAGAACAGGCATGTCACCCAGGGCCTTCTGGAGTGTAGCATCCTGATTAAGGATAGGTTGTAGGTCTTTAATAATTCGTTACAGTGGTCTGAGTTGGGGGCTGTAGGTGATGACCAGTGGTGTTCTGTTCTTGGCTTTTTTGGGCCGATCTTGGAGTAGCTGGTCTCTGGGTATTCGTCTGGCCCTGTCAATTTGTTTTTTTACTTCTCCTGGTGGGTAATTCAGGTTTATGAATATTTGGTAAAGTTCTTGCATAGCCCCGCCCAGTCTACCCGCTCCCCAGGCAGAGACACCTCTGTGCCTGACTGCATGCCCCTCACCCGGTGGTCCATTCTCAGGTGGGCCCTTCACAGGTGGCAGCATCCCCAAGGTGAAGGACTGCACAGGCCACTGTGCCAGGGCCATGGGCCTGTGCTATGAGGGCATCCCTTGGTCCAACTTGGGGGGGGAGTGCCCGGGGGGGCAGGGGATGCCACAAGGGGCTTGGACCCTAATTCCCGCTTCCTTTCCCTTGTCTTACAGCAGCTCCATCCCAGAAACAGGAGAGGCTCCAGAGAAGTCCAGGGCCTGCCAGCAGCATCCAGGCCAGAGATGTGGGACATCCCTCAGACAGGCCACAACCTTCCCAAGCTGCTGCAGCCCAGCAGACACAAAGGGTCCGTCATCAGAGTCTGGCAGAGGAGGCAGCAGCATACACTGCCACCCTCCACCACCAAAATGATGTGGCGAAGAGGCACTGAGCCCTGGAGGCAGAGGATCTACGGTGGCACTGGGACACATGGGGGGAGGTGGTGCGAATGCTCCACCAGGTGTGCAGGGCTCTCATGGCGCTCCCCCCGGCTCCCCCTGCTGCCTCCCTGCCACCATCTGCTGCCCCTGAGGCCCAAGTCACCCCCTCTCCTGAGGCCATAGCTGCTGTCCTTCCCTGGGGGCTTCCCATGGTGGCCTTGTGAGACCTGGGGGCCTGACTCCTGGCCCCGGTGGGCTCTGTGGTGGGCCCCCCTCCCCGGGAACTCTCCCCACCACCAACCCCCACCGAGGCTGTGCCACAGGCTGCCAACCACTACCTCCCCATAGTCGCCGCTCAGGGTCCTGATGGGGAGTGCGCATCCAGGGTGGGAGAGGCAGCTGGAGGTGCCAGGGCTCATGGCCCTCCACCCCATCCCTTGAGTAGGGGCCCTTCCTCTCCCATTCCTTCCCCACCCAGGTTGCTATGCCCCCACTGCCCAGATGCCCCTTGTAAATAATCGACCTCAGTCCCTTGTTTTAATGTTTCGACCTTACATTTTCTACTGTTGGTGTCTTTCCTGTTTTCCAGTATGTTTGGCGACCCTGTGTCCCTGTTTATGGGGGGGCTGTAGAGGGGGCTGTGTTGGGAGCTTGGCTCAGAGGTCCCTGTGGGTGAAGGCCTCCTGGAAGACCTCCCAGATGTGTACCCTGTCCTGGTGGAGCTGCCAGCTGGGGGCGCTGTGGGTTACTAGTCATACCCCTGTGGTGGCAGGGCCATCCAGCCCTGGTGCTGTGTCCCCTCACTCACCTTGATGAGGCGGTGGAGAGCACAGCAGGTAGGCACGAGCTGCAGGACGGTCTCCACCCCCACACTGAGTCGTATGAGGAGGTATCTGAATCTCGCCTTCAGGCACCCACAGGTGCACTCCACATGGTTCTGGGCGCGTCCCAGCCAGTCATTGAAGAGCTCCTGGGATTGGGTCAAGTTTCCCGTGTACGAGTGCAGCAGTCATGGCTGCAGGGGGTGTGCCGGGTCAGCGACAAGGCACAATGGGATGGCGACATCACCGATGATGAGTTCCTGTTGAGTGATGTATGTGCCCACCTCCATCCGGAGGCACAGGGAGGAGTTCCTAAAGATGTGGGTGAGGCGCCATGTGCCCGGCTGGGACAGCCCACACAGGCATCAGTGAACTGACCCCAAGCGTCCGCCACTGCCTGGAGCATGATCGAGTGGTACCCCTTGCAGTTCACATATTGGTTGGCACGGTGGTCTGGGGCTTTTATGGGGATACAGGTTCCATTCATGGCCCCAAAGCACTGGGGGGACCCAAGCTCGGTGAAGCCTGCCACTGCCATCGCAAGGTCCTCGAGGCACATGAGCTGCTGCATGAGCACGTTGTTGTTGGCCCTCAAGACCTGCAGGGGACAAAAAGTGTGCACGATCATAGATGTGCCCACAGGTACCCCAGGCTGGTCCCTGGACCACCCCTCCGTCCCTCCCTCTTTATGGTCCCCGCCCTCAGCAGGGTGCCCCTCCGGAGGCAGGCCTGTGTAGGGGTGGGGTGTCGGCGTTCCCTGTGCCAGGCATCCCTGATCCCTGGGGTCCGGGCCCTCTCCCCCAGGACTCCAGGGTCCCTATTGCCCAACACCCCCTCCCCGCTCCCCAAGCTGGGCTGGGGCCCAGCGTGTGGCTTACCTTGAGTACGACAGCCCCAACGGTGGACTTGCCCACCCTGAATTGCTGTCCCATGGAGTGGTAGCTATCCAGAATGACCAGCATCCAGATGGCGATGGCCAAGCGCTTCTCTACCAGGAGGTCTGGCCACATCCCCATGTCCTGGTGGCGAAGCAGGGGAGGCAGCCAGGCGCAGAGCTCTCGGAACATGCCCTTCAGCATGCGCAGGTTCTGCTGCTGTTGTTCGTCGTCCCACTGGGCCATCACGTCCCAGTTCCACAAGTCACTGCTGGTGGCATGGGTCCATGCGTGGGGGATGGGCTGCTGGGGGCCTGGCAGGGGCAGGGGTGGGTCAGGGCCCTCGGAGATCACACTGTGTTTCTGCAGCAAGCTGAGGAGGGTGGCCAGGAGACCCCCCAGCACCCTGGTCAGGGCAAGCCTGTGCTGCTGCAGCACCTTGAGGTTTGTACATGGCACATGGGCTGTTGCAGGAGCAGCGAGATGGTGAGCTGTGCTGTGGGCAGCAGGATGGGTCTCAGCAGCTTGTGCAGGGAGAGGCTGTCAGGGAGGGGCCCTGTAACAAGCTGCGTGGCCAGTGCCCTGGAAGTGCTCTCCGGCCTTGCAACTCCGTCCGAGGCATTTCCTGTCCTGTTCTTCTGGAAGACTGGGGAGCTCTTTCAGACAGCGCTTTGTGTGTAGACGCTCTCTTCCAGAAGACGATCTGCCGGAAGATCTGACACGTGTAGACGCAACCTTTGTGTTGCCTAAGCCACTCAGTCCCCCCTTTTGTTTATTGTTTTTCATGATGTGTAATGTCCAGAGATACCCTTTGAGGCCCATTTCCCAAATTATTTAGCGATACTTTTACATATAAGGCTAGTCTGTGCACAAATCTTCGCAAGACTAGGGATGCAAATTTGCTTCTGTTTCGGAGTTCCTAGCTGGACTTCAAAGCATCAGTATTTTATATATCAATACAGAAAAAAACTGTCCCCCTCCAAAGATAATACAGACTTCCTAAGGCAGCAATTTATTGTCGATAACTCTTACTCAGATTTAAACAGAAGGAAGGATTCCTTTTCCTCGCCAGGGCTTTTTAATATTAGAATTTGTTATGGGACATTCTTCTGAAATGGCAAGGAATTGCTCTTCAGAAGATGTCATACACATCTGCTTTCACATGCTGTCATCTAGCCCACAAACTGAAGTCATAAACTGAGTCTCCATAGGGGCTATGAAAGTTATTCCTCTTTGAGTTGCTTTATTAAAATAAAACCTCAAGAAATACCAGCAATGAGGGAAGGAAACTTTAATTCTATACTTGTTATCCTCTTCCACAGATTTTAAATCACTCTCTCTACTCTCTAGTTTGAGGAAATATACCGTTATTGTTTTTGTAGTCCTGCTATGACCTTTTGGGAATGTTTTCATCATGTAAAGTAGCTTTCAGATGTCTGCTTTATAAATCTCATTCATTCCAACCATTAACACTTGTTAATTTTCTACTTTAGAAAGGAAGTAATGTTTCCCTTCAGAGTCTGTTGGGAAGAATATTTTATTTTAAAATATTTTTTCAATTTCATAATTTGCCATAAGTTTTTTTTTCCCACTGGGCCGTGGAAACCTGTTTACATAAGTGAAGAGAGAAACTTACTTTCCCACTGCTTCCACAAAATATCATTAACCGCCATAACTATGCTAATGGCACTTGAATGCACCGTACTGGTTAAAGAAATAATGCATTTAGATAATATTTAACTTATTTTTCCTCAATTACCTTTTATTAGGAGTCCAGAAGGCGTCAAAGTAAAACCACTGCATCTCTCCCATGAACAGCTTGTGTTTTCAGAAGGAAGCCAAGCAAGGATACATCATAAAAGGGAATAATCCGGACAAACATTAACATGGCAAGCATGGCTGTGCAGTTACTGGGATTCTTACTAAGTCTCTTTGGTCTACTAGGAACATTAATTGCTACTATTCTGCCTCACTGGTGGAGGACAGCCCATGTAGGTACCAATATAATAACAGCTGTGGCATACATGAAGGGGCTCTGGATGGAGTGTGTCTGGCATAGCACTGGCATCTACCAGTGCCAGGTCCATCGGTCTCAACTTGCACTGCCTCGTGACCTTCAAGCAGCTCGGGCCATGATGGTGATTTCCTGTGTTCTTTCCATGCTGGCATGTGTGGTGTCTGTTACTGGCATGCAGTGCACACAATGTGTCAAAGGGACCTCTGCCAAAAATTCTCTTGCTGTCTCTGGTGGAATCTTTTTTATCCTGGCTGGTCTCATATGCCTTGTTCCTGTTTCTTGGACTACTAATGATGTGGTTACAGATTTTTACAATCCCATGCTTCCCAGTGGGATGAAGTATGAGATAGGGCAAGCTCTTTACCTTGGCTTTTTTGCTGCATCTTTGACTATACTTGGTGGAGCTCTACTGTGTACATCATGCCAGAATACAGGCAACAACATACCTTACCAGCCACAACCAAGAAGCACAACAAGGGCTGCTCCTTCATATAGACCACCAACTGCCTACAAGGGGAACCATGCATCTTCACTGACATCTGTTTCACATAGCGGCTACAGATTAAATGACTATGTGTGAGTTCCTTAAGCGTCACCTCTGGGTCACAGATGCTTTATAATGGACGTGTATCACATAAAACTAAGCTAAAGAACACTTATAATTTATACAAATTTTTATAATTTATACAAAGTTTACCAGTATATTTTAAAGTAAAGAAACAACATGAAGTAATTTGGTTTGAAACTGAAAAAAAAAAGAAAAAGAAATTTGTAGTATTCCAGAGGTATTTCTGCCTATGTTACGTCAACTACCTTAAGCTGTGGATGCGGGCAAGTTCTGATTAAAAGCAATGCTTTTATTTTGTTCAGACAATCTTCAGTTCCTAATATTAAAATTTTCATTCACAAACAACAATGGATTCACAGTAGAATGGGTGAAAAATAATGTTTCATCTACAACAAAGTGTTTCAGGATACCATGTTGATTTGGATTAAATTATTCATTTCAACTTTTCATTTCAGAGCATCAAAACATTTAGGTTTGGCTTCACCACTTTGTTTTGTTGTTTATATATGAAACTATTATATATTTAATATTACAGATATTTTATATTGCATTACAATGTTCTGACCTTATCCAAATAAAATATTAGTGTGCTATCAAAATGAAACAGTTTAACATTATTGAAAAAACATTCTGTTTTCTAATCAATTTTTTTGTAATCTCCGTTACAAGAAAAATTTCAGCATTTTGACTTTTTGTTCTGATTCACAATGAAAAACAATGTTGAAATGCTAGAATTTCCCATTGAACAGAAATTCCATTTAACAACCAACTGTAGCTATTGGATACATTTTTGTACCACCGTGCAATGCTATTTCTTATCATGATTGGAATAACAACTTTTACTCTCTTGACCCAGAAATTTCAAAGAGTAATCAAAGGTATTAATTTCTTAGTCTCTTGGCTCTAGTATGTGAATTCAGTTGTAGACTTATTAAAAACTCACTGAAGTTAACAGGAATGTTTCTATTGATTGCATTAAAGTTTTGATCTGGCCTTGGTAGAGAAAGAAAGCCAAGTTTCAAGGTATAAAGGGATATTCACAGTTTCACAAGCGTGGAATGTACCATGAATTGTGACACTTGCTAGACAGAGTCAAAAAGACAGCCAAGGCTAAAACGCTGGTTGAAATCAATTTACATTTAAAATCCTGGGGAAATGACACTGTTCAACAATACTGGCAAAGAAAAATGCTTGTCCTATTCATATTTCAATAAAGGCCCATACAGCATGTAAAGTACAGTTCAAAACTGCCACAAAGAATAAAAAGCAGTAAAATCCCTTTAACCCCACTGGAACCACATGGGAGCCAACAGCTAATAGGGTTAAAAATACTCTCCCTAGCTGAGAGTCAACTGAACTTGGTGCATATCCCTTGGCAAAAAGCCTCTTTGTAATTGCAGTGTCACCTCACAGCATCTCGACAGCTCAGATTGTCAATGTTTCTAAAGTTTTTCATGATAAGCCTTTATTTTTTTTTACAAAAGAGGCTGATAATCCAGCCATTTTTATTCACATTTGGCTTGAAACTTGATGAGGATGCTTTCAGCGCATACATAATTCATAGTCATTATTTTAAACAAAAATCAATTTATATATAGAGCTATATAACAATACTCTTTTTTTTTTCAGATCAAATGTAAGGGTTTGAGCCATTTCAGATACTTGATTGATTGAACTAATACCTTTATCATTAAAACTTATATTAGATAGCCCTGCTGGCCAACCATCCATTTGATGTCTATTTAAAAGAGTCATATTGATCAAGTTATTTCATGCGTGGTTAATACACTCAGCTTTCCCTACTGTAGATAGTGTATATTATATGAAACCCAGGGTTTGTAGAGGCCTTTTTATTACCCACACCTATCTTAAGTAACCTCATAGGGGATAGACTAAAACTGGTTGCTCGACAGAGGTGGTTTTCTAACAGGTGGAGTGGAATTGTACACAGTGCAGTTGGGGATCCTGTGGAAAGTTCTTTTAAGACAAGTGGTAGCTTAATAAAGATCATCTTTAAATAAAGGTAATATTTTGTGAAGATTTTACTGTATGCACTTTACAAAGGGTCCAGCCAAGCAAATATATCAATTTTGAGCAAGGGGTTTTGTGCAGTCATAAATACAAGTCCTAATACAGGAAATGGGCTATGGACTACATACTGATAAATTATTCCATTTGCCAAGATGCTTGTGCCATGGGAATACTGATGCAGAGTACTGTTTCTACTGCACAAATTCCCAGCCAAATGGAATGTGTGTCAGTAGAAAGAACAGTTTGTAAATTGCTGGCAAAAAGTCTACTCTGATGTCACTGAAAACAGGGGAATGGTTTATTTCAGTGTGTTATAGAAGAATAGATCTCATTCCATGCTAATAGGATGAATTTGACCTTTTTTTTATTTTACTATTGCTTTAAAAGATATTCCTACATATACAAATAATATTGAGGGTCTGTTTCAATTGTTAAAGGAAAATATAAATACTTTGAATTCATGCTGCCATTAGTTCCCAGGCACCCTCCTATCATACCAACCTGTGGCAACATATTATTGGGGCAAATTCTGCCCTCTGTTGTGCATGAGCACCTCCGACTGAACTGCACAACAGTTGGATATATACAGACCAGGGACGGATTTGATCCCATGACATGTAAAATGAGACACTGCTCTGAGACCTTAACTGATGAACGAATTCCTGCTAGCAGAGACGATTTGGGCCTACCGCTGTTGGCACAGGGATGTGCAGAGTGAGGGCAGCTGGTTCAGCCGTCTTCCTGAGCATGCTCAAGCCATGGGAACATGCAAGTACAAACCGAGCAGCAAATCTGGGACACAACTGACCCAAGCCAAGTGTGCTACTAACCTTACTTCTTTAAGTCCTGTTGCCGTCAGCGAGACCTACAAGTAAATGATATAAAGTAGAAGGGTTGGTTTCATGGAACACTTGGATACCTTTTATGGCAAGAAGAAGTTGTATGCTTTGGACAGCCTCAGTCTCAGCAGTAGGGGAATAAATCCTCTCAGTGACAGCCTAGATAGACTAGTCTGGAAGGCATTAAATTTACAGTGAGGGTGGGTGTGGAGGGGACAAACACAGTGTATCAAATGGAAGGCGTCACAAGCAAATGAAATCAAGATGACAAGGGTCTGAAGAGAAGCCAAATGGTCACTGCTTAGATGGCAATGCTAGAAACCTGAATTTACAACAGGAATTAGAAAGGCTCGGGAGAAGAAATTTGACACTACTGAAACCTGTGGGATTGTTTGCACGATTGGAATGTTAATGTTACTTGTGCCTCTTTGGGTCATGGCCCAGAAGGAGAAGCGCCCTGTGTGGGACCATCATGTTCCCAACCCAGGACGGTGAGCAGGGGCAGGGAGAGAGTGGGAAATCTGTGGTACCTTGGCTCCAAACCCAATGCTCCAGCCTGTGCACCTGCACTGCCATGTGGGAGGTGTATTTGTGTCAGGTAAAAGGCTGGGAGAAAGCAGTAGGCAAATCATACGTCTCCAAGTCATAATAGGCTTCCTGATCTACTGCGGGGACGGTTACAATGCTACAGTTGACCCTTACATGTGTTTACTCATTTGTTCTGAAAGAGCAATAAAGTTGCAAAGCAAAGCACTCATAATTATAGAAATGGTATGTTAGTACCCATTACTACAAAGAACAATGACATTGTATTATGGTGTGGTGGCTCAGAAAAAAGACTCAGCCTTAAACCGCAATGAGCAAAAGAGAACCACTCCATTCTGAGTGCTTCATTTTGTAACTTGAACATTCTTTTAACTTAGCTTTTGCCTGGAATTTCCTAAGTTTTTCAAAATTAAAATTAGAAACGAATTCCATCTTGTGTAAATGTGTACTAAACAGCATTACAATGCTCTGTATCACATACTAGCTGTGTTTACACGTGCACGCTACTTCGAAGTAGCGGCACTAACTTCGAAATAGCGCCCGTCACGGCTACATGCGTCGGGCTCTATTTCGAAGTTAACTTCGACGTTAGGCGGCGAGACGTCGAAGTCGCTATCCTCATCAGGAGATGGGATAGCGCCCTACTTCGACGTTCAACATCGAAGTAGGGACCGTGTAGTCATTGCGCATCCCACAACTTCGAAATAGCGGGGTCCGCCATGGTGGCCATCAGCTGAGGGGTTGAGAGACGCTTTCTCTCCAGCCCCTGCGGGGCTCTATGGTCACCGTGGGCAGCAGCCCTTAGCCCAGGGCTTCTGGCTGCTGCTGCTGCAGCTGGGGATCCATGCTGCAGGCACAGGGTCTGCAACCAGTTGTCGGTTCTGTGGATCTTGTGTTGTTTCGTGCAACTGTGTCTGGGAGGGGCCCTTTAAGGGAGCTTGCTGTTGAGTCCGCCCTGTGACCCTGTCTGCAGCTGTGCCTGGCACCCTTATTTCGATGTGTGCTACTTTGGCGTGTAGACGTTCCCTTGCAGCGCCTATTTCAATGTGGTGCTGCGCAACGTCGAAGTCGAACATCGACGTTGCCAGCCCTGGAGGACGTGTAGATGTTATTCATCGAAATAGCCTATTTCAATGTTGCTACATCGAAATAAGCTACTTCGATGTAGGCTTCACGTGTAGACGTAGCCACTATGTGCACTGGTGCAGGAAGCTTGCCTTCCTCCCTGTGTACCTGCATTCAGGGATGTCTTGAGCCCTGCTCGGATCCATTGTTCTCAAAGAAAGGTTAAATCACTTGGGCTCAACTTTCCATAAAAATATACTCCCCAGATGAAAATAAACCTTCAGTTGTTTGCCTAAACATAAAGGCTTTGCACTTCTTATATCCTATTTTGATCTCCTAGTTGAACTGGAAGGGGAAAAGATCTGGAAAAAAGAATGACTCCTTGCAAGACACATTCCTAATTCACTGACAGTCCTAGTGAGATGTGGCTGTCACCAAGAAAGGGGTCTGACTGACAAGAAATAAATAGAAGCTATTTTAATGGACTTTTGTACCTGGCGATGGCACAAAAACATGAAGGCCATTTCTACACATGCCACTTTCTGCTAATAAACAGCTCAAAGTATGCCAATGAAGCACGGCTGTAAATTCCCCGTGCCTCATTAGCAGAAGGTCACATGATTAGGAGCCTGGAAGAAGCTCTTCCAGACTCCAAAACAGTGTGTAGAACTGTGGCCCCTTGGGGACCTTCTGGAAGAATTCTCCAAAAGCGGCATATGCAGAAACAGCCAAACTGAGACCCCACTTACCCACAGGAAAGAGCTGCCTATTGTTTCAAGAGCCTGGAACTACCAAGACTTGTTGGTTTTAATGCCAGAAGGAGCCAATGTGCTCATCTAGTCTGACCTTTAGATGATGGTGACAAAGAACTTCATCTATGAGGATGATTAGCCAGGATGTCCTGACAGTTGGTCACACTGGAGGAAGCTAGTAAGGCAGCGGGTGTACCCAGAGTATTCTTAGAATGAGAGTGTGGCTGGAAAGTTTGTGTAGCTGAGGACTTGGGCCATAAGCTTCCAACAGGAGTTGTGTGTATGTATCTGAAGTAGAACTCGGTTTACCATGTTCTGCACTGTATCAGATGCAGGGCTTTTTTTCTAGCAAAAAAGGTGCCAGAATTCAAGTCCTGCCAGCAGCCTCAGTCCTGGGATCCCTAGTGTGGGGGGGGACCCTGCAGCCTGGATCTGGCTAGGGTGTGGGGCCCTGGCTGGCAGCCTCAGCTGCAGGAACCCTGGCTGGGGGATAGAGGAGACCCCTCAGCCTTGTGGCTGGGAGCCAGCTGGAGTGCAGAGCCCTGCCAGCAGCACCAGGACTCGGGGGTGGGGGGAGGGGGATGGAAACAATGCTGGAACGCAGTTCTGCTGCATTCTGGCAGAAAAAAAAAGCTCTGAAGATGTATCTCATATAACAGACCTGTGCCATACATACATACATGCTTTTGGGGAGGTCTTTTTGTTCCATATTTGTATAACACCTAACACAGTTGAATCCTGATTCAGACACTACAATAATACATATAAAGCAATAATAATAATGAGTCTATGAGAAAGTTCAGAGGAAAGATGGGGACTGAATTAGCTGATAAAATGTCTGGAAAATGCTGAACTCAGTGGCTTAGAAGTTTTGTTAATTTAAAAACAAATTAGATGCAGATAGCTTTGTCAAATATCATTCACGACTTAAGTGGTTATTCTTCAAGTAAGATTCTATCTTCTGATATCTACTTATCTACAAATCTTATTATTGTTGGAAATTCTATGTTCTGATCTTTCTTGTTCTTACTCATAACCAACTGTATCACCTTCTTGTACTAATTCCCAGTTTACTTCAGGTCTTCTGCTGCTGTTCGGTCATCAACATGAGGCCCAACTGAACGTAGGGGGTCAATTCCCTGGAAGGTATAAATTAGCAAAGTTCTACTGAATTCCAGCTTCCCTTTTCTTTCGCAAAAGCAGTGTACCTCATTCAACTACCTGATATATTTCTCTCCACCAAGAAAACTCCTCAGTTTGCAGCACAGCCATTTCCACTGACTAACATCTGTATGGGGCATAACAGTTGCTAGAAACAAGACATGTGAGTCACACTGACTGCCCTTACTTTTCCCCTTAAAAATATTCCTCTAAAAGGCCTCCTGAGAGTGGTGGTAAAGTTAGTAGCTAACTTTATTTTCTGCTTTCAGCTCATTTAAATGTTATATGTGCTATTGCAATCTCATTGGTGAGGAAATTGCTGAGGAATATGGTCATTAAAAAAAGAAAAGAATTTTGTGTATCCCAGTGTGCTGATTTGACCTGTTAAATATATACATTGAGACATCCTGGTTCTATTGACTTCAGTACCACCCACCCTCCTCTCCAGGTGGAAGATTTGAGGGGGCCATCAGCTGGAGGGACAGGCCCAGTTGACTCGGGGACACGAACACAGGCTTAGGAGATGCAAGGGTACAGGATCACTAGCTGCTCATTGGCTGACTTAGGCATGAACGGTATTGATTGGTCCCTCAGCCTCCCCTTTCTTTAATTTAAACCCTTGCCTCTCACTGCCTGAAGCCTCTGTTGGCTCCATTCCAGCAGCCTCACTCTCCCCTTGCAGTACTGGAAGTCTGGGAGCTGTGTTTTGCCAGGGCTGCCATCTTGGAATCATGAAGAATTTTTTTTTTCCCATGTGGGCCAAACTGGCAGAAGCCTGAGAAGTTTTGCACCTTTCTTGCAGCAACCTAGAGGTGCAGTTAAGAAAAACAAGAATAGCATTGAATAATTATGGTAGCACTGGTAAAGATGTTAGCTTGTCACAGCTTGTAGCTAGTTTCCAGTGCAAGTGAAAAGACCCATTCCCAGAACTAATAGACCTGTGATTTTACTGACTGACCTTGTGCTTGTGGGATAGAGAAAGAACCTCCAGCCTTTGTGGGCCAAGGTACCTGTTTGTGGGGGATGGATGTGTGATACAACTCAGAAAAGCAAGCTGAGTCCTTGGGGGTAAACTAAGAAGAGTCTGCCCTGAGTATGTTATAAGGTAGGAGTCCAGTATCCCCCATACTAGAACCACTGAAAATACTGGTTAGGTGAGAGTCTGAGTGAGTGATAAGATGATAGCATCCTGTCCCATGTTAAAATTTAATAAAGCTGTAGCCTACTGCTTAAATCCATCCGTGTTTGTCCTCCTTTGCCACCACGTCTACATTAACAGGATGAGGGTTTCACCCATAAGCTTGGTACCAGCAATACTTCCAAGTCTACTGTACAGTCAACTAAAAGACCTCCACTGCACCAGTAAAATGACGTGATGGGAGCTCTGTTTGTGGAGATAAAACTGGAAGATAAGGCTCAGTATGATCATTTAACTCTTTCATAGGGAGGGGGAGTCATTCCTCATGACGTGGGCATTCTCCCTTCCACTTCAGTCAAGGACAATCAATTTTATTTTTTAAAGTGCCATCATCATTGATATTGATCAAGAGCTGTTGATGGCAGGGCTTTGGAATCTATATCTAGCTTGAGCTTGTGTTACTTTACTAGAATTTCATGCTCAGTTAGGCTGGCTTGCTAACGCACATCAGTTTTACTCAATCTCTTGCAGGCTCGCAGTGAGAGAAAAGGGCAAGCTGGTGGAATAATTCCACACTTTACTTACAGGATACATCTGCACAAGTGGCTTTTCCCGGCAAAACTGGGCTTTTGTCAGGAAAAAAACGCTGAGCGTCTGCACAAAATGTGCTTTGTTGACAGTCTGTTGACAAACTTGGCACACACACAGGCAGTGTTATACCTCTTCCTGTTCAGGTATAACACCTCTCTCGACAACGTTCTGTTGACAAAAGAGATGTGTAGATGCTCCCAGGCCCTTTTGTTGACAGACAGGGCTTCCAGTTCACTGGGCAGCCCTGTTTGCACAGCTTCCAGTCAGCTTTTTTGCTGAGAGAACGCTGGGCAGTCTGACTGCTCTCTGGAGACAGAGTGGATTGCTCTTTCGATTCACTTTTATGTGTAGACGCACTCTGTCAACCGAAGTTTTGCTGTGGAATCCCTTCCAACAGTGCCTTCTGTCGACAGAGGCTTCTTCTGTAGACATAGCCACGCTGTACAGAAAGCTGCCCGTGTTTTTCAGCCTTTCAACCTGTTAGTGGCAAAGAGTTATTTGTAATACGCACAAGGGCAAAAGTCAAGGCAGATTAATAAACCATCCAAAGCAGAATTAGGAGGAAATTACTAGTGCTTTAGAGCAATGGTTTTCAACCGTTGTCTATATTATAGAGCTTTCCTTTAAGACAAAAAAACAGTCTAATAGCACTTTAAAGACTAACAAAATAATTTATTAGGTGGTTTCTACTCTCTGTTACTATTCCTTTAAGACAGACACTTGTGAATTTGTATATGTAGCCACTGGAGTTGATAGGTAATGATGCCCCAGGTCATGCAAATGGGGACAATAGATGAAGTTTCAGTTTCCTGCCAGCTTTCCTGTGTGCCAAGTCTTTATTAAAGACAGGGATGGGGAACTTCTGGTGTGCCAGATGGCCGTGGTTCGCTGAGGTAACCTGCTGGCAGGCTGCCAGATGCTCTACTTACCTGAGGGACTGTAGGCACAGAACCCTGCAGCTCCCAGTGGCCCTGACTCAGGATTCCCGGCTGGTGGGAGCTGTGAGAAGCGATGCACGCTGCGTCACTGCTTCCCACAGTTCCCCTTGGCTAGGAAAGGCAAACCTGTCCCCCTGGGAGCTGCAAGCAACAGTGCCTGCAGATGCTCAGGTAAACAAAGCATCTGGGGGCCTACCAGTGGCTAACTCTGACTAACCACCTCTGGCCTGCAGACTGGAGGTTCCTCACTCCTGCTATAGGCCACTTGTTCCATACACCTGAGCCCACACCTTCCAAGTGGCAACTAAATGACTTTTTAAATCATAGTAGTATGGCAGCATTAAAAATACAAGATGAACGTAAACTTGCCTAACTACAATGAGTATGGCTGCTTAGCTACAGCTCTCCATTTGGCATCCGTGGTTTTCATTTCCTCTAGCACTTCTCATTTCCTAGTAAGGAAATACCTCTCCTTGTTTGCAGTTCCTCCAGCCTTGTTCTGATCTCTTCAGATTGCTTTGCAGATTGGTTGGGTCCTCCTCCCCCTTTGTTACCTTACAAATTTGGGTGTTGTCCAGAAATCTGCATAAGACTGAATTTAAAGCAAGGAAACACATGTCAAGTAAGACCTGGAACCGCTGAAGCCATACAGAAGAAAGAAAATGGTTTGGGCTTTTGTTTTGGGATTTTAGCTGGGTTTGTAAAAAAAATCTGAAACAACTGCAAGCTTCGGTTTGAAGAGAGGCAGATGGCAGAAACAACTACAGACCACCTGGAGATGCTTTATGGCAGTTACCAGTGGTATGAAACCTATATGCTGAGAGCTGCTGTAGTTTAGAAGGTGGAAGTTTGGGTTTGCATTGAAAAGGGGGGAGACAAAAATCACAACACATTTGGAATTACTCCAAAAACTATTCTTCATCAAAAAAAGTCTTGAACGAAAATCTTCAACCAGCTCTACTTTTGATTTCAAGAGGATCAGGACTAGAGATCTTATGTTGTACATTTTGCAAAATAACTTTAATTTGAGCATTATACATGTTCATAACCCAGTCTGTGGGTTGCACGTGTCACAACATTACTGTTCGCTGTGAATGTTTTGTGTTATTCTAGTTTTGAAAGTTACCAAAGCACAACAGCCTTTAGCTGTAGAAAATCCAAACCCAGACATTGTGCCTTTCCCCTGGTTTGCTTCACTTGCATCACTGCTTTTTAGTATAATTCAGCTTTAAAAGTTACACTGCACAGCTATTTCACTATTAAAAAAAATGAAAAGAAAATTCATAATTCAAGCAGCACGATTGCCAAAGCTTGTGGGGCATGTGCCAGAAAGTCTGAGGCTAATAACATACTTTAAACTTCACTGCAAGTGGTTATTAGCACAATAAATACATACATACATGTACCCGATGAAATATTTTAAATTTAGGAATGCCACTGTAAATGTGGTCCACTTGTAAAAACATCCTCTTTTACAGTGAGTATCAGCATTCTGCAGCGGGGACAGAAGTCTCAGGTCAGCCGTTACAGATTAACTGAAAAGCTTTTATAAAATATTAACAAACTGTTGAGGAGTCTAAATCAATAAGGGGTGCAAATTCACCCCTCCGTAGACAACCAGCACTTAAGCCCACAGAATAGGATTCTTAGGCCATGTCTACACTGGCAATATTTTTCAAGAGCAGGGGGCTTTCTCAAGATATCCAGGGGAGAGTCTGCACACACAAAAAGCGTACTTTCAAAATGAAATCAAAAGAACGCAGCGCCCCTTTCGAAAGCACTCTCCCTCTCCTCTTCCAGGCGCTTCTCTCGAAGGAAAGCACGTGGGCTGCGTCTCCACTAGCAATGTATTTCAACTTTATTTTTGAAATGAGGCCCCCTTTCGAAAAACACCATGGAGTGTCTACACGTGTTCTGCCCTATTTCGAAACTGTAATTGAGGCCACGGGGACTGCCTTTTGAAGTCCTTCTTCCGTTCCCGTTTGAGGAAGAAGGCCCTATTTCAAAGTATAATTTCAAAATAGGATGTGCGTAGACGCTCTTTCAAAAGAGCAGGTCTGCCATGGCGCCAGCCTGCAGGAGCACAGAGACTCTCTGGCCATGTGTAAAGATGTAGCCACCCAGCAACCGGTGGCAGGAAGCGGAGAGCATGTGCTCCCTGCAGCACACCCTCCCCCCAATGACAGAGCAGCGAGAGCCACTCCCCAGGTGGCAATGTCAAGCAGCCAGGAGCCCCATGTCCCCAGGTGAGTCCAGCCAGAGGTCCCAGGAGCCAAGTCAGCCCCCCAACAAAAGGGGGCCCGTCCTGGACTGAGGCCAAGCTCAAGGACCTCCTCTGACTTTCACACATGGGGGTCTGGCACCTGAACATGGCCGCCTTCATCTGCCTGTCCAAGGGCCTCACCGTCCGGGGCACCCCAACCACGCGCTCGACCAGGTGCGGTCTAAAGTTAAAGAACTGCGTCAGGCCTACTGCCGCCTCCGTGATGCAGCCGGCCGGTCGCGGGTACCAGCCACTCTGCCCCCACTATGAAGAACTGGATCAGCTCCTCGGGCCGAAGCAGGTAGAACCACTGGAGCATGTGGTAGACACTGCAGACCTGTGTCTGGACCCTGAGCTGGAGACGGAGGTATCGGAGGAGACCTGGGATTGTTGTGAGACACCATCCCCTGGCCAATGGAACAGGGCACTGAGGCCAGCAGCAATGAGGAGGGTTCCAGCAGTAGGACCCTTGTCATTGCCATCCCCTCTGGGTCATCCAGCTGGGACCCCTCCAGCCAGGATTCCCTTGAGCTCATGGCAGGGCCTGCAGGTAGGTAGTAGGCGTTTGGGGCCTGACTCTGCCCCATCAGAGCCAGCAGGAGCAATGCACATACGTAGCACTCAGCACCCACACCCCACACAGCCCCACATCCCACACGCTCGGGAGCGGGGGTGACCGAACACAGGGCGAGCCCCACCATGCAGGGACCTCTTCCCTAACAGTATCCCATGGACACCCTTGATCATGATATATGGAGAGATGGGCAGAGTGGGATACATGGGAGCAGGGGCCCAAGCTCCCTGGGTCAGGATGCAGGACTCATGGGCTGTCCCCCTGTTCCCTTCTGTCTCCCCAGGTCCACTGCTGGAGAGCGGCTAAGCCCCGTCTGAGGTCAGCACCCTGGATCTGAGGGCCAGGAGGCCAGGATCCCACCCCGTCCCATGCCCATGCGAAGCAGTTGCTGGGCCGGCTGCCATTGCCGATGTGGGGAGGAAGAGGTGGCCACCAACACAGTGGCCCTACGGGACATGACAGCTGTGCTCCAGGACTGGCTGGCAATGGAACAGGAGGTTTGGGTGTGGGTGGCTGGCAGCCTGATCACCCTCACATGGGCTGTGGCCACCTGCCTCACCCAGCCTCCACCTTTTGCCAGCCCCCCCACAGCCCTCCCCGCAGCCCCTCTTGCAGTTGCCCCCCGGAGTTCCTGCGCATGGGGCCCTGCTCATGCCCACCCTCCCACCTGCTGCCCAGGTAGCACTGGGGCAGTGGCTGGTGGCCAGTGGCACCCACAGCAAGCTAGCCCCTCCCTCCCCACCAGCTCCCACCTCACCCCGGTACGCCCCACCAACCTCAACCCCACCGTACCCAATTCCCTACCTCCCTGTTGTCCTGGCCCCATCTCAGCCCCGACGGGGACCCCGGACCCAGAGAAGTAGGGACTCCCACAGCCCTGCAACTCCTGGCCCCCCACCCCATCACCTTTCCCCAAGTTCAGTTGCTCCCCTAATGCCACCCCAAAAGCCCTGTTGTATATAGTTTCCCCCCACCCCATGTAAATAGTTTAAAGCTCTTTGTGACTTTGTGCAACGTTTATTAGGTTGCAGTAAATGGTTGAACTTTCCCCACTACCCTCATGTTCCTCTTGTACTGTGGGGGAGCAGTGAGGGGTTGGCGTGCTGGAGGGGTGGGTGGGGGAGGGTCACTGCAGACCCTGCGTGAAGGCCTCACACTGGTCCTCCGTGACTCACACACTGTCCCTTTGCGCTTGGCAGCATGGGGCAGCAGGTCGCTGCTGATACCCAGTGCAGGTCTCTGCAGCCCACCCCTGGTAGAAGGGCTCCTGTTTGTTTTCCACAATGTTGGCGAGAGTGCAGCAGGCCACAACCACCACTGGCACATTTGGCAGGCTGACCTCCAACCTCATCAGGAGGCAGTGAAAGCGCCCTTTGAGGCAGCTGAGCACGTGCTCAACAGTGTTCCATGCATGGTTCAGGCATGTGTTAAATAGATCCTTGGGACGGGTCCATCCAGCCCGTGTGGGGCGGCATGAGCCATGGATGCAGGGGGTACGTGGCATCGGCCACAATGCAGGGGGGCATGGTGAGGTCTCCTGCGGGGAGCTCCCGCAGAGGTGGCCCCATTCTCCTGCATCCTTCACCCCAGCCATGAGTTCATGAACGCATGGGTCCCACAGGCCCTGCCCGACCAGCCACGCACATGTCCATGAACAGGCTCTTTGTATCGAGGAGGGCCTGACGGACAATGGCGTGGTACCTGTTCTGTTTATAAAAGCACCCACACTGTGGGCTGGGGCCCAGATGGCTATGTGCGTTGCACTAAGCTCACCAAAACGGTTTGGGAAGCCCAGCTCCATGAATCCAGTGTGGGCAATGTCCAGGTCCCCAGTGGTGAGGACCCAGTGAAGGAGACGGGTGTTTACCACCTGGACAACTCGCATGGGGTGGAAGGTGGGCATGTTCTTGAGTTCATGGGTGGGTGGTTCCCAGTCCCCTGCAGGGTCCCCCCTCCCCCAGCAGCCCCCTCCCCCAAACCTACTGGTGGGTGCATGGCCCAAGCCTGGCTCACCTCCATTAGGATGGCCCTGATGGCGGCCTTGCCCATTCCGAACTGATGGCCTAATGACTGGTGGCTGTCCACGGTGGCCACCTTCTAGATTGCAATTGCTATCCCTTCTGCAGAGGTGGTACGGGCCACATCCTGGTGTTCTGGTGCTGGAGGGCTGGGCCAAGCCAGTGGCAGACCTTCTGGAAGGCCTGCTTAGTCATCCAGAAGTTTTGTAGCCACCAGTTGTCATCCCAGTCCCCTAGCACGAGGCGGTCTGACCACTTGCTGCTAGTGACATAACATCAGCATCACCAGAGTGACGGGTGCAGGGGCACAGACGCTGCCCTGGCATGCAGCCTGCAGGAGGGGGACTGTCTGCTTGGCCCTCTGCTGCTGCTGGAGCACAGCCACAAGCAGTGCAGCCAGCAGGCTGGCCACGGCCAGGAGGTACTGCCCCTTAGGGAGCTGCTGGGGAGGCACGCTGTCCCTAATGGAAGTCGGGTCACTGCAAGGGGTCTGTTGTGCTGTAGGCAGCCTGGCAGCCCTGAGCATGTTCAGGGTGAAGGTGGTGGGAGGGGCCCTTTGAAGCCATGTGACCCCATCCCCAGCCTTTTCTGGCCTGTTATTTTGAAAGAGCCTCTGTGGCTGTGCAGAAGCTCCCTTTTGAAATGCTGGGCTGGTTTTTCAAAATAGCGGCTCATAACTCTGATCCACGTTTTGTGTGTGGGCGCACAATTTCAAAAAGCGTTCTTTCAAAGAGAGGCCTTCGAAAGGGAGCCTTTTCGAAATTGTGACATAGTATGAACATAACTGTGTAGAGACTCCACAGGCCTTTTTTTAATCTCTTTTTTTTTTTTTTGAAAGGGCAGTCCTCATGGCACCTGATTTTTCGATCCATGGTCCATTCTTTTGAAACAGTGGAGGCTGTGTGGACGCTCTATCGAAAGAGCAGACGGCTCTTTTGATCCACTTTTTTATGTGTGGATGCACTCTTTTGAAAAAAGTTCTTTTGTGAGAAATCTTCTTGAAGACTTTCTTTCGAAAGATCATTATAGTGTAGATATTGTCTTAGGGTATGTCTACACAGCCTCCTTATTTCAAAATAAGCTATTCCAGATGATCTGCTACACATAAAATGCATTTTGAAATAACTGAGCCCTTTAGACTGCATCTACACTACATTCCCCTTTCAGAGGAAAAATGCAAATGAGGGAAACTGAAAATGCAAATGAAGCGCTGATTTACAAATCTCACACCTTGTTTGCATAATCTCATGTGATTGCATTTCTGGAAGAGACTTCTCCCAAAGCAAAAACAGCTGTGCAGAGGGGGTTCCTTTGGGGGAAAAAAACATTTTTGAAAGAACTCTTCTTATTTTACTTCAGGAAGAAGGGTTCTTTCAAAAAGGGATTTTTTTTCTCTCAAAGGAACCCTGTCTACACAGCTGTTTCTGCTTTCAGAAAAGTCTCTTCCAGAAATGCGCTTTCTCGACATTATGCAAATGAGGTATGCAGTTTGTAAATCAGCACTTCATTTGCATTTTTGATCTCTCTCATTTGCATTCCTCTTCTGACAGGGGAATGTAGCGTAGCCATAGCTTTACACAATAGAAGTGGGTCTGTCCCACGAAAGCTCACCTAATAAACCATTTTGCTAGTCTTTAAAGTGCTACTTGACTGTTTTTTGTTTTGATAGTGTATAGACTAGCACGGCTTCCTCTTTGTTACTATTAGATGCACTATGGCTTATTTCAAAATAGGCCCTATTCCCTGTCTACAAAGCCCTATTTCAAAATAGGTGCTATTCATTGTAGAATGAGGTTTACTTATTCTGAAATAAGCCAACCAATACTTTGAAATAGCGATTGCATTGTGTAGATGCCAATAAAGTTATTTTGAAACAACAGCTGTTATTTTGAAATAACTTTGCCGTGTAGACCTACCCTCGTACTGACTGCTCAAGTGTGGGGAACCTTTCTTGTGTCCTACTCCCCGAACACACACCCACACCATAGCAAGACGCAATCAGTCTTTTCCAGGGAAGCTCCTATTGAAGCCATCAGGAGTTTTCCTGCATAACCACCTCTAAGTTTGGCCCTGCATGAAAAGTTAAAGGGACACAAATGTGGTCAGTGACCTCCATTATGGCAGGGAACTCCATAATAGCTTTCTTTCCAACTCACTGAGAGGGAGCAGAACCTACATGGTGGGATTTGCAAAATTACTCAGCTTTGGCCTGACTCTGCTCCTCACCCAACTCAATGGTGAAACACTCATGGATTTCAGTAGGAGTAGAGTTATGCCAGCGTGCTGCATGCATTTGAAGAACCCACCCTAAATGCACAGTGTCTTCATCATGACTTACATAAATTGTGAAACGTTCTTGATAGACCTAATTAACACAAGGAAAACTATCTGCTGCTCACTGCAGTGGAATTGTTCCCACAAACACAACAGTTCTGTAATCTCCCAGCTCCTTTCCACAGGAATGAAACCATATGACAATGCGTCTGTCACGTATGCTTGCCAAGGACTAAAAATGAACATACAGGAAAAACAAAAGCTCAGTGTGTATGTGGCAATGTATGGTATATTGCACATTTCTTTAAGGTAATTGTCAATGAGTGCATATTACGTAATGTTTTTGGCTGTGGTAATGTACACCTCTGGCTACTTAACAGTCAAATCCTTTTCTATATGCATTACAAATTGAAATGTGGAGCTGCCCCCAGGCACTGCAAGTTGGGTATTATCTTTTCTGATACATTTTCAAATGTGAACTTTGTGTGCTAAAGCTGGACCACTATGCCATCTTTTAACAGAGTGGTGATAGCCCCATTTTTTCAGAACTCCTGCCCCCTCACTAATCCAGTAGTGTTTTCTGAGGGAAGTTATCTGGTTTCACTGAGGTTTTCTGGAGGAGGGCAAGGATTTCATGCTTTTCCAGTTTTTGAACATCTGTATCACTCTGGATTATTTATGTAATTACAACATATTTGAAAGTGTTTTGATACCAAAAACATCAGGTTTGAATTTCAATCTGAGAGTAAAAACTTTGCACTCAAATGTTTAAAGACCAAATGTTCATTTGATCTATTAGGAAACAGCAAGAATACTTCTAAATGGTTTAGAAACTTGGAGAAGGTAAATGGACAGAGTCAGAGTTTGATGGGGGGCAGGGCTAGTGAGTGGAACCAGCTGCATTGGCTGCTAAAGGAACAAAGCGAGTGGACTTGTGAACTGATAGTGGAATTTGTTTTGCTGGAATTTCTGGAAGGTGGGAGCACATCTGATCATATTCTGCTACACAGAGCTGACTAGAGTTCATCATTTTTGAGTTTTGGTCCTTTGTGTTGATTTCATTAGATGGTTTTATCATTCTAAATGTAATGAATTATAAATAACAAGCAGTCCTGCAGCACCTTAAAGACTAACAAATTTATTAGGTAATGTGCTTTCATGGGTAAGATCCGCTTTGTTAATCAGTACTGCAAATGATTACTCCTTTAATGATTACCAGCTAGCCATGAATTAACTCTATTTATTTATAGTAGGAATTCTATTTATTTGATTCACCATCTAAAAGAAATTAAAAGTAAGGAAAGAGAGAACGAATTAAAGCAGAATTAGCTATCAATATGAATTTAAGATGGTTAGTTAAAACATAAGAAATGACTCAGCAAAGGCAACAAACATCCATGCAGAGAAAAGAAAACTTGCGTAATGAATTGATTATATTGATTTTACATCTGAAAAGAAAACTGCAGAATACTGTCTGCAAGTTGTTGAGGTGCCATCCAAGAACAGAGAGAAAACATTACAAGGTCTTTGCCATTTTTCAAAACAGTGAAATTATAGTGAAAAAGATGAGAGAATATTTCAGGAAAAATTATCCTAAACTTCTGCCATGTAGGTATTAAGCACTATATGTGACTCTAATTGTGCATTAAGTTTGTGGTAAGTATTATATCTGCCACAATGTGGCAATTAAAATACTCTACTCTTCTTTAACTTCCTCAGATGCCAAGTTGATTGATGTGAAAAGTAGTTGTATGCCCAGATCCAAGTCACAAGCCAGTGAAGCTCAGGACTACTGTTCATCTAATCATCATAACTACGGTATAATGAAATGCATACTGAGCAGGAGGATTTGATATAAGTCTAACGCATTTTGCACAACAAGGAATTATCAGAGATTCACTACATTTATTAAAGCTACTGAATGAGGCTTTGGAGGGACCTGACAGATTATTGATTGATGACCCAATTGTCATAGTCTCAGTGAAAATTTGATTTAATTTAGTTAACAAAAAGGAATTATACAGAGACAAAATCAAAAGTAATTCATAGGAGCAAGGGTACTTTTCCATTACTGAGCCGACACGTCAAAATACAGCTACATATAGCTTGAGTACAGAACAGGAAGAAAAACTGAAATGTGGCAGGAGGAACATAACACTAAACTTCCTTCTTTCTATTCAAGCATTTAAAATGCACGATCCAAAGTGTTACCCCCCTACCTATGTTTGTAAAGGAGGCTGTGTCTTTACTTACTGCCTCACTGCAGTCAAATCTATACCTTATACAGAGATTAATTCTCAAGACCTGTTTTTTTTACAGTTAATATATAGCTCATATCTCCACTCTAACATTTAAATGATAGTCTCATTAAAAGTATTTAACGTATTCAGTGAGTTGTCTAATTATACACCCTCATCTGTGTGAACTAGCAGACTTACTCCAAAAACACAGACCTCTTGGTTTTCAGTACTGTAAAGCCTATATATGTTTGTTCATTGGCACTTAGTACCTTAAACATCTAAGCTCTCCGTTAAGCAATGGGAAGGGATACAGAAGTGCAGTAGCCAGTAGGTTACGCCAATTATTGTATACATATCATTCATCTGCAGACAGAGGGGTCTTTAAACTTGAGTTAACTCTTACACTGGTATACAGCATACTACCTTTTAAAAGGTGCTTCAAATACACAATTTCAGCTCAAAAGACAGGCTAGCATTTTAGTTTACAGAATGAATTTCACCACAATTATGTCAATCTCAGAAAAAAATAAAAAATTATATGTTTGTACTGCATTACAGTAAATTTGTGTTACATTCTGCATCTCATTTCATGCTCAGTTAAAGTCACCTTACTATGGGAAGAAATGTGAATGAAAAGATTAGGTGTGGGGCTGGTTTTGGAAAGCATTCTGCTGTTACCATTCCAGTGATGACCTAACTCCTGTATCATTTCACAGCTGCATCTTCAGTCTTATGGCTTTGCTAATCTACTGTCAGTATCTCTAATAGTTCATGAAACTGCAGTTTATTTCCTGAACATCACGGAACATAATCCCATTCTGCTGTTTTAGTTAGAGGACCAGTAGCCAGAAGTTAAAAAGGTTTGGAGTCATTAATTGCCACAATAGTACCAAGGAGTTCATTTGTCACATCAAGGGCATATTCCTATTTCAGTACAGGACATTTAGAAGTGATCTCAATGCCTTGAATTTATGATTTTGAGCTATGTCTTAAGTTTTCATTGATTCCTAAAAAAGCACACTGGAAATTGTATTACTTATTTTGTTCAGTCAATGAATACTGGGGAAACCTGAGCACAGTTCTTAGAAGGTAAAAAAGAGAAATGTATTTTAAAAGTTTTAGAATTTTAAATTTAATTTATTTTTTAATCTATCACAGTATTTTATTCATATGAACTCTCAGGCAACTTTAATTATATTTAAAAAGCAGTTCTGCTTAGCTTTCAGTGGAAAATTCCTCAGGTTGATGGGAGACTCCACACATTTACTCCTTTCTAAATTATAGCATCCAGATATTATGCCTGGTAGAACTATCGGGCTCGTATAAGCAAGGCCCAACGCTCTAATCTATGGGAACAAATAGAACAAATCTCTATAAAAATTAGAAAGGAGAAGCATCTACTCCTCCAGAAATTCCCAGTAAAGGCTTTCAAATGGAAAGAAGTAAAAGAATTTTCCGGGGGTGCTGGTAAATTTGCAATGAAATTTAATAGTATCGTAGAATATGTGTAAAACAAGCCATGCTGAAAGGTACAGATATTCAAACTGGCCCAGGGTTAATCCTAGTATTTGTTGCTTTATTTATGGTTGACATTCAGATATCAAAGTATGAACGTGGAAAATGTTCCATTTATGAGAAATTATGCAACACAATTCAGTTGAGTTTTGTGCTTCGGGCCACACAATACTGTATTTTAAAACATTATGGAATATTGGACAAAAATTATTTTAAAAAGTGGATACAAATCAGAAATCGCAGCACAGCTGTTTCCAGCTGTCACCTTCACATGTTCCCTTTCTAACACTTTAATTTCAAGTAAAAATTGTCCTGTACTGCAGCATCTTAGGGCTGCAAATGTGCTGTTGCAGTGAAAGCCCCGTATTCTGGCATTCAGATAACTGGCACATCTGGTTAACCGGCATGCCCAACTGGGGCTGCCAGCCACGGGCCAGAGTCCTGGCTGGGGCTGGCTGCCATGGGTGGCTGTCATGAGGCTGGCTGTTGCAGGACCAATGTCCTACTGCTGCGGTGCCATCTTCCGGGGATGGGATGGTACAGCAGGGCTGAATGCCAGCTCCAGATCTTATAACTGGCACACTTTATAATCTGGCATCCCTGGTTATGGGTGATTCGTTGGCAGGTGGTACTGTACTGGCATTTTATTCATACCCTCACATCATTGGCCAGATTGGAAATTTGTCTCCTTTATTCCAAAATGTAGACCTCCATATTCAGAATAAGAAGCCATTGTCTCTTCCTGGGTCTGAGGATGGGACAAGTCATCACAGAGGCAGATGGAAGATGGAACAGGTATCTATCATGTTATAGAATTCCTCTATGCCTGTAGGCTATTGCATAGGAAAATAATAAAACCTTCTCAATGAAGTAGGTCACTATGATAATCATTTTTTACAATTTAGTTATGAGGTCATGGAATTGGGTTTGGGCTCAGTGAAATAGAAAGCTTCCATCAGAAGTACTTCTACAGTAAATGCATGTCAAAGACATTTGTGAAATCTGAGAGCCAGATTAAGACATGCTGGGGCCCTCACCTATGTCAAGTTTAAGATGCCACACAAAATTACCCCAAAATTGTAATGTAGTATTTATTTTTTATATTTAGAGACCCTTCATTATCTGAGGCCCTAAACTGTAGCTTACTTAGCTCATATGTAATTCTGGCTCTGCATCTGACAAATCTACTGTATTCTTTCTTTCTGTGCATCTAACCATTTATAGATTGCACATCACACTAACCTACAAATGTCTCCCGCCCATCTAACACTATAATTCAATGAATATAAGACACGTGCTCATTTCAGGTTCAGGGAACGGGAAGCTGTTAGCAAGAGGAGGTTTTCATTTTTCTTTATCTCCTTTCCCTAGGGAGCGAGTTTGCCTCTCTCAGTGTCTTGTTGCTGTTCCTTGTGGTATCACATGTGTAATTAGATGGTAAACTCTTTTGGGGGCAGCGAATGTATTTTCCCCTTTTTTTTTTGGTCTGATGACTGGTAGTACTACCTCCTCTGTCACCTTAGTGGCCAATCACCAGCTTCCTATGCACATTAAAGTGTAAATATCATATAAATGGAGACTTTGTAAGCACAAATGTTGTAAGTGTACATTAGCACTTTAATCGCTATGATTTTTGGAGTTCTTTGCCAAAAATCTTGGATTAGTCAGTAGCACAGGTAGACAGATTCACAGGTTTGTGACTTGCCTTGGTACTCTGTGCAACACTTTGTATTACTCTTTCCTTCCCGGCAGCTGGAGCCTGCCGTAGGTCTTCAGCCTCCTGTCCCCTAATCTTTTAATGAAGCATAATGCGGGAGGAGAGGAGGAAGCATCGTTCTTTATTGTTAGACTGATAAAATGGACCGCACCACCAAACGCTGGCAACGGCTGGCTTCAAGTGTGCTGACTAGAATGATTAAGGTGGCTGATGGTTACTGGGGTGAGACGCAGTTTAAAATATTTCCTCTGCAAAAGTTCCTGAATATTTTTTCTAAAATGACAAACTGGAAAATTCAATTGCCTCCAAAATTTTTTGTGCCAAATTTGGAGACTAAATGCAATAATTAACAAATGAGAGAGCGACAGAGATGATGTTGTTCTAGTCCTGCTTTAAGAGCAAACCTCTGGGCAACCTTAACTATGGAATCACTACGGAAATTGCACATCTGTGTGAACTAGACATACGCTTTTTGACTATACATCTGTAGTGGATTAACACAGATTTTATGCAACCAAGCAGCTTAATGTAACAATTTTAACTTATTTTTGCTCACATTTGTACAACAAAACTATTTTTTTTCTGAAAACACCAACAACTCCCTCAGCCTGGGTCCAAAGACCACCAGCACCACACACACATACCTGAATTCCTCTGAGAGCTTCCAAACACTCCTGTTCACCACGGGCCCAAGGCTTCACTAAACTGGTTCAGCCCATCTTTCCTATGGTTATAAGCACTTTGCGAGGGACAGAGAGACAAATCTTGAAAGGGTGAGCAATAAAAATCTGGCTTACTAGGTCTAATATGGAACAAAATAATGAATGTCTGTGATAAGAAATAAAGGGTGATTAGCTGATTAATCTAATTATTTAACATATTTCAGAACAAGTGGGGGATATTCCCTGCCCAAGAACAGTTTCTAATATACAAGCTTGAGTGTGTATGGTAATGTATTAAATACCTAATTGTGGCTGTATTTGCATACAAACTCTGCACTACCAGTATTTAACATATAACTCTGTGAAATATTATGAGCTATCTGGAATATGTAAGGTATAGTATTCTATGCTATCTACCAAGGTAGAAGGTACTTACATGGCTACCACCACTGCAGTATCTGAGTGTCTTGCAAATATTAATATACTTAGCCTTGCAGCACTCCTGTGAGACAGGGGAGTACTGCTATCCCTATTTTTTACAGATGGGAAATGAATGAGGCACAGAGTGTAAGTAACTGTGTGTAACATGAGGCTGCTGGATCAATTGTCAGCTCTGGGATGGTACATTGGACCATTAGATCAAAAAGCCTGAGCCTGTAGTGACTGAGCTATAAACAGGCCTCAAAGACTACTTAAACCTCTGTGTATGAACCAGACACTAGCAGGTAACAGAATACCAATTGTGTAGATGTGGACTGCACCATGATTACCCAGCATACCTGTGGGCCATAGGACTCTCTATATTTATAAAAAAGTGTCCTAGCTCACTGCCAAGCCCATAATAGCATGCTTCATCTCCTGCTAAGAAGGGAGATATTTCAAAAAAGGACAAACTAAATCAACTGATTTGCCTTTCTTAGGGTTGAAGATTTTTAGTACCTTGTACATTCATATGGAAGGAACACTAATATTTCCCTGTAGATTAATCACAGAATCCCAAAGGCTGTTGCCAGTAGTGCTTTTTCCTATTTGAATGTAGCGGTTTCAGTCTGAATTGGATATTAACTACCTGCTGTGTTTGGCAGATCTCTTTTTGCTAAAATAAATAACTGTATGAGAAGTCATAAACTGTATATGGGCTTTTTCATTTAAAAAACTCAAAGCAACGTCAGGAGTGTAGCAGCCTTACTTATTGCAGAAAATCTGGCTTCTACAGCTGCTCATGTTGTACTGAACACTTCAGCCAACTGTAACTGCAGTCCAACATTTCCTTCTTAAAGTATCCCTTACCAGGGAGCAAAGCCAAGTGAATTCTGGATCAGATTACTGTGTTAAAAATTATGAATGTGCTCTTATTAGAAGAGGTTGCATGTTTTACATTAAATATTCATTCAAATAATAATCTGGCAGAAAGTTTGTCAAGATGATAGTTACTTTGGCACAAAGAACACATTCCTCTTCAGCCTCTACCAAAAACTGCCTATATTTATCACCTATATTATTTGTGGACATTAACGAGGATCTTACTTGAAATCAACTGTGCTCTCACTGGTGCCAGGCTCTGTTCCGTGTTATAGCTGAATTATTTCAGAAATTACTTAGTTCCCACTAGGGACAGCGCTTTGACAGGTTACACTCTCATTTATAAAAAAGATAATAGTTGTTTTTCCTTGTCTGGCATGCTGAAATCCAGCTCATTCTGAACTGGAAGTGCACCGGACCTCTCAGCTACGTCTGATTACAAGGTAGCATTGTTTATTTTGGACACAACTTCACTTTCACCTCACACAAACCTAGTGTTCTCTCATTGATTCTTACTATTGGCATTATTTTCACTTGAGCCCCTGCGTCCATTACCTGTCTGTTAAGTGCTCTCTGCATTACTGCCTCTCAACTCCACCTTCTTTCATCATGCTTCCCCACCGGGATAGTTTCCCACTTCCTGTACAAAAAGGGCCTTCTCTTGCTTCTTTTAGCTCCTTCACCAAAGCTTGTTTCTGTCATGAAGTTTCCCTATATAATTTTCATCACTGATGCTGCATCTGCAACCTCTTACATTTGAATGATTATCTGTTTTGTCTAAAATTGGTTTTGCTCCTGCAAGGAGTTCCAGGCAGGCATAGGGAATCTCCCAATGCAGAGTAGGTTGCAGGACTACTGCCTTAGACTTCGGGGCAGGGAACATCCACAAAGTATCATATGAAGGTCTGGAGTTTGATAACAACCCATAAAAATGCTGAATCATGAAACTCTTTTAAATCTTTAAAAACAATTCCTCTCTTTTATGCCTCTTTTACTAGTTTTATTGACCCTGCCCCCTTCTCTGTCTTCAGCGCACATTTAGACAGCTTCTAGCGTGACACATCTGAGAACCATAGCCCAATGTACAGCTGTATGGTACCACAGATTGAGGCATATTGCTTGACTTCTCTTCTCAAAATTATGCACGTAAAGCTAGATCAAATGCAAAATGTGCACCAAATACTGTATCTGGAATATAAAAAATATAGACAGCTATGAAATACAAATTTCCTAGAAACAATAGAGAAGCTTAAGTATTAACATAAAATTAACATGCAGCTTTGGGAAAACAATACACACTGAATAAGCAAATTTTGTATTCAGACCAATAAAAGTTAAAAATTAGCAATATTGCCATCATGTGGTTACTAGTAGTAGTTGCTCAAGCATGAGCCTGAATTCATTAAGTAGCAGGAAGCTAATTATTTCCTTTGAATACCATGTTAATTAAAAAAAAGCAAACGGCCCCACACAAAATAACAAAATATTTGTTAGTCTATAAGGTGCCTGCTTGTGTGGATTTATAACTCATATGTAAAAATTCATTGCATATTGGACCTTGATGGATCAGACATGATTTAAAATTTACAAATCTAAAAATAATATTTTTTGCTCTTTTTCAGTTCTAGTAGGAAAAATAGTACAGGTTGAACCTCTCTAATCCAGCACCCGCAGGACCTGACCGGTGCTGGATGAGAGAATTTGCCAGACCACAGGAAGTCAACTGTCTAGCAGTATCACCAACACTTCCATTGCTTACTGGGGTCTTAGAAGAAATTTAGGGCTAAATTGTGGTTAAATAATAGCACAGAACACAGAGTCAGGATTGGTGGCTGTAAACAAACTTTATGGGACCATGGGAAACTTGGCCACACAAGAAGTAGTCATTCAGCTAACTAAAATCATGCTGAACTATGGATGTTGCCAGATCAGAGTGTTCTGTATTAGAGAGGTTCAACATACAGTTTCAGGTGCTCTTTTGTGGTCCTACAATTCAAAATGGTTTCTAGTGAAGTTTTGAAGTCCCTCCATTACTTCAGCATGTGAACTAATGGCTTTGAGTTAATATGAAAGAAAAGAACAAAAACAACTGAATTACTTTAATTTATGAGTGTTTGGCATGTGCTATTTTCAACAAAAGTTTGTTATGGTTTTTATCTTCGCGATTTTGAGCACAATCTCAACAAACACATTTTCAAGGGGGACATAGATAATGCCACAGTCACTTCTTCTCGTAGGTCATCAACCATTTCTAGCTCTCAGAGGGGTAGCCATGTTAGTCTGTATCCATTAAAACAACAAGAAGTCCTGTGGCACCTTACAGACTAACCAATATTTTGAAGCATAAGTTTTCGTGGGCAAAGACCCGCTGTTATCAGGGAGGGTGTGGGGTAGTTAAAAAATTCAGAATTCAAATTCAAAAATGTAAACAAGTCAACAAATCTCATTCTAACAACATCACAAACAGCAGGTCAAATCCCATGCTATTCACTGCCATTAACCCTAAATGGGAGGTTAGTGGAACTGTGCTTAGATGAAAAGAAGTTTGCAAATCAACATCTGAATAAAAAACAGAATTTACTTTGAAAATATTTACAAACCCTGCAAGATCACAAGGTCATTTTGAAAGCCATTTTCTGGGAGCATTGTAATCAACTAACAGAAATAATACCACATGACAAAAAGAGTATACTGTGTGAAACTTTGTGGCCTGTGTTACACAGACCAAATCTACACCACTACTCAACTTATGTTGGTTGGAAGCGTGAATAAGCTGCCCCCTGTGAGCAATGTAAATTATACCGATCAAATGGCCAGTGTGGGACTGTACTACATGAAGCAAAGGCAGTTTCTCCGCTCTTGATGTTCACACCTCCACATTAGCTACTGATAATCGGCCACATCCTCCGTGACCGAAAAGACCTTGTCAGCTCTGGCCCTCCCCTTGACTGAGACTCCCTCTTTAAATTCTCCTCTGAAACCCAGCCACTCATGCATCTGACAAAGTGGGTCTTTGGCCACAAAAGCTTATTCTTCAAAATATCTGTAAGTCTACAAAGTACCACAGGACTTGTTGGTTTTGAAGATACAGACTAACTCGGCTACCTCTCTGATACTACGTGAAGCGTTTCTCCAGTCGACATAGCTACCAGCTCTCATGGAAGTGGAGTTGTTAGACAGACAGGAGAGCTCTCTCCCATTAAAGAGTCTTCACCAGACATGCGACAGTGGTCCATCAGCTGCACTGATGTAGCACTACTAGCCCTTGGACTCCTACCTATACCAAATATTTCCAATTGGTACCACTCCACTGGTGCTAGCAACAGTGAGAGCAATAGTATGGGCAAGGTTCTGGAGGCCCTCGCCGCGTGGGGGCACAGTACAGCATTACACAACATGAGGTTAAAAAATGCAATTTTAAACCTGCTTACTTTAACCACTGCCAAAGGGTGCGTGGACATTTCACTTCTATTTACACAAGCTTTACGTCAGTTTACCTTAAGGCAATTGTATACAGCGCTATACTTAGCTGAAAGAAGCCACTCAAACCAAAATCAGTGTCCACACATCCCTTTTCACTTGTTTCAGTGAAACACTGCAAGTTTGTGCACAGACGAGACCTAATACAGTGACATCTAACCCAAAGGAGGTAAGGCGTCAATACAGGAAGGCATAAAAAGCGGTAGTAAGATCATTTAAATATTACGCTATGTAGATGGTAACTTATGGCAATAAAAGTTCTGTGCTGCAAAAGGTGATTATTTTCTACTTATGTGAACAAGTGTCTCAGGCAGGCAGCTATAGATCCAGTAATTTTGCCAGCAAAATTAGAGCAGAAATAGATGGCAAGTACTTACCTTCCCATAAACTTTCCTTCTCCCTTTTATGCCATCAGTTCTGTGTGTGTGTTCCAGAACAACTAAATTATTCCTCTTCAGCATCTCAGCCCAGAGGATCTTCTCTTTTTTTCAAACCTCTTTTGTGCTCTAGCAGCTTTGCAACGTAGTACCAGCAGGTGGAGGTGTTCAGAGCTGATTGTCTAACTCCCTGGCTGACTGCTCTAACAGAGAAAGTGAACTATAAATACTGATTAATAAATATTAAGAAAAATTAGCTACAGTAAGCAGGATGGTTTATATATGTATTCATTTATACAAACATTTATTACAGACATGGATATGAATACTTAGGGCAAGGACTCCAATATGAGGTAATCCCATATTTTTCTCCATCTCTCTCTGCAGAAAAGAAAAAAGGGATTGCAAAGGAAGAAAGGAAGGATTCACATATTTTTCCCTCCTCCTAGAATTTAATAAATTAGGTGAAATCCTGCATGTACTCTCATTTAGCATCTGGTGCCCATTTCAGAAAAGGATAAATCACAGAAGGGTAAATAAATTTTACTTTTCTCCCTCAGGGACTCTGGGTTTTTTGTGATCCCCGGACAAGTGGGGTATAGGCAGCAGTAAAAATAAACTCTCCACAAATGAGAGGAAAACTTAAAAGAAGAGAAAAGTGAACAAAGAGAAGTAACTTTTAGATGAGGATGTTTGTCTGTGTTGTTCTTTCTTCTCTTTTCCTCACCATAGAAAGGGTTTAATGCAGCCAAGCCCATTTTTAGGAATACTTTGCATAAACAGAATTTGAAATCCCAGCTGTGGAGGGGCTTGCTAATTGTCTAATGGCAGAAAATCAAGCACACTTCCCTGCCCCTTTCCCAAGGCTCTGCCCCAACCCATCTTTGTGGGCCCCACCCCTATTTGCTCTGCCTCCCCCTCTTGCTCACTGCCCCCACCCTCACTCAGTTAATTTTCACTGGGCTAGGGCAGGAGGGGATGAGGGTTCTGTCTGGGGGTCTGAGCTGGGGCAGGGGATTCTGGTGCAGGGGAGGGTGAAGCCTCTGACTGTGGTGTGAGCTTTGGGCTGGGTTGCAGGAAAAGGCTTTGGGCTGGGCCTACGGGGTTCAGAGTATGGGAGGGGACTCTGGGCTGAGGCAAGGGTTGAGGCACAGGGAGGGGTACAGGCTTTGGTTGGGGTATGGGCAAGCGCTCAGGGCTGAGGCAGGGGATTGGGGTGGGAGGGGGGTGAAGGATGCAGGCTGTGGACAACGGCTACTTCAGGCAGCTCCCCAGAAGCAGTGACATGTCCATCAGCTCCTAGGCGAACACAGCTTGGCATAGCAGTTATGTGCAGAAAATTACCACTTTCTGAAGGTGAACTGCCCTGCATGCACTTGAGGATAAAATTCAAGGGCTTCAGGTGGGGGCCTATAAACTGAGCCTCACCTCCCTGAGCAGAGGGGCTCAAGCTTTGGCTATGGCATATCTAAAATCTGCCCTGGCAGCCCCATTAAAAGGAGAGTCTGACCCACTCTGGGGTTCTGACCCACCATTTGAGAACCACTGGGGGAAGATCCATTCTGCTTCTCAGAGCCTGTACCTCCTGCTGCTGGGCAAATGCACTCATCCATGCCTGCCTAGCTGAATTCTCTGGTCTGTACTCAGAGCCAGAGGGGCACACAGCAGGAGCAGAGACAGCTCTTAGGAGAATCTTTCTACCTGCTAGTGCAGCTGCCACCTCTGATCAGCGAACGATGAAGGGAGAAGAGTGCTTACTGCGACACCAACAAAGCTCAAATTTCCAAGATTACCTCCCTTCCCTCCCCATGGGTGATGGGGGGCGAAAGTTAGCAGGGAGAAGCAGCGCTGTTCTCCCTTTCCTACATGGGAAAATAATGCAATACACTCCATGGATGTGTGAGAGTTAGACAGGGCCGTGATTAGTAACGTGTGACAGTAAGGAATAATACAGTAAACTCTTTCATATCTGGCACCCCCCAGGACTGGGAGGTTGCCAGATATTCAAATGTGCCAGATGGTGGAGAGATGTCCCCTACAGGCCCTGATGCAGCTCTGTACCTGCTGCAGGGGGCTTTCATTCCACTCCTGCTGCAGAATGGTGGTCTCCCTCAGCTCCTTCTTCTATGCCTTGTTGCAGGCCAGCAGCTCCTTTGGCTTGTGGCTCAGCCGGTGTGGCAGCTCCTCCCGCCACCAGCTGCCCTTCTCCTTCCCCAGCACCTCCTTCCCCTGGGCAGCTCATGGCAGGGTTTAGCCACGCTCCTCCTATCGCTCCTGCCCTGAATGGTGGGGCTTCCTCTTCTCTGAGGTCAGCATGCTGCTCTCCAGCCGCCACCGGCTTCAGCACAGCCACGTGCTCGGAGGCACTCAGGGGGCCTCCATGGTCCTGCACCAGCTGGAGCAGCCCATCCCTCCCAGATAATGCCGCACCTCCCCCTCAGCGGGGCTGCCATGTTCCAGGCCTCTGGCTCAGGGGCGCCTCATTGCCAGGGGTTGCCGGGCACACATGCCACTCCTCAGGCAGCAGCTGGATTCTGCTCCCCCTGTGACCAATGGGAGGGAGCGGACTGGGATGGGAAGGCGGCTGTGAGCAGCACAGCCCTGGAGGAGGTGGCCTAGGCGTGGGGATGGCGCCTGGTGCCAGTCTGAGAATTCCGGTCGACTGAATACCGGTTAAGAGAGAGTTTACTGTACATTTATGACAGACTAACTGGTCTACAAGAATTCAGATGGAGAAAAATGAGGAGCAGCCATGGTTTACCCGTAATCCTCCATATTAGAAGGCAGTAGTTTTTCAGCATTTTCAAGATGCCTCTTTATTCAGTTTCTTAAGGTTACAATTGAAATAAAATTCCACGGCTACACAGGAATTTAGTAAATAGTCTTTTCTTACTTGAAGCTGTATTTTCAGTAGTGCTCAGCACTCTGATCTGGGCCCAATTAAGTTCTAGGCACTTGCAAAAATCTGTCCCTTCTACATTACATGCCGGAATGCCATATTTCCAACTTGATAACTAAGTACAGTATTAATATATTTATGTAAGTTATGACAATCCATTCTATCACAGGTTTGCTATTGGCATATAACAACATTCCAGGGCATCTGAATAGTGACAGAAAAGTTCTTTATAAATGGAATGTAATAAATGAGAGGAAAAGTGAATGGTGTGAAAAGCAGGAGTGGCTTAATACAGTAGAGTGTATTCTGTAAGGTGTAACTTAAAACATACCACCAAACTGCCTCTTATTAAATAAGACTGTCCAACAAGCTGGGAACTCATAATGCCAATAAATCACATACTGCTATAGCATATATTTGCCATAAACCATTTTTTAAAATGTGTGTCAGTTTAAATATATATTTGTTTAAGCACATGTACTTCTGGTGTTCAGTGAAAAATTCTAACAAGAAGCCAAAGTCACTGACAAATCAGGAGTCCTTTATATATACAGTCAGCAACACTCTGGAACTGTGAGGTTATTATTGTTAGCAGAACTGGCCAAAACATAAGAAATTTTTAATTTTGCAAAACAAAAAGTTACTGTTTTTTTAAAGAAAGGGTCCCATGCATTTCTGTGGGCCATAGGCACTGCACACAGCAGGGACTCCGTGAAGCTCTCCATCTCTGCCCTGCCTTTCCAAGGGTGTGTCTACACAGCAAAAGTTATTTTGAAATGACAGCCATTATTTTGAAATAACTGCGAGTGTCTACACAATGCAGTTGCTATTCTGAAATTATTTCAAAATAGTGGTTAGCTCATTCCACAAGGAATAGCGCCTATTGCAAAATAGAGGCTATGTAGACAGGTAATGGAAGCGATTTCGAAATAAGCCATAAGACAATGGCTCTATTTTGAAATATGAAACCTATTATGTGTAGATGCTCACAAGACAGGTAATAAGTAAATTATATACTGTAATTTTAAGAACAATTTTACACTGAAACAGCCAAAACAAGAGAACATGATAAGTAGAAAACAACTTTAATATGAATTTGAAACCTTTTTTAACTATGTACATTAACACTTAAAATGTTGAAAGTATACATTTAACCACAAGAGATAAACTGCCATCTAAAACTCTTTTTCAGATAAAGCCAGTTGAAGGTTCTCCATTTATTTAACCATTGTCTTATATTTTCTTTTAAACAGAGACAGTGTATTACATAAAGTACTCCCAAATCCTGCACCTCTTCAGCCTCTACCACTGGGGCAGGGCTTTCAAAGGGTAGTATGTTTCAAAATATTTGAATTTTAGCCACACATAAAAGTGCTAAAACAATCAATTAAAATTTTTAGCAATTTTTCTTTTCTTTTTTTCTTTTTTGCTGGGTGTTGGACTAAGAAAATACAGGGAAAACTAATAATTTCAACATATATATTGCAATCTCTTGTGTTGCCAGAAAATTTCTTACCTGTATTTTTTATACTGACAATGAATTGATGAATCTGTTTCTATTGTTGAATGCGCATAATCTTTAAACCAAGAGATTTTTCACTTCCTTGCATTTATGAGTTTGTGACTTCTACTTCAATTATCATTTATATTGCATTACATTTTTAAATGTGGAATGCATAAACATTAAATATCCCAATGGAATGAAAGTTAGGAGCGTATAACTATCTTTCAAATTGCTAAACTTAATTGTGCTACATGGAAGTCAATTGCCTCATGGAAACAGCTATTAGTCACATTTAAACATTATGAGAACAGACAAATCCTTAAAAATTGCACTCTTTTGCAAGACACAGACTTGATGTAAGATTTACTACTTTTAAAAATATCACTGAGATGATTATGAAGGAGACCCTTAGGTTGTCACAACATTTCTGGACCAATATTGCCTACAAACACTATGCTTTATTACACGGTTGACACTTACTGGTTTAGAAAGAGGTCTTCAAAAGGCCAATACAAACACAGTTAAATTCTGACTATTTTCACATCTCCAAAGCTGTATTTTTACAGAAACTCAGTCTTTTCTGCTACAGATACCTTCCTTCCACAGTACCTGATGTCAAACCCCATTAACATGCCATTTAACTGCTGTAAATCTATTATATATAGAAAGGAAATTTATTTTCTGGTCTATTGGCATTGCCCCAGACAGTGAGTTATTGAAGTTTTGGGCTTTGATTGTTTGAACTACAGCTGCTTTGGTCTTCAGGAGATGCAGAGACAGGAGTTTCATCAGTTCTGGGACGTTTAGATGCTGGGGGATTGTGCACAGGATCATCTGAGGGAGAAGGTGTCTCTGAAAGATTGGGAAATAATGAAATTCACTTAGTTTGATTTCATGTTTATGATTATTAATTTTAAAAAATTAAGATGGTGGGTTGTCAGTCCTAGATACCAAACTCCTTTAACCACTATATGGGTATTGCACAGGAGCAGCAATGAAAGCTGGCCTGTACAACGCACCAGTATGATGTGGAGGTTACTATCTCAATGCCAACTCATTTCTGAGGGTTGAGACTGACAGACAGAGTTCTAATTAACAAAAATTGTGTTCCTGACAACTAATATGGACATCTACCACTAGCCTGAAAACAACAAATCAATCTATATTGTCCAAATTACCATCAATAGCAGTAGCTTCCAAACCTGTGGGTGGAGATGCAAGATTCTGAATTTGTCATTAACTCTCTCTGTGTTCATATTTGAATTAGACTTTCCTATTTACCAAACAAGACATAGATCCATAACAACATAATTTGGAATGGAACAGCTGAGCAGAAACAATTCTTGTTATATATTATGACCAGAAAGTTGCTTACCATGTTGAATTGCTTCTGAGGAGTGAGGTGTGGAGGTTAGATTTGTATGCATTGAGTCTGCAGTTTCTGTCTTTAGAGGAATCAAGTTTACTCTCCTTAAAAATAAACCAGAGATACAGTTCAAGTGCCTTTAATGACTCACTTCTGCAAAATTTTCTTTAAAGCATGTAAATACTGCTTCAGTTAACGACAGTGATATAGATACATACATGCACACTTTCCCTGGTTATCTATGGAACAAGACTGTGAACAGAAAATTTAATTCTTAAAGACAGAATTGTTTCAATTATTAGATACTCTTTCCTTGACTTAGCAAGTGGCTATAGAGCAACACAATGCTGGATTCTTGACTTCAAATCAAATTACAGTAAACTCTCAATTCTATAGACCCCGATTTAGCAGACTTTGGGAACAACAGACATCCACCAGCCCCTCCATCGTTCCCAAAAGAAAGTATGTACATGCTGGAGACTCACCAGAGCCGTCACTGGAGGGCTAGAGGAGCCACCACCAAGACTGAGGCCTCTGCCACTTCTACCCATTGCCCTGGCTGGAGGAGCTGCCACTTCCAGCTGCCACAGCCTGGATCGCCACCACCTCTGGAGCCACCATGTGGTCCTCTCACCAGGGTTGGGGTGTGTACACAGGCAGGTGGGAGGAGAACGTGGCAGCTCCAGCAGTGATGGTCCAGACCTTGGCAAGATCTGGAGGCTCTGGTGAGTTGCCCATTTAGTTGGGGAAAGCGGGGGTGGGGTGGGGGGGTGGCGCGCTATGGCAAATGCAGAAAACATTACCATTTAACAGAATTTCAGGATTAGCGGACACCCCTGCCCCCATTAGTCTGTTAAATTGAGTGTTTACTGTATACACATATGATTTTGATAAACTCAGAGAGTTGGAAGATAAGGTCCCATGGAAAGCAAAACTGAGGGGAAAAACAGCTGAGGAGAGTTGGCAGTTTTTCAGAGACACATTATTAAGGGCCCAAAAGCAAGCTATCCCGCTGCGTAGGAAAGATAGAAAATATGGCAAAAGACCGCCTTAGCTTAACCAGGAGATCTTGCATGATCTCAAAATAAAAAAGGAATTGTATAAAAAATGGAAACAAGGACAAATTACAAAGGATGAACATAGGCAAACAACACAAGAATGCAGGAGCAAGATTAGAAAGGCTAAGACACAAAATGAGCTCAAACTAGTTACAGGCATAAAGGGAAACAAGAAGGTTTTTTATAAATATATTAGAAACAAGAGGAAGACCAGGGACAGGGTAGGGCCATTGCTCAGTGAGGAGGGAGAAACAGTAACAGGGAACTTAGAAATGGCAGAGATGCTTAATGACTTCGTTTCGGTCTTCACTGAGAAGTCTGATGAAGGAATGCCCGACACAGTGAATGCTAGTGGGAAAGGGGTAGGGTTAGAAGTTGAGATAAAAAAAGAACAAGTTAAAAAATCACTTAGGAAAATTAGATGTCTGCAAGTCAACAGAGACTGATAAAATGCATCCTAGAATACTTAAGGAGCTGACAGAGGAGGTATCTGAGCCTTTAGCTATCATCTTTGGAAAATCATGGGAGACAGGAGAGATTCCAGAAGACTGGAAAAGGGCAAATATAGTGTCCATCTATAAAAAAGGGAATAAGAATAACCCAGGAAATTAGACCAGTCAGCTTAACTTCAGTGCTAGGAAAGATAATGGAGCAGGTAACTAAAGAAATCATCTGCAAGCACTTGGAAGGTGGTAAGGTGATTGGGAACAGCCAGAATGGATTTGTAAAGAACAAATCATGTCAAACTAATCTGATGGCTTTCTTTGGTAGGATAACGAGCCTTGTGGATAGGGGAGAAGCAGTAGATGTGGCATACCTAGACTTTAGTAAAGCTTTTGATACGGTCTCACATGATATTCTCATCAAAAAACTAGGCAAATACAATTTAGATGAGGCTACTATGCAGTGGGTGCATAACTGGCTAGATAACTGTACCCAGAGAGTAGTTCTTAATGGTTCTCAATCCCGCTGGAAAAGTATAACAAGTGGGGTTCTGCAGGGGTCTGTGTGAGGGCCCGTTCTGTTCAACATCTTCATCAATGATTTAGATATTGGCATAGAAAGTACACTTATTATGTTTGCAGATGATACCAAGCTGGGAGGGGTTGCAACTGCTTTGGAGGATAGGGTCATAATTCAAAATGATCTGGCTAAATTGGAGAAATGGTCTGAGGTAAAAAGGATGAAGTTTAAGGACAAATGCAAAGTGCTTCACTTGGGAAGGAACAATCAGTTTCACACATACAGAATGGGGAGAGACTGTCTAGGAATGACTACAGCAGAAGGGGACCTAGGCGTTATAGTGGACCACAAGCTAAATATGAGTCAACAGTGTGATGCTGTTGCAAAAAAAGCAAACATGATTCTGGGATGCATTAACAGGTATGTTGTGAACAAGACACGAGAAGTCATTCTCCCGCTCTACTCTGCGCTGGTTAGGCCTCAGCTGGAGTAGTGTCCAGTTCTGGGTACTGCAGCTCAAGAAAGATGTGGAGAAGTTAGAGAGGGTCCAGAAAAGAGCAACAAGAATGATTAAAGGTCTAGAGAATGTGACCTATGAAGAAAGGCTGAAAGAATTGGACTTGCTTAGTTTGGAAAAGAGAAGATTGAGGGGAGACATGATAGCGGTTTTCAGGTATCTAAAAGGGTATCATCAGGAGGAGGGAGACAACTTGTTCTTCTTGGCCTCTGCGGATAGAACAAGAGGCAATGGACTTAAACTGCAGCAAGGGAGGTTTAGGTTGGACATTAGGAAAAAGTTCCTAACTGTCAGGGTGGTCAAACAGTGGAATAAATTGCCAAGGGAGGTTGTGGGATCTCCATCGCTGGAGATATTTAAGAACAGGTTAGATAGATGTCTATCAGGGATGGTTTAGACAGTACTTGGTCCTGTCATTGGGGCAGGGGGCTGGACTCAATGGCCTCTCGAGGTCCCTTCAGTCCTAGTGTTGTATGATTCTATGAAAGACAGTGATATTTTTTAAATTAAAGCTGGCTGCTAAGACAAGGTTTCTAATCTCCCTCTTAAAGTCCTTCAACGGCAGTGGACTCTCTTATCTATACCACCACTGGACAGTTCTGACTTTGCCCAGTAATCCAGAATGTTGAGTTCAGCAAAACTCAAACATCAGAAAACCAGGAAATACAGAGTTAAGGTAAATACTCATGCAAATTCGACTTTTTCCAGCTGGAACAACTAATAGCCACTGAGAATGCGCCATGTGCATGGCTGATGTGTTCACTATACAAATATTGAATGGTGAAGGAACTAGGTTGTGCAGGTTGACAGGGGTATGTTTGCGAGCTAAAGAGACGGGCATTAGGTTGAGGAATGTCACAGAGCTGTGGTTGTAATACGAGACCAAGGTTTGTGAGACCACATATATGCAAGTAAAGGGAAGGGGAACACATACTCAGAGGAGATAGTCTGGATTATTTTACTGCACATTTGTAGGTTCTCTCAGTAGTACGGTGTTGAGAGAGGGAGGGCAGTGAATGGGTCTTGCCAATTAGAGCTGTCAGTGAGGTGAGATCTGAGTACAGCCCTTAGGTTTACAGACAGGTAAAGGAAAACATGAGTGCAGAAGGTTACATTTTGAGTAAGAATGAAGTGGCTATTAAATTTCACAAATGTGTTGTTGTCAGGAGAGTGGCCTAAATGAGTGCAGGGCAAGTAGCTTCTTTCCTGTACAATGAAAAGTCAGAGTGCCAATATGTTTGTTATGAGTGTTTGGGGACATCACTCAAAAAAGATAAGTTAAGGTTACATGGGCATGGGAGCGTATCTTAATTTTGCATTTCTTGCTTTTCTAGAGTTTGAGTTTTCCGAACTCAAAGCTCTGGAAGGAGAGGAGCGGTCACTGGGAGACCTTAATGCTGCATTAACAACGGATTTTTTTTTAAATCCATTTAATTTCCTAGGTTATTTTTCAAACAGAAATAAAAACCAGCTGGCAGGAGTCAGTGATAACTATGGCAGTTGTAGATAGCAAGCAAGCCAAGCAGACCACCAATCCTGGCCCTATACCTGACTCAACCCACCAGCTACCCCTGTACCTCCCTGTTTGGCTGCCCTGCCAGCTATGCCACTCCATCACTTTTTGTCCAGGCTTCTTCCCAACACAGACTCCACATGCAGCGTGGAGGGAATGTTTCAGAAATGTTCATGTGCCAGTGTAACCAGGTTTGCAACTGGACCTGGTCTGAAATCCAACCTTTCCCCTATGGGAAGACCCCAACATTTGTCCAGAGCCACCTTAACGTTCTGAAAAGCAACTGTATTCTGTATACTGCTGCACTGAATATGGATTTCTCCTCACGGCTCCATCCCATGTATTCTCAGTAGATGCAGCACACCGCTCTACACATTGATCTGCAGCATAGCAGGTTCTGAGAGGTCTGAAGCAGCTAATTTACCCCAATGGGATGGTCTCACTTGACTAAGAACATCTCAAGGAGATGAATAAGACTTGAACAAACAGCTCTGAGACATGTGAACTGGTCTATTCATGTCAAAAGGTGCTTCCATTCACCCCTTCCCAGTATTACAGAGTTTCTGATGTGTGCCATAGATACCCATCCTCAGCTCTTCAACCCAGCACCAGTGGTGTCTTTAGTGTTCTTGGTGCGTTCCTGTTCTGAGCTCCCCACATCCTGGTTCAGAGGAAGAGGCAAGAAAAGGGGCTAACACTGCACCAGTAGGGCAAGCCTGCTCCAGAGCACGACTCCCAAGGTGGGGACTCAAACTGACATTGTGTGGATGAATCAAACTCACATAATTGCTATTTTTCACCTGAAGCTATCCAGCTAGTGTGAAACTTCTAAGGTCAGTAAATTTGTTAACTCCTCTGCCCATGCATGCTTGGCACAATTTATTAGTCATGCAGGTTGACTGGTGAGTTTTTGCATGTCTTAACTGGAGAAGTAAAATGTTTTAAATGCAATGTTTTCATTTGATTTTCCCCAAATACCTGGTGGGTGCCATGCACTCTGTGGGGGTAATGCTCAAGTCTTTGGGATGCTGGGCAATGATCTGTATTTGTCAACAAAAGTACAGGTTGCTTGAATCTGTCAATTTTAAGAAAATCTGGGGGGAGGGGTTGGGAGAAGGGGCTGTATCCCTTATATCTCTTAGTTAACTGGTCCTAAATTTGGATGGCTAACAGAATCCCACATCCCCATGAAGTATACTAAATTTCAAGCCAATCTGAGAAGCAATTAAGAGAACACTTTAGAGGCAAGCTTTAAACAAAAATGTGTCTTAACCTTAACTAAGGCCCAGAGCATTGCCCAGCATCTCAAAGGCTCGAGTATTACTCCCACAGAGTGCATGGCACCCACCAGTGATTTTTGGGGAAAATCAAATGAAAACATTGCCTTTAAAAGATTTTACTTTTCCAGTTAGACATGCAAAAACTCACCAGTCAACCTGCATGACTAATAGATTGTGCCAAGCATGCATGGACAGAGGAGTTAACAGAGCTCTCACTTTGCTATAATTAAGTTGCAAACTTAGGAACTAAAAGTCATTTTGACCTTTTACTTGGAGCACAAATGAATCACAAAATAATGACAAATAGTTACAGACTTTTTCTTACCCTCCATACTTTTAAAGTAGGACAAGAACAGCTTGTTTTGGCTTTCACACTTATCACTGGAAACAGTAACAAATCTTACCTTGGTGTCTTGCTCCAACCTTGTAAAGCATTAAGAGTAATCCTCCTGGGTTGGTGTACTCTAGCAGTCTGGCTGGCTGGCTGCATGGGTTTCCTCTCATCTAAGGATGGAACTGGAATATTTCTGATGCCAACTGGTGTTGAAGGAAAATCCTTGTTGGTTATTATTGCTGCAGGTGTTTTAGGCTGGTTAGTGAGATTACTTGGTTCCATGGTCCTGTTTGGAGGGGTTCCATCAACTGGCCTGGGAACTGGGGTGACAACTTTGTGTGAATGACTCTTCTTCATTTTCTTCTCAGTTGTGGTAGGGGTTGTGAAACACAGCACTGGTTTCTCTTTCAATGGTGTTCCAAGCTCACCCTCCTCAAATGTAACAAAAGAGCAGTATCCATCCGTGGAAGAAATAGCAAGAAATGATCCATCGCTGGACCTGTTTGGGGTTTTTTTTCCAGAGGAAAAGAAAATTGGAAAATCTGAGCTAGTTCTGACCACTCCTCCCAGAAAATATCCTGTCTCAATCACACAAATTGCTCCATCTCTAACTAAATGTGTAAATGTAAATAAACCTGAAATGACCTCAAAGACATCATCTAATTCGAATAATAGTTCATGAAGCCCAGGCTTAACAACTGATTTAGTTCTTCTTGCGCTGTCTGTGGTACAGAATTACCCATTACTACCAGAAGGTTGGTGCAGACAAGGTAGAATTGCATAGTTTACCTGCAGGAATACAAATAGTCAGCATCTTTTAACCATTTCTAAACTGGGGCTGAGCAGCTCTCCCTGGCCGTGTCTACACGTGCACACTACTTCGAAGTAGCGGCGCCAACTTCGAAATAGCGCCCGTCACGGCTACACGTGTTGGGTGCTATTTTGAAGTTGAAATTGACGTTAGGTGGCGAGACGTCGAAGTTGCTAACCCCATGAGGAGATGGGAATAGCGCCCTACTTCGAAGTTGAACGTTGAAGTAGGGCACGTGTAGACGATCTGCGTCCCGCAACATTGAAATAGCGGGGTCCGCCATGGCGGCCATCAGCTGAGGGGTTGAGAGACGCTCTCTCTCTCCAGCCCCTGCGGGGCTCTATGGTCATCGTGTGCAGCAGCCCTTAGCCCAGGGCTTCTGGCTGCTGCTGCCGCAGCTGGGAATCCAAGTTGCATGCACAGGGTCTGCAACCAGTTGTCGGTTCTGTGGATCTTGTGTTGTTTAGTGCAACTGTATCTGGGAGGGGCCCTTTAAGGGAGTGGCTTGCTGTTGAGTCCGCCCTGTGACCCTGTCTGCAGCTGTTCCTGGCACCCTTATTTCGATGTGTGCTACTTTGGCATGTAGATGTTCCCTCGCAGCACCTATTTCGATGTGGTGCTGCCCAACGTCGAAGTTGAACGTCGACGTTGCCAGCCCTGGAGGACGTGTAGACGTTATTCATCAAAATAGACTATTTCGATGTCGCTACATCAAAATAAGCTATTTTGATGTAGCGTGCACGTGTAGATGTAGCCCCGATCTACATTGTAGTCAAACTGTACTGAACAATGAATTGGCTGCATTTCTTGCTCTTTATACTGGCAGTGGTCAGAAGCACCGCAGCAGTAATGTGAATAGGCCCCTGCTGTTTTCTTCACCAAATATTGACCTTTGGTGAATTAAATAACCTAATTTTCTGTTCATGTTCTCATGCCCTCTTGCCCCAAACATGAGCATCGTTGACAGGTTCTGAAAGAAGCCCCATATCAAGTCCTCAGCTGGAAGGATACTGGTTATGGTACAGACACGCTCAACACATGGCCTACTTTCAGATCAATCAGCAAACATCTGCAGCCCATGTAACTTCCTGAGGCCAATATGGACAGTACACATACGGTGTGGATATGGCCAACACAACACAGAGAGATGCATATGCAGCCCACAATGGTAAATCGATTAAGTACAGACCCTAAAGATGAAGGATTGTCCAGTGATTAGGGCCCTGGCCTAGACCATGTTAGTCCTAGGTTCAGTTCCCAGTTCAGTCACAGACTATGCGAGAACTTAGGTATGGCACTCAGGGAGCTGAGGCACTAGAAGACTATCTGTAAAATGTGGATTATCCCAATGCCCAATCTCACAGGGTTGTTGTGAAGGAAAAAATACATTGCAAAGTGCTCAGCTACAATAGTAATGATAGAAGAATGACTGATATATGTGTAGAGCAAGAAACAGGATGTTCCCCTGGACTTCAGAAAGATAAAGATGACAAGCCACCTCATCATGACAAACTGAAAGGATTTATCAGTTACCTACCATGAAATGTCACTCAGGGTGTGATAATGTATGTTGGACACATAACCAAAGGGAAAGGACTGCTGCGTATCATAGAAAAGTACAGAATCTTCTGAAGCGACAGCAAACACCAACCGATAGGGCAGATTTATTAGAACAGGGACTGACTTCTGTGAAGCTTCATCTGTGAGTATAAAGAACATAACACTGAGAAAAACACACATAATACCATTCCATTATAAGGGTATTGCTTATACTAAATTAAAAGTCTGAACAGAGTTTTTATCATTGCAATGTATCATTCTGGCTGAGAAGACGGCACTTCTGTAGAGTCTGTCTTAACTGGCATTCTATCATCTGTAACTCTCAAATAACTGGCATTTTAATTTTAGTTACATTTTCCATAACTACTGTTCAGTGAAAGTAAATACAAATAAATACAGCAAATACAGTATGAGTTTACAGTGTACAATATTACTGTTGTTGGTAAATAAAGTACTCTGCATACATTTGTGTTTGTTTCTTACTATCTAATCTTGTTTGTCTTCAGTGTTACGCATTGCTAGGTATACCACTATTACCCAGAATATTTGACTACCCAGCAACCTCCCAGTCCCAGGGCTGCCTGATATGAAAAAGTTTACTGTAATTCTATTTTCAAGTACAGACAATTTTCTGGAAAAGCGGCTTTTTGAGTTTAAGTTTCTCCTACTTCATCTTAAGGTAAAAGTAAATGCTTTGGAGGAATGTTTGGTCTTTTGGGCCTTTTTAAAATTATTCAAGCGTGAATTAAAATCCTCCAGTTAAACTAGTCAGAAGCTGTTTTTTAACTTTAACTTGGAATCTGAATAAGCAAAACTCAAAATTTTCTTTAAATTACAGTCATACAAAGTTTATATAAAACACAACTTGTTATGTATTCCATTTTCTTCCTAAATTTATCCACTATCAAAATCACTCAAGAGGCACTTAGTGAATTTAAGGCCTTTGAATCAATAAAATAGCTCCTTAGAGCCATGTCTACACGTGCACGCTACTTCGAAGTAGCAGCACTAACTTCGAAATAGCGCCCATCACGGCTACACGTGTTGGGCGCTATTTCGATGTTAACATTGATGTCAGGCGGTGAGACGTCGAAGCCACTAACCCCATGAGGGGATGGGAATAGCACCCTACTTCAAAGCTGAACATCGAAGTAGGGCACGTGTAGACGATCCGTGTCCCGCAACATTGAAATAGCGGTGTCCGCCATGGCGGCCATCAGCTGAGGGGTTGAGAGACGCTCTTTCTCCAGCCCCTGCGGGGCTCGATAGTCATCGTGTGCAGGAGCCCTTAGCCCAGGGCTTCTGGCTGCTGCTGCCGCAGCTGGGGATCCATGTTGCATGCACAGGGTCTGCAACCAGTTGTTGGCTCTGTGGATCTTGTGTTGTTTAGTGCAACTGTGTCTGGGAGAGGCCCTTTAAGGGAGTGGCTTGCTGTTGAGTCCGCCCTGTGACCCTGTCTGCAGCTGTTCCTGGCACCCTTATTTCGATGTGTGCTACTTTGGCGTGTAGACGTTCCCTCGCAGCGCCTATTTCGATGTGGTGCTGCGCAACGTCGATGTTGAACGTCGACGTTGCCAGCCCTGGAGGACGTGTAGACGTTATTCATCAAAATAGCCTATTTCGATGTCGCTACATCGAAATAAGCTACTTCGATGTAGGCTTCACGTGTAGACATAGCTTAGATGTGGTACAATAATATCTCAAAGGAATGTTAAAAGGCCAGGACATAAAATAGTACAACCTGCAGGTACACAGTCAGATTTGCCTTCCAGCCCATTTTCTGTAACTCAAGATCCCCTGAAAGGGTATATGGTACCTTTATTATGTGCTGGTCTCAACTCAAAGTAGACTGGACAACAGCGAACAGCTAGCGTTGCCTTTCCAGGACAGGGCAAGTGAGCTATGGGCCTAGCAGAAAGAAGAAATGTTTTAAAAATACCATGTGAAATAGTAATAAACGCAGACCATTGGCTGCAGTAGTCTGTTAGATGGTAAACATACTGGCCACTGGATGAATAGATTTCTGTTCCCTGTGTGACTGTCTGGATACTGGGAAGTGAGCAGGCATAAGCCCACCCAGTGCTAAGGCCCCCTCCCCCAGCCTAGTGGGGTGGAGGGCTACTACTGGACCCAGCACCCAACTCAGTTCTTGGGAGGACGAGCATGGTTAGGCACCAGGAGGAGGATGCTGGGAGCAGCCATTTCAGGAACTGGCCCAGGGAAGGACTATAGTTCTGGTACTCAAGGAAAACCTACTTGTTGCTGCTGCCCTTAGGGTACCTGGGCTGGAACCCAGAGTAGAGATTGGACCCAAGTCCCCATTCCCCCCAACCATATCTGCACCACTACAGAGACATGCCTTGAGAAGGAAGATTGGCACTAAGGAGGATTCTCACGCCAAACCGAAATGACTGGACTATGATGAAAATGGCACAGTGGACTGTAACCCTTGCCTCCAAGAAAGGGAGAAAGGCTATGCTGAGGGTCAAAGTGAGCCACTGAGGCAAGCCCTAACTACCTATGACTGCAGGACCCCCCTGCAAGGCAAAGCCAGAGCTCTTCCACAATAAACACTCCCCTCTATAATTTTAATAAAGAAAATTTAGGCATATTAAACACTACCTTTTAAGATTTTTTCTCGAAAAAACATATGTAGTGTTTGTTACATTCTCTCCTGATTCAACACAGCCAGCTGAGAAAATAAAAAAAAGTTTCAAGCCACTGCCCATCAACTGAGAGACACTAAGCACAAAACTTACATTTATTAACATTTTATTCTCCAAGCATTTGCCTTGAGTCAGAGGGTCTAGGTTTTTGTGATCAGATCCCAACTTGACAATGTATTCTAAATACTACTTTAAATTTATTTTAGTTTCCCTTATATATTGTTCTGAGACAAGCTTCTCTTTGCTTTTGCAAATGGTTGCACTGTCAAAACCTATAGAGGTAAACAGAGCCTGCTTTGAAGAGTACAGTGAGAGTAAATCAAAACAAAAAATACTCCCTCTGACAGTGTGGCAATGTTGATATACCAAGAATGCCTCATGCAAGTGTTAATGCCACACTGAAGGTCTGAATCCCCTGGTGTTCTTAAATAAAAAGTCAGACTGAGCAAACTTATGGGAAAGATATGCTCAATTTAGCCTTCTCTGTAGAAAAGGAAATCACAGGTTGCTACCACCACCAGCAGAATGTAGCAAGAACAAGTTACTGTTGATCCCACTTGCTGCTGTAGCACACGGCTATATTTTGCAAAATGTCCGTTACTCTGACATTGCAAAATTGATGTACCTGACAGAAGGGCAAAGCACCCCTGCAGGATTGCCCCATGTACCTGGTACATCTTCGTTTCACATACCTGGCGTGAGAAGTAAAGAGCCATCAGGAGTGAAACTAAGCCTGCGGAAGAATGATTTCATGCTGTCATCATGAAACATCCGATAGCTTCTCATCTGTAACATTTTGAAATAATTAAAAAAATCTTAGATACCATTTCTGAAAAAATCATTAATTCCAGTTAATATATCTGTCTTGAAGTGTGATAGTCGGCTGGTTATACAATACATTTCACTAGGTCTTTAGTGGGTCTCAAATTTTTTAAAGTTTTTTCTACCTCCAAATTGTTTCTGCAAATTCTTTTGTGTGGTTTAAATTCTCTCTGGCTAATGGCAGTCTCCCTTGATGCCTCTTCTAATACTGATTATCATACTTCAATAGCACAGAATACCCATTTCCCTCTCTTTCGTTGTTATAGCTATTTCAATTAAAGAAGTCAATAGTAAGGGAAACAGAGGAAGATATATTTTATTTAACGAATAAAACTATGACTTGGATATAATACTTTTTTTTTAAAAGGAAAAAGAAAAAAGCAACTTCATAGATCGAAGAAAAAGCGAGTTACAAATTAACTTAAATTAAGAACTTCTTTCTTAAGTAATTTTACTTTTACTCTAATCCTGGAAATTTAAAATGCCTGTTCATATCCATTTTAGATTTTGCCCCCCCCACCCCCTCCCCCAGGAAAAACTTTCACCCATTCATACAGTAATAAGAAGCAATAAATGAAGAGAAATGCAAAAATATCCGATGTACAAATAAATTTCTAAAACTGAATAATTTCCCCAAATTTCACATGCAGAGGGAGCGGTCCTTTTAAAAGCCATGTGATGGGTTATTTAACAACACTGTTAGTGTTAGAAAGTTCACCTCGCCTTCAGCTCCTGATGGCATCTTGGTAACATTGAATGCTACACGTTTAGTCTGCGTACTGTACACCCGCAGCACCCTAGATAATAGAGAATATCATTAAGCATGAATGGGTATCTTACACACATTGCAATATGCTTGACTATTTCATAGAGTTAAAGCACCTTCCTTTTCAATCAAAACTTTAATGATCCAGTTGGCAGTTATCCTACAAAGGGACATCCTAATAAAGAGGAGGCGATTACTACTGCTATATGTTACAGGACATTAACAAATAAATACATTTGTGCTGCCGCAAGTTGTATGTCAATATAAAGCCACCACTGTTACCACACAGCTTGTGAATGAAAATGCTTTGCTTTCTACATGGAGTGCTGTGCACATTCTCCAGGAGTGCTGGTTTCAGTGTTCTCAGGTGCATCATGATGTATGACTCAACACCACCTAGTCCACTGTCTTTTAGGAAATTCTGGCAATGCATGGTGGGGGCAGAAACAAGTTATGCAGGGGTGACTGGGACTGCTGGGTCAGGTTTCCACCACGCAGCCTTCTCTGCTACCATTTTCTCTCTCATAATTTTCATGTCTTTTTTTGAAAAATATCACACACCTGCATGACCTTCTTTCCTGTCTACCATCTCTGAGGCTCTCTTGATTGCTGAGAACTGTTGGCAAAGACGACATCCAAATCGTGCAACACGTTTGCATATCTTTTGCTGCCAGTTCTGTTGGGAGAGGCTTTTCCCGACAACCGGTCCATCCACACGGGGACAACTGTCAGAAAAACCCCCTCTGTCAACAGAACGCTCCTGACCAGCAGATCTCTTCTGAGAGATCTGTGGTCTGGACACATACTTTTGTTGACAGAAGCCTGCAGTCTAGACATAGCCTGCACAGCTCTGCACTACTGTCATGAGTGCGGCAAACACAAGATAGCAAAAGTGACCATCCGTCCCGTTTTTGGTGGGACAGTCCCACATTTTGGATGCGCCCCCTACTTAATTTAGAAGAGGGACTAATTGTCCTGTAGTTTCCGCCAGCAGCCGTGGCTGCCCCGTCCCTGCCACTGAGGCTCGGGGAAAGCGGCGGGGGAGGGGGAGTTATGTGGCTGCCCAGTCACTGCTGCTTCCTTGGGGCTCCTGGGAGAGCTGGGGGCTGCTGCAGCCCTGGGCTCGGGGAGGGCGGGCGGCTGCTGCCTCTTTCCCGGCTGCCCGCGGCTTGGAGAAGCCGGGAGGAGCTGCCCCTCCCTCCATATCTTACTGTCCCGTATTTGGGACAGGGAGATATGGTCGCCCTAATGATACATAATCCTTTGGTGTCTGCAGAACCACAAGAGGCACAGGGAACATGGACTTTCAGTGATTTGTTCAGAGAAGCTTATTCATGAGGTGCGGATACGCCCTTGAGGGAATATCAGAGCTCAAAATGAAATAGAAAAGACCTGAACAACTTCATGGGATTTGCATGATGATTCTATCAGCTCCTACATAAATTTTCACTGAAAAAGTAAATTATATTTCTATCCATTATTGTTGCAGTTTTCTTACGAATGTTAATTGAATGCAGAGACCTGTGCAAGATTATCTTCCTAAATCTGCACTGAAGACTTAGTTCATGTCTTTTAGTGTGTGAACTCTGAAGTATAAAGACATTTTAAATATCACTATTATTTCACAGTTGATAATATTTTTAGAAATATTCAAATATTGTATCCCACGGAGATTCCCAAGGACTACTCGGCCTTCCTACTCATCCTCTCTGTGAACCACTTGCAGGATCCACTCCTGCTCCAAGTAAAATCAGTACCCTCTGTAACAGACCCCTCATCATTATGAAGGCTTTCCAGGTATGCTGGTATATTCCGTTTCTTAATTTCATCCTGCAACTCCGTGTTGCACCTCAGGAAAAGAGGCTAATAATCCAAAGAAGAGGGAGAGGAATGCTAAAAGGAAAGAGCCATGATGGGGAAGGGATTTATGAAAAGAGCAGCATTTTACACCTCAAGCTCTGGAGCGAATAAAACCAATAAATGATAAAGGTTAACATATATCCATCTTTTCGTCTTCAGTACACAATAGAGACAAAGGGATATACATAAATAATGGGGTAAGATTTTGGTAACAGAAAGGTACCTAAGATCAAATGAAGTACAGCACTAGCTAAATGCCTGTGTAATATCTACTGTCTATGAAGAGAGCCCATTGATATGCTACTTTTCTGCATTACGGAGACTCAGAACGCTTTGGTACTTAAGAAATCTCAAATCAGGGACTGCTCTCCTGGATTTTTATTAGCCAGTTGTGAAGCCTGTCAAAATAGGGTACATACCCCCAAACAATTTATGGTGAATTGCAAAGCTAATATGAAAATAACTGAGTTAAATACAGATTTGTCTGCCAAACAACCTCACTAATCAGGCTGTTGAGAGTGGGGATATGGAGTGGGATGAAGATAGTTATTCAGTAGAGAAAAATTAAACTTTTGATATCATTCAAAAATGCCCAATGGATGATAAATACAATTTGCTTAAAAGTTTAACAAAATTATTTTATGAATGTCCCCTTTAAAGCTTTGCATGGCATTCACCACAGAAATAAATTTGAGAATAAACCAGTTCTCACTGTACCTTTGCCATTCCCCTGAAGGACCAACGTAAATAAGAATTAAAAGCCTCCTTTCTAGATACCGGTAACTGTGAAATTAAAAACATTCAGTTCTTTTCTTAATTAACATCAAACAAACAGTAATAGGAAACATTTAAAACAACAACTCACCTATCACAGCTAAGAGTTGCAATGTACTGGCCTACAGGATCCCACGTTATTCCTTGTACATAACTCTTGTGTTCATTAAAAATTGCAACTTTTTGTCCTGAAAATGCAAACAGTTTCTAAATTCCAAAACTCAGTTTCTGTTTCATAAAACACTTTCATTTCAGAAAAACAGGGTGAAGTATTTCAGAAGGTAAGGCACTATGTATTTTTACATTTAAATTGATCATTGTCTCAAAGTTTTTAAAACAGAATTACAGAACTGGACTTTGAGAGATCATTGAGTCCAGACCCCTGCACTCACAGCAGCATCCACCACCAGCTACATCCCTGACAGATGTTTATCTGACTTGCCCCTCAGTACCCTAGCTGTAATAATGAAGTACATTTGAGGACCCAACAAGGATCAAACTCACAACCCCTAGTTTATAAGATCAGTACTCTAACCACTGACCTAATATCTTACAATGATGGTAAAAAAAAAAATATTTGCTTTAGTCACAAAGCCACCAGAACATTTAGGGATTTAAATTGTTTTTTCCCAAGTCTGCTGTTTTCTGAAAACAAAAGTTATTTTATCAGTAGAATTCAGGCTTTTAAATACCCCTACTTTGCCTATTAGACTAAATAAAAAATTGTCGCTCAGGGAGGTGGTGTTTCTACAGCAATGCAAAAACCTTAGATAAAAATCTACAGACGCACAATCCAGTCAATGGCATCACTCTCTGTAGCATAATGGGGGAAGAAGGGAGAAAGAGACTGGGGGGCTCTAGGTGGCTCCCAACACCAGTTCCCCGGTGGGTGGAAAGTTTTGTGGGTCAAATTGGATAGCATTAGAAACCCTTTCCTGCCACTGTTACAACGGTACAAACCATGACAAAACTAGAACTAGGCAGATATATATTTAAATGATCTTTTTAGTGATACTTTAAACAAGGCATACCGAATATGTAGCTCTTCACTAAGTTAATTTGTGGCCCTTCACTGACAGTACCACATTATGTTCTACATATTAGCTCGTAATTGATTAATATTTTTAATGTTGTAAATTATTATAAATTGAAGAAGTGCTTTAATTTGATTTGCTGTCATTGGCAAAAAACAAGTGGTTCAGTGGAACTGATCATCAACTTTTTCTATAACACCAAAAGAACGAGAGTTATCCAGCCAGAAATTATTGGACTCCACTAACAAATGGTATGCACACAGTTATATAATATTTTATGGGAGGTTTTGTACAGTGACAGTAATATGAATCAAATTCTTGCAGGTAAAAAGTTGAGACATGTTAAATAAGCACACTCCAACCCTCTTCTGAAAACTGTGTTTCCTCTGTGAAAAGCATACTGATATTTTTTAAGTCATTTCCACAAGGATGGAGGACTAGCAAGACCAGTTCCACATATCCAGTATATGTGCAATGCTCAATTACCTTATATAGGATGAAAATTTCAATATCATAAAAAAAACACACAGTTGAGTCAGACAATCAGTGATGATAACCAATTTTGGGGACGGTGTGACAACACAGGAAGATACCTGAGGCTTTACTGTTTTTTATTTAATCAGTTAGGACTGCTATTTGGAACTTGAACCTTGATGCGCTGGAAAACCATGTGAAATACTTTCTTGCTTTAGATGCAGCTGACAGTTTTGTAATGGTTGCTTAGTGTGTCACTGAAGTAAGAGCTGCAGGAAAATCTGACCTTGACATATGGGAGAAATTTCAAAAAGGTAAGTGGATTGTTAGAAAGTTGCCAGTTCCTTTGGGTCAGAGGAAGCCCTAGAACACAAAAATAAAGCAATGAAAGCTGTTGGGGGTGGGGGCAAGTGTTGTTGGGCATAAACACAACACCCACATACTTTTTTCCTGCTTCTTTCCTGACAACCTCAGAATTCTGATTTCAGAGAAATTATTAAGCATGGGTGGAAGGACTTTTCTGGAAGTAACCAAGCATCAGACCTACTATGTGCCATTAAATGCTAAGAAGAGGTAATTTTAAAATACAGAATGAGCTTACTCACATTGGTAATCTATTCGTATGTGACTGACCAACACCTTACTGACCTTATGGCCTTTTAGCAGAACAACGATACATGGCGTAGCTGAGTTACAAGCTCTCAACAAACCAGATATTGCGACAACCTCTAACAATTTTGATGATGCTTTATTATGAGCCAACCATAAAACAAAAAACAAAACTAAAATTTACTTCACGTTTAACATGCATGAATAGGAATCAATTAAAAATATTTGCAAAAAGAAGTGATACCAGGGTACTATAACTGTCCAACACAGGGACTCTGCGGGCATTCCCAGAGATACAAAGATGCTCCTGTCTCATGTCTGCATGGATTACAACTACACACTTTGTTCAAAAAAAAAAAAAATCCAGAATGAGAATTCGTAGTAGTAGTCTGTGTCTTGGAGCTTAGGCCACTGACGACCATTCACCAGCATCTTCTGTCCTGGGCAATCCTTTCCAGTTCTGACCAGGTGTATCTCCTCTTTTTGGCATCTGCCTTCAGGTCTCTATGCCAGGTGTTGCTTGGGTGCCCTCTTTTCCTTTTCCCTTGTGGATTCCAACTTAATGCTTGCCTTGTGATGCTGGTGGTTGTTTTTCTGGTGGTATGTCCAATCCATCACCATCTTCTCTTCACGATTTACTCTTCGACATGAAGTTGGTGAGTCAGTTGCCACAGGTCTTGGTTGTTGATACTGTATAGCCAGTGGATCAGGAGGATTTTACAGAGGCAGTTATTAATAAACATCTGGATTTTTTGGAAGGCATCTTTGTTATTCTCCAAGTTTCTGTTCCACACACTAGTACTGATTTGACATTGGAATTGAATAACCTGATCTAAGGAGATCAAAATGCAGACTAAGAATACCAGACATTCTTTATAAGAAGAAAAGCTATTCTTGCTTCCCAATCCTTGCTCTCACATCAGCATCGGTGCCCCCCCTCCTCATAGATGATGCTGGTCAGGTATCTGAAGACCTCAACTTCTTCCAGCGTCCTTCCACCAAATATTACTGGCTCTGTACTACTGACGTTGATTTTCAAGATCTTAGGTTTTTCCTTTGTGATGTTCAAGCCAATTGTAGCTGAAATGTCAGCAAGGTCTAACGTCTTCTCCTGCCTCTGTTGGTGGCTGTGGAGCAGAAGTGTCAGATTGTTGGCAAAACCGGGTCATCCAGCATGAGAACTGATCTAAGAATATTTTCATCACATGGTGTGAGGAAGCTGCTGCCTCTCACCGTCCAGTGGAGTTTCTTTATAGTTCCCTTAATGAGGCTGACAAATTATCTTGCATGCCTTCAAAATCATAGTGAAAGGTGTGCACAAGACACACGAGTTAGTGTTGTGTAATGGTACCCGAAACTTCTGCAATATTCTGTTTTTGCGTCTGCTACTAGGGAACAGAATCGTTATACAGTAAACCCTCGATTTAACAGACTAATAGGGGAGAGGGGTGTCTGTTAATGCCGAAAGTCCATTACAGCTGAATGGTTCTATTGTATGACGATGCACTGACCTTCCCAGCCCATCACTCTCTCCCTGTCCTCTGTCCCTCCCTTCCCTTCTCCCGTCCTGCCTTATTCTTCCCCTCATACCTCCATCTCTGACTCCTGAGACGTGTCTACACGAGCTGGGTATTTCAAAACAGCTAGTCCAACTTCAAAATAGCACGCGCCACGTCTACATGCACCATGCACTATTTCGAAGTTGAAATTGACGTAAGGCAGCGAGACATCAAAATCACTATCAGAAGATGGAAACAGCGCCCTACTTCGACGTCCAGGGCATGTGTAGACGATCCGCGTCCCGCGACATCGAAATAGTGGGGTCCTTCATGGCGGCCATCAGCTGAGGGGTTGAGCTGTTCTGTCCAGTCCCTGCAGGGCTCTATGGTCACCGCGTGCAGCAGCCCTTAGAGCTCCACGCCCCCGGATTTCCTATGGCAGGAAGCTGAGAGCATGCAGGCAGCAGCACAGACACGTGCACACGCTGCATGCCCTCCAGACACCCCGATCCACCACCCAGCACCCCATGGCAGCCACCCAGCCCCCTGAGTGCACCCAGGGGGACCCACGGCTCCCAGCCAGGGGGACCCACGGCTCCCAGCCGGGGGGAGGGAGAGCGGCAGACGCCTGGTCAGATGCCGAGATCCGGGACCTGCTGGGGCTTTGGGGCGAGGAGGTGGTGCTCCAGGCAATGGGGAGAAAGCAGCGGAACGCAGATGCGTTCGCCCAGCTGGCCAAGGGCCTGGCCACCCAGGGTCACCCTGTCTGCACTCCTGACCATGTCAGGAGTAAGGTCAAGGAGCTGCAGCAGGGTTACGCCTGAGTCTAGGACACAGCCAGCCGGGTCTGGGGCTGCCCCTGATGCTTGCCCCTTTTACAGGGAGCTCAGGGAGATCCTGGGCCCCCAGTACACCTCCTCCCCCGACGGCCACCCTTGATACCTCGGCCGAGGAGCCCCAGCAGGCCCTGGAGCCGGAGTCCAGCCCTGCACCCCAGTGGCTCCCCAGAGGAGCCCACCCCTGGAACAGCAGAGTAGGAGAAGGAGGAGGGCTCCAGTGACGGGGGGCTCCTGATTGACCTCCCCTCCCACAGCTCCAGCAGGTGCCCCTCGACCATGGGAGCAGACCATCAGATATGTACGCCAGGCGCACACTCTCGGGTTAAGGGGCGGGAGCAAGGGACACGACCAGGGCCCCCACACGCCCAGCTGACCCTGGCCCACCATGGCCCAGCCAGGCCACGGCCCCAGGACAGCAGAGGCACAACCCCCAGAGCCCATCAGCACCTGGCCCCCAGACAGTGCCATGCCCCATCCCTGGGGGTGGGGGGAGCAGAACCCGTGAAGGGGGTCACCCATGGGGACACCACCCCCATCATCCTGGGAGACAGGGGACAGGGACCCAGCAGCAGAGGGGTAGGGGACATGGGCCATGGGTCAAGGCCCAGACTAACGGCTGTCTTCACCCTCCCCACTCTCTTCCCCAGTCGCACCATCTGAGGGCCATGACAGCGTGGGCCCTGCATCTGTCATGCTGTGGCAGCCAGGTGACAGAGCAGGGACCGGCCCCGGGACAAGCCCACCACCACCAGAGCCAGCCGTGGGCGTCTGCTGACCCCCAGGTCCTTGCCACCCTCCGGCGTCAGGTGGAGGTGTCAGAGCGCTGCCTGCAAATGGAGGAGCGCTGGCTCCACTTGCAGGAGCAAGCGCTGCCCTGCGCCAGGAGGCCTGGGGGTCCTTCATGTGGACCTTCGAGCAGATCACTGGGACCCTGAAGCGGCTCGCCAAGCGGACGCCACCCACTGCCGCTCCAGCCGCCGTCCTTCCCAGCCGCCCTCCACCTGCCCTGGAGCCCACCGAGAAGGAGGACCGTGGGGCTCAGGAGCCAGCCTGGCCATAACTGCCAGTCCTCCCGGCCCCCACCCGGCCTCAACAGGGCCTCCGGCCCAGGCGTGGTCGCTCCCCGCCACGCCAGGCACTGGACAGGGCGCAGTAATGTGGGTGTGGGGGAGCAGCAGTGTGGTGCGGGTGGTGGGGGGGATAGTGAGTGACCCACTGGGATGGCCCTGCTGGTGCTCACCCCACAGCCCGGTCGAAATGGATCCATAGGACCTCCCGGACCCGGATCCCCTTGTGATCGGCTTGGCAGCTCGGGGCAGGCCATGCCAGCCTCCACAGCCCAGCCTTGCACTAAGGACTCCCCCTTGCTCTCCACCAGGTTGTGGAGTGCGCAGTACATGCTCACAACCTGCGGGACATTGGTGAGCCCCACATCCAGGCGCGTGAGGAGGCACCTCCAGCAGCCTTTGAGGCGGCTGAAAGTCCCCTCGACCACCTGGTGCACATGGTTCAGGCGGGTGTCGAACCCCTCCTGGCTGGCGCTGAGATGGCCCATGTAGGGGCACATAAGGCAGGGTTCAATGGGGTAGGCCGCATCCACTACAAGGCAGAGGGGCGCAGTGGTGTTCCCCAGAGGAATCTCCCTCTGGGGGGGATGTAGGTCCCCAGCCGGCAGCGCAGGCCCGAGCTCCCATGATGGTCTAGGGTGGCTCCTTCATCCCCAAGGAGGAGAGCTCATCTTCCAGGACATGCTGGGCAGCCCCTGCCTCAGATACGACCCTGAGGGCTTCTGGCTACTGGTGCTGCTGGGAGTCCATGTTACATGCCCGGGGTCTGCAACCGGTTGTTGGCTCTGTGGACCTCATGCTGTGCAGGCCGAATGTGTCTGGGAGGGGCCCTTTAAGGGAGCGGCTTGCTGAAGCCCCGGACGGGCTAGTCCGCCCTGTGACCCTGTCTGCAGGCTTTCCTAGCCCCATTATTCTGACGGAGGCTGCTTTTGTGTGTAGACACTCCCCTGCAGGGCCCATTTCGATGTAGCACTTTCCTATGTTGACGTTGAATGTCGAAGGCACTGGCCCTGGAGGATGTGTGGACGCTAAGCATCGAAATTGCTTATTTTGATTTCGCTATGTCAAAATAAGCTACTTTGACATAGCGTCCCAGTGTAGACGTAGCTCTAAGTACCAAGAGAGGAGCTGAATGCTGGCCTGGCTCCTTCCACTCCTGCAGCTCTCAGCGCTGTGGCTCCTCCAGCCCCCAGCAGCCTGAGTGAAGATTGAGCGTAGCTACCCCCAGCCTGCCAGCGGGCAGCAGCCTCCGACACCATGGCTGTGTCTACACGTGCCCCAAACTTCGAAATGGCCATGCAAATGGCCATTTCGAAGTTTACTAATGAAGCGCTGAAATGCATATTCAGTGCTTCATTAGCATGCGGGCGGCAGCGGCGCTTCGAAATTGACGTGCCTTGCCGCCGAGCGGCGCGTCCAGACGGGGCTCCTTTTCGAAAGGACGCCACCTTCTTCGAAGTCCCCTTATTCCCATGAGCTCATGGGAATAAGGGGACTTTGAAGTAGGCAGGGCCCTTTCGAAAAGGAGCCCCGTCTGGACGCGCCGCGCGGCGGCAAGGCGCGTCAATTTCGAAGCGCCGCTGCCGCCCACATGCTAATGAAGCGCTGAATATGCATTTCAGCGCTTCATTAGTAAACTTCGAAATGGCCATTTGCATGGCCATTTCGAAGTTTGGGGCACGTGTAGACACAGCCCATGGCTGCTGCTCAGCGCCATTGCAGACAGCGGCAGCCAGGCACCAACATGCTCCATGTACACAAGGCTGGGGGAGCAGAGCTCCTTTGCCCCATCACAGCCCTCCCCTGGCTCCCCTGGCCCCAGCCCCTCCAGCAGATCCTCCAGCCCCAACGGTGGCTCTGGTGCATCTCCGGCATTTATTATGGCAGGGAACGGGGTCTGTCAGACAACATCCTTTATTTCTGAAGTCAGTTATATCAGGACCCGTTAAATCCAGGGCTTACTGTATATTCCTCAGAGATGATTTCTTACAATTGAATCCACTAAGTGCCACCCCATTGCCAGGATGTGACACTTTTAGAAGACCAAACTGTCTCACCAGAAGGCATTTGATTCATCCTCCTAAAAAGCTCTCCTCCCTCTGAAGTGCTCAAAATGGCTAAGAATCATAGATATAACCATAAATGCACTGGAGGCAGAAAAAACGGAAAAATTGCTGCCGACAAGGGGTGTTTTTAAAATTGCTATCAAGCGAGGCAACAGAGTGGGATAATCAAAGACATCCAAAACTATCTTCTCCTTTTGGGTATGGATGAGTCTTTGGATGATGAACTGATCACACTAGTTGTGTATGAAATGCCAGGAACTCCAGGATCAACCCTTCAACTAATCGTATACCTATGTAAAGATCAGATGCTCACCACCCAGCAAACGCTTGGTCAGCGCCCTGCCTTTTACGGAGATATATGAGTGTGGTGCAGATGAAGATCAATATGACGTGTCTGGTAGCAGTGACCTAGAGGGAGAGGACACTAACAATGACTGAATGTTTTCAGGCTGGTATGACAAGGCTAACTTCCCTATAATAACCAAAGATTTATGTTTTCTTAATGTAAATGATGCATCCCTGTATTAAAGTATAATTTAAAAAATTTATATTTAAACATTTTTTGAAACATCAAGCTATGTAACTGCTCAAGAATTGTTACATTTGGACCACTGTGGTTGCAGGAGAAAGTGCTTCCAAGAGGTTCCCCACTTGACCCATCTTTGAGACCACTGTTCTATCAAAATTTCCCGATACTAGACAATCTGGACCGGAAGGGTGTTAGTCCCGCCACACCCCACACCATGCTGCAGAGAGTGACACCACGGAAATTGTGATTCTGTACATTTTTGTGAATGAAATGACCCCTTCCTCACCCTTTTACCTCTAACTCCTCATCCACAAAATAAGATTTCACTACATCATGCTCCCAGACGAAGAGGCGTTGCCACCCCAACCTCACAAATCCAGGAACTAATTTGATCCTGTTGCCATTTAAAAAAAAAAAAAAAAATAGAAGGATGCTTTCAGTTATTTTGCTAAATATTAAGCAGTTCTTCTGACCTCAGGATGGTTGCCACAAAAACAAATTAAAAACTTAACAATTACCTTTACTGACATCCCACATTATAGCTGTGTTATCTACCGATGCAGATGCCATGCAGTTCCCATCAGGGGTCCAGCAAATATCATACACGTCTTCTAAATGGCCTCTGAAATCGAGGTTAGTAGATTGCAATCATTAGTTATAGCACGAACAAGAGTTATGAACAAAGTTAGATTTTATGTAAATGTTAAAAACCTATAGAACCAAAAGTTATCAGCTACTGCAATAATGAGATGGCCAGCTACTGCTTTTTATTTTTATACAATATATGTTTCTACTAGTAGAAATAACACACATACAACCCTGGTAACTTCCGTACAACACCACATCTTAAAAATAAATAAATAAATAAATAAAGCCCTGAATTCACAAACGATGATGTTAAATGATACACGATTGAACACATGAAAAAAATTTATTCATGAGCCAAAGTTTTCTGACATCGAGCCAAAGTTTTCTGATATCAAACCCAAGTTAGAAAAATCTCCATGAAAAATAAGTTTTAAAAAATTGTAAGAAGCATTAGCATTATTTTGCTGATGTATGCCACAGTAAAATTCACCACATGCCCATTTTCAAAATTCTAAGAGAGATCAATTCTAATTAACAGCAAGCAGTCCTACAACATCTTAAAGACTGACAAATTTATTTATTAGGTAAGGAGATTTTGTGAGTAAGATCCGCTTCTTCAGATTTACAGATCCTTACCCACAAAAGCTCATTACCTAATGAATAGATTTGTTAGTCTTTAAGATGCTACGAGACTGCTTTTTTGTGACGCTACAGACTAATTCTAATTAACCTACTTTGGATGCTGTTCCAGTCTTGCATGGAAATTATACAAGCCTTTTAAAGGCATACTTTAGGAATAGATATTAATAATAATACATAGTATAGTAATACACACCTTGAACCTACTTGTATTTATCACGTTGAGAGAATGTGAATTACTAATGAATATAATGAACATACAGAGTGCAAATCAGAGAACAAAATGCTCAGTTTATCCACAGATGCTGCTCAAATAGGGAATATAGCATTCCACATATTGTCCCCACGAAGGAACAAAAGGTGATTTCAGTTTCCACGCATTCCATTCCTTTGCATCTCCACAGAATGAGGCAACAGGATACCATACGGTTTCCACTATGATAGTGGTGTGCTGATGTATTGTCCACTAGGCACTGGACTCAAATTACCACTCATTTCACTCAACTATTTTAACTATGACCAAGCATACATTTTAATAAGCACCACATAATGTGAAATAAAGGCTACTTAGTACTATATGAAAACATAGAGCAATTGTCACTTTTTACAGTTGTAATTTGCAAGTAATATTGCCAGTCAGCTGGAATAAAATTTTTCAATAACTAAAAGCTGGTTTAAAAAAACGGTCAGGTGTGACCTTCTTATTTAGTAAACAAGCATGAATTGTTTTATCTTTTGGTATTTTTACTTAATAGACATTATTAAATTATGCTAATTATGAATTCACTAACAAAAAGGTCAGTTTATTTAAAACATCCCTGTGGACGAACAGCTTTTGATGTAAATGATCATAAGCAGGTGCAAAGAGTGATGCTACAGAAGACTGGGGACAACAGACTGGTACAGAACAGCACTACTGACCAAAACTAAATGGGGACAGATGTTAGAAAACATAGCAGAAATTCACTGTGGAGCAGGTCGGTTTTGAAAAAAAACAAAACAAAGCCATGAAAGGGTTTTGCATATCTTCAGTGGAAGGGTGTTCCTGACATAGGGAGCACCATGAAATGAAGAAAGTTCTCCAAAAGCCCAATGAAGTTACCTTAAAGTTTTAACTACCGTCCAATTTTCTTTGTTCAGCTGAGCTTCATCTTCATCTTGAAATGCTATTGGCTCTGGTTCTTTGTTATCATTCAATTTCCACAATAAAATTACAGCATCTGTAAAATAATTTGTCTTGTTGAAAAGTTTCTGTTTTTTTTATAATGAACTGTTTCATATAATACAAAAAAGTCAACCAGTAAAAATATTTAGACTAGCCTTGGAGGGGATTTTTAGGTGATTGGACTACAAATGCTTTTATCCTGACCATTACTTTTATTACATACGAACAGGAGATAAATGTAAAAATTAGTTTTGATTTATTTTGCTCTTTTTTTTATTAAACAGACTGATTAAGAAGGAAATTTCCAAAGGCCCAAGTGAGAGTCAGGTTCCCAACTTCCACCTGACTTTCAAAAGATAACTAACTGCCCTGGAAATCTTCCCCTAAAATATTACGTATTTGTGTCAAACACAAAAGAGAGCTAGACAGTCCATTTGGTGCTTAAGATAATGCCCTGGTCTGGGACTCAGCATATGGATTTTATTTCTAAGTTCTTCTAGAGTTCCTTTATAATATTAAGCAAACTGCTCCATGCCCCATCTGTAAAAAAAGGAACAATTCTTTCGTACCTGTAAAACACAGAAAATACTTCCCTATCTCAGAAGGAGGCTGGAGGATGTGAGAAGCACTCATGTATTATGTTAATAGAGAAGGTAGTGGGTCATACAAAGCCAAAGATGGAACTTTTCTGTGCTCATTTTTACATGAGATGTATAATCTTCTTTACACTGATTAACACACTAAAAAGGGAATTTCCTTTCTCTGTATAGTCACATCTCCACAACAAATGCTGAGAATGAGACGCATCCACGTTGACTTGATTAGACTCATTAATACCGCGCCTACACTTGACAAGTACTACTTTTGTTGTTCTTATATACACCCGCCTCTGTAATTTTCACCCCAGCTTATTTGATTAAATGGGTTTTACCCATGAAAGCTTACGCCCTAATAAATCTAAGGTGCCACAAGACTCCTTATGCTCTTTATTATGTTACTCACCATCTCCTCCTGATGCTAAAATGTCACCACTGGGAGAGAAACGCACAACATTCACTGCTTTGGTATGGCGAGCGAGATTGGATAAGAATTCCACAATTGCTTTCCCATCCGGTCCTTTTTCCACTTTCCATATCTAGTTATAAAAGTATTACAGGTAGTAAATTGGCTGCCACACCTGAAAATTGATCAATTTTTCAATCTTGTAATTAGTGTGCACAACTTTCATCAGTTCAGTTATTTATATACTAGAAAATTTACCCTGGCAGTGTTCAGGTCCTTCAGGGCAGGGGACTGTGGGAGTAAGGGGTGCAGGAGTCAGGGCCTGGAGATGTGTGGGGGAGCCAGGGCAGGGAGTGGGAGGGCAGCTCAGGACAGTATCGAGGTTGGTACTGCTCTCATGGCAGTTCCTCCTAGTAGGGAGTTGGGGCTGCACTGCCAGGGAGGCATAAGTGGAACAGAGGCTGGGTCTGCACTGGCTGAACCCCTGGTCAGTGGCTCCTTGTGGGGCAGGGGTGCGCTGCTTGGCCCTGCCAGCTGCTCCTCACCAGAGGTGAGGGAGGCATGAAGTTATAGATATATTTTATAAGGAGGCAGAAAGAGTGCAGTCATTTCAAAATTCTGCCCAAACTAGATGAAACTAGGAAGAAGCAGATTATCCAGAAGTCTAAACTCAGGCTGACAGAGTTCACACCCTGTTTTCACATAATCTTTTCTCAGTCATTCCTGGTAGGCAGTGTTCCCTGAAAACTGTGCCTTGCGCGGCCTCTCAGGAGAAATTAAAATTCCGCATAGCTGATTAGCAAAGTGTTCACAGCTGGGATTTTTGTTTCTACGGGTAGTGCACATTCACACATGCCTTAGTGCACAAAAAAATTTTTACTCCACACGTGGATGGAAAAGATTAGAAGGAATATGGCTGGAGGGCAGCAAAAAGCAGATGAATGTGAGGGTTTTTTTTTTTTTTAAACACAATTAAACTCCTTCGACAATACCCTGCACGCATTAAATCAGTGAAAGTTTGGAACTCACACGAACAGCAGTGTCTACTCCTGCTGAGGCCAGTCGATTGATTTTCCCATCAGTTCCATGTTGGAAGTCTAAGCTATACACCGGCTCTTTGTTGTGCCATGCTATTTCACAAGTGATGACCTTCATTCTTTTTGAAGGAAAGCGTAACAGATATCACATATTTTGCATTTATTATGACAAGTATTACAAAGTTAACATCACAGTGTCCACAAGCATCACAAAAATACCCTAAGAAAAACATTATATCACACAAGATGACTAAGTTTAAGAAAAGTTGTTTTAAGTAACTATGGTTTATAACTGCGTATTTTTAAGAACATTCTTGAAAAAGGTTACTGGACCAGGGTTCTCAACTCCACTTATGATGACCCAGACTGTGGTGCTGGAACCGTGTTTAGGTACATTTTCTGTGGACATATCGTTTTTCCCCATGTCCAGACCTGAGTAGTTGCATTCCTCATGCTGCCCTGATCTGTCCACTCCCTGCTGTGACTGAAGCACAACTCGTTACATAGGTAAGTATAGCAAGACTAAGGTTGAAACACAGCAAGCAGGGAGAGGGGCAAAAGAGGAATTTGCTATTTAGTGCTAGGGCGACCATATCTCCCTGTCCCAAATACGGCACAGGGAGATATGCAGGGGAGAGGCAGGCTCCTCCCAGCTCCACCAAGCCCCGGAGAGCAAGGAAGAAGGCAGCAGCCCCCAGCATTCCCCAGGGAAGCGGCAGCCCCCAATGCTCCTCGGGAGCCTGGGAAAGCAGCAGCTCCCACCACTCCCTGGGAGTCCCAGGGAAGCAGCAGCTGCCCACACTTCCCCAAGGCTTGGGGAAGTGACCTAGTGCTTTCTCTCCAGCCATCAGGTGCACAGCTGCTGGTAGAAAAGGTCAGTGGAGGGAGGGCCCAAACACAGGACAACTAGTCCCTTTTAAAAAATAAATAGGGAGGCCTTTTTGGCCTCCCAAATACAGGACCGTCACACCAAATACAGGACAGATGGTCATCCTATTTCGTGCAGACTTCATATAGACCAGGGATATATAAAGAGGCATAATTTCGTAAGGAGGGGGTGTAGTATGATTGGCTGCTGGGTCTCAGGCTCATCCATTTCATTAAAAATGTTGAAATGTTACTCTTTTTATGTAGGTATATTCATATTTATATACTAATTAATAATATTTTTATATTCTACGCACATTTTTTACAGATGCCAAAAGGTTGTTTTTTTTCCCCTCATATGAACATAACAAAAATTCCCATCAGTTTGGATTACATTAGACAGGTTGGGAGGGCCCTGCTAATTGCAGGGATGAAAAGCGGAGCCCAATATAAGAAGTTTGCTCACCCTTGATATAGACTAGTGGTTTCTAACCTTTCCAGTACAATGGTACTCTTTAATGAGACAAAATTCCATAGCATAACCGCTTTTCTCAGCTGAATCTATTGCTTGTAAATGTCACATATACTATGGTTACAGTCTTAGGAGGTCTGCAATGTAGCAGTGCATACAACAAGCTAAACACGGACCAAATGGGATGTTGAGTAATTGAGTAACCAGTGAAATGTTTGATTTCTTGCGGGGTGGAAATGCAGGTCCAAACAGCAGACTCCCATTCCTGCCAGCCTGCTGGAAATGGCACATGGCATTTAAACTGCATCCCAGCTCCAACATTCTCTCACCCTCCTTTTCTCCCAACTTACCACAGCCAGGAGGGGGAGTGGGCTCCCTGCTAGCCCACTGGCTGGGAAACAGCACTTCAGCTGCCTTCTGATGCAAATAAGCTCCTGTGGGTCCAGCATTTTACCTCAACAGCAGCTCTGCAAAGAGCCACCTTGGGGGAAAACGGACCAAACCCTCTCGAAGAGCTCTGCAAAGAGCCACAGCGAGAGGAAATTGATGAAATTTCATGGCACACTTGGACAGTTCTCACTGCACACCAGTAGAAAACCAATGATATAGACCATAAACATTAACTTCATTTTAAGAGGAAATTACCAAAAATGTGGAAGGAAGAGAAAAGAATTAGAATATTAGGGTGGAAAGGGAGACAAAAGGATAGAAGGAAAGTGGGGAACGGAGACAGATCTGAACATCATTCCTTTCAAGGAACAGAGCAGAGCTGCTGTTCAGTTACACCATGAGATACTGAGCCTAAGCACCCACAAAGCAATCTTCACTTACCCAGCAGGTTTCTTCCAGAGGTCTCAAGGAACTCTGCACATCTCCAACTCTGCTACAGACAGGAAGACCGAGGGGAGCAGAACTGACACAAAAAGCTGCACAGTGGCAGAGAGACAGCCCTGTTAGTCTGTATTCTGTCAAAGCAAAAAAGCGGTCCAGTAGCACTTTAAAGTCTAACAGAATAATTTATTAGGTGATGAGCTTTCGTGGGACAGACCCACCTCTTCAGACCAGAGCCATTCCAGAACAGACTCAATGTATAAAGCACAGCGGTCCAAAAATTGCACTCACGGTTGGCAAATCAGAAGAGCAGAGGGGCGGGTGTGTGGGGCGGGGAAGTTAAGAGTTAGATGAAACATCAACGTACCTAAAAGAGTCCCTGTAATGTTTCCCGGCAGGGCCTCGCCCCGCGTAGCTCATAAAACGCCCCCTGTCTGAGCTACGCCCCCGCCCGTCCTTCGCAGCCCGATGAGAAAACCCTGGCGTGACAGAAACGCCGCCGGGACTAAGGACAGACCCAGGGCATCACGACAACACCGAAGTCAGACCTGTGTGACCGCCTCCCCGAGCCTCACCTCGGGAGCTGGGGCTCCGTACACGCAGCGTGTCACTTGCACCCGCACCCCGCGGAGGGGAGGTGCTGCACCCCACCCTGCAGCTCCCGCGATCGCCTCCTCCGAGGCCCGCCCCGCACCCGGAATCCCCGCCCGTAGCGGAGCCGGGAGAGGGCACCACGACCCCTGTTACCTGAAGCCGGCGCGCGCGGGGCAAAGGAGGCGGGTACTGCCGGCTGATTCCTCTTTCCCGCGCGCGCCGCAGCTGCCCGCCCTCAGCGCGCATGCGCGCGGCGGAGGCCGGTCGGGATGAGGGGCTGGGCGGGGCGCGGCGCGGCCGGGCCGCGACAGTCTCACGCGCGGGGGACATTGCGGGGTGGCAGCGCCACCTGCTGGGCAGCGCCGCGCGGTCCAGCCTCTGCCTCCCCGGGCCCTGAACCCGGGCTACGAGGGGGAGGGGCTGTAGGGTTGCCCTGGCAACTTTCTAAGGGCACAAAGTAACACCTTTGCCCCGCCCCTTTCGGAGGCCACGCCCCCTCCCGTCCTCCTTTCCCCGCCCCTTTGCGTCCCGCTGGCTGTAGGAGGAGGTGTTCTGGGTGTGCAAGGCCCAGATGGCAAGAAGTAGCTGGTGGGTCCCTGCAGCTCCTAAGGGCAAGGGCAGGGAGACTCCCTACATATCTTATGCCCCCCGCCCCCGACGCAGCGCCTTTGCAACTCCCATTGGTTGTGGTCCCCAGGCAATGGGCGCTGCAGAGCCAGTAGGCAGGGTAGGACAACACACACAGCTGCCCTAGGGCATCCTGCCTCCCAAGCCTAGGGGCTGCAGGATCCTGACAGATACTTCCTGTGAGCTACCTTAGCCCTGCTGTGCTACTAACTGGACTTCTAACAGTGCGGGCTGTAGTGATGATCAGAGCCATCAGGCATCAGGAACTGTAATGTACAGAAGCCTGTGGGGGAACACTTCAATCTCCCTGGACAGTCAGTGGCAGATTTAAGGGTGACAGTTCTGAAAAAAAAAATTTCAAAAATCAAATGGAGAGAGAAATCTCTGAGCTGCAATTTATTTGCAAATTTGACTCAATTAACCATGGATTAAACAGAGACTGGGAGTGGCTCACAGTTTACAAAGTCAGCTTCTCTGCTCTGGGTGCTCATATCTCCCCATTAGATTCTGACAAAGGCTCACATCCCCCTGTCTGATCTGACTTGTTTTTTTCCTCTTTTGATAAGTACTGTTGATAGTAACAGAGAGGAAGCCGTGCTAGTCTGTACGCTATCAAAACAAAACGCAGTCAAGTAGCACTTTAAAGACTAGCAAAACAGTTTATTAGGTGAGCTTTTGTGGGACAGACCCACTTCTTCGGACCAGAACAGACTCAATCTTTAAGGCATAGAGAACCAAAAACAGTAAGCAAGGAGGACAAATCAGAAAAAGATAATCAAGGTGAGCAAATCAGAGAGTGGAGGGGTGGGTGGAGGAGGTCAAGAATTAGATTAAGGCAAGTATGCAGACGAGCCTCTATAGTGACTCAGAAAGTTCCCATCCGGGTTTAAACCACGTGTTAATGAGCCGAATTTGAATATAAAAGCCAGCTCGTCTGTTTCTCTTTGAAGAACGGTGCGAAAGTTCTTTTTCAGTAACACACGTACCTGGTTTGTGGATCTGGAGTGTTTTGATGTCTGTTTTATGTCCATTAACCTTTTGTCTAAGGGAGTTAGAAGTCTGTCCAATATACAAAGCATCTGGGCATTGTTGGCACATGATGGCATATATGATGTTAGTAAAGGAACATGAGAAAGTGCCCGTGATTCTGTGAGTAACCTGCTTAGGTCCAGTGATGGTATCTCCGGAGAAGATATGTGGACAAAGGTGGCAGCGGGCTTTGTTGGAAGGAAAGGTTCCAGGACTGGTATTTGTAGGGTAGACTGTGGCTGTTAGTGAGGATCCTCATGAGGTTGGGAGGTTGTCTGTGGGAGAGAACAGGCATGTCACCCAGGGCCTTCTGGAGTGTGGCATCCTGATTAAGGATAGGTTGTAGGTCTTTAATAATTCGTTGCAGTGGTCCGAGTTGGGGGCTGTAGGTGATGACCAGTGGTGTTCTGTTCTTGGCTTTTTTGGGCCGATCTTGGAGTAGCACTGGGCCATTTCCACCTTGCTGAATAGACCTTGTCAGCTCTGGCCCTCACTCTTTCTGGGACCCCACTCTTTAAATACCCCTCTGAAACCACAGCCCCCCCACCCCACCATAGAAACCGCTATCCTTCTCTACATGCCTCCAGCTTCCATCCAGGGCATACTACACAATCCATTGTATACAGCAAGGCACTAAGGTATAACCATTTTTGCTCTGATCCATCAGACAGAGACGAACATCTACAAGACCTTTACCAAGCTTTCCTCAAACTACAATACCCTCCTAAGGAAGTGAGGAAACAGATTGATAGAGCCAGATGGGTACCCAGAAGCCACCTGCTACAAGACAGGCCTCACAAGGAAAACAAGAGAACACCACTGACCATAACATACAGCTCCCACGTAAGGCTTCTCCAGCGCCTCATCAGTGATCTGCAACCCATCCTGAACAATGCTCTTTCACTCTCACAGACCTTGGGAGGCAGGCCTGTCTTGGCCCACAGACAGCCTGCTAACCTTAAACAAATCCTCACCAGCCACTACAAATCACAAATCAGTGACTCTAGGCCTGGAACCAGCCCCTGCAACAGTCCTCGCTGCCAGCTCTGCTCACATATCTACACCAGTGACATCATCACAGGACCTAACACCAACTATACCATCAGGGGCTCCTTTACCTGCACATCTACTAATATAATATATGCCACCATGTGCCAGCAATGCCCCACTGCAATTTACATTGGCAAAACTGGACAGTCTGTCTGTAAAAGAATAAATGGACATAAATCAGACATCATGAATGATAATGTACAGAAGCCTGTGGGGGAACACTTCAATCTCCCTGGACACTCAATGGCAGATTTAAGGGTGACAGTTCTGAAACAAAAAAATTTCAAAAAAATCAAATGGAGAGAGAAATCTCTGAGGTGCAATTTATTGGCAAATTTGACTCCATTAACCATGGATTAAACAGAGACTGGGAGTGGCTCACAGCTTACAAAATCAGCTTCTCTGCTCTGAGTGCTATCATCTCCCCATTAGACTGACAAAGGCTCACATCCCTCGTCTGATCTGACTTGTTTTTTCCTCTTTTGATGAGTACCGTTGATACTGGGCCATTTCCACCTTGCTGAATAGACCTTGTCAGCTCTGGCCCTCCCTCTTACTGGGACCCCACTCATAGAATCATAGAACAATAGAGGTGGAAGAGACCTAAAAAAGCCATCGAGTCCAGCCCCCTGCCCTACGCAGGACCGAACCCATTAGATCAGCCCAACCAGGGCTTTGTCGAGGCAAGGCTTAAACACCTCCAGGGATGGAGACTCCACTACTTCCCTGGGTAGACCATTCCAGTGCTTCACCACCCTCCTAGTGAAAAAGATTTTCCTAATGTTCAACCTGGACCTTCCCAACTGCAACTTGAGACCATTGTTCCATGTTCTGCCATCCATGACCACTGTGAACAGCCTCTCTCCAGCCTCTTTGCAACCTTCCTTCAGTAAGTTGAAGGCTGTTATCAAGTCTCCCCTCAGTCTTCTACTAAATAGCCCCAGTTCCCTCAACCTTTCTTCATAAGTCATATGCTCCAGCCCCCTAATTATTTTGGTTGCTCTCTGTTGGACCCTTTCCAGTGTATCCACATCCTTCCTATAATTGGGGGCCCAGAACTGGACACAGTACTCCAGATGCGGCCTCACCAAAGCCGCATAAAGAGTAATAATCACTTCTTTGGATCTGCTGGCAATGTTCCCCTTGATACAACCTAATATGCAATTAGCTTGCTTGGCTACAACAGCACACTGTTGACTCATGTCCAGCTTCTTGTCCACTAGAACTCCCAGGTCCTTTTCTGCAGAACTACTACTGAGCCAGTTGGACTCCTCTGAAACCACCCACCCACTCATGTATCTGATGAAGTGGGTCTTTGCCCACGAAAGCTTATGCTCCAAAATATCTGTTCGTCTATAAGGTGCCACAAGACTTCTTGTTGTTTTTGATGCCTGGTCACTTTGGGGTTGCATTGTGTGTGTAGTGGTGTGGAAGGGCGGGGGGTGGGGAGGTCAGTGCAGAGGGAAGATGTTTAGTTAAGGATGTAGGGCAGTGGTTCCCAAACTTTTTGGTATCATGACCCCCTTTTGATTTTTGACAAACCCTTATACCCCCACGCCTCTTCTTTACCACCATCCAACCCCCCCAACCAAAAATTCAATTAATAATTTAAAATAAACATGAGCTTGATATAAAAATGTTATTTAAAATTAAAAATAAGCACAAATAGTTTTTCTTGGCCCCATGCCAGCCTCCAGAGCTGCCCACCCGCCTGAAACCTGCACTGCCAGAACCACCCGCCCAAGTCCCACACCGCTGGGGCAAGCCACCCACTCACCTGCCAGGGCCAGCCACCCACCTGTCCGCCAGCTGCCTAAGACCCACGCTGCCATCACCAGCCCCCCACCCCCACCCCCGCCACCCAAGCCCCATGCTGCTCCAGCCAGCTGCCTGCCTGCCCACCAGTCCAAGCTGCCCAAGTCCTGCTCTGCTGGGGTCAGCCGCCTGAGCCCGAGTCCTGTAAGCTGACTGGCTGCCCAAGCTGCACAAGCCCTGCAAGCCACCCACCGAAGCTCCTATGGTTGGGGTTAAGGGGTGCTTACATTTACAACACTGTGGGGATACGCATGGCTCCATGTCTCCGACCACTCCCAGGTACCATCCCCCCGTGTTGTAAATTTAAGCACCCATTAACCCCAACCATACAACCCCTCCTGCTCAGACCCCCACCCCGCTCATGCACCCCTCCCTCCCGCCCAGATCATTGTGGCAGTCACTCCACTGCCATATCATCCCAAACCCCAAGCCTACTCCTGCACCCTCCCTCCTGACCCCATATCCCCAGCTTGTTTCCAGAAGCCCCCTCCCACACACTGAACCCCTCATTTTTGACCCCACCCCAGAGCCTATAAGGGCCAGAAAATTACACCAGAACCCCCTGGGCTTTGGAGCTGGTCTGCAAGGGAATAAGGAGAAAGTAGGGATTTTTCCCTCCCCCCCCGCTTCTCAGCAGGGGCCACATCAGTGGTTTTATTTTTCATCTCAATTCAGGGGCCCTCCACTGACTTTTCTGTGGGTCAAAAGTTCCCTGACCCTGCCAGTGGCTGATAGAGGCTTTTGTTTAACTGACAGAAGTGGAATGCTGGACTTTGGGTTTCCATTCCTGGCTTTGGGAGCACTGTGTGGTCCTGTGACAAGACTGGACAAGCTTCCTGCAATACACACCCTGGACAAGATTAAAATTATATATCATGATAGTTCAGGGATCGTATGCAATTCTGTAGACCAGCGTTTCCCAAACTTTATATAGTGGGGGACCTGGTTTTTTTCACTACTTTTTTTGCAGCCCAAAACTAAAAATACATAGAAAAGAATGAAAAATGAATAAATTCACTGTTTATTTATTCACCATAATAGTACATAGCTATAATTTGTGTATTTTCTAAGGAACCATTTTTTTTTTCGCCCAAGGAGCGGTACTGGGCCATGGACCACATTTTGGGAAATGCTGCTGTAGGCAAAATATAGTATTTTACCATTTGTATAAGCATGTAGCAGATCAGAGCCCTTTTGGGAGAGGAATATATTGAAGAGACAGTCTTATATGATTTCCTTATAAGATCTGTATGCTTCTGTTTCACCTTGTCTGCCACCCTCCATGATTAGCAGGAAGGGCCTGTGGCATTGGTAGATATATATCTGTGAAGTGCGTAGCCTCCAGTGTTAGAGAAGGAGACCATAACTTATGGTCATCTCTCTGTCTTAGAACATGATTTTATTACAGTGGTTGATATAAAATCTTGCTTCTTGTCTGCAATGCAAACTAAATTGTATAAGGTTATTTTATTTCATTAGTAACTATGTAACCCCTTCTAAAATGTAACCCAGGTCTGAAATTAGAGCTCTTACAAGTAACTTTGAGGGTGAAAGATGCATGCGTAGCTAAGGATAAAGGTGAAAGTTATTACGAAGTGTCCAGATGGTCAAGAATTGAGAAACTTGGAGATGATAATGAGAAAACATCCAGCATGCCCAAGGCAAAATGAATTAGCGGAATGGACAACCTTGGAGACAGGCAGATACTTCCAAACATGAGATAAATAATGATGAGAAGCCTGATAACCAAAGGATAACTGGAGAAGTCAGGCTAACACCAACTAAGGATTGAATAGTGCAGCATGACACTGCAAAACCCATCAGCTCAAAGGGGAATTTTGAAATATGAAGATGGGGTGTTTTGTCCTGGAGCTGTATGGGTGCAGTCCTGTGGTGCCTTGGAGCATCAGATCATGATTTGTCAGTTTTCACTGCAGTTTTTTTTTCCCTCTGTACGTATGTCACGCTGTATTGGAAATTAAATTGATCGGAAATGGGTCTGTCCCATGAAAGCTCATCACTGAATAAATCATTTTGTTAGTCTTTAAAGTGCTACATTTCTGCTGCTTTGCTTTGTTGGAGCACAGACTAACACGGCTACTCCTCTGTTACTAGGACTCAGCTCCTCACTCGTGTGCAATGTAACTGGCCACTAGACTGACTTGAGCCATGACAGACGGGTGAATGTAAGACCATCTGAAGGATCTTTGTGAATGAATTAACACTTGTTACTTTTCATATTGTATTTTCAATAAACCCAGCATATTGCCTTTTCTCCCCCCGCAGAAAAAAAGATCCCATATGCTTCTTGTAAGCCTAATAATTCCATGTGATCAGAGAGAACACAGACCCCCCCAGGAACTAAGATGAGTGGAGGAGTGAGGTGGGGTTAGACAGTCACTCCAGGTGTAACATTTCCAGAGAGCCAGCACTGACAGGAGAGTCTTGCATACACACTTCTTCAAACTGGACTCTCCAAGGATGAAGAAAGGAGGACTTTTGTTTGAATAGTTTGAATTCAAAGTAGTATATGGACATCCTTCTGATCCAGCTGATGGATAAGACCCTCTATCCAAGCCACAGGCCTATGAAATCAGGGCTGAAGACCTGGGAGTTTAGAATGAGCATCCTTTGCTAGACCACAGAGTGGGAAATCAGAGAGGCAGATGCCCCGAATCATGCAAGTACCAACACCTTTGTTTAGAAAAAAAAATCTGATATTGAACCTGTGACTTCTGAACTAAAAAAGTTGGGTCTGTTAGCATGGAAGCAGAGTCAAACATCTATATGTGGTTTAACTGCTAAAGAGAGACAAGAACTATGCTGTTAGTATGGATCACAGAAAGGGTGAATGTTAAAATGAAGACAGAGCTATTAAGCATGTTCTTATTTAAAACAAAAGTAGTTTATTGACCAGTTAAAAGTTTTCATTTGACAGAAAACCAGAACGTGCTTTTTACAAAAAAATACATCTATTTACTTTAACAAGTAAACTTGCTTCCATTTACCTGCTGTTCCTCAAAATTTAAATGTACAGTATAAATTTTTACTTTTCAATATAGACATTGTATTTTACCATTCATCTATAATAAACAACTATAGAAGTAACTGCACAAAAACAATGATAAAATAAATAGTGACAGACAAAATAAAAAATTGCACACCGGTTTATCAAAAAGACTTAGGCATATGAAAATTGTTATATTTCATCTACCTGTTCAAAGTAAATATTAAATTCAGTCATTAGAAGCACAATAGTATTTCATTATCCCTACTAGCATAATACTAGATCAGGTATTCAAGATACTCTTAGGCTAAACAGACTAGCAAAGTACAACTAAAGGAATGCAACTTAAAACAAAAAACGTATGTTGGTAGAGAGATGTTTCACATTAATGTTTCTAATTTTAACTGGATGTTTTCATGATTGTTTTTTAAAGATTTTCACTGAAACAGTTGTGTTTTTTTTTTTTTTTTGATCATTAGTTGACAGTGAACACCTCTGTTGGCTGGGAAAAACATGGCTGGAAGGAACATACCATCACTATCCCCATATTTCTCCTCAAGATTTAAACTTAAACATTCTCCCATTTTGCAGACATGAAAGCACTGTGCTAATGCAGGAGAACCAGGAAAATAAAAATACTAGGGGAAAAAAAGACTAGACCATTTTCTTTGTCCATAAAAAGATGTGCAAAATTTAAAATCACATAGTGAGAGTAAATTAGGTTAAGTTTTCAGTTTTAATAAACTAATTGGTCATTAACACCATAAGGCAGGCAATTTGTTTGCCTTTAAAAGAATGTTTAACTTAATGCCCATTTAATTACATAATTCCCATGAGTACCCAACTGTACTCTTATAGGATGATGCATTATGGTATTTTCATGGGAAGTTAAATCAGGGGACAGATTATATTAGTGTAATTTCAATAAAACCTAACACTCAGGTTTCTACAACACTCAGCAATCAATATTGCAACACTTCAGTGTTATGAGGTTTCTTCCTTTTTCAGCCCATACCTTAAATCTCTATCATGTATTTACCCGCAGCACAAAACCACTGTACAATTTAACATGATTGGCAGTCTTCACTCAAGGGGGTAGTATTAAAATGGTAGTATTTCAGTTCAATATTGAGGTGCATTGGCAGACCAATGAATAAGTTCACACAGCACATACCAAAATTATGCCTGGTTTTAGTTACTACTACTGCAGTATGTTCCCAAGTGGTATAAGCATTTGCAATTCAAACTGACTTCGGTGGAAATTACTGGTATTAGCATTTATTGGGAACAGAACATTGCTAAACAAAAAACCCCGTGTTACTACCAGGTGCCATACCATGGCTACATTTTAATCACAAGTAAAGGCAAACTCAAAGAAGTTCGTGTTTCATTATTGTTAAAGTAGAATACTGATATTTTAAAAACTATGCTATTGCGATTTGTTTATAGAGGGGGATCAGAGAGGGTAAGTTTAGTTTGCTGCCTTTATTTTGGGGGGACTGTACACTTATGGATCACTGAGAATATCAAAGTTAAAAGCAAAATGAAAAGCTCTGTAAAAACTGTTTCAGAATCCAAAATAATAGAAAACATTTTCACATTTAATTACAAACATTTATATTTTAAAACAAAATTCTTAAGTTAGGTACATCCACAGCCTGTCCATGTTAACTGTTCCTTTAAGCAGAAAGTTAAAGGTACATGATAAAGTACCCACAGCATCTGTGATACCTGAATGCATACAGTATATATTTTACACTGGGTTTAAGATTTTTTTTTTTTTTTTATAATGAAATTACTCAAACACAAAACCAAAAATCAGTCTTTACAATTTGGAAACCAAACAACATAGTGGAAGAGTCAGCAAGTATCTAAATGTCTTAAGTAAAGGATACTAAGTACTGGTGATTTCATGCATTTGTTCCACAACTTGTCCTAAAATTTCATCAACTACATCAATATCATAATTTACTTGCTGCAAATCTAGATCAGGCATAATTATAGCCAGCAGCTGTCCGACGTTAACTCGGAGGGATCGTAGTTTGAGGCTGTAGGGAAATAACGATCACATTAAGGAAGGATTTTTTACATACAGTGCAAATAAACTCAGATTACAGTCCACAACATTTTATATTGAAGTTTATGAACAGTCTGACTGCCTTACTAAAAAGAGAAGTTTCTGCAAATCTGAGTTTTACAAAGAAGCATATCAGCCAATATAAAATAGGTAACTTTTAAAATTAAATGTCCTCATTCAAGTTGCTTAAGACAAGAAGCTAGCTGGACCAGTTTTTCCCAAGGGTTAAGCAACAGTTCCTGAGCTGGAGGATTACATGCTCATTAGCTGGGTCTACGCATGCCCCTTCCTTTCTAAAGGGGCACGTTAATCAGCAGGTTTGAATTATGCTAATGAGGCACAATGAATATGCAGCGCCTCATTAGCATATCAGCAGCCACAGCAATTCAAAAGTGTGGCTTTTCGAATCACATGCCATCCGTGGAGATGGGACCCTCCGAAAGGACCCCCCCACCAGTTTTCGAAAGCTCTTCTTCCTATCTGGTGATCGGAAGTAGGGCTTTTGAAAACTGAGGGGGGGGTCCTTTTGGAAGGTCCCATCTCCACAGGCGGCACGCGATTCGAAAAGCCGCACATTCGAATTGCCGCTGCCGCCATTATGCTAATGAGGCATTGCATATTCATTGCAGCACCTCATTAGCATACTTCGAACCTGCTCATTAACATGCCCCTTTCTAAAGGAAAGGGCACATGTAGACCCAGCCATTCTGTTTTAAATGAACACTCAGGGCAGAACTTGGTTCTATCCTCATCACCACCACAGAAAAGAAGCTCTTTTGAAGCAAGATGAAAGACTTTGGGTATCACAAACCCAAGTATTGACCCACACATCTCACTTAGATATCCATTTTGCTTTCTCAAAACAAAGTACTAAAAATTGGAAGGACATGCAAACACATAATAGGGCTGGACACACATGGGCCCCAGTGTGAGGTACACGTTAAAAGCCACCTTTACAGAGAAGAAAAGGAAAAAAATACTAGTAGCGAAGTAATTTATCCAGGAGCTCTCTCAAATAAAGCTACGTGTATAGACAAGTTTAGGTTTATTTTACCATTTACTCTACGGTTACTTCCCTGCTTCAGCCTCTTCCTTACTTTCCTTTTCTCCTCTTCTTGTTTATTATTTTTGCTTTCTTTCCTGTGCTCATCTTCTCCACCAACTCCTCTCTGTTGGCCAAAATGTTACTTCCAACTCAGTCATCATTCTTTTTAGATCTCTTCGCTATGCCTGCATTTCCTTCCAGATTGGCAGTAGCTGACATCCATGCTGCTATGTTCCAGCATGATTTGTGGGTGAACACAAATTCAAATACCCGCAAGTATTCCAGGGAGCAGCATGTGTATTAAAGCTGGATGCCAACAGTGAAGGAAATGCTGGCTGACAGAGAAACGATAATGATGAGCAAAAGCAGAGCTCCAGCTCAAATTTAACGCTAGAAATCTGGCTAGCAATGACAACTCTGCACAGACTTGTATAACTTATAATTTGCAGTAACATTTGAGGAATGGTGTCAGTAAACCATAACAAAGAACATTTAAGGCCTGGTTGACACTAAGGAATTACATCAATACAGAGAAGTTGATCTAATTTTGTTAAGCATGTACACTATTGTTTTGCTACTGCCAATCTATAACTTCGCCTGCATGTGTGTGAGCGTGAGAGAGAGAGAGAGAGAGAGAAACGTAGACTGATGTAGTTCAGTTGACAGTGGTCCTGTAGATACTGCATTGCTTACATCACCTGTTGCCCCCTTTACAACCTGAACCCTGTTGCCCCTGCATGGGACTAGTCAATGCCATTATCCCTAGCCATACCACCACTGCATGGGGCCAGTTAGCTCACACAGGGTAGGCTACTCAACACCATCAGCCCAAGCCTGGCCAGCCTACACCATCAGTATGAGGCAGGCTGCTCATTGTAAATCCCAGCCCTGTCACCCCCATGAGGGGCCAGCCACTGGCTGGCCACGCTATCCAGCCTTGCCCTTTTGCCTCTGCACTGTGCAGGATGCCTGCAATTGCCTTAGCCCTGCTGCCACCCAATGGGTCTGGCCAGTGCCATCAACCCTAAAACCACTGGCTGGCAGGCATTCATAAACCCTACCCCCATATGGGGTAGGCTAGTACCACCTGGGCCAACTGACATTGGACTGACTCAGCCCTGCTGCCACCAGCTGACTGCCACCAGCCCCAGGACAGCGGATTGCCCATTCAGCCCTGCAACAGGGGCCATGGCTTGGGCTGTGAGCTCCACACCAGCTGTCAGTTGTGTGCTGGGCAAGGTTCTGGCTGTCACCCTTGCAATATCCCCACTTAAGTGTGCCTGGCGAGTATGCCTATCATTAGCACAAGGAGATTAGTGTGGACATAAAGAGCTGATTTAGTTACTGTAGTGGCTGTAGGTCAATCTACATCATGTTGACTTAATTTTGTAGTTTAGATATGTGTTGATATATATTTGGAGTAAAAGCTCCTCAGAAAATGGATAATGTCTTGTGTGTGTTGTACAGTTGTAAGTAAGCTGTCAGGCTCCCATAAAGAGTCACTATTCTACTTGGATAAAGAAAAACCTTATTTCTTGAATTTTTATTTTATTTTTTTCAAGTATTCTCAGACAAAACTACACATTTAGATTTTTTTTTTTTTAAACACCTGCAATCTGGACACATAAATTAATCTGAAATATTTTCTTGGAAGATAAAGTGTGAATGTTAGCAGGGAAAGGAGGGGCACAAGACTCAAAAGCAATGAAAGGTTACAGAACCATGAACTTTGACAAGGTTTGAGGGTACAAACCAGATGGTTGGTTATTCCAGGCAAATTTCCGGTCTAAAAGTAAGAAAATCGATACCTTTCTTCATCAGAATAACTGAGAGGATCTTCAATGTTACTTGTAGAATCATTTGCATGTGCTACCGCTTGAGGAATTGTAGCTTTTAACTGTGCAACTTCTCTTTTAAGCTCTTCGCACTGAAAACCAATTTGAGTTTTTTCCATTTCCAGTAGTTCAATCTGAGATAGGCAAAAATCAAAGTTAGTTAATTTTATACTTCTGAAGTCAAGGCAGAGTAATTTAAAAAAAACCCAATATGATTTAAATCATTGGCTCAGATAATGATCAAAATCACTTGATTTTTAAAAGAAGCTTACTGACACATTAAAAATCTAATTTGCAGTTGTTTTACTGCAGAAGATTATAATTTTAAACTAAACTATGTTTTTTAAAATGTCCCTACTGATTGGGTATCATCTGTATTTTACAAATATGTTACAGAAAACCAAAATATTTAAAAAAGACCCACTTCACCATGCATCTGACAAATTGGGTCTATGCCCATGAAAGCTTATGCTTCAATAAATCTTTTAGTACATTAGGTGCCACAGGACTTCTAGTTGTTTTTGAAAAATCTCTATTCCTGCAAACACTTGAGCAGGCACAAAATTATTCTGACAAATATCAGATTTGTGTCAACGTCACTACTCATTAGCTTGAAACCAATGTGTGTACACACAAGCGTTTGCAGTATCACAGGTTAAAATTGTAATTAAAGAACTTCCTGTCAAAGTCTCAGTTCAAAACAAAAATACTTCAATATTAACAATAATTAGATTTTTCAATATATTAGTGAAAAACACTTTACATATACCAAAATATTCAAAAATAAAAGCCTGAAGTTAGGCACGTAAATCTAATGTAGACGAACACTTTGATTTTCAAAACCACTTCACTTATTTAGGAGCACAGTTCCCATTGACTTCACACCGCAAAGGCTGGTGGCTAAGCATAAACTAGTTAAAATATTGCAGCTTTTTTACTCTGTGAAAAATCAAGATATCAGAAAGTGATGTTGAATGAAGATTCTGTATTTGAGTGTGTGGTGTTTTCAGAGTACGGGTGTTAAGGCTTGACCACTTCTCCGGCCAGATGAACATTTTAAATACAAAACTTGCAAGGGGGCAATCTGAAATTCACTGAACAATTAGAAAGCTAAAATAATACACAAAAAAATCCACATTAGCAACTTAGTTCTAGAAGAGAAGAAATAACTAGCAACATTTAGAGAACTTGTCTTTTATCCATCCTGTGTGAATTCCAAGAAAACTGTTCATTTCCAGAGTTAGCTGTCACTGTCCTGGTTTTAGCTAATACGTGATGAGCCAAAAAAAAAAAAAAATAGTATACCCAAATGGATCACATTCCACAACACCTACTTACATTAAAGGAGAGCAATTTTGTTTATTAAAAAACAATAGTTTCTTTCCAATATTAAGTTTTACTTTTCATATGAAATGCCAGATGGGGTGGATTAGACACCTCAGCTTTGGATGGCAGCTGATCTGGAAGGTAAACTCTGAATTAAAACCAAGTGAGATCAGCAAATTGGGACAGCAATCAGTGGATGACTTAGTTCTTAGATTTTTGCTGTGTTCTTTCAGTGCAAGTATGGAAAACATTTACTTCACAGAGTTTTTGGGAGAACAGTGACAAATTAGCAAAGCCGCGGGAACAGCAACCCAGAACCTATGTACACTTAGGGGTAGGTCTGGGGAGGTGCTGAGGAAGTGGCTAGAAATAAAACTGACAGCTTAAGGGTTTGCTGGCATCCCCCTAACCTGGAAAGGCACACTCTCTCCCATTTCCAGGTTAGGGGGATGCCAGCAAACCCTTCAGCTGTCAGTTTTATTTCTAACCTGGAACTGGAGATGGGAGACAGCGTGATTTTTTTTTTTTTTTTTTAAATTTCTTAACCTGGAAATGGAAGATACCATGCCTTTCCAAGAGGGGAAGGATGAAACAAAACGATTCAATAACTTACTGGGCATCACTCCAGTAAGGCAGACTCAGTCCTTGAAGGAGTTTTGGAGGTTAAGGTTTAGGTGTAAGGAAAAAATATCAGAAAGGAGGACAGGCACTTTAGGAGGAGAAGAAATGATAGGCATGATATTTATAACAAGACAAAAGTTTTAAAGAGTGATACTGTATTTATTTAACTTGTCCAAGCCTATGACTTGATTCTGCATGAGTTCTGTTTTCAGTATTGAAACTGATGGGACAAGGACTTCAAAAACCAAAATGGCAGAATATAGGTACTGAGTGTCAATAGTTAAGATGCTAACAGTACATGGAATTTTGGAGTGTTCGGAAGCGATAGTGACAATCAGACAATCAGAAATAGCATACCAAGTCCACTTTTCTTCATCCTAATTATGAAAGAGTTAATAAAAGCCAAAAAAAGGGGGGAGGGGCAAGGGGTGGTAATTATTCTGATGAACTGGCCCTTTTGGCTGACAGCACAGAGGAATTAGTAAACATCGCATCAGAGCAGGCATCTGTGTTTCAAGATCATGATTTGAAAGTAAACACAAAATACTGCAATTATGCAAGTAAGGAAGACTGGTAGAAGACCTATTGACCAAAGTTTCTTGAGAGAAGGTGAATCAGAAGAATCTCTATATGTGCGTAGTATATTTCATGCCATTGGACCAAAATCTGAAGAACTGAAAAGAACTCCCCAGTGTGCATGGATGGCAGTGGAAAAAGACAGGAATACTGTGGAAGCTGCAATTAAATTCAACTGAAAAAAGTGTTCTCTGCATTTGTCAATCCTTGCCAACTAAGAGCAGCAAGAATAACCAGTAGAAAATATAAAGAAAATGGCAGGCAAGGGGAGAGTTAACAGTGCATGTGGAACGGCAGAATTCAGGACTCCCGGTGATAGCAAAGAAAGCATGGGACAAAGGACAGAAGGAAAGGACATGAAGACAAAGGGCATGATGGACTGTCATTGAGAGAAGTTTAAAGAGAAGAGGACTGGAACTCTAAGACCTACAAAACCATGCTGTCGCTTGGAAGAATAGTTAAGAATCACAGGCACCTCTGAGCCCCTATAAATGGGGAAGGAAAAAGCTGAGAAGTAAATTTAGGAGATGCCAAAACAGACACCATTGCGACTACATCCTGCTTATTCACAAGAACAAATAATGAATTACACAAAAGCAATAGGAAGTCCTGTATATTTGTCCACCAGGGTGCCTCAAGCTTACTCAGAAGGGATCACTTCTAAAAGAGAAGAAAGTCAGTCTAAGCCAATTCCATTTTGATATCTTTTCTGGCTTTTTTATTAGTTGTGTTAGTTGAACATATCAAGGATAAATTTACTTATTGGAACTGGTGTGTTATTTTTTAATAATTTAGCAAAATATTCCTACTAGCACTTTTGGAATAGTAACTGTACATGAAAAATTAACAAAGTTATTCACACTCTTTGCAATTTACAGCAATCAAGATCTAACTTACTCATAGATGTCAGCTCAGGAGATAATCCTAATTTTTTTCCAATTCACTAATTTGCACCTGGATAATTATAATTTGTATGTGCAATTGCATTAACAAATTTTGACCCTGATCCTGCAGAGTACTCAATGTGGCTATTCTCTCTGCTCACAAGAAGCCCTGTTGATGCCATAAGAAGCTGTCTGGATAGAGCTCATTACAGGATAAGGGCCCAGATGAATCATTTTGCGGCTAGCTTTTCAAGAGAGGCCCTAAATTATTCACTTTACATTGCCATAAATCATATCAACAACCATACCTCACTTTTATATTGGTCTCTCTCGGTTTTGCATTTGTCCAGCTGTCTGAAGACATCATCAAGTTGCACAGCAATTTCATCTACCTCATTTTTATTTTCATTGTTAGTACACTTGCTACATTCAGTTTTTAAGTTCTGTAGAGTACTGCACTGTTCCTTTAACCTTTCTATCTCTGTTAAGGCCTGCTCATATAAAACAGCCACTTCTTCTGGCCTTTTCTCTTGAAAATTTTCTAGTTTGTCATCTGAGAATGTAATATCAGTCTCAGTTGATTGATGACACATTTCCTTTTTCACATATTTATCATACATTTCTAGTATCTTCTGCTCTAGAATTTTCATCTGTTTGGCTAACGTTTCACACTGTTTTCTGAAATTTTCTTTTTCTTGGTTTGCTACTTGCAGCTGATTTCTTAGTTCATTTAATTTGATGCTAAAATCCACAGAGGACATCTCAGAAGCATTACTGATTTCTTGTTGGCTTGTTTCCAAAGTTGATGTGGGTAATTGCATCTCTATATGATCTTCTACTTCTTCTTTTTTAACAACTAAGCATGGGATCTCAGTTTGAGTTGATGAAGTCCACTGCTCAGATTTAGCTTCTGAACTAGATGCACCACAAGATTCTTCTTTCTGTATGCTGTCTTGTTCCATGTTAGTATGTTCAGTTTTTACTATTGTAACATCACAGTCTACTGCAGGCTTTGGAGTACTACTTTCCTCTAAGATGATGACATCCTCATCATCATCATCCTCATCAACTTCAGTGTGATTGTCAAATGTGTGGTTATTTAATCGTGGTGTCTTTAAAGTAACAGGTGAACAACCAGAAATATTCCGTTTAAGGCTGTGACTGGAGAGAGGAGAAGAGAAAAAAAAAAAATCAGCTATTACGAACTACTTCGTTTATTCAAAATAATCTCTTACCTCAACTCTAATTTCAAATTTTGTGAGAATGCATATGAAAATTAAGTACAAATGTGCTGGCCTCCATTAGTGAGTCTAAATAATCATATGCACTTTTTAATTTCTGAAACTTCACGAGTTGTAAATCCTACCCTTTGGAGAACTTCTGAAAATTGGACACCGAGGCTATGGTTACACTACAGCAACCTGCTGACAGAAGTTACTGTCAGAAAAGATTTCCTGACAAAACTTCTGTCTGCAGAGTGTGGCTACACACAAAAACCAATCAGTGAGATCAATCTGCTCTGTAGACAAAGTGGCTGGACTGCCCGGCTGCTTGCTTGACAAAACAGACACCTCGAAGCACAACAGACAGGGCTTCCCATTGTTCGGGAGGCCCTGTCTGTCGAGAGAAGGCCCCCTCAGAGCGTCCACATGACTTTTTTTGTCAACAGCAGCCTCATGCCAGAACACATTGTGTGTGTGGACGTTCCACCAGCTTTGTCAGCAAAACTTGCTAAGCTTAACCATAGCCAGAGTGAAAGGACACTACACAGTGAATAGAAGAGGTCTTTCTGCCCATCAACTCTATTATAGTGACTACTGATTGTGCTTGATAGTTAAGAATATTAGGAGAGATCAAGTTTCAGGGCTGAACTGACTCAAAAGAATTAATCCAAGACCATTTGGGAAAATGGAAGCAACATCTTTAGTTAACTAATTCAGAATTGGAGGTAATTATTCAAAAGAAAGGTGTTCCTTGAGGGAATAAATGTCAGCAAAGAGGAGCACTTTCTGATTAGGAAGAATGCTATGTTAACGAAAAAACTACATTAATCAGGGTACATATCTATTTGTTGTACTTGTAAGTCAACCATTATTTTTATAGTAACCTACCAATTGATTTGTTTTCACACAATATACTGAAACAGACTTAAAAATGTTGGGTCAAAAGTGAAAATACAATAAAAAAGTTACCTGCTATGGATTTTACTGAGAAAATTATATTGGAAAGAGAGGCTAACAAACCAGTCTTTCCTCGGTAAAAGAAATAAGTAAGCAATCTTCCTCCTTCTTCGAAAAAGTCTTCCAACATTTGTTTTCATTTTTTCACACTGCATCTCAGACTGCAGCTGGGGGAGTCGCTTCCATTTGCACTAAACTTACATTAATGTCTGTCGAAAGCGCAAATCGAAATCGCACTTTGAGGGTTTACTGTACCAAAAGCCACATCAATTGCTATTATAGCTGCCACAGCCTGCCAATTGACATATTACAAACACCTTAAATATTTATGTCTTCAAATTATTTTTTCCTGAAATGAATGGACATTCACTTTGCATGTATTCACTAACCTTTTTTCAGGATCCAAATTAAGTGAAGATACTAATCTATTATTTGAGGTATTTATAGACCTTGCAATAGAAGTGTTTGACGTTTCTGTTAAGTGTGATCGTGGAACACCCTCCTTTCTAGTAACAGATAATGCATTTTTGATTGAAGAAACAGAAGGTGTTTTTAAATACATTTCATTATAAACCTGTAGAAAAAGCAACATGTTATTTGACTAAATACAGAATAAGACAACTGGGAGGCAGGAAGGGGTAACTGAAATCTAATTTTGGCAGAACTGTGTACCTTACTAAGTGCATAAGTTTACAGTGTGTCCCACCTCAGGACTGCCCTCACATACAACTGGAGTCCTGCCTCATGTTCAGCATCATGAAATGGGAAGGATGGCGGCTGTCACGAGACTGACTGAAAACCTCTGTCCCATTAGAAGAGACACTCCCCAAGCTGATGGTTACAGCTCAATGACCAAAATATTTTTCAAAAATGCCTTTTTTATTTAAAACACTATATTTATGGGTGATTGAACATAAGCACACTGTAAAACATGCCACCACTGTAATCATATCCAAAAGTTCTGTTTAACTGCTGTAAATTACACACTGAGTAAACACAAACTGTATAATGGAGTTTTGGAAATAAAGATTATAAACATCCTAGACTAGAAAAAGGTTCAAGTGGTTAATGGTTAAGACCTACTAAGGAAATAACTAAACTGAGCATCTTTATACATATGTTGTTAAAATTTCCCTATCTGCAGATACCATAAAGAACTGTGCCTACTAAAAGTAGGTAAAATATGCTTAAATACAGTTAAAAAGGAGTTTAGACAAAAATGTATACTTTAAAATGCTTAAGACTTACAAGACTACCTCTCTGTAACTACTGCAGCAAAGATTGCTTTGGATACCCTTAGACCATTCAGATGCCACTTTTGCAATCCCTGACTTGCAGCACGTTTGCTCAATCCAGCTGTGCTTTGCCACCCATAACAAAGTTTGTGTGTTGACTGAAAAGTAACTTACTAGGTGCTGGGGAAAGGGCAGAACAAGAAAAGGTGGAGGTGCTGGAATTAACTCTTGAAAAACTGCTGGCTTGCAGAATGATAGCCATCTGAATACTTTGGTGAAGGTGCAATATATTGTCTAGGGAGCTAGAGAGAGCTCTAAATAAACTTAGAGGTTGTAATTAATTTTCAAACACCCTGGAGCATACCAACATTCTTTGTATTGAGGGTTAATGGAATGTTACGCTTCAGGTCACAGGCTGACAGCTGTCAAGTCTCAGGTTAGAATTCCCCTTAATCCTGTCCCCACACATGGGCCAGGTGCATGCTGGCTGGTTCACTTTCCTGTGCCAGAAACTGGCCTCTGCCAGAGGCACAATGCTAAATAAAATCCTGATCCTGCCATGAGAATGACTCTTCTGGATGCTTTTTTCTTGTCCTAGGGCTCTGCATGGATTTATGTTAGCACATCTCATTGTAGAATTAGCACTTACAGGAAATACCACGCACACTGGGTCACACTGCATACTGCACCTCCTGCTGTACTGCTAACCCCTTGCATTTAAAAACAGGGAGATCTGATTTGCAAGTCAGGTCTGTAGAAGAACAAAACTTGGGTTCTGTTTGCTTTCTGGGTTCTGGTCCCTTAAGGTTTTCAGGTTAATTATTTTTCTCTACAACTATAAAGGCAAAATTAATATATATAATATACATTAATTTAGCTTTTATAGTTGCAGAGAAAAAAAAAATTAACCTGAAAACCTTAAGGGACCAGAACCCAGAAAGCAAACAGAACCCAAGTTTTGTTCTTCTACAGACCTGACTTACAAATCAGATCTCCCTGTTTTTGGAAAAAAAATATATATTAATTTAGCCTTCATAGCTGTAAAGAAAAAATTAATAAAACTAATATGTATAGTGTGACTAATTGCAATTTATTTTGTTAATCACTTGATAGCCCTAAAATAGTTTTCTGCTCTATTGCAAGACTCAGAAAGCCCCATGCTTATACTGCTATTTGCACTCAGTGGTCCCAAATGAGGGATTTTGCTGGACCAGAGCATTTAATGCCTTTTCCCACTGGGCCGCCCCTGTTGTCATGCTGCAGCTCACTGCTGCAACACAGCAGTTGGGGGATGCTGGTTCCTCGTCCCTTTCCTGGTAGGACAATCAGCTTAGCCTGCCCTCCTGCCCCAGCCCTCTGGTCCAGGAGCATCCCTCACCCTGCCAGACAAGGGATGTTACTGGACCAGAGAATGCAGTCTTTTGGAGCTGTAAGCTGTATAAAAAACAAAAAGTAGTGGAACGTAGACAAAACATTCATTAGGAAGCTCAGTTAAAAGTAAATCCTTCAAGCTCAACATAAGCCTTCTTCTTTGGTTACAAGGACATGATACCTATTAACTCAGCACAAGCACATCCACCAATAGCGCACCCTTCCAGATCAAAACCCTCCTCAGGAAGAGGAAAAGCTCCCTTTGGACAGAAAGTCCTGTCTATTTGTTGGATCAGAAAGAAGGCCCTATGTCAGTTTAAAGTCCAGAAGCCCTTTGTTTGCAGGTCGCCAGAGAATTCAGTTTGAACCAGGATATTCAACCCTGTACAGGTGGTGTTGCTTTTCAAGAGGTGTGTTACAACAGGAGTTAATGTATCTAAGCACCCCTCACTATTTAGGAAGGCCGTAGTGTCCCATCCCTACAGTTACCATATTAAAATAGAGGACACCCCTGAGAGGCTGTGTGTTTATCAATATGTACTAACTCAACTTGTACCCATGTGTTATAGTATATGTAGTACATTAGTACAATGTGAGGTAGTACATACTGATAAATACACAGTCTCAGGGGTGTCCTCTTTTTGAAAGAGGAGATATGGTAACCCAACCCACCCTCATGAAATTACATACAATCCCTGGCCCACAATTATACCTAAACTTAATAGAGACAGCTAAATATAATCCACTGTTTGTCCAGGGGACTGCAGGAAACTGCCACGTATGCCACACTGGGCACCTCTTCCCACTTCTGGGACTGCAGTGACTCCTTTTCTCTCTCCTTCAATTTTCAAGAGCAGGCTACAGAAGACTACAGATACATTGGGCTAACACTGCAGGGGGTGAAAGTAATCTTTTTGTCACTGAAATACATAGTGCTTTTTTAAATAAAAAGCTGGACCTGGTTTTTTAACTAGTAAATCCTCAGAATTAAAAAAAGTACTGTAAATTAGCTTGAGAGGTAAGCAAACACAACAAGAAAGATGTAAGCCTGAAGACTGGACACTTCGTTGCTATACAGAGCTACTCAGTTACGTTTACACTACAAGCGCCACAGTGGCCCAGCTGCAGCCATGCCAATTTAGTGTAGACATATTACAGGAAAATGAGTTCTTCCATCACTGTAGTAATTTACCATTTGACAGGTGATAGCTAGGTGGATGGAAGAACGGTTCTGTAAACACAGGGATGTCCATACTGAGGCTTGAGTTAGCTCAACTCTGTGTTCTAGGGGTCTGATTTTTCCATAACCTCTGAAGAGGATTTTAAAAATCAAGACTAGGCCTGTATCTGATTAAAGTAAGAGTTCCTTATTGACTGCAAAAAATGAATCAGCAGACTGTAAGGTGGGTGCATAACTGGCTGGAAAACCATTCCCAAAGAGTAGTGATAAGTGATTCACAAACAAGCTGAAAGAGTGTATCCCACAGAGATCAGTCCTGATCTGTTCAATACCTTCAGTGATTTAGCTAATGGCAGAGAGAACACACACAAACCCCTCCCACCTTGGTCTCATGTTTAAAATGATCTGGACAAATTGGAGAAATGGTCTGAAACAATGAAATTGGACCAATGCAAAATACACCACTTAAGAATGGACACCTATAAAACGTGTAAAATAAATTATTAGGAAGGCGTACTGCGGAAATGGGTCTGGGGGTCATAGTGGATCACACGATATTAAGATGTGTTCCCAATGTTGTAAAACAGCAAACCTCATCATGAGTTGTATTAGCAGGAATTTTATATGCAAGACACAAAAAGTAGTTTTTCACTCTATGCTGGTAAGACCTCAACAGGGATATTTTGTTCAGTTCTGGGCACCACTTTTCATGAAACGTGGACAAACTGGAGAAAGCCCAGAGCAGAGAAGAGGAGGTATAAAAACTGTCCCTGGATAAGTTTATGCTTGAAATTAGATGAAGGCTTCTACTCAAGACAACTGAATGTCTGGAGCAGCCTTCCAAGGGAAGTATTGGGTGGTGGTGGCGGCAGGCTGAGGAAAGAAACCCTGACTAGTTTTAAGACTAAACTTGATAAATTTACAGAGGGGATGGTATGGTGAGACTGCCTATTATGGCACTTAACTGATATCTGACTGTTAGAAGCAAATATCTTCAATGGCCAGTGATGGGATACTAGTAACTGAGCCCTTTCCATATAAAGAAAATTCTTTATAGGTGGGTGGGTCAGATTTTGTGGCTTGCAATGTGCCAGAGTTCAAACTAGATGATCATGATGGTCCTTTATGACCTTAAAGTCAATGATGATAAAAATGATTAGGGTCTAGCAAACATGACCTATGATGGAAGACGGACTAAAAAAGGTTTATTTAATCTGGAAAAGATGACTATGGGAGGACATAACTAGCAAGTACACAAACGATTGTTACAAGAAGGGAAACAATTATTTTCCTTAGCCTCTGAGGAAAGGATAAGAAACAATGAGCTTACATTGCAGCAAGGCCAGTACAGGTTGGATGTTAAAAAAAGCTCCCTATCAAGAGTAGTTAAGCACTGGAATAAGTAACTTAGGGAGGTTGTAGAACCTCCATCATTGGAAAGTTAAACATCTATGAGGGATGGTCTGGATCAGGTGCTGCATATGCAGCTCTGTATGTGGTGTGTAGGCTACAACACCCCCCACCCCACACACACACACACAATATGGCTATGAACATACCATATGGGCCACATAGCTGTGTGCTAGGGAGCAGCAGGCAGCCCACAGGCCATGACATAAGCAGCCCTGGTCTAGATGAGATTTAATCCTACTGAGTGCAGAGGACTAGACCAGAAGATCAAGGTACATATCAGTCCTACAATTATAGGATTTGCCTGTTAAAGCATATTTTGTGATTTTATTTGCACTTTATCCCCTCCTCAAGAAAGTTATGTTTTTTGATATATATCCTCTAGTTACCTTCAATATTTAAAGTTCTATTTACATTGATACAACTACTTTTAAAATTTTAATACTTCGATAAACTTTTAATTCTGCTCCTAAAAAGATACATAAATGGTATCTTCTTACTGAATGTGTGTGCTCCCAGTGTGCCAGATTTTCAGAGAGTGACATGCACATCATCACTTTACTGAACATGTCATGCTATATGTACACAAATAGTATTCTTGCACACAAATCCACACTAAGTTTTGTCATTAAAAGTATATAAAAAAATCTGGTATATTTGATACATAAACCCAGGTTTTCAAATGTTTTTAACTTTTCATTTATTAATGCTGCAGTTTTTAAGTTATTCCAGAGAACCTGTATGTGTGCACTTTCATATAAACATATTAAATGTATGTATTCATAATAAAATCTAACTATCATGTGGAAAAAATATTCTCTGACCTTAAGCTGTCACACACAGTTCTGATTTTACAGTGTTCATTTCATGCACATTAAAAAGATGCATCAGAATATATTGTATGCATATTTGAATTGTACAATTACACACAGGAAATCACCATTCAGGTGCCTTTACAACCAAAGCTACCCCGTTCAAGAGCAAATCAAGATTAAGAGAGTTACCTGGTGGCTGTACTCCAGTCGCCTCCTTAGTTTTTCCCTGTCTCTTTATACATTAGGGGAAGAAAAAGTTTAAATCAAAATATAAATCACTGCAATAAACTTATTTCTACCTTAAAAACAAATACAATACTCTTCGCCTTTCAAAGATGAAAAATGGGACATGGTTTTTACTAACATTCTGAATTACTAAGTATAATTTAAACATGAAAGCTATTAAGAGTTGAAATTAGCACAAATTTAAATTGTCAGATTTGATCTCTACATAGTCCTTTTAAAGATAACCCTTTCAACAGTACTTGAAACAAGCTTCTTGAACTGTCAATTAGGATCCTATTCATGCTCAAGTTACTTGTGTAGGAGAGGTGGTTACACCCAAATGTATAGTAGGCTACACCAGGGATCCTCAGTATATATAGCCTGCATCAGACCTTAGCGTGTCAGCTTGCCATTCACGGTCTGGCTCACTTTCTTCTCACCTCCATTAAAAGTTATACAATATCCTAAGCCAATGTCAGCAACTGCTCTAATGTTACTTCATGAGAGCATTTACACGGACAATTAAATATGTATTAATTTAGCAAATGCCAAGAACGAACATCACATGATCAGCAAATATAAAAATTACACCAGTGTTCCACAGGGCAATTTTAGAATGTCTGCATCAGTCCATGCCAAAAAGAAAAATTCTATGTACCTGGTGTGATCCAGTCTTTTAGGGCACAGTCATGGTGCAACTTGGTAATATCCCCAAAATATCGGGTAAATTAAAACCTTAAGGGTATTTTACTTCATATTTATTCTATAGTAATAGGTACATTTTTTCATGCAAGTCTTCGGTACTTACTTTTTCTTACATGTTTTCTCATACGTCGGATGTATTAGATCATCATCTTCAGGCTCTTCTGGTACACTGCAATTCCTGATTAAGAGCAATGAGACAAATGACCCTAATCAACTGTGAACAGTTACACATTCAATAGCATCTAGATATTCCTCCACATCCCCCTTTACCTGAATTGTGGATCAGGGTTAAGTGAACAATACCACTTCTCTGGTAAGCGATCTATTCCATCTGGAAGCTTCCGCCACTTCAAACAAGAATCACATTGAACCCATGTCTGATCAGGTCGTTTTCTATTAAGAAACATCAAAACATTCTGTGAAAATGGTTTATCATCCCACTCCTGTGCAATATACCGCATAGGAGTAAGGAAACTAGCATGTGTACGGTCACCTATTGAGACCTTTACATTACAGCTTTAGAGGCATCTTACTTACTGTAGATCCTCCACTGGCAAATCCAGAGGATATTCTTCATTTTTCTTTGCTTTCATTTCATTCCAGTAGTCATTAAGTTTTTCTCCGAGTGCTGCAACTGTAAGTCTGGCAAGGAAATAATGCTTTATTAGAAACATTTTGTAAAATATTTATTAGCAATGAAAACGTTTACAAATTGCACAGAGAAGTTAAAATAAAATTTTAGCAGAAAGTTTTCCAAATAAAACACTTCTGTTTTAAACTAAAGCACTGGACTTGTGACATTTTAGGTCAATAATTTAGTGATGCATTTCTGGCTTTCATTTTGGCAAATTGTTGGTTCAAACCATTGACAAGTCTTTGCAATAGACTTTCAGAGAAAAAATGAGCACTGAGTAGCATGATGGTCTGTGGGAAGGAGTCTTTGTTTAGGTATGAAGGATTCTGGGTAAACAGCAGCTGTGAAAGTTCAGTTCAAAGTATAATTATAGGCCATAGAAATAGCAGCAGCAGAACAAAATAGCCTTTGATAAAAAAAGGAATGGAGAAAGATAAGGCAATACAGCTATTAAAAATAATTTAAGTTGTCCACTTGGTGGTCCTGTCAGAACTTGTTTGTGACTATTAGCCATCTTAGTCCTTTTCTTTTTTGTATATTGATTCATTTACATATTAGCTGTTCTTTAGTTTCTGCATGGTATTAAGAAAGAGGATGTGAAATTCTGAGGCCCAGAATACCTGTCCTTGACCTATAAGTAACCCTACTCTAATTCTCTGCATTAGAATGTAGCTAATGATCTGTCACACTTCTATGTCTATAAAATGCCAGATATTCTTGGAAACCATTCCCTTTAAAAGTTAATGTTTATGTAAGCATACATAAAATGATTTAATGAGAGATGACTGTGACAGCAGATGTTTCATACTGGGGAACTGACAGGAAACAATGCTTATGGAGGAAGAAGTCTCCATTGAGAGGAATCTTGAAGAATATTGGTCCTTTCAGCTGTAAAAGCAATGCCTTCACGCATAATTCAGGTAAACTAAGAAATACAGATACTAAAAGAAATCCCATGGAGGTTCTGAAAGGGTATTTTTGTCAAAGAGGAGTCATGGTTTAAAATCCATATTCAGTAACAGAAGTTTTAGAAATCAGGTGAGGAATGAAACTGTGCATCCCAACAATTACGGTGAAGAAAAGACAGCATCAGTTCTTTACCATACATTAAGGGTGCTCATGTATTTATTCTGTTTTGTAAGCTGATGTACAAATCTCTGATGGAACATCTATGATTAAATAATTCCAATTAATCTTATTACTGAACAATCTTTAAGTCAAACATGCAACCATCCTTGGCAAGGTCACAACAGACTTAGAGGAAGAGAAACTGAGATCAGATTTAGAGATCAAAAGTTGAAAAAACAAAGAACAAATGAATGTTCCAAGAAGAGGTCTAGAAAGAAAACACAAATATAGACAGTCACACAAAAGTGAAACATGATAACATGGTGGAAAAGAGCAAACTGGAGGTCAAAGAGCATGTACCACAGCAAAATGTATAAAAAGCCAGTAAATTAAGAAGTCAAAAAAAAAAAAAAAACACAACAAAAAACAAAAAAACAAAAAACCACAACCAACCCCGGATATAAGCAAGGCTAAGTAAAAGTATGTGAATTAAGCAGGATGGTTTTGGACCAAACACACACAGGATTCTACAAGACCAATATGACCTGTAAAAATCAAAATACTTCTCTAGGAGGAAATACAGACAAGACCAGTAGGAACAATTAAGGGTATACAAGGAAGAGGATGTAAAAGGAGGAATAGAGTTGACATCATTGTACCGAAGTCAACAGAGCCCCTCCATGCAGACACAGAGGTCTTCCGGAGTTCAGTTGCAGGGTTGAAGCCTAAGGGAGGACAAGGAAAGCAGACTTCATAGGGTGATGGAGCAGATGCACAAAAAGGTAGTTTTTGGAAAGGGATGGGGTGGGTAAGAACACTATTGAACAATCATATACAATTGAATTAAAATGTCTTTCAATATTTACTATTCACCTGTTGAGTGAATTATTGTGTCTCAAACGAGAAAACGGATATCCACTTTCATCTAAAATTGTGTTTGTTATACGTTCTAAAAAGTTACCATCATTGTACATACAGGGTTACACAAGTCTCTGTTCTTAATCTGGTGTCTGAATGCAGTTCCCTCACGTTAGGCCTTGTGCTTTATTAATACATACATAGTGGAGATGGCACACATCTCATTCATTCTCCATGCCAGTTTTTAGATAACAAATGTTGTGAAGTTATGTTAACTGCATACATTATGCTCACCCCACAATTCTGTTCACAAGAGTGCAACACTTTCCAAAGCTGAAGTGAGCTCTGCTATTAGAAAATAGGAAGCTTGGTAAACAAAGACATACAAAGTGGTGGGTCCCTTCACAGACTGGGATGCACATCTATGACCAATTAAGTTTGGAAAGTGCTAGCCAGATCAGAAATAAAACTAGAACAAAACCAGTTGAACTGTTACAACTGATTAATTGGATTTTAGTGATGTGTAAAAAGCTTTGCAACTTGTACAATCATAGTACAAATACTACTAGTGATAAACTATCCTAGAAGCAAGTTTCTGTAAATGATGACCATGTCAAAAGATAAGAATTGCTTCCCAGAAAGAAGGCATATATGTCTCCTCTCAGCATTTCCTGCTTTGTCTTTAGAAAATAAATTAGAATAATTTCAGTTAATATGGTCTTCATCATTTAAGAGCAAACCATGAGCGTAAACAAATAACCACATACCTTTTGTCAACAGATGGGAGAGACTGTACCTCTACCTTGTTTGAGACCAGGCTCTGGTGTCCAGTATCACGCTTATCAACTGTACTTAGTCAACAGGTTCAACTGAGTTCAGATACGTGTATGTCTCAAAGTGAACTAAGCAGACCTAACTTTGGCCATGTCTAGACTAGAGAGATCTGTCGACATAAAAGTTTGTCTTGGAAGATATCTTCTGACAAAACTTCTGTCAGACCACAGAAACTGCCAAACGGATCACAAGAGCAATCTGCTCTGTCAACAGAGCAGCCTGACTGCTCAGTTGCTCTCTTGACAAAATGGCCAACTGGAAGCACAACAGGCAGGGCTTCCAGGTGTCCTAGCAGCCCTGTCTGTTGACTGAGGGTCCCCCGGATCATCTAGACCAGCTTTCTGTCGACAGATCTGTCAGAGGCATTATGACTCGTGGGGAGAGAGATATAATTGTTGACATTAGTGCTGCGTGCTCTCAACAGAATGCCTTGGGAATCTGGACACTACCTGGGTTTTGTTGACAAAACCTTCTTGTGTAGACATAGCTTTCTTCAGATACCTTCAGAAAGATACAGGGTCTATTGTCCAAACAACTATCCTCCCTCCTCTTACCAAAAAAGCCTTTTACTGTCTTGGAATTGTCAGCACACACTTCAGAAGTTATGAGGCATGGGGCTACCTTTTCCACTTTCTGCTTTTTCCTTTGCCCAACCCCACATTCAACTAAACCACTGTATTCATACAAAACTTCCCAATCAGGTCAACATGTACTCCTAAAATTATTACAAAGCAGCTCCAAATCCACCACAGTTGCCACAACCAGGGTTCCCCCTGTCAGCTGTGCTCTTGGGCAGTGAGCCATGAAAGAGTCAAATACCACCCAACTAATTAGCAGAGTGCCCACATTCAGCCGCATGTTTCGACTGGTGGTGCACATTTATGTCTCTGCACATAAAATGTATTCCACATGTGTCAGGAAAAAATGAGAGGGAATGTTGGCCATAACCCTATTCTGCTGAAAAATCTCAGCTGCCTACTTTCTGGCTCATCTGCCAAATCTCCCACAGAGACAGAGAATTTCCATTCTAATGAGCTACCCGATTTCTTCTGTTACAGGTGATTGCAACACTGCTCACTTTGGTAGAGAAACAGACAAGCTATAGCTCAGCATTTTAATTTTAAAAAGGGCAAAGTCAACTTTTGTTTTTAAAATGAGCAATTAATTTACAGTTTTAATTATGACACCAATATAGAGACTTCTTAAATACAGTCTCCAAAATGTCATTTACTTAATTATCTTTGCACAGAAAAAGCAAGGAAAAATCTCTTTGGATGTAGATGAAAATGCATAAAACACTTCTTGAAGCTATTAAAGAACACAGAATGGTTAATACATTAACATGTCAGTTATTAGTTTCCTATTTCCCACCTCATACCTCCCTAAAATTACACATTCATTGTTTTAAACCTTCCACTGGCTAGGATAGCAGTTAGTCAGTTATGTCTAGCAATTAAAAGAAGCATTTAAAAAGGGAAAAATGAAAAAGGGCTTGAAAGATAGTTACTTTTTAAACTAGAACTAACTACCTTTGTTTTCAATTTGGTAGCATTTACTGTCCAAAGTTGTGATAGTATTTCATGACCGTGTCAGATTACAGAAGTACTTTTGCAATACTTAGAGAAAAAAATCCTGACAATCATTAAAAAACGCCGGCAAGGCTATGAAGAGTATTTAATACATCCACTCAAAACCCATGTTATACCTCATCGAGATAAAAATACATATATATTCACCTGTATTCATTGGTATAATCAAAATCTTGTTTATTATGAGTTGGTTTCAGGAAGTTACATTCTATAACCCCAACTACACCAACACCCATGTTGTTTGCCTGTAAAAGAAACAAAAATTAGAAAAATATGGCAATTGTTATAATGAAACATTATTATTCATAGAGGGAGAAAACACTTGACAGTTTGGACTTTACAAACATTCAATTTAGCAACAAAAAATTTTAGTCATATGTGCTGAACATACATTTTATTGACCTGTTGCTCTTGGGGGAGGAAAAAAAAGAATTATCTTCTACTTTGTACTTAACATGGGTGAAAAGCATATAATTATGTATGTTTTCAAATAGGTTCCAAGTGGGCAGGTGACAAAAGTCCACACGTAAGTCAAACCCACAAACATAAGAGGGCTAGATGTTCAGAGAGAAGGGGAAAGACTATTCAAATAGGGTCACAGAAGCAATATGAGGGAAATCTGCTCAACATCTCAGATGTCTATATACAAATGCAAGGAATATGGGAACTAAAACAGGAAGAACAGTAAGTATTAGTATAAAAGCTAATTATTGCAAAGACCTGGTGGGATAAATCTTATTACTGTAATATAGCTATGGAAGGGAATTTTCCCTCCCAAAAAGGTGAGGTGGGGGGGGGGGAGGAAAAAAAAAGGGTGCTGGTGTAGCATTATATCCAATATATACACTTGTCCTAAGGTCCAGAAGGTGGTGAGAGGCAGCCAAGCTGAAAATTTCTTAAGACAACAGAGGAAAAAAATAAGGGTGACATCTCGAACAAACAAATATCCAAAACAGAATAGTTCAACTACCCAGATATTTGTTGAAAAAGTAACACATGCAAAAAAAGGACATCAGTTGTTGGAACCCATCAGGCAGTTCTTTCAGAAAGTAGAGAAAGTAATCATAGGGATAATCATTTTATACAAGATTCTGACTATTAGGGAGGAAATGATTGTAAATCTGAAGGCATAAAGCAATTTGGGTGAAACTGATCATGAAGTGATAATTTTATTCTTCTAAAGAAAGGAGCAAAACCAGGAGAACGGGGGGGTGGGGGGAATCACAGCTTCAAAGTATCTGACAACAATATGACAACAGTGAGATGCTGTTGCAAAAAAAGCAAACATGATTCTGGGATGCATTAACAGGTATGTTGTGAACAAGACACGAGAAGTCAGTCATTCTCCCGCTCTACTCTGCGCTGGTTAGGCCTCAGTTGGAGTAGTGTCCAGTTCTGGGTACTGCAGCTCAAGAAAGATGTGGAGAAGTTAGAGAGGGTCCAGAAAAGAGCAACAAGAATGATTAAAGGTCTAGAGAATGTGACCTATGAAGAAAGGCTGAAAGAATTGGGCTTGCTTAGTTTGGAAAAGAGAAGATTGAGGGGAGACATGATAGCGGTTTTCAGGTATCTAAAAGGGTATCATCAGGAGGAGGGAGACAACTTGTTCTTCTTGGCCTCTGAGGATAGAACAAGAGGCAATGGACTTAAACTGCAGCAAGGGAGGTTTAGGTTGGACATTAGGAAAAAGTTCTTAACTGTCAGGGTGGTCAAACAGTGGAATAAATTGCCAAGGGAGGTTGTGGGATCTCCATTGCTGGAGATATTTAAGAACAGATTAGATAGATGTCTATCAGGGATGGTGTAGACAGTGGTCGGTCCTGCCGTTGGGGCAGGGGACTGCACTCGATGGCCTCTTGAGGCCCCTTCCGGTCCTAGTGTTCTATGATTCTATGAATATATACAATTTTCTTGCAGATACAATTATAGAAGTCTCAATAGCTTAAGTAGTAATTTGGCAATTATTTGTTTCTATTTCTCACCTCATACTCAAACATATGTTTAGAATTTTAAATATTTCATTGGTTAATAAAAAAGGAGACTAAAATTCAGATAACTTAGGGGTGAATCCAACAGGAAGAAGATCTAAGGGAAAAAGGGGGTCACGAGAGCAGGCAGTTCCTCACAGAGACAATATTAAAAGGAATAACTGCAAACTATTCTGATACAAAGGATAGAGAAAGTCTAATAAGAGACTAATAAGGCTCCAGCAGGAGCTCTTTAAAATGACCTGAACATCAAAACGGAATCCTACAAGAAGTGGAATCAGTCAAATTGATAAGGAATACCCAAGAACAGAGTCAAAACAAAAAGCAGTCAAGTAGCACTATCAAACCAAGAACAGAGTGTATACAGACAATCACCAGAAAGGTAAGGCACAAAATGAGTTATATCTGGCAAGGTACATAAGAGACTAAGGAGGTTCTTTAAATACATTCACCTTTCGCTTGGTTTTGAAGTATAGGACCTCTGCTAAGCAGAGAAGGGGTGCTTATAGCTAATGACAAAGGGATCTGAGGCGCTTAATGCCTATTGTGTCACAGTCTTCACTAAAATGAATGATGACCATCAGATACTCAGCAATTAATACTGGCATCCAGTGGGAAGTAATGGAAACCGAAATAGGAAAAGAACTGGTTAATGAATATTTAAGTAAGTTAGATGTATTTCAAGTCAGCCAGGCCTGCTAAAATTCAAGGTAGAATACTCAAGGAACCGTTTGCAGTTATGTCAAAGCTCTTAGCAATTACCTTTGAGAACTCCTGAACGACAGGAGAAATACAAGAAAGAGAGAGAATATAGTACCAATCTTTAAAAAGAGGAAGCCATAAAGGACCTGGGGAATTAGACTAACGTCAATACCTGCGAAGATACTGGAGAAAATTATTAGACAGTCAGTCTGTAAGCACGTGGACAATAGAATTATAAGGAACAGTCAGCTGAAATCTGTCACGAATAAATCATGCTAACCCAAATTAATTTCCTTCTTTCATAGGATTATTGATTTAGGGGATGTAGGAACACATTAGAGGCAAGATACCTTGATTTCAGTAAAGTTACTGACAATTCTACATTACATTACTGTAAGGTGTATTCATAACTTGTTGAAAGACCATACCCAATGCTGGCCTAGTGGATTGTGGGAGAAAGCAGTAGATGTACTATCACTTGATTTTAGTAAAGCTTTTGACATGGTCTCACAAGCTAACTGGGAAAATGGGATCTACAAGAAATAACTGTAAGGGGAATTAAAGTCCATACACAACAAGGAGCAACCAATACAACACACACACCGGAAGCAAGTTTCTAGCAGTGCTCTGTTGGTGTCAAGTCTTACTCAATATTTTCCTTAAGTAACTTGGTTAACTGAGTAGAGAATATGCCTATAAAATAATCATGACACCAAGCAATAGAGCGTTTGCTAGCACTTTGGAGTACATGATTAAAATTCAAAAATTACTAAGACTGGAGAATTGGTTTGAAATCATACCAAATCAAAATAAAAAAGATAAATACAATGTACCTTAAAGGAAAATTCAAATGCACAACCTCAGAAGTAGGGAATGAACAGTTACGCAGTTGTACTGCAGGAAAGGATCTGGGAATTGTACTGGATCACAAACTGTGCATCAGTCAATAAGGCTAATATTTCTGGAGTGTATTAACAACAGCTGTGTAACTGTGTAGAGTGTCCAAAGGAGAAGAGAATTTATAAAAGATTTAGAAAATGTGACCTATAACGAAAGGTTAAAATAAATGGATGTATTTCCTTAAGGAAAGAAGACTGGTGGGGGGGGGCGGGGCCTGAGAAGTCTCCAGGTACGTTAATGGCTATTATAAAGATGACTCGTTCACGTCCGCTGAAGGCAGGGCAAGATGTAATGGGCTTGAACTAAAGCAAGAGAGTTTGAGGTTAACTATTACAATAAACTTTTTGCTTACAAGGGTAACAAAACCTCTGGCACAGGGAAGGTTGTGAATCCACATTACTCAAGATTTAACAAGCTGGATAAGTACAGTTTGTGACAAATTACTTGACCCTGACTCAGCACCCAGAGCTGAACTGATCAGAGGTGCTGTTCAGGCCTACATTTTTCTGATCCTCCAATTCCTCCTTTCTCCTAAAGGTGACATTCATTGTATCTACATTTTGTACATCAAGTTTAATATTCAAATAAACTTTTACAATTAAATGCTTATACAAATTTTAGTATTAAACTGATGCACTCACACTACAGAAGCCAAGGATTTTACAAAATCTCCAACAATGTAACTTTTAAAATAAAAATGGTATTATTTCTCAATAAAACAAGTTATATAACTGTTCAAGTAAACTAGTTTATAATACACGTTAATATATTTTTCAAGGGTAAATTCTTACCTTTAATTGACAGCCAACCCTTTCATAAGCTTTGATGAGCCTGTTTCTATGATACATCATTATTCCATAATGGTCTTTATTTCTGCAGTTAAATCCAAAGGTGATTCTTACGGTTTTAGCCTTGTTTTTGGATGTTAAGGAAAATTCGACCACTATGTTTCTTCACACTGAAAGTTCATTTATTTATAAACAAGCCGGTATGGTAGGGTCTCCACATTTTCAAAAATTCAATTAGTCACGAGCGGCTGCCTCGCCAGGGCCCCAGGCTGGGAGTGCCAGTGGCCACCGCCTCACCAAAGCCACCAGCAGGGAGCGGCTGCCATATTCATGCAGTTCAACATTCGTGAGGGTTCTCAGCAGCGAACCCTCGTGCATGTTGAGACCTTTCTGTACTTTCAAACTGAAATAATTATGTCAGCTCCTAAGTTTGGTATTGCATCTTAACCTGGCTATCTGCAACACTACATTTTACCACAGAACTGACAAATATTTTCATTATGCCTTCCTATTCCACACACAACAAGGTACATATCAGTAAAGGATACAGCTAAAAATTTTGGCCTATAAATATCACGTTCAATGTATGCAAGACTTTTGGAAATCAGTTGCGTTTTCACTTTTTGTCCTCTAATAATGATTTGCATTCTTGGTTTCAAATACAAAATACTGCTGTATGCCTGGAAAACACATAGTACATTCAATTACACCTGCCATGCCAAACCAAATTTATTTATTTTTTTTAATACATACATACATACATACATACACACACACACACACACACACACACTACTTAAGCCACATGACAACTACCTCTAGCTAAACATTTTGCCTGTAAAAAACCATCCCACTGATTAGAACTGGTCTTGATACTGGCAACAAGCTTTCCACTTACTGACCTTCTTACCTACAGCTCCACAGACTCTCAGGAAAGATCCAGGTGCAAGCAGGCTTTCAGCGCTGTAGTTTGAAACAGAAGCGCTAAACATGTAGAGTTCAGGCTAGGCTGCAGGCAGGGGGACTATCCCTCCTCTCCAGGTTGGAGCCTGGCTTTAGCACTCCCACCACCCCTGCTTCCTTTGGCCACAGGCAGGTTTGCAAGTGGTGGCAAGGAGACTGACAGTTACTTCACTGGAGGACACAAGCCAACATGACTTGCTTCATTCAAAAAAGAAAAAACCACCAGGCTTAGTTGCAAACAGTGAAAGGTGTTTGGCATGGCCTTTGATTCACAAGGCGTTAAGTCAGTCTATATGCCAGACCAGGGTGGACAACCTTTGGGGGCCACTGACCCATAGACAACTCAGTCCTTGGGGGCCACAGAAGTGAGAAGCAAAAGCCCTAATTGATCTGATCCCTCACTGTAGATGGGCCACAGCCATGGGGACTGGGAGAGAGGGAGGGTGCAAGAGGAAGGGATGGAGGGTTTGGAGTGTGTGGTCTGGGCAGAAACAGGGTCGGGGCAGGAGGAGTCAGGGTTGTGGTGAGGAGGCTGGGTGGGAGGGAGGATGCAGGAACAGGGTGCAAGGTATTTGGGCAGGAAGGGATAGAGGGTGGGCAGGAGGAGTCTGGGCAGTGGTGAGGAGTCAGGGTGGGAGGGAGGGTGCAGGAGCAGTGGAGGGGAATCGGGTCTTGGTGATGGGGACACTTACCTGCTTACCCCCAGATGCACATGGCTCTGCTCCTAGGCACCATACTCTACTACTCTTTTTGGTCAGATATCCAATCAGATCAGCAGTACAAAGCCTCAGGCCAGCAGTGCGGAGGCCACTGTTACTCCCCATCCCCTTCCCCAGCAGCGGGGACAGCATATCCCAGACCCACTTCCTGCTCCCCTGGCAGAGCCCATGGCCTGGCTCTGGCTTACCTGATCCAGCCCTTGAGGCTCCAAACCCTCCACCTCGTTGTAGGCCAGATGCTATGGAGGAGAGCCTCAGGCCCTGGGGTCTGGATCCAGACAAACATGAGCTGGATCGAGATGGCAGGCAAAGGGTTCCCCACCCCAGTTTCTGGCTAAATAGCTGAAGTTCTAAATGCATTATCATTTTATTTTATATGTAACTGTTTCCAATACTTCTCCCCTCTAGCACTTGAATCTGTTCATTTGTTAAATAAACTTTTGCCTGATTTCACCAGAAAGATAGCGAAGTGCTGTGCATTAAACAGCACAGTGATCTGAAGTGCAAGCCCAAGTTGCAATCTACTGCTTCCCTAGCCAGGACCAAACATGAATTTCCACTGGAACAATGGCACTTCAAAACAAAAAGCAGTCAAGTAGCACTTTAAAGACTAGCAAAATAGTTTATTAGGTGAGCTTTGGTGGGACAGACCCACTTCTTCAGACCATAGCCAGACCAGAATAGACTCAATATTTAAGACACAGAGAACCAAAAACAGTGAGCAAGAAGGACAAATCAGAAAAAGATAATCAAGGTGAGCAAATCCGAGAGTGGACCGGTGGGGGGGGGGGGGGGGGGAAGGTCAAGAATTAGATTGAGCCAAGTATGCAGACGAGCCCCTATAGTGACTCAAAGTTCCCATCACGATTTAAACCATGTGTTAATGTGCCGAATTTGAATATAAAAAGTCAGCTCGTCCACTTCTCTCTCTAAAACGGTGCGATAATATCTCTTCAGTAACACACACACACACCTTTAGGTCATTGACAGAATGTCCCATTCCATTAAAATGTTGACTAACTGGTTTGTGGATCTGGAGTGTTTTGATGTCTGTTTTGTGCCCGCTGACCCTTTGTCTAAGGGAGTTAGAAGTCTGTCCAATATACAAAGCATCTGGGCATTGTTGGCACATGATGGCATATATGATGTTAGTAGAGGAGCATGAGAAAGTGCCCATAATTCTGTGAGTAACCTGGTTAGGTCCAGTGATGGTACTTCCAGAGAAAATATGTGGACTAAGCTGGCAGCGGGCTTTGTTGCAGGGAAAGGTTCCAGGACTGGTGTTCCTGGGGTATAGTCTGTGGCTGTTCGTGAGGATCCTCATGAGGTTGGGAGGTTGTCTGTGGGAGAGAACAGGCATGTCACCCAGGGCCTTCTGGAGTGTAGCATCCTGGATTAAGAATAGGTTGTAGGTCTATAATAATTCGTTGCAGTGGTCTGATTTGGGGGCTGTAGGTGATGACCAGTGGTGTTCTGTTCTTGGCTTTTTTGGGGCGATCTTGGAGTAGCTGGTCTCTGGGTATTCGTCTGGCCCTGTCGATTTGTTTTTTTGCTTCTCCTGGTGGGTAATTCGGTTTATGAATATTTGGTGAAGTTCTTGTAGTTTTTGGTCTCTGTCAGTTGGATCAGAGCAAATGCGATTGTACCTAAGAGCTTGACTGTAAACAATGGATCTAGTCACGTGTGCAGGATGGAAACTAGAAGGGTGTAGATGAGTATAGCGATCAGTAGGTTTTCGGTACAGTGTGGTACTGATCAGGCCATCCTTGATTAGTACTGTAGTGTCCAGGAAATGTATCTCTTGCATGTTGTAATCACCATGTAATCTTGCATGTTGTAAACACCATCCCTGATGCCACCACAGCCAATCTGGTGTCTGACCTCTGTTCTCACACACAATCATTTCCGTTTTGGGGACAATTTATACCTCCAGATTAGAGGAACTGCTATGGGCACCCGCATGGCCCCACAATATGCTAATATATTTATGGCTGACCTGGAACAACGATTCCTCAGCTCTTGTCCCCTATTACCACTCCTCTACTTAAGATACATTGATGACATCTTTATGATTTGGACCCATGGTACAGAGGCTCTAGAAGAATTCCACAGAGATTTTAACAATCTACACCCCACCATCAACTTATGCCTCGATTACAACATGCAAGAGATACATTTCCTGGACGCTACAGTACTAATCAAGGATGGCCTGATCAGTACCACACTGTACCGAAAACCTACTGATCGCTATACTTATCTACACCCTTCTAGTTTCCATCCTGCACACGTGACTAGATCCATTGTTTACAGTCAAGCTCTTAGGTACAATCGCATTTGCTCTGATCCAACTGACAGAGACCAAAAACTACAAGAACTTTACCAAATATTCACAAACCTGAATTACCCACCAGGAGAAGCAAAAAAACAAATCGACAGGGCCAGACGAATACCCAGAGACCAGCTACTCCAAGATCGCCCCAAAAAAGCCAAGAACAGAACACCACTGGTCATCACTTACAGCCCCCAAATCAGACCACTGCAATGAATTATTAAAGACCTACAACCTATTCTTAATCAGGATGCTACACTCCAGAAGGCCCTGGGTGACATGCCTGTTCTCTCCTACAGACAACCTCCCAACCTCATGAGGATCCTTACTAACAGCCACAGCTTATACCCCAGGAACACCAGTCCTGGAACCTTTCCCTGCAACAAAGTCCACTGCCAGCTTTGTCCACATATCTTCTCTGGAAATACCATCACTAGACCTAACCAGGTTACTCACAGAATCACGGGCACTTTCTCATGCTCCTCTAAAAACATCATATATGCCATCATGTGCCAACAATGCCCAGATGCTTTGTATATTGGACAGACTTCTAACTCCCTTAGACAAAGGGTCAACGGGCACAAAGCAGACATCAAAACACTCCAGATCCACAAACCAGTTAGTCAACATTTTAATGGAATGGGGCATTCTGTCAATGACCTAAAGGTGTGTGTGTGTTACTGAAGAGATATTATCGCACCGTTTTAGAGAGAGAAGTGGACGAGCTGGCTTTTATATTCAAATTCGGCACATTAACACATGGTTTAAATCGTGATGGGAACTCTGAGTCACTATAGGGGCTCGTCTGCATACTTGGCTCAATCTAATTCTTGACCTCCCCCGCCCCCACCGGTCCACTCTCGGATTTGCTCACCTTGATTATCTTTTTCTGATTTGTCCTTCTTGCTCACTGTTTTTGGTTCTCTGTGTCTTAAATATTGAGTCTATTCTGGTCTGGCTATGGTCTGAAGAAGTGGGTCTGTCCCACCAAAGCTCACCTAATAAACTATTTTGCTAGTCTTTAAAGTGCTACTTGACTGCTTTTTGTTTTGATAGTGTATAGACTAGCACGGCTTCCTCTCCGTTACTAATGGCACTTCAGAAAGACATCTGAGGCTTGAGTTGCACCATGCCCATCACTAATCTGCAGAGAGCTTAGGCTTCCTCCACTGGCTAAGACAAGAGTGTTTGTGTTGCCCATGACTGGTGGATTCAGGCAGCTGACCACAACAGGCACAGAATAAGACTTCTTCACATTAAGGGCATATTTAGTTAGGTGCCTCACAATCCTGAGCACAGACACATACTTTAAAAGCAAATGAACTGGCTTTAAAATGTGTTAGGCCAGCGTTGCAGTAATTTAGGAATTCTCAGCAAAAATAAGCCTCAAATTGCTATCTCTGTTTGTCCCCAATTTTTAAAGTAAACCGCATACCTACCCGGAGTGAATAGTCACTTTCGGGCACAATCTGGTCCAGTCTCTCTTGTTTTTTATACCCTCTTTTCCCTGTTCCTTCATCCAAATCTTCTGGAATTCTGATGTCATATTTATCCTTATCAAAATCAAGCTCTGTTTCTCCATTTTTATCTCTGTAGAAGGACGTTCAAAATATAAATAAAATTAAAAAAATACTTGGGGAGAAAAACTAACTTACTCAGCACAATTACTGAACAAGGCAGGGCACCAAGGTGCTGTGGAAGAGGTGGTTTTAGTAGGCAATCTTATTTCAGATGAACATTCTAAAGTATCATTTCCTCAAAGGAACTTCTTTAAAAAAAATTACTGTTCTCTAAGTTTCCAGGTCACACAGTAATGACACTAATTTGTTTTAAATGAACACTAACAATACTACTACAGAAATACATCTCAGAATACTCAAGGAGCTGAGGACATATCTGAATCATTAGCCATTATCTTTAAAAACTTACTGAATGATTATACCAGTTACATGCATGCATGCAGTCCTGTATCTCAAGTTAAAAATATGAAGTATAAACCTATCTTATTGATGCAGACATGCAAAGTGAGGGCCATTAGTAGTACTCAAGGAACTTAATGGCCCATTACTCAGAATATGCAAATAAACTTGTTTTCTCTGTAAGTCCATGAGAAGGCGTCTGGGGAGTCAGAGCATCTGACCATGTCACCAGATATGAAGAGTTGTTAGGAAGTGTAAACTCAGTACAAGGTCTCCAACCTTTGACAAAAACTATATAAAGGTGGGAAGCCACAACACTAGAGGCCACTGCTCAGCTCAGTTCTTCCCAACTACCTACCCAAGGTGACTGCTGGAAACACTCAACTCTGAATGAGGAGGGCGAGATGGGGAGAAAGACTGAGCCCAGTCTGTAAAAATAGCTTCTCAGAACTCTGAGGGTGAGATATTAGAAGTCTGTTAAGCTTAGCTTACCTGTTCTGTTTTATTTTGTTTAATAATCTACATCGTTCTGCTGTCTGCCTCTTATGACCACTTATCCTACCTTTAAATCACTTTGTTTAACAACAAATCCAGTGTAATTGTTACTGAGGTAGGGAGAAGAGGGCAGGGAGTGTGCATGTCTTTCTACCCTGAGAAAGAAGGTGAACATGAACTTACTCTACATAAAAATATTATAGAAGGAAAGACTGATTTATCTGGGGTTCACGTCCCACTGAGGTTGCACATTTGGGTGCAGAAGCAAGTCCCTTTAGCTGAACCTTCCCAGAGACGAGCTGATCTCAGTATCTTTGACACTACTGGAGAAGTCACAGGACCTGGCTCAGCAGGACAGAGCTGAAGTGACAGTTCCAAAGGTACCACAGCGACTGAAGTCGTCGTAACAGTGATGGGGCACTAGATGAGGAAAGAGCTCTCAGTTACTACAGAAAATTCTTTCACAGGTGCGGGGATCAGGTGCTTTGGTCTACAGCATACTGGAGGTGAGACCAGATGATCACAATGGTCATTTCAGGCTTTAATCTATGAGAACAACAAAAATGACCGTCTAGAAAACATGAGGTATGAGGGAAAACTAAAAAATAGATTTGTCTAGTTTCGGAAAGAAGACTGCCAGGGGTGTGGTGGGAGGGAGTGTTGAAATTGTTACAAAGCGGAGGAAGAAAAAAATTGAACTCCTTAGCCTCTGAAGATAGGAAAAGCAGCAATGGGCTTAAATGGCAACAAGGGACGTTTAGGTTGGACATTAACAACTCTGACAAGCAGTTTTTTTCCTAAGCACTGAAACAAATCACCTAGGCTGTGTCTGTATTACCCCCTCCCTTTCGAAAGGGGCATGAAAATGCAATGAGGTACTAATTTGCATATTCACTTAATTTGCATAATGACAGCCACTAGTCATTCCAGAGGAGCTACTTCTGAAATGCAAAATGGCTGTGTAGATAGGGTTCCTTCAAAAGGAAGCCCCACTTTTGAAAGCGCCCTTCTTCCTGAAAAAAATTAGGAAAAGTGCTTTTGAAAGTGGGGCTTCCTTTTGAAGGAGCTCTTTTGCATTTCAAAAGGAGCTCTTCAGAATGGCAAGTGGCTGTCATTATGTAAATGAGGTACTGAATATGCAAGTTAGTGTCATTCGCATTTTAAGTTGGCTGCATTTACATGCCCCTTCTGAAAGGGAGAAGTAGTGTAGACACAGCCTATATACTCTCTGACTGTAGGCTTTCAAGAACAGGTTAGAAAAATACCTTTCAGGAATGGTATAGTTATTACTCAGGGTATAGCTACACAACCAAGTTTTGACAAAACCTTATGTCAACACCCAAGTTACCCCCCACCCCAAAAAAAAAAATCACCAGAGGGTGCTTCCACTTGCTCCCTCTGTGGAGGGATCACGTCCATATTGGGGGAGCTATTATCAAGAGTGCGAGCAATGCACTGTGACTAGGTATTCCACTGTCCAGTGTTGTAGGAAGTTACAGCTGATCTCCGAACATCTTCAGATTCCCTCAAAGGTCTCCAACATCATCCTCAGCTGCTGAGAGCAGCTTCATGAGTAGCTCTGTGAGCTCTCCATGCTGAGGAATGGCAAACCAGCACAGTAATCTGGCACTGCTACTGGGGTGTGTGTGGAGGAGAGTAAACTACCAAGGCTGCGTCTACATCATGAGTGAATTCGATTTTATTAATATCAGCTTTGTAATTCTGGAATTAATAAGTTTGAATTTGACCACCCTCACCTCCCACATGCTCCTCACAAAGTAGACTTATTGCTGCCATGCTCAAATTGGCAAACATCAACTGTTGCAGTAGTGCATTGTGGGAACCTATCCCACAATGCCCTCATCCCTATAGCATTCTGGGTATGTGCCAGGTCTCTGACATCATCTTCCCACATTGCTTAGCACTGGAGGGGAATGAGGAAAATGCAAACATCCATTTTTCCCATTGAACGGAAGAAAAAAGTAAGGCATCCAAATAGACAGCAACAGTGTTTTCAGAAATGTCTCTCTTCTGTAGTTGAATTCTCAACTGGCCATCCACTGAGTAGCCTCTTTCCCTGATTGCAACCAATCTCTGAAAATAATACAGGGACTCGGGACTGTAGTCTCAAAGTTAGAAGAAAGAGGATAGAAAAGTCTAGGAAAAAAGATTTTTGACTTCATTGAAAATAATACAGGGACCTGATAAAGCTTGAAGAAAGAAAACAGGAAATTTTTTCAGAAAAGACAGTTGTTGATGGGAAGGGTCTTTGGCCCTCCAGTGCATTATAAGGCTTCTGTGCAATTACTGGGTTCTCAAACGGCCATCCACTGTGAACTATCATACACAACTTATAAGGAACAGGAATTTCAACTAGTCCACCCAACCCTCACGTTTTGAGGGGATCAAAGCATTAAGACAGATAGGAGATGTTAGCAAAAAGATTTTGTAACCGAAATATAAAGCCAGCAGGTGTCTGCAATGGACAGCGAGCTCCTGGAAATATTTTTGGTGGGGTGCTGTGCTCCGCAGCTGCAGAGCTGCTTGGAAGCTGAAGTAGGTGAAGCAGTCCCCATGACTATCTAAGCCACCAGGGGAGACTTCACCCCAGCGACTGCAAGCCCCACTGGTTCCATGTTATGGGCATTGGGCGGGGATTCAGTGGGGAACCAGTTGAGGTGGTCCTCCCCAAGTATCTTAGTCACTGTGGGAGACTTCAGCGCAGCAGCAGCAGCAAGCACCCCAGCATGGAAGCAAGCCCCCAAATATCTTTCATGCCTTTGGAGTCCTAAATGCACACAAGCTAGGGCATGATGCTGCTCGGTCAGCACTGAATGGCAGGCATGTCCTTTTAGGGTATGGGGCTACCCATGTGATGTGTGTGATCATGGGAAAGACCCAGACTGTGTGGCACCTGTGGGGGAGGGAAGGGGGGTCGCGCACAGATGCAAACCACTGAGAAGAAGTTTCTCGGCATCTTATGAAAGAACAGCCCCCTCCAACAGTCTTGCTGCCATGTGGTGTGGTGGGGCAGCAGCTGGTGCCGGGCAGTGCAGAAAAAACGCGTAGGGTCAGAACCACTAACTCCACAAGGGGCTATTTGTAATGGGTAGGTGAGCACACAGCGCTAATAGAAAAGACAGACAGACATTTCTCAAGCTCACATATAAACATGAGCCCACAGCCACGGGCTTGCTGCTCCTGTGTTGAAATTCACGGTCTTCTTGTTACCTCATTAAGTGGAGAGCAGCATCCAGAGTGCAGAACTGAGGGGCATTGCAGGTTGCATCTGGGACACATTTGGAGGCTAATAAATTCTATCTTAAGACGTGACGCTTCCACACTGGCCTTTAATCGAACTTCTGAATCTGAGCTTGACACTATACCCGTCAGGTAACTGAGATATTGTGATCTCGCTATTAGTGCTCCCTAAATTGAGCTAATGGTATTTACAGTGAAGACAGTCACATGGTAATATCGGAGTTAACTGTGTTAAATTCGAATTTATCTCATAGTGTAAATGCAGCTCCAGTGTGTTCTTAGTGCAAGGCCGAACAGGAGCATTCCAATGATTTATTCTTTGCTTGTTCCCCAACAAAGGAGCAACTCACTCAGCTGTCAGATACTTTTCAGACCCAAAGCTTTGAAAGGTGAGGGGCATGTGCCTGCAGGGTAGAAGAGGAGATCAAAACAATCAGGGCAGACATTGTGGGATACAGGTGGGGCCCAGTTCTGTTGACGAAGTCTACGTTAGCTCTCCATTGACAATAAATGGTGGAAGGGAAAAGAAAAAGTCTCTCATTGGAGTGGAAGCTTTGCATCACCAAAACTGGGTGATTTTCCCAACAAAAGTCACTTTGCAATGTGTTCACGGTCACTGTTTTGTCACCAAAATGCAGTCTTTGGCAACAAAATTTGGTAGCATAAATACACCCTTATTCCTGTCTTGAGCGCAGGTGCTGAATTAGATAGATAACCTACTGAGATCCCTTCCAGTCCACATTTCTGTGATTTTATAGGCTTAATGCTACAGAGGCAGATGAATGGAGAAGTTGGCCTAATTTATTTGTTCTCTCATTTCCACCAATGGTGAAAATGTGCCTAATTAAGCCTTTAATTCTGCTATGGTGAATGTGTGGAAGAATTCTGGATTAGATATTGTAAGAATCGACAAAACTAGAATTAAACTAGAAAGAGTTCAGGAATTTTTAGAAGACTACTGCTAGGCTACATGGAAGTTTAGTTAAAGGCTGTTTAAGACACGAAGCAACTCCATAAAACTAACTAGTAGACAGAGCTATGCCAACAGAACATTGCAGTGTAGACCCTGCATTAGTTCCTTTGCTTCTGGCTATTTTGCTTATAGATAAATTTGAGAGTTACAGGGTCATTAATCTGTCCAATCCTGCATGTTCCCACTAAGTTTCACTTACTTATGGCTCATTAACTTTGTAGCTTTATAGAGCCATTCCACCAAGATTTCTGAAGTCTAGGGCTGTTTCTACACATGCCACTTTTGCTAATAAACGGCCTGAAATATGCTAATGAGGTGTGGATTTAAATTCCCAACGACGCATTATCATAAGGTCACATGATTTGGCATCCGGAAGAGCTTCTTCTGGATGCCAAATCATGTGACCTTATGCTAAGGAGGCACCGGGAATTTACAGCAGCGCCTCATCAATATATTTCGGGCCGTTTATTAGCATGCCACTTTCTGAGAAAGTGGCACGTGTAGAAATGCCCTCGTTGTTTACCACCATGCTCACGCATAGTGACATGTATTCACAAGTTACCAGACAGACACTGGACTTTATCTTACCTTCTGAGGTTCCATATGATGATTCTTGTTCCTTTTTTCCCCATGATAGCATCAAGCTCTGCCAGTAATTTCTCCTCAGTAGAAAACAAAGAATGCGTCTGCATGGCCTTTAGGCTGGCTTTGCATTCTACTGGATTAATTATATGCCGTAAGAACTAAGTTAAAGACATAAACATTTTGTAAATTAAAACACATTTATTGGATGAGCTTCAGCACAGCCACAGTATTCTGAGCTCTGACCTAACACGTCTCAGACAAAAAGGTGGTTTTGTTGCTGCTAGCTTAATGTTTCTATTCAAACCCATATATAAGGAAGGAGGAGGATTGTAAGTGGGACATAAGTAATTGGCACAACTGCAATTTCTGACTCAAGATGGCAAACAGCATTCCAGAGAGCTCTTAACATCCTATGTTTACACACGTAAGAAAGACGCTTTTTATACTTGAAAACAGTCAAAAGGATATGTTGCCTGTTAAATGATACTATGGGAACAATGACATGTTCTGCCTTTGTAGCTTCAAGGAAGGTCTGAGATAAAAGGCCAACACTCATGGTATCTCCATTTTTGGTGAAAACAATTGCATCTTTTCCCAAGCGCATAGATCCGGATTTAAATCCATTTCCATACAGTCCCACTGGAACACGACCATTTATTGCAACTTTGTCACTGAAGCCAAAGCTGAAAACACATTAAGAACATTTTGCAAAAAACTGTTAACACGATAAAGATTGACATCAAAACACGTTTACACAGATTGAGTTTAACACTGTTCTTAAGATCAATGACTACAGCACAACTAAAACATATATTTGCTGAAAAACTAGTCAAAGCCAGAGTGTCATATTGATGTTATGCTAAATGGCTCCTTAGTGTCATCCACTGCCATCTTTAAATATGCCTGAGGGTTATCATCTGTATGGGATTATTCAAAAACTGCTCCCAAAGCAGTCAATCAAATATTTAAAAAAAAACAACTGACCTGGACCTCATTGACCTTCTTTTCCACTTTTCCTAATTGCTTTTACAATTATTTGTAAACAAAAAAGTCAGCTTTGCACTGGTAAATGAGGCAAAGGAGACATTTCCTTAAAAAGTGATCTACAGACGTGCAATAAATTTATCAAGGAAATCCTTAATTCACAACAACAGTGAAAAATATGTAAAAAGAAACAGTTCATTAGAGTTATTCCTCCTCCCCTTATTTTTAAAATACTTTTCAATTTTGAACGGTGCTCAAAATCTGAATTCTATTCCATTTTACCTATGATGCAAGTTCCTGCTAAACTGCAGTTTTTCATTAAGCTTTACACAAGGGCTCAGAGTTGCAGTGTGGAAAGAGGCCTCTCCCCAAGCCCCAAAGCTGCGGCACTTGGCAGAGAAGCACCCCTCCTCCCTTCCAGACCCAGCATGGAGTTGCACCTGCAGTGGGAAGGCACCTCTACCAGCTGTCCTGAGCATCTTCATGCCAAGACCAGCACAGAAACTGCCATTGCAGCAGGTCCAGCTCCTAGCTGGTGGTGGTGGTGGTGTGGGCGGGCAGGGGGGGAGGAAGTTGGGTCACAAAGCTCTGTATGGCACACAGCTTCGTTTCCCACTCCACCTCCGAAACCAAACTTGCTCCAAGACACAACGCGGTGCCCCAAGACAAGGAGGCACGAGGGAGCCTGTCCTACCACTGCTGTTTAAGTAAGCCCAAGCTCCAACTTCCCCCCGCAACCTACTGCCACCTCCTCCATCCTAAAAACTCTTCTCTTTACCCCAACCCATGTCCCTAATCCAGATCCTGTACCATCTCCTGAATGTCAACCCCTAGACCTGAGACCCTCCCTAAACCTGGAGTGCCCTCTTGCATCCCAAACCCCTCATTCCCAGACCCACACCAGAGCCTCATCTCTTTCTACATGCCCAATCCCCTGCCTCAACCTGCAGCTCTCTCCTGTATTCCAAATCCCTCAGACCCACCCCCAAAAGCCTGGAGTCCCCTCCTATACCTCATGCTCAGAGGCCTTGCACCCCCAAACCTGTCCCAGCCCTGAGTTCCTCATACCCAGACCTAAACCAAGAGCTCATACCGCCAAAGTCCTCACCCCAGCTCTCTGGCCCAGGCCTGAGCTCCCTTCCCACACTCACAACCCTCTGGCTCCACTACCACCATATGAATTTTTTTATGTGCACCGATATGAAGGTGATGTACTCTACATCACTTCCACATAAAATTAACTGGGAGGGAACATTACCTATAACCCACTAAGTCTAAAACAACTGAACGGTTATGTTTGTAATTAACAGCACTGAGCTGCCACCTTTCAAATTTGTCTACCTTGGTATAAATTCACACAAACCCAAGCTCAGCAGGTATGTACGCCACTTCTTCCCCTCTCCTATTTTATGTACAGACATTGTAAAACTATATTTCTGTAAAACTGCTGATTCAAAATTTACTCAGGAACAGGGAGATGGGTGATTCAGGAACAAAATGCACTGCAGATCTTGATGCACACTTACCCAGCATCTACCCATCCTTTAGATCTAGCTACTACCTTAGTCTCACTTTCACAAACACTGAATTCACTTGCAATTTTGATATAAAAATATGCAGGAATGAGCAGAATATTAAAATATGGAAGTGGAAATCGGAATGACAGTGGAAGACCATAAGAATATCAACAAACAAGTTACCAACCTTAACATTTTGTGCAATTTCTCTGAAGTCATACCATTTCCATTATCAGTAAATGTCAAACAGATGTTGCCATTTATTACTGTTTTGTCTATCCATATCTGTTTAGCATTCACATCTGGATCATAAGCATTGTCTGAAAAATCAGCAAAGTATGAATTTTAACATGAGCACAAAATCAGATTTTCAAAAATATGTTAGTTTGGTGAAGGGCTTATACACCAAAACCATCCATGAAAACATTATATGCTAGATAAGTGGTTCAGCATGTCCAATAAAACATTAAATTCTATACATTTTCCCCATATCCTCCTTTTTAATTAATTAAAGCCACTGTTAAAAGTCAAAATATTGTGAAACATCTACAAGATGGCTTATAGCTACTGACTAGTGTAGGATCAAAGTTAAGCCCAGTCCCTATACACCAATTTTTAAAATCTCTGTTACGGACACCCACCATATCATCTGAGCTGTTTGTTGATGACTTTCCATGACTGATCACTCAAGGAAGAGGTAGGGTTACACTATCAGTGCTGGTTGACAAGTATCTTTCAAACAAAAGGCCCTTCCCAAAGGCTAATGAGAAGCTACAATTTTGGAACCACTTAAAACTATCACTGGCAGTACTGATTAGCATCCATCAAAATGGAGCTCCCCCGGGACAAAATGAAAACCCTGCAGAATTTTAGGAATTTGCATTAAGCTGAACTCTGAATTTGAGTGAAAAAGCACGTAAAAGCAAAGGTGCATAACAAAGATGCCCGCCCTTTATCAATTTAGTCATTTTTAATTAAGTATGTTTCTTCACACGTAAATATACAGTAGTACTCTGCAAAATTAAATTGGAGTAACACAATACTTCATTAGAGCAGATTCTACTTTGGGATGAATTGATACAATGTTTTCCTTGTGATTAGTGCACACAGTTTTGAAAAGCACTGAATGAGACTTTGCTTTTTTAAAAAAATTAGCATAGACAAAAACGATACACTGAAGATTTAACTGATGGCAATTCTAGAGTTAGAAATGTATTTTAGTTTTATCTGAATCCCTCCGATGAAATCTTCAGCTCATGTGCAAATATATAAACATTGATTAATGACTCAAATTGAATAAATTTTAAAAAAATCAGAGCACCCCTCCCATTTGCAAAAATATTGCTCGCATTAGACTTGGGTGAACTCTGGTTTTAAAAATGTGAGAAAGCCCAAAGCATGTGCTCAAAAAGAATGAGATCATGAAAAAGTTGTACCAGTGTTGTATTATTTAAGGTTTGTGCTGAAATAATATAAATAAATCTTTGCTCCTTGATTACCAGGTGCAGAAAATAATTGGCTATATATTATAAAAAAACTGCTTTATCTGGACTTAGATAAGGTCCAATACTTAGCAATGACATCACTTATTTGTTAAAGAGTATTTAAAATGTAAACTAATAATTCATTACTAAATACCCTGACTGAACAAGTTGGACGCAACAACATAGGTCTAAACATCTCTGTAAGCTCTTTTGTAAATATTTTTAATCAAATACTCATGAGTGTTATTGTTTGGGTGTAATTATTGCATATTATTTTGGATTTTTAGACAGAGGAATTCAGCCTTCACCTTTAATAAAGGAATTTATGACTGAATTGGTGTCATGGTACTATCCTATATTATTATTCTAATATACACAGCTCCAAAACAAATTCCATCTATAATACTGCCCCTATTCATAGTTCAAGCTACCTCAAATGTAAAATTTCAATTTATCATAAGCAGGAAAGGAAGAATTCTTTGCAGTACCTTGCACAAGCAAAATGTTACTTATTTGCCCCCTATTTTTAAAAACCAGATTGCAATAACTGATCTTCACACAAAACCAGATGCCTCCTTCCTTCAAACTATTACTGAACGGCAACAGAAATGGCAAATTTCTCCCACTAACCCACTCCTAAGTTTCTCTTTATTCTTTCTATTAGCTAGGCTCCTAACTAAACTGAACAGGACTTCAGGAAAAGAAACTATATGGATAACAAATAGGACTAAAATGTTCTTGTTAAGAAGCCCCATACAATACATTGCCCTAAGAAAGTTTACCTTAAAAAGGTAATTCTAAAACAATCAGACTTCTAGCTTTCATAGAACTAGAGCGAAGGGCCAAGATCCTAATACCATGGAAGATTCTGACCACAGTCTTGCTCAGAATCTTTAACATATGCCCAGATAGAGCAGGCTTGGCCTGAGACCCAGCTAACAATGGACAAGATACGGCTAAAGGAGAGCAAAAAACAAACCTTAGTTTGTATAATTAGGCATAAAACAGAGCTGAGACAGAATAACCTTGAACGTAGAACAGTAACTGGGACTTCTCTTGAGTTATAGACCCATAACTCACTGAGAGGGGCCTCTAGGTCTGTTTCACAGTTCACAGACAGAGAACAGTGCCTCCTCCCTGAAGACCAACCTGGGTTCAGGGAAAGGTCTAACATGTCAGCATGAGTGATGGGGTCCTCCTCTCACAGATGTCAATCTGAGCCCAGAAAGGGGTGGCATTGATATGTATACTACTGCCAATGCTGGGTACTGCTTCTTGTTCTCTGTCTCAAGACCATGAATATGAATTACCTGCAGACAAACCTGTTGCAAGGTGCCACCCATCATTCCTAAAGACCTGCAATTGAAATTTACCCTACCTTCAAATAAGTTAAAACCCGAGGGATAACACCTGTGTATTAACAAACATGTAAACCTAAGCGATGGGCACGGCACTCATGTAATCTTTAGACTATTGGCATATTGTGTTCATTTGTTATTGTCTTGCTGTAGGAACCTATCCAGGGGCTCAGGAACTCCCATGCCATCACTCCTCTCTTTTGTTATTGGAAGTTTAACAAAAGCCTAATTATGGTTTTATGGATTTAAACTAGAAAAAAGTCTTACGTTTGAACATTTCCCTAGCCATGTTCAAAAATTAAATGTTATACCACTGTGCTATTGCAAACACTAATTCCAGACAAAAATCAAGCACAAAACAGCATGGTGGCTTTTTTTAAATTGTAATACACTGTGCTAACACATAAGAAAGCGTGCTCTATTTTCTACAGAATTAAAATTTAAAACCTTATCCCCATTGCTCCACCTTCTATTGCAATCATTTTTAGTTGTATTTAACTTTTAAAGTCAATGACATCACACAACAAAAACAAAGGAGGTCAAGTATTCAATAAATGAAGCACTGATACCTATAAGTTCTGCAATTGCACTGAAAGGCCAAGTGTGACTGGTAGAATTTGTGTGCAAGAACTTTGGACAAAGCTGAAACAAAAGAAAAAAAAAAGTTAGTGTTAGCTCAGTTTGTTTCCCTCCACAATATAAAGTGAAAGACAACATCTGTTAAATATTGTGACATTTACTGCAGCTATGTTATGCAACAAATGAGCAAATCATACTTAAATACTGGACTTGTTCTTCAGATTTTCTTATCAATATTCTTCAAGAAAGTAATAAGAACAGCAAGATTTAGCTCTATTTGTTGTGCTGAATTCTGGACTAAAGTCCTCAAGGTTATCCAACAAAGGTGGTTTCCGAAAGACTGTCAGATGCAACAAACTACAACCACATGCCCACGGACATCATGCAGCATCAGAAAAACCAAACCTCAGCTTTCCAGAACAACCCTCAAGCCCCTGAGCTAAGAGTAAATCTTCAGCTTTAAGTACTTCACAATACTTTTTCCTATACTACAAATGCTTTGCCAGTACAGCTATACCCAGAGACACTCCCCCCGCACCCCCATGCAGATGGATAGAGTATTTCAAGCTGAAGGGTAATATCACATTTCTCATTAGCTATGCTAAAAAAAAGTAACCTCTGCATAGTTGCATCTACACTTGAGTTCTTGCTGGAAAGGATATGTCGACAGGACTGTGTGTTTTTTCACACCCTTGACAGATACTTCTCCCAACAAAACTTTGCATACACTAAGGGCAGGGCTATGCTGCAGTGCCTCTCTCTAGTAACTGGGTCTATTTAATAAAGGCTTATTTACCCCCCTACTCAAAAAGCACCTTTATTTCAAGCAGCACTGACTCATGGTTTCCATTGTTAAGCTCCTAGTTTCTATCCCTACCAATGACCAGAACCCATTCTAGTGCAGACAAGCCCTAAGTGCAGGAAATGCAGGGAACCCATTCTAGTGCAGACAAGCCCTAAGTATGCATGATCTAGTTATTATGTTCATTATCTTGACAGATATAAAGTTCATGAAATTTTGCCAAGCAGAGCAAAATAGGGCTCTTGTAAATCAGCTTCCTGTTTACAGTATAAATTGTGATGCACAATCAGGTATTTTCTTCATGTAATTTGGTGATTTACAAAACATATACCCAACAAGCCTGTTTCCCTGAACAGGAGCATTAAATGGTACACAATCAATTCTACTACAGAAACCACAGGTAAAATATTTTTTGCTTATTTCTAGGACAAACTCTCAAGCCTAACTGGTTAATACGTTCTACATCTTTTTCTCTTGTCCCCCCTTTAACTTCAACACACATGGGCAGGTCTGCACAGCAAACCTGAAATGGCAGTGCTGCTGGGGCAAGTATTCTAAGCCCACAGGAATATTCATGTCAGCGCCTCATTAGGCTCTTCTGAAATCCCTCATTAACATGCCCCTTCCAAAAGAAGGGGGCTACCATGGCCAAAGCCTCAGTGATCACAGAACAGTCAGCTGAGTCGAACTCCCCCCTGTACATAACCAGGAGGTTTTCCGGAAGGCTATGGGGCCCCCTGGGGGGCCGCACTTCTGAACGCTGTTTTAGAGTCCGGAAGGGCACCTTCTGTACTCCAAATCATGTGACCTTATGCTAATGAGACCCAGGGAATTTACAGCCTTGCCTTATTAGCATATTTCAGGGCGTTTATTAGCGAAAGTGGCATGTGTAGAAACGACCTGACATGACAGCATGGAAGAAAAGGTCACAACACTTGACAAAACTGCCTCAATGACTGGACTGAGCATTAACAAAGAAAAGACCAAAACAATGAGGATCAACTAGTCCAACTCCATGACTACCACCACACTGGGTCGAATTGACCTGGAAGATGTGGACCAGTTCACCTGCTTGGGGAGTATTATGGACAGAGATGGAAGAATAAACAAGGGTATTGGTGCCAGGATAGGGAAAGCAACAGCTGCATTCAAGACTCTTCGTCCCATATGGAGTTCACAAACAATATCTGCGAAGACAAAACTATGGATCTTCAACACAAATGTAAAGCGTGCGCTCTTGTACGGATGCGAGACCTGGTGTACTACAACATATTCAAATCACAAGCTACAGACATTTAAATGACAAACTAGACAGATGCCTTCGGTACATCCTTGACATCAAATGGCAAGACTTGGTCACAAACGAGGAGCTCTGGAACAGAGCAGGACAAGACCTACTTGACGTTCAAATCAAGAGAAGGAAGTGGGGATGGCAAGGCCACACTCTCAGAAAGTCATCATCTAGCATAGTCCAAGCTCTCATGTGGAACCCACAAGGAAAATGCAAGAGAGGAAGACCTTGAACAAAATGGAAAAGGTCTACTGAGACTGAAGGACAACAACAAGGGTACTCCTGGAGCCAGCTAGAAGTTTTGTCTCGAGACAGTGAAGTGGAAGAGACTTGTAGATGACCTATGCTCCACTTGGAGTACAAGGGTTTTAGTCACAACACACACACACACACACACACACTTACTTGCCCTTCTCATGGGCAAGTCACTAGTGTTATAATACTGAAAGCAGGTCCAAACCCCACCTTTCCCTCTCGTAACATTCCTTATCCCATATGAATGTTAAGCTTATATGTAAAAATTGCTTTTCAAACAAACATGGAAGAGTTAAATGAAACCGAACGCACGTAACAGGAATGCACTCTTGGTGCCTTTTCTATTGATGAAACTCATTCACCATTCAGCATCACTTAAAGGTCTAACATGTCTTTGGTCTTGTCTTCACTGCAAGGTTAACTTGAGTTATACTTCAGTCTATCTTCACACACAAAACCTCTTAATTTGAATGTAGCAATGCTCTAACTCAAAACGGCAGGCCCAAGAGGAAGTATAGGCTAACACAAGTGAGCGCAGCTCATCAACTGCACAGTTAGTCTTCCATTCACCTGGTGCTGTCTACAGTAGGGGTTAGGGAAGTATAATTACAGCGCTCATGGGTGTGAACTTTTCACACACCTGAGAAATGCGGCTTTGCTAATGTAACTTTTCAGTACAGACCAGCCCTCACACAGGCTACATTAAATCATGTCTTTTCAGTTGTTGCTTCAGTCTCCATCTACACTTAAAAGTTGTGATAGCTTAAATGTACTGGACAAGAGGTGTGTGGGTTTGTTTAAACCAACATACTTATGTCAGCAAAAGCTTTAGTGAAGACATTTAGATTTCCAGACTGACAATGCACTTTACAACCAAGGTGAGGAATAACTATCATCATCTTTTCTGTCTGCCTAACACAAGAGAAGCAACGGGTGCAATGATAGCCTCTCTATGTAGCAGTCTTCCAATTTGACTATTCAACTCCATCAAATGCAAGGCCCTATGAAAGATCCTGCAATGCTCTGGCTGCCCGCCCAAAATTGATCAGTATCATGAACCTCTTGCAAGACAAAATGCAGGCCAATCGAAACAACTGAGGTAAGGACTGGAGTCAAACGATGATATGCGATAGCACCGACACTATCATACTCCAGGTTATTGAAGAAGGCCTCCCAAATGGAGAAGAAATAACCTACAGGGTGGATGTCATCTCTTCAATCTGGGCCACTTCAAGGCCAAGACCACGTCATCATCAGTGGTAGAACACCAGTACACTGATGTCAGCCCTACCTTGGAAGATGGCCTCCAAACAACTGTAAATGCTTTCACTACAGTCTCCCACACGTTGGGAATTCTTCTGAAAACAGGAAACACTAAAGTTCTCTTTCAGCCAACGCCTGCCATAATGTTACCCAAACCAACCTTCATGGCTGACGACCAAGTGCTGGAAAATGTTAACAGCTCCATAGGTCCAGCAGTGATAACACTCATGATGAAATCTGCCACTGAATCTTCAGTGCTGGTGAGGTTTATGAGGTTTTGCCTCAAGAGACAGACCAAGATCAACATCTACAATGCTACAGTAATCCCAATATTGATACACAGAACTGAAACCCGGACTCCACATGGAGGTTATATAAAATATCTGAAGAAATTCCACCAAAGGTATCTGAGGAGAACATTGGAGCATCATGTAGTAGAATGTTAGCTGCCGCCCCAACAGTGGCTCTTGTCAGTTTCCCTGCACTGCTGAGTGACAGGGATCTGGCAAATCAGAGCTGTGTTAACCCGAGATATGTACAACTCAAGTGCATGTATCTTGGGGGGTCTACTGTACAGAGACTAACACAGCTGCAACAATGCATGCAGTCTTGACTGTATGTTACATGAATGGCAAGCTTAACTTCTTTGTAAATTCTCTGTGTTAATGAACTATTTTTTTTTAAAATTAAGCAGGAGGAGATTCAAAAAGGGAGCTGGGACCTGAAAGAAAATGAGTGCCCTACTTCTGTTACAGCTGCACTTCAGTGGCATAAAATTATACTTGCCAGAGAAGTACAGTCCTTGACAATGAAGATTGTATGCATCAGCAGTTGCACTCTTCTACAAGAACAACCACCTCACCTACAACCACAGTCTATACTGCAGGAACACCAGTCCTGGAACTTTTCCTTGCAACAAAGCCCGATGCCAACTTTGTCCACATATCTGTTCTGGAGATAGCATCACTGGACCTAACCAGGTTATTCACAGAATCATGGACACATTTTCATGTTCCTCAACTAATACCATATATGCCATCATATGCCAACAATGCCCAGATGCTTTCTATATTGGACAGACTTCAAACTCTCTTAGAGAACAAGTAATGGGCATAGAACAGACATAAAAACACTCCTGATCCACAAACTGTTCAGTCACCACTTTAATGAAGTGGGCCATTATGTTAATGGCCTGAAAGTTTCCGTCTTACTGAACAAGAATTTTCACAACACTTTGGAAAGAGAGGCTGCTGAACTCTCTTTTATATTCAAATTTGACACATTAACACATGGTTTGAACTGGGATGGGAATTATTTAGGTTACTATAGGGGCTCTTTTGCATACTTGGCTTAATCTAATTCTTGATTACCCTCTGCCCCCCCGTTCTGCCCCTCTACTCTCTGATTTGCTCACCTTGATAATATTTTTCTGATTTGTCCATCTTGATCACTATTTTGGTTCACTGTGCCTTAAATATTGAGTCTGTGCTGGTATGGCTATGATCTGGAGAAGTGGGTCTGTCCCATGAAAGTTCATCACCTAATAAATTATTTTGTTGGTCTTTAAAGTGCTACTGGACTGCTTTTTTGTTTTGATAGTATATAGATTTTGATAGTATACAGACTAGCACGGCTATCTCTCTGTTACTCTTCTACAAGAAGAAATCTTTCCTATTGTAGGATATATGCTGCCAGAAAACTGGAGTTGCTGACAGAAAATCTGTCAACAGCTCCACATACAGTAGGGTCTCAACATTTGTGAGCTTAATGTTTGGAAATTCAATTATTTGTGTGGGCCGCTTCCCCTGGGGCTCTGGGGTGGGGAGCGCCAGTGGCTGGGCTCCAGGCAAGAGCCATATTAGCGAAATCCAACATGTGCGAGGGTTTTCATCACAGAATCCCCGTGAATGTTGAGACCCTACTGTACAACATTTTTATAGGACAAATCTGAGACAAAAATCATAGCTGTTGGTGGTGAAGATCTGGTCTACTGATAACCCTCTGTGCACAAACTTCCATTCAATTGTTAACTAAAAATTACAATGTATCCTAAATAGAGAATGATTCTAAACTGCACCAGGCTTGGTAACCACTTCCACCCCAGTAAGTTTTTATATGCACTTTTGTTGATCAATTGCTTTCCTCACCCCCACACAAAGTCAGGCTACCATGGATAAATTACAGCCAGATTCCAAATTAAAATTTATTTTAAAAAAAAGAACTACTAAGAATAGTCAAAGGGAACAAATATAAATGCTTAAGTAAAATTTTACTTTGAAAGCTTACCTACACATAGAAGGGAAAAAAATCCATCATTTCAGAATACAACCTTACCTACAGAGGTGACACGAGTGATTCTGTAATATACACAGGAGATATTGTAGGAGTTAAAGTATAAGATTTATTATAACTTATTTGCAGACAATACTTGAAACTTCTGAAGTTATCTTTCCCTGTTGCATCATGGGTAGATAAAAGGAAATACCTAACATGATGTTTGAAATACACAGAATATTGTACCCTGTGTCAGCTATCAGTATTTGATAGAGTCAAGATCCCAGATAATCAGGACCAATCAACTTACTGATCAGAAGCAAGGTCAATATGCTACTAATCTACAGAACACTGGCAAAAGGTATGTTTCCCCTCTCTTCCAATTTAATTAACTTAATTCTGCTTATCGCTATATTCCCCTTGTTTATGACCAACTGAAAATTCTGCAGATTCCATTCTATTAATACACACCTTACAAACTTTTTCTAGCTTTGTACTTAACATTCCAAATGAAAATTGTGCAGATCTCTGGGGTTTAATGGTACCTAGCACAGACTGCATATACAGCAAACCTCAAAAGAACACACATCTTACTTTTGACAGATTCTGCATGTACAAAGACCACAAATTACAACTTAAATACAAGTGAATTTCCACAATAAAGCTGAGCATGAAAACAAAGTATTCTGGAAAATTTTAATTAGTTCAATGCACTGTTTATTTGGGACTATAAATGTTTACCTTCCTTCATCTATTCAGGTCTATATTTTAAATAGGTTTCTGAATCTCCATCTTCCTAGTTAGGTTACTTTATAGACATACAAGTACCTTTATCAAGATTTCCATTCTAAAAAAATGTAGCAACTACAAATTAGGTTCCTGCTACAAACAATTAATAGAGCTATTTTTGTTTTGATCAGCTTTTACTTTACATCTGAATTGAGTTTAACTGCAATTGAAGTTTTAAAATCACTTTTCTTTTAGACATCAAGAATTTTACTATCCATTTTTAAATATCCAGAATTACAAAGTGATTTGGCCAACTGATTTTAGCCATCTCTCACAGAAACGACCGTGGACAAACTTAGCTGACACTATCACCATGTTCTCTGTGCCTCTGACTCCTTACTGAGTTAAGTCCACTTCTCAGGTCTCATGGAACCCTGCTACAGAAGACCCCCCCAAGACACAACCTGAGCTGTGTGTACCTCGGGCTAACATGACTGAGTGGTGGGGAGCTGGTACCTGATGCCAGCTCCCCGCCACTCAGAGGAGTAGGGAAACTGACTAGTGCTCAAGCACTGCTCAATCTCCCTGCTTCTGTCAGTGACAGCAGCCAAGAGACAGCTCCTGACAGGAGCAGCGCAAGTCAGGCTGCTGTCCCTGACAATGGCAGTTTCTCTGCTCCTGTTAGGGGCAGCCAGAGTCAGTCTACCACCCCTGATAGGAGCAGTTTCCCAGCTCTTGTCAGGGACAGCAGCCAAGACCCAGGCTGCCCCCCCAACAGGAGCCTGGAAACCACTCCTGTCAGGGATGGCAGCCTGACTCTTGGCTGCCGCCCCTGCCAGAAGTAGGGAGGCAGAGCCAAGAGTCAGGCTGCTGCCCCAACAGAAACAGGGAAACCGACTAGTGTATCAGCAGTGGTCAGTTTCCTCCATCCTGTGAGCAGTGGGCAGCCAGGAGCCAGGCTCTTGGCTGCCCACCAGGCACAGGAGACAGGAAACTGACCACAGCTGTGCTGGTCAGTTTCCTGGCTCCCCTGAGTTGCCTGAATTTTGACTTATGCAAGGTTGCAGAAGAACGCAACCCCTGTGTAAGTTGGAGGTCTACCGTATCCTGCCACACACAGAACAAGGTCCTAAACTACAGTAGCCTGTAGTCTGACTATACTTCCCAACAGATCTCCTGAGTTTGGTATCTACTGTTGTTCCTTTGGGAGCCTGTGACTTAACAGATTAGTGATCCAAAAAGAGTTTTTGTAAACTGTTCTTCAGTCGTGACCATAAGAACATAAAGCATAAAAAAACCACAAAGGTTTTTAAAAACAGAAGGTCTATAATCCTGTATTATTTAAATCCAAATTTTGTTGCTGAGACAGAAACTTTAAAGCTTTAGAGAGTTCTTTTTCAGATCCAGGAAAGATACTGAACCCTGGTCTACTCTACCAACTTGCGATTACAACCACCTCACTCAGCACTGCAATGACATTACTAACCAAACTTCCTGTGTAGACAGCATTATTCAATGGGAGGAAATGCTTCTCCCATTGAGGTGGCCACTGCCTCCTGGGGAGGCTGTGAATCTGAAGTGCACACAAGCACTCAAGACTACCATCACAGGTATAAACACAAGATAAAACAGGTAATTTAGCATAAATTGTTAGCAGTGGCCCACGGTGTCCAACCAGTTCTGAAGCTGTAGCCAATAAAGGCTACTTCTACAGTGAACTGGCCATATTATTCTGAAAATACTATTTCTTGTTCAAGCCAAAGAGCCACATGTGGCATGACTAGCATGTGGCACACGATGGTTCTAGTCATATGAAAAAAATGGGATTAGTGTCAGATTATAATAAATCTAAACAGCAGTGCCTTTATTGAAACCATGATTTTTAGTACCCAGCAAAATTACAAATTTAAGACCCCACACATATTTTGTGTATGTCATACAGGTTTCCTTTGAGGATAACAACTTAAGTCAAACAGTGATCGCCTCATGAAAAGCGTTCATCCCAGATGATATGGCATTTTTGTCTTTTACCCTTGTCCAAAAGAAGTTGATCCAATAATAAGAGATAATACTGCACCCTCGTTATCTCTCCAATACTGCCTGGCCTACACAGCTACAATACTGCAAATTATTTCAGTCCAGAGTGACAACACTGCACTACGGCAAATATGGGACACTTACCTCCAGAGACGCTCTACCATGTCAGAGCTCTTTGGCAATGGAGGCTGCTGCTCCAGAGTGAGGCAGTGGGCATGGGGGCTCCAAAGCCTCCCAACAGAAGGAGCAAAGGATGGGGCTCAGAAACCTCTTGTGGGAGGGAGGGGGATGTGCTGAGAATAGAGACTTCACAGCCTCCCAGTCAGGAGTTGGGTGGGTGGGGGGTGCACAGAACAGGGCAGCCGCCCCATGAAGGAGCTTCCCCACAGCAGGAGCTGCCTCGCTGAGATGCAAGGTGCCAGGGAACAAGGCATGGGGCGCCAGGCAATGGGGCAGCTTCCTCGTGGAGGAGCTCCCTGGCTATGGGGATGTTGCTCTGAGGCACAGGGTGACAGGGAACTAGGCAGCTGCCCTGCAGTGCAACTCCCTGGCAACAGGAGCTGCTGCCCTGAGACACTGTGCCAGGGAACAGAGCCTCACAAAATATGGGACAATTTCTCCATTTTCTTAAAGTCAGGACGACTGCGAGACAGCTTAAATAAGGGACTGTCCTGGGAAAAAGTGGATGGATGGTCACCCTATTTACACCCTTCCATCATCTGAGAGGGACCTTGCCCATTTCAAAAACCTGCAATTGTCTAGGTCTGTGTCAACAGATTTCCTCAGAAAAGCTTTCTGAAAACTGCTTCCACCAAAGGAGAAGCAAATCCTTTTAAATCAGTCAGTGTTTTTATTCTTCTTGGCCTCCCAATCTCAGGCTTCCTGCCCAAACCTGCCCAGGACCTTTATAGGCAAGAAGCATAAATACAGCCATACTGAATCAGACTATCTAGCCCAGTATCCCATCTTCTGACAGAGGTCAATGCCAGGAGCTCCAGAGGTAGATTAGGTGTTCTATTCATATCAAGCGATGCATCCCGTCACCCATTCCCAGCTTCTGACAGAGGTAATGGATACTGTTCCTGACCATCCTGGCTAAAAACCATTAATGGACGTATTTTCCACAACTTTACCTAGCAAAACAAAAAGCAGTCAAGTAGCACTTTAAAGACTAGCAAAATAGTTTATTAGGTGAGCTTTCGTGGGACAGACCCACTTCTTCAGACCATAGCCAGACCAGAACAGACTCAATATTTAAGGCACAGAGAACCAAAAACAGTAAGCAAGGAGGACAAATCAGAAAAAGATAATCAAGGTAAGCAAATAAGAGAGTGGAGGGGTAGGGGGGAAGGTCAAGAATTAGACTGAGCCAAGTATGCAGACGAGCCCCTATAGTGACTCAGAAAGTTCCCATCACGATTTAAACCATGTGTTAATGTGCCGAATTTGAATATAAAAGCCAGCTCGGCTGTTTCCCTTTCCAGAACAGTGCGATAATTCCTTTTCAGTAACACACATACCTTTAGGTCATTGACAGAATGCCCCATTCCATTAAAATGTTAACTAACTGGTTTGTGGATCTGGAGTGTTTTGATGTCTGTTTTGTGCCCATTGACCCTTTGTCTAAGGGAGTTAGAAGTCTGTCCAATATACAAAGCATCTGGGCATTGTTGGCACACAATGGCATATATGATGTTACTAGAGGAGCATGAGAAAGTTTATCTAGAAACTTTATCTAGCTCCTTTTTGAACCCTGTTAAAGTCTTTACTTTCATGACATCCTCTGACAAGGAGTCCCACAGGTTGACTGTGCACTGTGTGAAGAAACACATCATTTTATTTATTTTAAACCTATTAATTTAATTTGATGACCCTTAGTTCTTGTGTTATGAAAACAAAATTTCCTTACTTACTTTCTACACATCAGCCATAGCTTTATAAACCTTTATCAGAGCCTCTCTCACAATATATCTACGTAGCACCCTTGTTGTGAGAAACTATTCTGGAAGAGAGAGCTTATTTCAAAATAAAGCTTCTTCTCAAACTGCACTTCAAAATAACTGAGCAATAGTTCCAAAGAGCATCCAGACACAATAGTGCCCATTTTGAAACAGAACTACTGGACACATTATGGCTAATTTTTAAACAGGCTCTATTCCATGTCCACACAGCCCCTCTTTCAAAACAGGTGCTACTCCTTGTACAGTGAGGATCACCTGCTTTATGGGAATGGTTGCAAAGTTATTTCGAAATAAGGGCTGCTACTCTCTCCTCATACAACAGCCATTCCATAACCCTAACCGTTTTTGTTGTCCTTCTCTGAACGCTGTCCAATGTCATGGCAAAATCTGCAACCAAAGGCCTTCCGAAGGTCCCCTCTTAAACTCCCCACCCGACCTCTGAGGACGCCTCATCTTAAGGCATCGCATCGCCTTCCTGTTTCCAAACATACGAGGTGGCACCGCCCACAACAGCCACGCGCCGGCCATCCCCGCCGCCACAGCGGGGCGGAGCGCCAGGCCCCCGCGGCCAGCCTGACTTGAGGAAGCCCCTCCGCCGCCAGCCCAGCGCGGCGCTGCTCCTCCGTACCGCACCCCCGGCACCTGCCGGCTCCGCGCTGCTCTGGTTCCCGGGGACACCGGTTTCCCAGCCCAGGGGCAGGTCTCAACGCGCCCCTTCGCGCTCCGGCCCGGCCGGCAGCGGGACGGACGCGGGCGGGGTCCGACCCCGGCGCAGGGAGCCGCCCCCTGCTTGGGCCCCGGGGCGGGGTCCCCACAGACGGGGAGGGGCGGAAGAGACCGACTCAGCCCCACCCCCGGGAGCGCGGCCACCTGCCTGCCCGCCCGCCCGCTCGCTCGCTCGCTCACCGCGCTGAGGCGAATCCCGCTCTGGGTCTGCGCCGCCATCTTAGCTCCGCCGCAAAGCTAACGCAGCAGCGGAGCCGTCGTCCCGACCCGCGCCCGTCTCCGCCCCAGCGCTTCCGGGGCGGGGCCACCCATTTCCGGCCCCAGCTGGGGGCGGAACCTGAGCGCGAGGGAAAAGCCGCGAGGCGCCAGCCCCGCCCTCGCGTGGCTCCCTCCTCCGCCGGCTCGGGCGGGGTTTGCGGGGGGTCCGCGCTGAGTGTGACCGCCCCACCTCACGTGACAGCGGCAAAGCGGCTCGCGGCTCGCGGCTGCCCCCCCGCCCGGCTATAGGGAAACCGAGGCTCCGCCCCTCCGTGCTCAGGGGGCTCTCGTACCCACCGTCCGCCCTGCTCGGGACCCCCGCGCCTGCTGCCCCTGGCGCACATCTAGCTGCGCACACTGTGCCGCCGGGAGCACTCACACACGTGCTTTGCTCGCACACGCTGTGTACACACCACCCACGCATGCTCTGCTTACACCCCCTGTGGGTGCTCCCACCCACACAAGCTCTGCTCGCACATTTTGTACACACCCCCTGTGCACGCTACCTATACATGCTCTGCTCCCACACCCCGTGCATACCACCCAGCCATGCTCTGCTCGAACACCTTCTGTGCACACCACCCACACATGCTCTGCTCACACATCCTCCATACACGCTCTGTGCACCCGTGCCAACACATGCTCTGATCACACCCCCGTACACACACCCCCATTCACACATCCTGCATACACTCACCCGCTGCTCACATATCCTGTATATACACTGCCCATGTACACACCCTGTACACATCCACCTACACCAGAGGTGAGCAAACTTTTTTGGCCTGAGGGCCACATCTTGGTATGGAAACTATGGAGGGCTGGCTGCATCAGTGGTGGGGCACATGGAGGGTGGGGGCTCCAGCTGAGGGTGCAGACTCTGGCATGGGGTTGAGAATGAGGGGTTTGGGGTGACAGAGTGCTCTGGGCTGGGATTGAAAGGTTTGGAGGCCAGGAGGGCAAATGGGTCTGGAGCAAGAGGTTGGATATAGGGGTGGGCTCAGGGGTGTAGGACTGGGTGCCACTAACTTGAAGTGACTCCTGGAAGCAACAGCCTGTCTTTTGTAGCTCCCCCACAGAGGCAGGACTGTGTGATTCTGTGTGCTGCTCCCATTGTAAGCCTTGCGGCTCCCATTGGCCACAGATTCTGGATGCAGAGCCGGTGCTTGGGGCAGAGGGAGTATGCATAGCCCCCTGGCTGTCCTTGCTTCCAGGAGTCATGCAGTCACTGTGCACAGAGCAGAGCAAGAAAAGATCCTGACCCTGCTCCTCAGCTGAAGCACAGTAGCAGGGAAAAATCCTAATCCCACCCTCTGGCAGAAACTTGAGGGTGGGTTAAAAGGTTTGATGGGCCAGATACAGCTTTTAGCCTGCTGTAGTTTGCCCACCCAAGACCAGCACAAATCCTCATCATATACCCACCCTGTACATACCCACGTGGTGCATGCACACACCCTGTAAGCACCTACCTTCACATCTCCAGCACGCACTCACCCTGTACATGCTCACCCACACATCCCCTGCATGCAAGCAGGCAAGTTTGCTTGCAGCCTGCTACTGTTGGCTCATTACAGTTAATTAGATGAATATATTTTCTTTAAAAAAATTCAGGCCCGCAAGAAGAAAAGGGGACAGAGGTCTAGCACTTATTGATGATGGTTTCCAGTGGTGGTGGGAGTGCTGTCACAACAATATTGTGTCAGGCTTTCTCCTTATGGTAGCTTGCTGCTCACTGGCTTTTCTTGGCAGAGGCAGTTCCCAGCTGCAGGGTGAGCTGTGGTCTTGCTGAGTTCTGAGGACCTAAAACATAAGACACAGGCCTGGTGTAATGTGAGCGAAATACAGGACCTGCTCACAGACTTTGGCATGAACAGGCCTCAGAGTGCAGAAACAGTGATTGGTATTAGGCACAGGCTGTACACACATTCCAAAAAGATGCTAACAAGACCTCGTTAAGAAACATCTTAGTACTGACACACTTCCCACAGATGAGAGGGACATACCAGTCCAGGTACAGAACAATGCCTAAGGTGACAGCATGATGGAGAAAGATGTTCTGATTGAACCAGCAGGTGCAAGGAAATGGGTGGTGTCTAGGTAAGGTCAGAGGTAGCAACCTGGTAGGTCAGGAGTGATGTGTAACCTGTTGTGTGTAAAGATGTGTTTTGGAGAGGCTGTTTTTCCCAGCCTAGGGTGCAGTGGGAAATACCACTGACTGAGCTGAGTCCGTTATCGGGGGTACATATGCACAGTGGTTCAGTAGAGTCTGCTGACAACGATTACTGTACTACTTTTGACAATAAAGCTGGCCTGGTGTCTTTGATCCTCTCGCTCACAGCTTAATTTTGCTTGATATTAGCAGTTTTGACCCTTGTCCGCCAGGCCTCATACCAGGCTTGTGGCTTATGTTCTATGTTCATCTGACTATACAGACCCTGCTGCTGGGTGAGACGTAAGGTGAATGTGCAGGATATGTCTGCGGCTGAACACCTACACCGCTCATGCTTTATGCAAAATGGGTTGTGAATATAAATATGCATAACTCAGAAATGCTTTAAAGGAGATGTGGCTTATGATCTACAATTTTTAATGTTATAACCTGCAGGATCTATGAGTATTGCCTACATATTTCTATACCAAATGTTTGTCTCTGTAAAGACCTCAACAGGAGGTGTGGCTACCCTATTGTGAGAGGATAGCAGTACTTAGCCAATTTCATGGGTGTTAATCCACATCTGAAGACAGATGAATGGGACAGGGAATGGGTGCCTAAAAAGGACTTGGACAGGTGACCTACTCCTGTGACAGTCTCGGTCTTGGAGTATACTCTTACACAAAGAGAACACTGACATACCTGTACACAGAGAATAGTCCTATGCACAAAAAAAGAGAGAGAAACCTGACTTCTCTCATTTATATACTCTCAGGTGTTATAAACAACTCCAATGGGTTGTTTGTTTTGTTATGTAACAGGACTACCTCTCTGTTACGATGGACTGCGCTGTGTCTCATTGAATCGAAACTGAACGAACAAGACAGTGATTGAAACTAAGAGACCTGACTCACCCCCACCCCGTTGTTGTAATTAGTAGAGGTACTGCTATTTAGTTAATACTTGAAATAGCAGCACACTCCAACTGGACATACAGTTTAAAATTGTGAAACCTACTCCTGGTTTAGTGGGCATGCACTTTCCTTTCCTAATTGAGAATGGAAGGAAAAGCAAGTAGCAAGTTTGTCTGAATATTTTGCCTGGTGGCTGTCATGTAAAACTATGAGTTTGGGTGAGGGAAACTATAGAGATCCTGTTTAACACATTTCTCGCGGGAAGGAGAGAATCACAAAGGAGAGAGATGCCCATTTGTCCCAAATGAATGCAACAAATCTTTCTTCTGCAGAAATAAAGGCCCTGCCTTGTTACAAAATGCGTTTGCTTGCAGGTTCACTGTCCAATACGTGAACTTGGTGAGCACAGTGCTGGCAATGCAAAAACAAAGCACTCCTATGTACTAAGTAGTCATGTAAACACTTTCCAGAAGGCAGTACCGGAATACCTCACTACAGGGTTATGATGTAAACACACTGACACCCCCACCCCTAAAGATAAAGACAATGTCAGGGTCATGGATAGAGCAGGTGACCCCCTGCTACTGCCTGTGCTGCCACCTGTCACCCTGCCCCAGATAATCTTCAGCCTCATTGGTTGGAAAGGGAATGAGAAGTCAAGGTGGGGGTTGGAGAGTGGGGGGTGAAGTCTGTGGTGCAGGAGGAGAGAGGGGCCCCACACGGGGACGCAGGCTTGCTCCAGGCTGTCCCCCTTGAGGCAGTGGTGTTTTGGGGAGTTTGACTGGAGCTCACAGTTTGGGCTGTCTAGTCAGAGTTAATGCAGCACACAGCAAAAACACCGGCGCATGCTATTACTTACCACAGTCATTTTTTGTTTGAGACATCTGCCAACCCCTCAGTTGGGATACAAATACCGGTATTGGAGTTATGGTTTTGAATTTGATTGTCATCCCATAGCTTTGTTGCTTATATGGCTGAACTCCTTCTGGAGCTTGTATTTTTTTTAAATCAAATTTACACTAGGTATCTAATGAAACCTTTACTTCGTAATTTGTTGTACAGACAAGACCAATGTGTTTATTGAAAAAACTTTGTTTACATAAATAGACTGGTCCAGTTTTCAACAAGTGACTTTGAACTATTATTGCGGTAGAAAGCTGGCAACTGTTGATAGCTTCTTACCAATGAATGTTTGTTTCAGTGTTGCTAAGAGGTAAAAGGCTGGATCTTGAAAAACATGAAAACTGTGTTACTTCATTTAGGGACAGCCCACAAACACTTTATACATGCCCACACATATCCTCTGTATGTACACACCCACACTGTGTCTAAAAACTCTTCAACACCAATTGACAAAAGGGTTACAACAATGTCCTGAATTTAGTACATACATATTGGCTCATCAAAGAGTGTTACGTGAGCTCTCAAATGAAGGCCAGAGTCATACTGATTATTAATATATTTATGAAATGCACATACAGAGAAGTTATGCATATACCTGAAAATATTTTCTTAGTGTGTATCAATGGATGAATCACCAGCATTGATGAAAATCAGGTATACTGTCAGACAAGGGATAGGTATTTTACCTGTTCACATGTGCACTGTGGCTTTTATAACTAATCTGAAATGTATCAGGAGGCCAGAGAAGGAAGGCGTGATACAATCTGGAGTGGTACGGGACTGTGAGTGCCTACCTTAGGTTTAGGTTTGGCAACTTTTTAATAGTAGAAAACTGAACAGCCTTGCCCTACCCCTTCCTTGAGGCTCTTCCACTGCTCACTTAATTTCTTTCCTTCCTCCCTCCCTTTTCCACACCCTTGCTCACTTTCACCTGGCTGAGGTGGGGGTTGTGGTATGGGAGGGGATATGGGCTCTGGGGCTGGGATATGGGCTCTGTGGTGGGTTGAGAAATGAGGGGTTCAGGTTGCAGGAGGGGGCTCTGGGCCGGTGAAGGGTAGGGTTACCATATAAAAAAGGGGGCTCCCCTAAGAGGGAGCGTATCTGTATATACCAACTCACATTGTATTAATGTGAGTTGGTGGATAGTGATACAGATACACTCCCTCTCGGGGTGCCCCCTTTTTTGAAAGGTCAAATGTGGTGACTCTATCGCAGGGGTGGGGGGAGTGCAGGAAGAGGTGACCTCCAGCTGGTTGTGAAGGCTCTTGGGTGCGGCCAGGGATGAGGGTTTGGGAGGGGGCCCTGGGCAGGAGGTGAGACTGAAGGGTTTGGAGTATGAGAGGGGGTGGGGACTCAGGGCTGAGGCAAGGGGGTTGCGGGGTAGGAGGGTGAGAGCTGTGGCTGGGGTGCAGGCTCTGTGGTAGGGGCAGGCATGAGGGGTTTGGGTGAAAGAGGGGGCTCCAGGCAGAGAGGTATGGCCCAGGGTACGTAGTCTGGGAGGGAGCTTCAGTCTGAGGCGGGGGCTTGGGGTGTAGGAGGGGGTTTGGGCTCTGGGTGGGGGAGCTCCTGGCGGGGGAAGAATTTTAGCATGTGGGAGTGGGTGAGGGCGCCAGCTGGGGATGTGGAGTGTGGTAGGGGGTTCAGCTGAGGCAGGGGTTGGGGTGCAACCAAGGGTGTTCAGCAGAGCCACCTGGTCCATAGGATGCCGTGGGGCAGCCACCCCAGGCACTGCATTTTGGGCAGGCCTGCACTTCAAGGGGACAGGGAAGGATTGGTGTCTGCAGCAAGCATTCCCCCCAGGCCCCCCACCTATTTCTTTTTTCTGCACCCCTGGGCTCCAGCTGCTCAGTTGCAATTTGTTCTTCCAGAGCTGAAGTGGTGGCTCTGCCCCAGGAAAACTCATCGCCTCATGAATGATTTTGTTAGTCTTGTAAAGTGCTATAGGACTGGTGGTTTGTTTTGTTGTTCTTCTGGCTGCTGGTTTTGCCTCCTGGCTGCCACAGGCTCCTCGTGCTCCACTTCTTCAGTAGTGTCACTCCAGCAGTCAGCCTGCACAGGGCAGTCTGACTTCCCCTGCCCGTGCCCTTCCAGGCTGCAGCCTTGGAGGTACACACCTTTCCCTTTTCTAGCCATGGGACCAGTCCAGGCAGCCCCCTTCTAGCACAGATGAGTGCCAGCGGGCAGTCTCCATCAGGGCCCCGGGCCCATAGCCAAAAACTGGTGTCTCGCCCTATGCTCCACATCTCCCCCTTTCTCTGCCCTTTCTCCCCTCTCCCAGCACTGGATGTGTGCGTGGGGGAGGGGGTGGATGCTCTTCCCACCACACTCCAATCCAGGGGGCAGCTCTTTTCACTCCCAGCCTCAGGGTCCCCTGTGCCCTTTTCAGCACTCCCACTTCAGGCTCCAGCCTTAGAGCTCCCCTCTTGGCAGTATCAGACCAAAGGGACCACCAGGGAACAAGGCAGCTGCCCCATGGCAGAGTTTGCTGGCAGTAGGGGCTGACACCATGGGGTGCCAGGGAATGGGGCAGCTTCCTCATGGAGGAGCTCCCCTGCAGAAGGAGCTGTTGCCCTGAGGCACAGGGCACCAGATAACAGGGCAGCTTCCCCACAGAAAAGCTCTCTGGCTGTGGGGTTGTTGCTCCAAGGCTCAGGGTGTCAGGGAACTGGGCAGCTGCCCTGCAGTGGGGCTCTCTGGCAGCAGAGGCTGCCACCCTGAGACACTGGGTGCTAGGGAACAGGAGCCCCACAAAACATGGGGCAATTTGCCCATTTTCTTAAAAAAGTCAGGACACCTGTGATACAGCTTAAATAAGGAACTATCCCAGGAAAAATGGGACAGATGGTCACCTTTCATGACTGGTACGTGCACAAAAATGGGATATACAAATTCATGGGATTGTAACTAAAATTGATACCTTATGGGACCTGTTTTGCATAAATCATCTTTGATTTATAATATAATACTAACATATGGAGATACACATCTCATAGAGCTGGCAGGGACCTGAGGAGGTCATTGAGTCTAGTCCCCTGCTCTTTTGGAAGGACCAAGTACCATCCCTCACAGGTTTTTTGTTTTTTTTTAAATTTTTTTGCCCCAGATCCCTAAATGGCCCCCTCGAGCACTGAACTCATAACTTTAGCTTAGTAGGCCAATGCTCAAACACATTCACACCCATAAGCCAGTTTTCATAAGGCATGAAAATTGACAGTGTTTCAACCAGCCTTGCCTGAACCCACTGGAGAGACCTTTGGGAGAGTTAAGCTTCTTTATGCAAAAGAGTAACTTGTATGCTCTGTTCTGGCAGTGTCCTCTAAGGCTATTAGAGACATCAGATGGGTGAGGTAATATCTTTTAGTGGACCAACATTTATTGGTGACAAAGGGAAGCTGGTCCCTCTCATCAAAAGGGGTTGGGCCAATAAGCGATATTACCTCACCCACCTTATCTTTCTGAGAGTAACATTGTGTGTCTAGAAATCATGTTATCATTTTGTTTATTACATAACCCTGTTTCTAGTAGTCTAATCATTACTAAGCTATGTTTTTTGATGATAAGCATTTCTATTTTCACTGTAAATGCGTCTGTGACAAAGGGTTAAGCTAAGTGCTGTCTCTGAGCTGCATATTCCAAGCTGGTGTATAAAATGTGCCCTTGGGACCTTGTAGGGAATGCTCTGAGAATGTGGGAGTAGGGGCATGCCTGCGCAGATAGAGAAGGGAGTTGGAAGATAGGGTTTGTGCTGCCAGAGACTGTAGGTTCTCAGAAGCTGATCCTTAGCTGGTAGAGACCAAAATCCTACATGTGATGGCACCAGGTGGGGAGGTACCTTAAAAACCTGGGTACTCTTGGAGCACCATGTCTGCACCTGTATATTCCCTCTATACACCCCACATGCATGCACGTGCACACACAGACACATACACACACACAGTGCAGACCCCCAGAGGGAACAGCTCCAGGAACAGCCAATAGCATGTGAAACTGTAGCCCATAGGGCTAGCTTGGCTTTATTATTTTCAGCAGCAATGCTGGGAGCCTACAGGCCTGTATGCTGTAAAAATGTTGAGCAGTTTTAACATAAAGGTTGAAGCCTGTGAACTTTCACACAGATAAATGGCCTAGTGGAAAACGCCAAGAATTGGGAAGCTGAAAACAGAGAGTTTAAAGGGAACTTCTGTAACACATAAATCCGACCACCTGGGTGTCATACCAGCAAATGAACAACATAACAATAACAGATACATGAGCTTCATCCTCAGATACTTAACCACAAAAGGGCCATGGTAAGAAATTGATGTACAGGAGAGTCTCACAAATTCAATTGTTCATGAGTGGCCAAGCAGCCGCTTCCCCCAGGGCTCCAGGCAGGAGTGCTAGCAGCCGCCACTTCCCCAGGGCTCCGGGTAGGAGCACCAGCAGCTGCCGCTTCCCCCAGGACCCCGGCCACCTCCCCGCATTCGGAAAAAATCTACATTCATGAGGGTTCTATAGACAGAACCCTTGCACATGTTGAGACCCTATTGCATATGATCAGTTAAGCTCACTGATCTGTTTTATAGCAGGATATGCCCACATGAGTGAGGTGAGGGGAAACAAAGAAAGAAAAGGGGAGAAACCTCTACTGAATATGCATCAAACATAGTGGCATCAGCACAATGTATTATACAACCTGCATCCCAGCCTAAGGGCAGTAGGACAGAGAGAGATAGCTCTGGACAGATACCAAAAGGATGGCCACTGGGGATCAGAAAAAGCAGATTATGGTGATGAAAAAAGTAGTGGCTAATATTGCAGGTTGATCTGCAAGGAATGATGTAAGTATATGGATGTGCTGATTTACATTCTGTGGTGTCTCTGCCTTACTGGATTGGAGTGTTTGTGATTGTGCTCCGTATATTAATTATTTATAACTATAGAAGAAAGAGTTCCTCCAGCATGTAGAAACTGGGCATATTAGGGTTCCCAACTATGTAGTAATTTGAATAAAACTTGGCCTGAATTTAGAACAAGAACCTGTCAACCAGTGATAAATGGAAATGCTTAAGTACCATGATCAGTATAATTTATATATAATTGTTAAATCAGGCTGTGAAAGGGAAGCTCAGCCTTCAGCTGAGAGGAGCTGAGCAAATGAGAATTGGACAGGAAATGGGCAATGTTAACATTTTCAGAGGATGGCAAAATAATATTTGGGATTTTTAGTACTTCCTGTTCTGATGGCTGGAGAATTGAGAAAGGAGAAGTGATCCACCCACCCACAGTCATGCACAGAGCCAGTGTCATGGCACATAACTCCTTCTGTCACTTTCAAACCTGTGTTCCTTCCTGCATGCCACAGCTATGAATTGCTGCTTGATTGCTAGTAGCAAAAGCAAAACTCCATGGGCTCTTCTAGCTTTTTCATGGCCTCAGTCACCTTTTAATAAAAATATTGTCAACCCTCTTTGTGGACACCTGTGCTTCATGATTTTAATGCTTGTCTTCTCTCTTCCTTGGAGCCTTGTGACATCACTGTGGCAACTACAGTAACTGATGACATTAAAAGTAATATCTAGAGCCCTGAGCTGATACAAAATTGGTATCTAGATCTGCAAAAATGATCTGTGAATACCCACATCCATGGATACCCACATATATAAAGCAGGGCTCTAGTAATAATTGTTGGGCCTTTGACTAAAGATACATTTACACTTACTAGGAGATGGATCCAGTCAGGTTCAATTTTGCGTGCCTAGTGGGGATGTGCAAAACTGAACTGTCCGAGGTTGACAGTCGACCCCCATACTTCTCAATCTTGTGAGGAGTAAGGGAGGTTGATGGGAGAGTTTCTCCTGTCGATCTCCCTCAGTGAGGACGGCCAGGTAAGTTGATCGTAGATATGTTGATTCCAGCTATGCAATTACCACTTGTGTTTCTAGGATGAACTTTAAGGTCTAGTGTAGACCTGGCCTCAGAGTCATATATTTTTGGGGGGGGGGGGGGGGGGCCAAGAATTTGCCTAATGTAAATGTTTTGTGCACAAAATGTAAAAGTTCCATTTTCTTCAACAGAGGGAATCACAGACTGTACAACATGCTTATCTTTCTGCAGAAACCTCAGTGAAAATACTGCTGCCTTAGGCCTTGCTGCAGGCTCCATGCCATGCTTGCTTCTGAAGCTCTGTGCACCTTTTCCTCCTTTACCCCTACCATTAATATTAGAGAAACCTCTAGGCCAAGAATTTATCATCCCTGCTAAAAGAAAAGCATGTTCTTCTGGGGACACTATGGAGATGTGTTAGTGATGCCACATGCTAGTGGTGACAATGGGCTATGATTTGGCCACCATATAAACTAGACAAGGTTAGCAATGGGCAGGGAGACACAGTTTAGACCTCACCCAGCTACCCTAAAAAAATCTGCGGGTGGGGTACCTCCATCAGGATCTAACTAGTCTCGGGCCATAGCCACGTTAGTCTGTAGCTTCACAAATAACAAGTAGTCTGATGGCACCTTAGAGACTAACAAATGTATTAGGTCATGAGCTTGTGTGGGTAAAACCCATACAGGACTGCTTGTTATTCAGGATCTGACGAGTGCACAACAGTCCACCTTAAAAAAATATCCCTTTCTTTAGCAGCAAAGAGAAAACCTAAGCCTCATGTCACACAGTATTAGCAGCAACAAGTGGTAGGGGTGAAACAGGGTCATGTGGCCCACCAGACTTGCTGCTTGTCTTAAACTGAGCATGCTCAGACAAACTGAGCATGGTCCATAACATCTGCTGTAGCCATTGCCTTCACTCTTCCTGTCTCTCTGGAATGTGGTTCATCTTTGCTCAACATGAATGGGAAGAACGAGCTAAGGTATTTCTTCCTATCTTATACAGTTACTTTGTAATGCAAAGGAGCCTCAAAGCTTTAAGAGCAAGCTAGAAGTGTTCATTAGCTCATATGCTAACCTTTAACAAACCTGGGTGCACTAACTGCATGTTGTCTTAAGCTATTTAGCATGGAAACTTGAAGCCGGGGGTCCTGCCTCATCATTGTCCCTAAATAGGAAAGCCCTGTAATTTTAGCCCTCCATGAAACTAAGCATCATGGCGGGCGGAGAGCCCATATTATATGACCAGCCAGCTCTTCATAGACCTCCAGTTGTCCACCAACCAGTGCCCAGGCCAGTCTTTCACAGAGATGGAGTTCAAAATGTGACGAAGTCTGAGATCTCCTGCATGAAGAAGTCTTCTGGACACAGCGTTACGTAAGTTGCCATGTTATCTAACAACAGTGCTAGCACCAACATTGTCCTTTAGTGATTCTCACGTGGGAGCATTTAACAAGTGTGCGTTAATGGAAAAGGAGTAGTGTAATATTACAGACAAAAAAAAGGTGGAACATTTAGGCAAAAGTATATGGAACAGAGATTTAGGCGATATAGAAAAATGGCTTATATAAAGGATGTTTGGACACCTTTTGTAAAAAGTGCAACACATTGCTTAAAATACGTAGAAGCAGCCCTGTAAGTGAGTGATTTAGCCCATGGCAGTTAGCATGGCGATAGAGCACCTGGAGCTTCTGCACAGTTGGACTGCTCTGAGTGGCAGCCATTGTGATATTGGATCAACAAGCACCAATGAGCTCTGACCAAAGTGCTAGCTGTGAACTGGCAAACTTAGAACTGGAAACAAAAACCAGCTCACCTTTATGCTAGCTTTGCTCAAAATAGGGTGGTTTTTTTTCCTTATGAGACTGTATCTAGTCTTTAGACACTATGGATACATCTACACAGCAAAGGAAAATCCATGGCTGGCCCTTGCTCGCTGACTTAGGCTTGTAGAACCTGAGTCCAGAGTTCTACACAGCAGTGCAGCAGTCCCACAACCCTGAGTCAGTTGACATGGGCCAGCTGCAGGTGTCTAGGTGCCCTGTAGCTGTACTCCATGAAATGCTTGTAAGTTGCTGCATGCATTAATTTCACTTGCAATGCCTAAATGCCATGTTGTAGGGCAATATGTAAGTTTTGCTTGATAACTTTAAAAACGTGCTCTGAACTTGTGAATCTGGGCACAGGACTCATCTCCACCCACTCAACTTATTAATGAAGCTGATCACTATTAAAGGGGTGATTAAGAAACATCCTTTTCCCAAGGATAGGTGAATGGCCCTACAAGACCTTGGAAATGCCACCTGCAAAGTGCTACGTTTTTGCTGCTTTGTTTTGTTGGAGTACAGACTAACACGGCTACCTCTCTGCTACCTGTAAGGGAGTTCACCTCATGGATTGGAAGGCCAAATGTAAAAGATGAAACTGGGTCACAAAAAAGTTTGTCATCATCATTGTTTAAATTCTCATCATCCATGCTTGTGAATGAGGTAGTTCTATAGACCTATCCACTGATGTAGATAGTGTAATGCTGTGGCAGCAGCTGGCTAGCTCAGGTCATGACCTCAGGGAAATGTTAATTGTGCCCATCCTCTTGCATGTGGATATCATAGTGTTGTTAAGTGGGTTGGCAGATACCAGTGCATTCACTGGTGTTGCCAACATGTCAAGAAATATGTTATTTATAGTGCTTTCATCTGCCTGGGTCCTCCACTTAAGTAACTGTAAGATCAAAGATGCGTATGCAGCACAAGAAAATAATTAATATTAACAGTATTGTCTTCACTTATCTATCCTTGTTATAATGAATAACCAGCAATTAACTTATGTAAATCAAAACAAACCAGCAGTCCTGTATCACTTTAAAGACTAACAAAATAATGTATTAGGTCATGAGCTTTCATGGGACAGATGATCTGATTGATCTCAAGAAGTGGGTGTGTCCTATGACAGCATCACCTAATACATTATTTTGTTAGTCTTTGAAGTGCTACAGGACTGCTGGTTTGTTTTGTTAGAATACAGACTAACACAGCTACCTCTCTGTTACTATTCAACATGACAGGCACTTATGTAAATCAGTGTAACTGGATTATTAACTTGAAAAAGTGGGTCCTTGTGTCTGACAGTGGGAAGTTTAAGGCAGCTACTGTGCTAGGACCATCTGCCAAACTATTTCCAGCTCCTCTCTCTCTCTCTCTCTCTCACTCACTCACACAAACACGCAACCAGAAACAGTCCTGTAGCACCTAAAGACTAACAATTTTATTTATTAGCTTTGGTGGGTCTGAAGAAGTAGATCTTATCCACGAAAGCTCATTACCTAATAAATAAAATTGTTAGTCTTTAAGGTGCTACAGGACTACTTTTTTGTTTTGTTTTGTTTTTGTGAAGTTACAGACTAACACAGATACCCCTCTGAGACTCTTTCTAGCTTGTCTTTCTGGGGACAAGATCATAAAATACTGAATCCTGGGAATGATTCTTCACCTCTGGACTGCTTGGGTCTGATGAGGGAACTTCATGATAGTGGCCAGAAAACCCCCTCTGTTTTTGGCAACTCTCGGAAACTTATGGAATGCAAACAGACGTTACACCTCTGCATCATTTAGACCAGGGATGAACAAACTTTTTACACTGGGCCCCACTTTTTGTCCCTGCAGTTAGCAGAGGCCCCCCAGCCTATCTAATGTAATTCAAACCAATGGAAATTTTGGTTATGTTCATATGAAAAATGACCCTTTTAGCATGTGTAAGAAAATAAGTCTGTAGAATGGAAACACTTTATTTGTCTGTATATAAATGTGAATACACATTACATAAAAACAGTAACATATTTCAACATTTGTTAATGAGATGAATGAGCCGGACACACAGCAGCCAATCGTGCTGTGACCACCCCCCCACTTATGAAATTTCATGTCCCTTGTTTGCTCACCTGTGATTACATTGCAATTCTGAGTCACCGATAACAGTTTGTTTGTTTGAGCCTCTCAAGAACTCTCTTTTTTAACAAATTAATCTATAGTTCAGTTCTTAAAAGATTGGCTACAGCATCTCGGTGGAGATCTGAAGTATACCTTGCCCTGGAGATAAATGATGAATTTGGTTTTAACAATATTTCATCATAAAATAAGTTTATGTGGGAGGTAAAAAGCGGTTGAAAAACCCATACAAGGGCTGCCTGTGACCGACTATGAAAACTAATATAGTGACACGGGAGTACCTTTTTGTCATGGGTTTGGCATCTGCCTGATTTGCAGACAGTCTAGTCTGTTCTGAGTTTGACATAGTTAGCTGTGAGTCACTTCAGGCAGCATGATATAACCATCTTTTCTTAGTGTATGTCTACACTTACAGGGTCAAAGAATTGATCTGCCAGTGTTCAATTTCACATGTCTGATCAAGATGCACAAAACTGGGCTCTCTGTGTTCCGCAGTTGACCTCCATATGCCTGTTCTCACTAGGAGTAAGGGGGGTCAAGGGGAGAAATGTTCCCATTGACGCCCTTCATTGAAGACAGACCTTACAGTCGACTGCCAATATGTCAATTCTAGCTATGCAATTGCTGTATCTAGAATTGTGTATCTGCAGTTGACTGTAAGGTCTAGTGTAGACTAAGCCTTAGACTTGAGAGTGACACAGCTGCTTTGGTGCAGTATTGTAAATGTAGACCGGGGTGTCCAACCTTTTTAATCGGGGGGCTACAAGGCCATTTTTTACATGTTCCAGGGGCTGAACATAAAATAGCTCCAAACCCCCAACCCCAGGCTTAACACCCTTGCAGCCCCAACTGCCCCCAGCCTTAGACCCACCCCCCCAAAATCCCATACCCCACCAAACATCACGGCAGGGGCAGCTCCCTGCTGTGCTGAAAGAATAGGACTCATCTGAATTGGTTTAAGGGCCAGATCCCTCCTGCCAGCTGTTAAAGCAATCAAATTGAGTTCTACTCCAGTGTTTCTCAACCTTTCTCCTTTTTTAAAAAAAAGTACCCCTTTTTTAAAAAGAAAAAAATATAAATACTCCAGTACCCACAATATTCAGACATGCAAAATCCCCAATCCCACCTCCTTTTTACAGAGCCAGGCAGCCCCAGCCCTCCGCTCTAACCCCATTCTCCCAAGCCTGTCACCCCAGCTCCTTGCTTTAAACCAATCCCTCCTTTCATTCCCCAGAGCCAGACTCTCCCCCCACAACCCTGCCAGATCCAAACAAATGCTCTCCCCCGAAGCAGGCACCCAGAGCACAAACTGAATGTGGCGACTTATGAGAGCCATCGCCACCTCAGGAGCCACGTGAGCTGTGGCCCAAGCCACAACCGCATCAGGGACCAAGGTGGGACTTGCATGAGCCATGCCAGTCAGAGCTGCACCAGCCAGAGCCAGGGCCTGTGCAAAGTGCAGTGGCAGGAGCTGTGCTGGCCAGAGCTGGGCCCACATGAGCCACACTGGAAAATGGTGGTGCTGCCAGCAGTGCTGACCAGATAAAAAGGTTCTGCAGGCCCAACTCTGGCCTGCAGGCCCAACTCTGGCCTGCAGGCCATGGGTTGGACACCCCGGGTACGGACCTTTTCTAACACTGAGCTCTCGCGGGGTCACCCTTGGCTCTGTCCTGAAAGACATTTTAAATGGATTATCACATCTCATCTTTAGGAACCATAGCTGGTAATGCACACATGTTGCTTGCTTTAACCAGGAAATAACCTTTCCTGGCTAGTTAATAACCCATTAGAGAGTTTATTACACTGGCTAAGGCGCTGTCTTTGGTGTGAGAGCTAAATTACACATTCATCTTGCAAGTGACTGGTCCCTGGGCGACTGAAAGCAATTTGAACATTTTGTGATTTTGGGTGTGATCATTTGGCCCGAGGGGCAAGACAGAGTATATAATCTAAGGGGCCTATCTGCGACTCCATGCTAAAAATGTCACACCGATGCAGGAGGTAACATCTTTTATTGATTTTGGAAAATCTAATCTTACACCACCAATTAGGGTGGCTGCCCTGAGATAGGCACTCGAAGGTTGCGAGCCAGACAGCATGACACCCATCATGGACAAACAGGGCGTGCAGCTTGGCTAAGTACATATGAGTTCCTCAGTTCACCAATAGAGACTTTAAAAGGAAGGAGGAGAGTAAAGCGTCGTAGGAACAATGTCCCACTGAGGGAGCTCAGTGAATAACGTCCCCAACAAAACAGGAAAACTCAGTGCTTTTTTTCTGAATTGTTGGTATGGCTATGTTCGGATCCAGCCTATTAGAGAGACAAGATTGGTGAGGCAGTATCATTTATTGGAACACCTGCTGTTGACAAAAGAAACTTACAAGCTTACACAGATCTGAAGAATCAGTGTCAGCTGAAAAACTAGTGGGGATGTACTACAAAGAAGTGTCCCAGCACCACTGTCAACCCCACTACTCCTGGCAGTCATGAGGAGTAAGGGAAGTTGCTGGGAGAGTTTATCCTGTCAACCTGCTGTTGTTTGGAGTTGGCATGAATCGATTTTAGATATGTCAGCTCCAACTACACAATTTTCATAGCTCAATTTGCATATCTAAAGTTGATTTTACCACCTAGTAAGGATGAACACACTTCAATGAGACTTTTGTCAGGGAAAACCCACCTGTTTTCAGTGACAAAAAATTTTCACCATTATTAGAGTCTTTTTTCTTTCTCCCTCCCATTATTCTGGGCAAAGAGCTACCCTGGACTCTTGTATTTGTTTTGTCAACAGCACTGGGTTCCACCAGTACCCCACAATGCCTGGGCTCTGCTGGCTCTGTTTAGTGTTTTGATCTCTGCTGCCCTACAGGCACCCACCCTTCCCATTTCAAAGCTCCAGGAAGTATCTGACAGCTGAGTGAGCTGTTCCCTTTGTTGGGGAACAAACAAAGAGCAAATCATTGGTCTGCTCCTAGTCCGCCCTGCACGAAGTACACAGCAGCCGGCAGACTGCTGCATTGTTTTGATGTTCCTCAGCATGGAGAGCTCACAGAGTTACTTGTGGTGCTGCTCTAAATAGGAGGATCGGAAAAGCAGCCACAACTCTGTCCAGACTCAGCGAGAGAGTGTGGAATAACAACAAGCTGTACACTCACACCAAAATGCAAGTCTACAGAGCCTGCATCCTCAGCACCCTCCTTTATGGCAGCGAGACTTGGACCCTGTATGCCCGCCAGGAAAAGAGGCTGAACGTCTTCCACTTGCGCTGCCTCAGGCGCATCCTTGGAATATCATGGAAGGACAGAGTGACCAACACTGCTGTCCTCGAGCAAGCTGGAATCCCAACCATGCACACCCTCCTCAGGCAGTGGCGGCTCCTCTGTCTTGGCCACGTCCACAGGATGAATGATGGAAGGATTCCAAAAGACATCCTGTATTGTGAACTAGCCTCTGGCAAAAGACCTCCCGGACGCCCCCAGTTGCACTACAAAGATGTCTGCAAGAGAGACCTCAGAGAGGCAGACATCGAGCTGGACAACTGGGAAGAACTAGCAGACGACCGCGGCAGATGGAGGCAGGGGTTACACAAGGGCCTTCAGAAGGGCGAGATGAAGATCAGACAGCTAGCAGAGGAGAAGCGAGCGTACAGAAAGCACAATAAGGACTTGCCAGACACCCACCACATCTGCAAGAGATGCAGCAAGTTCTGTCACTCTCGTGTGGGTCTTCATAGTCACAATAGACGCTGTAAATGAAGTCCTCAATTGAAACTTTAAAGGGCGCGATCCATAGTCTATGCAGACTGAAGGATGCCTACTACTGCTCCCAATGTAAAAAAAAGAGGAGCCAATACTCAGCTGGTACTCAGCCGGTACTCAGTCAGCTCCTGCACTCAGTCCCATGGCTGGGGTTGCCGAGGTGGCAGTACCGGAAAGTACCAGCACAAAAAAAAAAAGCACTGGCCACGTCTACACTAGAGGGTTTTGTTGATAAAACTTAGAGCATCTACAGACAAAATGCATTTTGTCAATGAACTGTCAAGAAAAAAGCCATGTAGACACCCCAGAGGGCCCTTTTGTCAAAGAGCGGATTGAAAGATCGATCCACTTATATGTGTAGATGTGATCCGTTGACAGAACTTTTGTTGGAACATCTTTTCCAACAGTAACTTCTATAGACAGAGGCTTATAGAATAGACAGCCACTGTGTTTACTACATGTAGTGGATTTCTTATCCTTTGCACAGTCAGGAAGAAAAGACGACAAAGGGAAGGATTTATAAATTATCCTCATCTTATTTGCACTTAAAATCCCCATTCTCTAGATTTAAACATTAAAAAGCAAAGATCATACCTCACCCCTTCTATACTTACAAACCAGAGCTAACCCTGAAAGCCAAAGCTGTCCGGTGTTTGCTGGGTTTCAGCAGCATTTAAATAATGTGTTCTGGAGATTGCAGCTGAGCTCCTCTAAAAAGCCTCATCTCATTTAATCTGCACCTTTGTCAAGAACGATAATATAATATGTGGGGTTAGATCCTGATAACAAAGTTAGTCAGAACAACTAGCACCTTTTACCACAAAATCACGCAGCACTCAAAAGAGAAACTTGTGGAACAAGGTGCTCCTCAGTGTGTATAAACATTAAGAACCTGGCCCACAGCCAGTCAGTATATGGTTTTGTAAGCCACCATCCAGGCAAAATCAAGAAGCACTGCACTTCCTTACTTTTTCAAGTGTTCACACAAGTGCTACTGCATAAGAACATAAGAATGACCATACTGGGTCAGACCAAAGGTCAGTCCAGCCCAGTAGCCTGTCTGCCAACAGTGGTCAGTGCTAGGTGCCCTAGAGGTGGTGGACCGAAGACAATGATCAAACGATTTGTCTCCTGCCATCCGTCTACAGCCTCTCACAATCAGAGGCCAGGGACACCATTCCTACCCTTGGCTAATAGCCTTTATGGACCTAACCTCCATGAATTTATCTAGCTCCTTCTTAAATTCTGTTATAGTCCTAGCCTTCACAGTCTCCTCTGGCAAGGAGTTCCACAGATTAACTACTGGCTGAGTGAAGAAGAACTTTATTTTATTAGTTTTAAACCTGCTACCCATTAATTTCATTTGGTGTCCTCTAGTTCTTGTATTATGGGCGTAAGTAAATACATTTTCTTTATTCACCCTCTCCAAACCTGTCAATTTTATACTCCTCTATCATGTCCCCCCTCAGTCTCCTCTTTTCTAAACTGAAAAGTCCCAATCTTTTTAGCCTCTCCTCATACAGGACCCGTTCCAGGCCCCTAATCATTTTAGTTGCCCTTTTCTGAACCTTTTCCAGTGCTAGGATATCTTTTTAGGTGAGGAGACCACATCTGTACACAGTATTCAAGATGTGGGCGTACCATAGATTTATATAGGGCAGTAAGATACTGCTTATTTTCTATCCCTTTTTTAATAATGCCTAACATCCTATTTGCCTTTTTGACAGCCTCTGCACACTGCGTGGATGTTTTCAAGGAACTATCCACGTTAACTCCAAGATCTCTTTCCTAATTAGTTATAGGTAAATTAGCCCCCATCATACTGTAAGTATAGTTGGGGGTTATTTTTTTCCAATGTGCATTACCTTACACTTATCCACATTAAATTTCATTTGCCATTTTATTGCCCCGTCTCTCAGTTTGATGAGATCTTTTTTAAGTTCTTCACAGTCTGCCTTTGTCTTGACTATCTTGAACAATTTAGTGTCATCTGCAAACTTTGCCAACGCACTGCTCACCCCCGTCTCCAGATCATTTATGAATAAACTGAACAGGATTGGTTCTGGGACTGACCCTTGGGGGACACCACTAGTTACCCTGCTCCATTCAGAAAATTTACCATGTATGCCTACCCTCTGTTTCCTGTCTTTTAACCAGTTCTCAGTCCATGAAAGGACCTTCCCTCTTATCCCATGACAACTTAATTTACATAAAGAGCCTTTGATGAGGTACCTTGTCAAAGGCTTTCTGGAAATCTAAGTGTACTGTATCCACGGGATCTCCCCTGTCTGCATGTTTGTTAACCCCTTCAAAGAACTCTAACAGATTAGTAAGACATGATTTCCCTCTGCAGAAACCATGTTGACTTTTTGCCCATCAAATTATGTTCTTCTATGAGCCTGACAATTTTATTTCTTTACTATTGTTTCAACTAATTTGCCCGGAACAGACGTTAAACTTACCGGTCTGTAATTGCCAGGGTTACCTCTAGAGCCCTTTTAAAATATTGGTGTCACATTACCTATTTTCCAGTCATTAGGTACGGAAGCTGATCCAAAGAACAGGTTACAAACTAGTGTTAATAGTTCTGTGATTTCCCATTTGAATTCTTTCAGAACCCTTGGATGAATGCCATCTGGAACCGGTGATTTGTTAACATTAAATGCATCTGTTTGTTCCAAAACCTCCTCTAATGACACTTCAGTCTAGGACAGTTCCTCAGTTTCATTTCCCACAAAAAATGGTGCAGGTTTGGGAATCTCCCCAAAATCCTCAGCCGTGAAAACTGAAGCAAAGAAATCATTTAGTCTCTCCAGAATGGCTTTATCATCCTTGATTGCTCCTTTTGTATTTGTATCATTTAGGGGACCCACAATTTTTTTTAAGCAGGCTTCCTGCTTCTAATGTATATAAAAAACATTTTGTAATTACTTTTTGAGCTTCTGGCTAGCTGTTCCTCAAAATCTTTTTTGGTTTTCCTTATTGCAGTTTTACACTTAATTTGCTAGTGTTTATGTTCTTTTCTATTTACCTCACTAGGATTTGCCTTCCACCTTTTGAAAGATGCCTTTTTATCCCTCACTGCTTGTTTCACATGGGTATTAACCCATGGTGGCTCTTTTTTCGGTCTCTTAGTATGTTTTTTAATTTGGGGTATACATTTAAATTTGGCCTCTATTATAGTGTCTTTGAGAAGCTTCCATGCAGCTTGCAGGATTTTTGTTCTAGTCACTCTGGCTTTTAATTTCTGTTTAACTAACCTCCTCATTTTTGCATAATTCCTCCTTTTGAAATTAAATGCTGGAGTGTTGGACTGCTGAGATGTTCTTCCCACCACAGGAATATTAAATGTTATTACATTATGATCACTATTCCCAAGCAGTCCTGTAATAGTGACCTCGTGGACCAGATCCTGTTCTCCACTCAGTACTAAATCGAGAATTGCCCCTCGCCTTGTGGGTTCCCGTACCAGCTGCTCCAAGAAGCAGTCATTAATGGCATCGAGAAATCTTATATTTCTGCATCTCGTCCTGATGTGACATGTACCCAGTCAGTATGGGGATAATTGAAATCCCCCATTACTATTGAGTGTTTTATTTTGGTAGCCTCCCTAAACTCCCTTAGCATTTCAACATCACTATCACTGTCCTGGTCAGGCGGTTGATAATATATCCCTACTGCTATATTCTTTGTAGAACTTGGAATTACTATCCATAGTGATTCTAGGGAACATTTTGATTCATTTAAAATTCTTATTTCATTTGATTCTATGTTATCTTTCACATACAGTGCCACTCCACCACCCACCTGGCCCATTCCATCCTTCCCGTCTATTTTATATCCTGGTATGATTGTGTCCCATATGTTGTCTTCATTCTACCAGGCTTCCATGATGCCTATTATGTCAATTTCCTCCTTTAATACAAGGTACTCTAGTTCACCCATCTTATTAGTCAGACTTCCAGCATTTGTGTAGAAGCATTTTAAAGATTTGCCTTTGCTTATTTGTCTTCCCATCCCAGATGTATTAGATTCTTTTATACGTGATTGTCTGATCTGAGCCATTGTTTGATATCTGCCCTCCTCTCTTTTTTACTAAAGCCTAGAGTGTCTCTATTGATGGATTCTCCTCTAAGAGGAGTTTCTGTCCGATCCACGTGCTCCTCTGCACTAGTTAGGGCCTGTCACACTAGCACGCCATTGTATGAGGTACTGTACATTAAGGCTGCCCCTGCTCTGAGTGTTCACAAAAACTACCATGTTTTTTTATTCATTACACAACACCTATATTTATTCATCCCAACTCACCCTAACACTTATTTGTGCATAAGTTTCCTTTTCTTTGGGCCTGTTAAAAATCTGATGATTTTATGTATATTTTTCAGCCTGGAAGCTCCATGACAGCTTGCACAACAGCCATTCTACTTCACTCCACCCCACCCCACCAGACAGACACACCTTACCCAGTATCAGGACCCTTCAGGATTTCAGCATGCAGCTAATTTGACAGGGACCCCCCGCCCCCCAGCTTTTCCTGCTCTCCATAATAAGATGCGTACATCTCTTGAAAGGCTGAGCTGTTGCTACTCTGCATTTGTGGCAGCATTTAAAGTGTGTGTGGGGTGGACGGGGCTAAGGAATTTTTGGGAAGATTCAGGGTTCTAAGGACAAGTATTCAGAATTTAGTAATGAATCTGTTTAACCTGGTTAAAACATGTGTCTCCATCTGGGGGGCTCTTTGCAGACCTAGTTGAAGGACTCAGGCCTTAGAACCTGAATTTTAGATTTGCTAAGCATCTGCAGCTGACATCAAGGGAGTTTTGGTTGTTCAGCATCTGGGGGTGGGGGATGGGGAGTCAGGCCCTGACACATGTTGATATTACACTAATGAAGAATGCTGGTTAAATGGGTAAATCAGTTTCCTCTGAAACTTCCTACTAAAGCCACCACCCAACTGTGCATGCTGTAATATATCTTAAAATATATACAGTACCTATTATTCAGAAGAATTTTCCACACATTAGAGCACACCTGAACCCAAGCTTCTTCTGCAGTGGCCAACTGAAATTAGTGTACAACAAAGGTGTGCAAGCAAGGTAGAGAAAGAAAGAATAGAAACATTGGTACAGTGGCTTTCAGTTCTGAGCAGCAGCAGAATCATTTGAACAATGTCTATTATCTTTGAATTTTAAAACTATGTGGGGGTAGAATTTTGGTGAATACACCCTAAGGAGCTTTAGACAAAGCCTCTTTTGCTGTTTATTGAATAAAAAAAAGTTGTCTATGCCTGTTGGTATATAGAGCTGTGTATTTGGACTTCCTATATTGAAATGAAATTCTAAAGAGACTTTTGAGTGTTAAGGAAAAAAAAAATCTGTGAGGAGCCTGTCAGATATGAATAGTGAGAAAATTAAAATTCAATTTGAAGTAGTATTACAAAATAACATTTAATAGAAGTAGTACATTCAAAAAGATAACTGAATACAATTAAGGCCTTTATTTCAAATAACATTTCAACTTTTGCTGTTCTTTGACGGTAATCTCTGTTGTAAATATGATCAACTTTTTCCTGGAAATAAGCTTTAAGGATGCAATTTCTATAGAGACTGGAATTTCAAAACAACTCAACTAGTGGTTCTGCTTTTCCTCATTAACTTTGTCAAGAAATTATCATTACCAGACCGATACTAAGCAAAAGTATTCTTTCTTCTGTTCCTAACATTAGGCTTTATGCTAAAGTTTCTTAGGGACTGTCTACACAAAAGTTATACACGGAATTATCTTTAGTAATACAGCTAAAATGGTATAATCTCCCTAGTATGGCTGCATTCCTCAATACAATCTACACATCAGATTGACACAGAACAGCAATGTGCACTAGGGGACTTAATTTCTCACGCGTACCAACTTTTTGTGGACTGACACGTACAGACCCTGTTGGGCGTGCAGTAAAAGTTCCCTAAGTGCATCTGAACAGTGCAACAGCACATTAAGGAACTTCATAGTCTGCACCAGCAGAGTCTATGCTAGTGGCGGGCAACTTGCAGCCCATTATGTGGCCCACGAGATATTTCATTTACCATTTCCCAAGTGCTGGATTGCCAGATTGCACTAGTTTCAATGTGTGGTTTTTTTTTCCTACCAGTATTACTAAAAAACACACCCCTAAAGCAAGAGCAAATCAGGTACCTGCTAATTGCAGACATGGACTGTGAGAGCCAGCCACTCCTTCTGCATCCAATCACAGCGATGCTACGGTGTGATTAGCACACCCCACAAATTCTAGGTATGCAAGTGCAGTTAGCAAAACTACCCCATCCTGGGATAACAAGCAATCCTGTAGCACCTTAAACACGAACACATTTATTAGGTCAGTTGTTTTCGTGGGTACGACCCACTTCTTCAGATGACTGGAGTAGACAAATAGAACACAGGGTTTATATAGCAGGGGAGAGGGGATAGGAAGGAAAAAAAGTGTGTGGGGGGGGGGTTACCTGTCACTAAGGAGAACCAGTAGGTGACCTGCGAAATCATCTTGATAACGGAAATCTTGCAGCCCATTGAGATGAAGGAGGGCCACGCATATGGCCCACTCACTTGCCAAGGTAGCATGCAACACATTAATGAACTTAAGAAGTCACACACCCAGTGTATATTGCTGCATACTGTATGTAGGCAAACTCTAAGAGCACATTAAAATCGATACAACTATTCCCATATAGAAAGAGGAATAAGTTATGCTGGTATAAAGGTGCTTATACCAAGAAAGCTGCCCTCACAGCTTTTGTGGCTGCACAGTGTTAACTATTTCAGTAAAAAGCCCAAGACCATCCCAAATAGGACATAGACAAAGTGTCCGCGTCTACACGGGCAGCTTCTGTCAACTGTTTGTCGACAAAACTCACCTGTTCAGTTGACAGTGTTATTCCTGTTCCTGATCAGGTGCATCGCCCGTCGACAGTGTTTTGTCAGAGTGCCTGTGTAGACACTTCTGTCAACAGAGAGGGCTTCTGGCTCCCCCGGCAGCCCTGTTTGCAGCGCTTCCACTCAGCCGTTCTGTTGAGAGAGGGCAGGGCAGGGCAGTCTGGCTGCTCTCTGTCAACAGAGCGGCTTGCTCTTTCGATCTGCTTTTGTGTGTGGATGCTCTCTCTCAGTAGAAGTACTGCCAAGGACTTTCTGTTGACAATGCCCTCTGTCGACAGAGGCTGCCCATGTAGACATGGCCAGTGTGACAGTCTGTATTCCTAAACTTACCCTTTTGGAAAATTCTAAATGGCGTTTGTATAAAGTATACCTCGTAAGATATCATTTGAAAATTCATATTTACTGAGCTTTTTTGTCCTGGTAAGAGGTGTGGCAACATTGTATATAAAAACTAAGATTCCACTGTATAACAGTTTAGAAAAAACAGAAACAATCAGGTTCTGCAAAGACACAAGGCAAGGTGTGTCTGCTTCAGCCAAGTATCAATGAAATCAAATGTACTATCACTGGGTTAAACAGCCATTCTTTGGCTGGACAAAGGGTGTGGGTAGAAAATTTACACCTTGGCAACAAAACAGCTGGAGGTTCCCATCTCTGCAGACTTGCTGTCTCCAGGATCATGGCTGGAAATGATTTTCAAAAAGACACAGCTGTAACAGGGAACAGAGGTCCCATAACGTTTTCCTCATGTCTACTCACAGCGCCTAACACACAAGGAAATCACCACTGAACTGGGGTGAGGATACCAGCTGAAAAAAATTTGAGCCAGTAAGACTGCTAATGTATGTGGTGAGAGACACTGCTACTTATATTTAATTAGCTTAAGTTTGCATTGTTTGAGTAGTGTGTTAGTTTGCATTTTCCCTTTCTTTCTTTACAACCAAATCTAACTTTCATGCCTAATTGCTTGTTCTCCCTTAAAAATCTGTCTTTTTTAATTTAAAAACTTGTTTTATGGTTTTCCCTAACACCAGTATGTTTGGACTGACATGTTTGGGAAAGTCCATTTGTTAGAATAAGATTTGTACATATTTTCTATGAATGAAATGGACTTTATCAGCTTGTAGGTGTTCAAGATGCAAACTTCTGAGGGAAAATCTGGAACTGGGAGTTTGCTGGTGTTGCTGTAGCACAATTCATGGGTGTTGGACCATAGCAGTCATAGGCTCTGTCAACACGGGCAGCCTCTGTCACCAAAACCCGCGGAACATCTACACGGTTGAAGTGCTGTGTTGGGAACTTGTTGATGAAACTCAGCCGCTCAGCTGGCAGAGTTATACCTCTCCCCAGTCAGGTATAACACCTCTGTCGACAGTGTTTTGCCAACAGAATGCCTGTGTAGATGCTTGGGCCCTTCTGTTGATAGACAGGGTTTCCTATTTTCCAGGCAGCCCTGTTTGCAGAGCTTCTGATCAGCCATTCTGCTGAGAGATGGGCAGTCTGGCTGCTCTGTGTTGACAGAGTGGCTTGCTCTTTCAAGCCCTTGTTACATGTAGATGCGGCCACACAGTACAGCTGGGAGTGATTTACATGTTGGAGGCTGTATGGGCTGAGGGGACTCAACTGTTCATTAGTGCAGACTCTATCCTGGGGTAAGGCCACAAATAGGCCTTAGATGTTTAAAATATAAATACATTTTATTCTTAAAAGCCAGCTCATGCTATAGTGAAATCATTTTACAGCTATGGATCTGTGGCCCCAGACACTTCTCTAGAGGTCCTTAGGACAATGTAAACAAGCAGTAAACCCCATGGAAGTTGCGGGGATTGAGAGCTAAGTGATAGAGCTTTGTCTCTACAAAGCCATCTGCAAAAATCAAGTATGCAAGAGAACCTGTGTTGTGGTTAATGATATCTGACTGCTATATGTGGGGAAACCTTTTTGAAAGTGACCAAACTCTGATACTCCTGACAACTGAAGCTTGGGCAGTGAACAGTGATACTCCCGGTCTCTCAGCAGAAAGGTGAACAACAGAATAAGGAAAAGTCCAGAGAGATTGGTCCAGCACATGAATAATACTGGTCCTGTAAGTACAAAAGGAAGCTATTCTGACAGGTGTGGGAGGATAAGCTGCTTAGATCTATAACTGAACTAAGGACTGGGACTGAGAGAGAATCATCCTGGAAAGTCCTCTTGACATCAGCACTACAGCAGGATTAAACAGAAGAAGAATCGCTAATTGAAAACAAAGGGTGCCCCTTGTTACAAAATTTGACTTATAAATAAAACCATCAAAATACCGACTATAGCCTTATTTGCTAACTACATTGAATTAAAACATTTTAGAAGTAACATACATACTTAACTTTAATAAATGTTCTTTTCCAGTTTGATAGTGATGTACGCTTCAGAAGAGATACTACATCTTAGTATCCTGGATTAAGCCAACAGCTTTCACAGATCTAATTTGTCAGTGAGTTACACTCAGAAAGAAGTCTGATAATTCACATTTATACTGAGTAAACAATAGGACATTTAATTGTACTGAAGTTTTCAAATGATTAAAGTACAACATGAGACTATGAGTAAACAACTATTAATTGGTCAATGGTATAGTAGAATTACACTAAATCATGTTGTGTATATTTTACCATTTTATTTTGTACCAAAACAGATCAAAAACTTAAATTTTTCTGGAAGCCAATGGAGATTGCAGAGTATACCTCCTATGTTTCTCTGGAAATCTTGGGAGAAAAAAATCTGTATGCATTGCCTTTACTGTTTACTAAGACTTTAAGAAGTCTTTTTTCAGACAAGTGCAACAATATGTTTGAAATCAGAAATCCTGGCATCTCTAGCTTGGCATTGGGGTTTCCGATTAACACTAGTAGCAGTGGTCAACTGTTCAACAATATTGCACAAAATCAAGGCTTTTTAGAGATAACAGTACTAGAACAGAACAGAACAAAGTTCTTTTCCCTGATAAACATAAAAAGTAAAATGCCCCAAAATAATTATACCTTCATAATTTTTCATCTTATTTGTTGATCTTAATGATTTATACTTCAAAAGCAAAGGGGATTGTGAAGAACTACAAAAAGATCTCAGCAAACTGAGTGATTGGGCAGCAAAATGGCAAATGAAATTTAATGTGGGTAAGTGTAAGGTAATGCATGTTGGAAAAAATAACCCAAATTACACGTACTACATGATGGGGTCAAATTTAGCTACGACAGATCAGGAAAGGGATCTTGGAGTTATAGTGGATAGTTCTCTGAAGACATCCACGCAGTGTGCAGCGGCAGTTAGTAAGGCAAATAGGATGTTAGGAATTATTAAAAAAGGGATCGATAATAAGACAAAAGATATCATACTTCCCCTATATAAAACTATGGTACGCCCACATCTCGAGTACTGCGTGCAGATGTGGTCTCCTCACCTCAAAAAAGATATATTGGCATTAGAAAAGGTTCAGAAAAGGGCGACTAAGATGATTAGGGGCTTGGAAAGGGTCCCATATGGGGAGAGGCTAGAGAGACTGGGACTTTTCAGTTTGGAAAAAAGGCGATTGAGGGGCGATATGATAGAGGTATATAAAATCATAAATGGTGTGGAGAAAGTGAATATAGAAAAATTATTTACCTTTTCCCATAATACAAGAACTAGGGGACACCAAATGAAATTGATGGGTAGTAGGTTCAAAACTAATAAAAGGAAATTTTTCTTCACACAGCGCACAGTCAACCTGTGGAACTCCTTGCCCGAGGAGGCTGTGAAGGCCAGGACTCTATTAGGGTTTAAAAAAGAGCTTGATAAATTTTTGCAGGTTAGGTCCATAAATGGCTATTAGCCAGGGATAAAGTATGGTGCCCTAGCCTTCATAACAAGGGCAGGAGATGGATGGCAGGAGATAAATCACTTGATCATTGTCTTCTGTTCTCCTTCTCTGGGGCACCTGGCATTGGCCACCGTCGGCAGATGGGATGCTGGGCTTGATGGACCTTTGGTCTGACCCAGTATGGCCATTCTTATGTTCTTATTTGATTACTAGGCTGTTTGAAAATTCAGGAAAATTTACTTTCTCAATTAAAAAAAAAAATCTTGTAATCCTTCTCCTGCAGGTCACTGCTAGGATGCTCACTATGAGGCCATGATCAAACACATGGCATCTTAGATAGTTCCAACATTTGGCCTCACGGTACTGTGGGAGAGTAAGTCAGTCAATTCTTGTCACCTAAATCCCTCCATACTGTTTTGTCACCAGGAATCAGAGGTTGCTGTGGAACTTTTCAGTCATAGCCCTGTGAATTGTCTCCTCCTATTTCTTGTGGCACCTAAAGCAGCACATTTATTTACCTGTACAAAAAGTCTTTAAAAACAGTTAAAGGTTTTGCTTTTGATTGCCTCTGAAAGTGACGTCGCAATGAAGGAAATAATGCATGTACATTTCAGGCTCTAAGTTTTTTTATATACAATAGTTTACATTTTTACAGGGTTACTTAATTAAATTGCTATTCAAAAGCTGTAAAGTGATTTTAATCCCTGAAAAAACAGTTTCTGAACACAGCTTTCATTTTAGCAATGTGCCCATTTATGAATTATAGGAATAATTTAATTCAGCTACACAAATCAGAATAAATGTTACTGAACAGATCTATCTTCCAAATTAAATAGTCACTCATTTTCCAGAATATATCATTATAATACAGATTTGAGAACACAAAGGCAGTAACTGCACATTCCTTATGACATCTTAATGCTGATAAAATATACCTGTTGGTAATTTAGTTTACTTCTCTAGAAGTTTCGTAGATAAATGTTTGGGCAACTGTTAAGGGAAAAGCTGGAATTTACACAGCTTCAGGAAAGTACCTGTATATGCAAGCTGACTACATGGACACACAGTTTTTGGAACATTACCTTCGTTTCTTTTTACTTTTGAAAGAAAGTTTCTCCAAATCAGATTAATTTGCTAATCTGTTAATTAGTAAATTTGTTGCCTTCCTTAGTAAACCAAAATATTTCTGCTTTAAATTATCATTAGTTTTCTTCAATTCTCTTCATGTTCTCATTATGAGGAAGACTATAAAAATTTGTTATGTTAGCTTCCTCCTTCACAGAAGCTGAGCAAAAACCTTCACTGGTCAACTCAAAAGGAAGAAACAAGATTCAGGGAGGTGTACTATATGCCAGCACTGGGGGTAGGTGGGGGGGTGGGAAAAAAGAAAAGAAAAAAGAGCTGAGCTGCAGTTTTGAAACAGTGTGGCTGTGTCTACACTAGCCCAAAACTTCGAAATGGCCATTTCGAAGTTTACTAATGAAGCGCTGAAATACATATTCAGCGCCTCATTGGCATGCAGGCGGCCGCGGCACTTCGAAATTGATGCGGCTCGCCGCCACGCAGCTCGTCCCATCAGGTCTCCTTTTAGAAAGGACCCCACCTACTTTGAAGTCCCCTTATTCCTATGAGCAGATGAGAATAAGGGGACTTCGAAGTAGGTGGGGTCCTTTCGAAAAGGAGCCCCATTGGGACGAGCCGCATCAATTTCGAAGTGCTGCGGCCGCCCGCATGCCAATGAGGCGCTGAATATGTTATTTCAGCGCTTCATTAGTAAACTTCGAAATGGCCATTTGGATGGCCATTTTGAAGTTTGGGGCTAGTGTAGACACGGCCTGTGTGTGATAGAATAATAAAATAATCAGCAACAAATCTCTTTGACAATGAGGTTGAAGTTTGGTTTCACTATTTATACCAACATAACAGAATTGTCTTTTAATTGTCTTAAGCTTCCAGGTTTTCCAAGAAGTCACATTCAACACTTTCTTCTAGTTGTTTCAAGATCCTTATGCTGTTGCCAACAGGATAGTCCACCGAAAGAGATACTGAACTCTTTGCATTTTGGGACCTGTTACCTTGTGCCTTAAAAACACAGCTCAGGGTCCTGAAGAAAGGAATTAACTGTGTGATGCTGGATATAGAACGAAGGTTCAAAAGTGGGTATTCACATTTCTCTGAAGATCTCTCATCATCGTTTGTTTCCTGCAAACAAACACACAAACCAGAATAATCTCTGAGTATTATGCAGAACATTAATCTATTTTTTCTCTGACATAACTTGGCTGAAACCTACACAAGATACTATTTTTCAATTAATATGAGATGTGCAGCAAGCTATACTAGGTATATCTAGCATCAGCTATGTCTACACAAGAAGCATGTGTCGACAGAAGTGACTGCTGGAAGGGTTTTCCTGGCAAAACTTCTGTCGACAGATTTCATCTACACATACAAGCTGATGAAAAGAGACATCTGCTCTGTTGACGGAGAGCAGCCAGATTGCCCAGCCTTCTCTCAACAGAATGGCTGAAAAGAAGCTCAACAAACAGGACTGTGCAGTGAAACCAAAGTTCTGTCTGTTGACAAAAGGGCCTCAGAGTGTCTACATGGCTGTTTTATTGACAGGAAAGTGCTCAAAAGGCACTATACCTGAATGTGGGGAGGTATAATGCTGCCAGCAGATGTGCTGAGTTTTGTCGAAAAATTGTCGACAAAGCACATCTTGTGCGTAGATGTGCTGCAGGTTTTTCTGACAAAAGCCCAGTTTTGCCAGAAAAACCCTCTGGTGTAGATGTAGTCAAGATGATTTGTACAGCTGTTACCTTAAAATGAAGTTTTACCTTAAAAGGTGAATGTGTAACAATGGTATAATGTTATTCTATATTCTCTCCCCACTTCCCCAAATAATCCCCCTTGGTCAGGGCCCCCAATTTGAGAAATGTTGATCTCTCCCGTGCAGTCTGCATAGCATAACGTAAAAGCACATGAGAAATCAGATTTCATGGTCTGTGAATGCATTTTTTTGGCTGTGAATCTAGTAGGACGCTAATGATAAGTTAAATTACATGTATGACAACTGCAGATTTGAGGTAACATTTTAGTCTTATTTAAGATTTGAAAAATTTCTTGTATTAAAAGAAAAGCAATTTTTCTTAAAAGTTATCAATTCAGAGTGCAAGATATACATGGAGATCTTCTCCTCCAACAGCTAACCAGATGACCTAAATACTGACAGAGAGATAGCCCTGCTAATCTGTATTCTACAAAAAGAGAGAGTCATGTAGCTGTTTAAAGACTAACAAAATAATTGATTAGGTGATGACCTTTCATGGGACAGACCCACTTCTGATGATCGGAAGAAGTGGGTCTGTCCCACGAAAGCTTTGTTAGCCTTACATGACTGCTTTTTTGTTTTAAACAGCTGAAGTTGCTCTTATGACCAGGAATGAAATGAGCAGGTTTGCAGAAGTTTAGCAAGTTCCCCTAGAATTCGTTCCATACTGCAGAATTTCAGCCTTCGGGTTAAAAATTAGCCCTTATACCTGCAATGTGAGATCTGGATAGAAAGTGATGGCACTTTTGCAGGATTCCGCAGACAAACAGAAACAATAGCTCTGAGCATCATGAGGACCTCCATTCATCCTATGGGATACCGGATGCTTAAACCCAAACATTTAGAATGCCAAGATGCTTATAAACTATTTAATTTTTGATAAAAGCATGTAAAAATCATACTATTACTAGAGCTAACGACGGTCACAACTGGTCTCAGTAGTAAATCAATTACTAATGTAATTTACTTATGTAAGATCATAATATACAAATTAAGGTATGAGAAAGGATATTACAGCAGGGCTAGCCCTGGGAAAGCTAAAATGTGATGGATTTTCTTTGATTTAAACCAGTCTATAAGGGGGATATTTGGGAGTAAGGGGTGGGGGAAGGAGGACAGTAAAATGAGCTGCCAAACTTCTCCAGTCGCAGACTGATATGTATATTTTCATTGCTATATAGTGATGTATTAAGTACTGATTGCTTCTCTTACTTAAATAAAACTTCACCTGAGTTTGTTAATTTGACAACAGACCTTATTAAATCTGAACATGTGCGATTATGAAGACATGCCCAATCTTGTGTGATTAATTTCTCATTGGGGATGGAGAGAGGATGGAATTTGGGATAGCACAGTGATTGTTTCAACCCTATTCTGACCTTTGTCAGAAGGTTTTGTTCTGACTGTTCTCCCCCCATGCTCCGTTACCAGAGCTGTGATTTTCTTCCCCCAAGCCTGACCCTTGTCAGAAAATACGGAATCACCTGAACTTATTACTCCTTGCTGCAAATTCAAAAATATGGCTACATGCAATATGCTAAGGTTACACTGAAGATTTTTGTAGACAAATCTGGGGTTTGTCAACAAAACTTGTGGAGCATCTACACACAATGGCCGTTTCTACACAGGCCACTTTCTTCGAAAGTGGCATGGTAACACGCAGCCAGAAATATGCTAATGAGACATGGATGCAAATTCCCCACACCTCATTTGCATAACATCACTTGATTTGGAATCTGGAAGACCATTCTTCCAGGCTCCAAAACGTTGTGTAGAAGCACGGCCCCAGACGAGCTTCCAGAAGGACATGCTTCTTCTGGAAGCCCCTTCTTCCCAAAAATTTTCAAGAAGAAGGGGCCTCCGGAAGAAGGACTTCCTACCGGAAGCTCCCCCAGGGCCACGCTTCTACATGGCATTTTGGAGTCCGGAAGAACGGTCTTCCGGACTCCAAATCACGTGACTGTATGCTAATGAGGCATACACGTGACGGTATGCTAATGAGGTGTATTACCATGCCACTTTTGAAGAAAGTGGCCTGTGTAGAAACGGCCAACATGTTTTGTTAACAGAAGCTGTTGACAAAAAAGCTGTGTAGTCACTCCGAGTGCCTTTTTGTCCACAGGGTGGGTCAAAAGACAATCTGTTTTTACGTGTAGATGCAATCTATTGACAGAAGTGTTGTCGGGACAGCTCTTCCAACAGTAACTTCTGCAGTCAGATGCTTCTAGTGTAGACACAGCCTAAGACTATTGTCAGACAGATCAATTTTAAAGCCAATGTACCATTTCATATGGAAACAATATTACCGCCCACCTGACTTTTCTAAATGAATAAAAATGGTATTTTAAGGTTATCAGATTTAATATTAACAGAAAAGAGGTTTCTGACGAAACATTCTGTTTACCCCATATTTCAGCTTCAACAAGTCCATGATTCTAAGGACATGTGGTTTACATTCCTGATGATTTTCCATTAGATGAGAGCTCATCATACAAGTCTGTGTGTCTACTTCTGGAACAAAGGCCCACTTGTACCTGAAACCAAAGTATTGTACAGATCAGAAACCATTCAAGCCCTTTCCTAGAAATAACTGAAAAACACTCATAACACCATCACTGAGCTTCTTATTCCACTGTTTTAAGATAGTCCTGACCATCCTCCCCCAGGCTCTGTTACCGAAGCTGCGTTTTATGGCCTGTTTAGGTATCAAAAGGATGTCCCCATGTTGATACAAATAAAAATAAAACAGACCTTCCCCTCTCCCAACAATTCTCCCAGTGTTAGAAACTACAAAATCTTCTCAAGGTCTGTTAGCTAAGCATTTGTCAGACATGCAACAAGTTATGCCCATTCCTATGTAAAAACTAGCGGGTGAGAAAAATATTGATGTCAGACAGCAGTTTTACTAACTACAGAGGAAAAACCAAGAGTTTTAGGGTATGTTTACATAATTTTAAATGGTGTACAAACAGTAGGTTACTTACAATTCTAGATGCCACATAGTTATAAATTTAAAAAAAAATGTAACTGGAGGACTTACATTTGAAATAACTGCATCTTATCAGGTGGAAAAGAAAGTGCTGTGTCCAGGAACTTACAAGCTGATAAATACAAGGCCAGCTCATTCTTTTGTATGTCTGAAAGCAAGGGGCCATTGCCATCACTTAAAGCGGAAGCTTTCTGTCTGCTCACTCTGCTGTTGCTCCTGTGTGATTTGCCAGGAAAGAAAGCACTATTAAAACCCCCCACTAAATACTTCCATCTGCGAAAGGATTACAATCGCCTATAAAGGTTCATTTTTACCATACATTTTATCTTCAATCTTTTAGGGAAAAAAAAGGTCGCTTGGTAAAAGAGTCAAAAACTGATTAATCTCTTGACCCATTTTTTCCTGTAAGTAGCCCGTTTCTAAAACATATTTGCCTCATCAGCTGCATAATGACAGCATTTGCTGTACGTCACTGCCAGACTTTCATATGCAACTTAGCTTGCAAGCTGCAAATGCTAAAGTGATTTTCAGAAATTTCAGTCTTAGAGCAACCACAACTCTTCACACAGATCTTTGATCCATGTTTAAATTTCTTGGACATGTTCTATCAATTTCTTTGTTTTATGTGAAACAAACAATTCTTACTTTGACGGCTCATCTTCCTCAGCTAAGTCTTCCTCCAGCTGTATAAATGCCTGAATCTTAAATATAAATAAATTAATAAGCACATAAAATAAATTTGCTTTCCCCTTTTGGAAAGTTGTAAATAGTTAACATGCATACACAGCTCAAGCATAGAAAAGTGTACTTCAGATGATATTAGGAAACACGGGAAGGTTTTGTTTTAATTTTGTCACTTAAAAATCCCCTCTGTCTACCTAACAAAATTATTAAATGGAAAGTAAAATATATTTTAAAACCACAACACTTCCCCCAAATTATTTAATTGAAAACTAAGATGCATCATCATAAACCAGTTGCAAAGATGGAGGTGTGTTTGGAAGAAAGGGAAAGGTTGGTGTTATTTGCAGGGGTTGGGAAAGTTTTTTGGCCCAGGGGCCACTAACACACCGGGGGTGAGGGGGGGAAATCAGTTGGGGGCCACACAGAAGTGAGGAAAAAAAAAAGTCCCGAACTGAGAAGCATGAACACTCACAGACATAACCCCACAAAAAACCCTTTTAGCCCTTCTCCCAGCATCTCATGCTGGGAAGGGGTTTGGGACTTGCTCAACTGTGGCTGCCCCTTCCTCCCTTTTCCCAGCACATGTTGGGAAGGGTCTCCCCATCCCCCATGATGTCACAAAGCGCTTCCTTTCCCTTGTTACCTGCTTTCTGGAGGAGGAGCTGCTGGTGAATTCTGGCTGGGGCAGCCCTTCCCTGCTGCCTACTGGCAGCAAGCACTCTACTGCGCAAGGGCTCCTGCCTTTCCCCATTGCCATCTGGTCACCTGGCACAAGCGGGAAGCGGCTCTGGCCTGTCCAGCCACCTCAACTGCATGTGCCTCCTTGTCTACATGCAAGACGAGGAGCTTGAAGCATCTGGTGAGTGGGGTGTGATTGGCACTACATAGCCATGGGGCCCTCTGTGGGCTGGTTTAAAGTTGGTGGGGGCGGGGGGCTGCCCAGATCTGGCCCCTGGGGCAGGCGTTCCCCATCCCTGTTTCATTGCTTACCAGTTCAGTCACCATGATTGGCCACAGAGAGGTTAGATGCTGAGGAGAAATTCTGAGCAAGAGAACTCTGAAAAAGAGAAACATCTGGGCAGCAACTACAGAGGTCTGTCCAACACGGAGGTTATCTGTCAGACGTTCTGAAACACATTTTCAAAGAACTTATAATTTTTCATGTACATAAAAGTTAATTTTGATAAACTATAAATACAGGGAAAAATTTAATTTGCTTTGATTATATCATTCAGTTTTGACTGGCCCTTCTTTTTGCTCCCTGAAAGTAAGTGTCAAAATTTCAGAAAACTCTCTCAAACATGACAATAATTTGGAGCCGGATTACCTTTTTTTTTTTTTCCTTATAAAAACTAGTTTTGTTAGAGATCAGATATTTTAGACTTTTTTCCCCCTCTGAACCAAGCAAAAATTAAGAGGTGGTAGAGAAATAGGTAATGCAACAAAAATATGTAAATTATAAGACGACTCTAACATGGGCCTTGTTTGCATAGATACAAATACACTCTTACCTTGTATTAATGGAAGGTAAAGGTGATACTGATCAATTTCTCCACTAAAGACAGCAAAAGCTTGACGCTTCAACAACATAGCTTTTTGCTGAAAACTCGGGAACAGTTTTAAAGAACTGCTCTGCAGACCTACAAAAAAGGACCATAATAACTACGTACACATTTTAAGAGCTCTATCTTTATGTCAAAATGCAAACTAGGACCATCAAATGAATAATCATTATTAATTACAATCATTTTAATCTCTCAGTTTTAATTGCCGTGTTAAATAATATTAGAATACCATGTACAGATTTTTGAAGGAATTTTCTTTATTTTTCAAAAATAGGGCCAAGGTCGGGGGGTCTGTGCTTCAGCCCCTCATGGGCTGCAGAGCATCAGCTGCTCTCAGGACTCCAGCTCTCATACTGCCTAGAAGCTGAAGCTGCTTCAACACCCGCCTACCCTCCATGCTTCCCTCCCAATTAACATGTATGCAGTTAATACACTAGAAAACAAATGCTGTCTGTTAATAGCAGGTGTTAACCCGGTGTTGTGAGTGATTTTTTAAATAGTAATGTTGTAATATGTATATTAGTTGCTGGAAGACTCCATTTTGTACGGACAAACTCCATTTTGTAAGCTGCCTGATGACACCAGCGTGGGCAGAGCTGGGTCAAGCCCGTTCCAACTGGATTTTATGACCCTTTGTACCTGAAAAGCTACATGCCACTGAGTCGATAAAAACCCTACACCTGTCAATCAGGGCCAGTTCCATCAGAGTCCCAGAGAGTTCCAGCCGTTGGCCGAGAGTCAGAGCAGAGTGAAGAGAGTGCGACTCCTAAGGCAGTCCAGACCTCTAGCACTGAGGCATCTAACAGTGTTTTAGTAGATGGAAAAGCAGATCCACAGCTGTCCATCTCCTTCACTGGGATCTCCCTGCTGTTCCTCCCAAAGAGCTTCCAATTAGTACAAGGGTTGAAGGTCCCAGGCTTCACGCTGCACTTTAGTACGTTAGCTCTGTAACACTACCATCCATATTCTCCCGGGTCTGCCCTTCATTCTTCTCTTTCTTTTTGTTTCCAGATGGATATTTTATGTCCTAGACTTCATGCCAAATTAAGAGGTACAGTTACTGTGTTCTAAAATTACAGTAACATGTTATGGAGGTTGTTTAATTATTAGAATCATTTTTCCCTTTTCCTACTTATTGTAAATTTATCCCTTAATACATGTATGAACTTATTTTAGCGTCCGTTTTCTTTTTAATCTATTTTAATTGGGTAAGATCCTTGCCAGTGATAGATACGGCACCAGCCAGGAGGCTTGCACTTCTGAGATAGGGACAACCCAGATTCTTGACTTACTTGACTTAAACCCTTATACAGTAGGGTCTCAACATTTGCGAGGGTTCCGTGTTTAGAACGCTTGCGAATGCTGAATTTCATGAATACTGTATGGCAGCCGCTCCTGCCTGGAGCCCAGCTGCTGGGGCTCCTACCCAGAGCCCAGGGGAAGTGGGGCTGCTGGCACTTCTGCCCGGGAGCCTCAGGGGAAGCTGCGGCTGCTGGGGCTCCCTGCCCAGAGTCCTGGGAAGCAGCTGCTCACAAATACTTGAATTTGCGAACCTTAGGTTTGTGAATATTGAGACCCTCCTGTCCTCCAAGTGGAGCACAGGTCCTCTACAAGTCTCCTCCACTTCACCCTGTCTTGGGACAAAACTTCTAGCTGACTCAGGAGTACCCCAGTTGTTGTCCTTCAATCTCAGCAGATCTCTGCCATGTTGTCTGAGGGCTTCCTCTTTTGTGTTTTCCTCGTGGGTTCCATGTGAGAGCTTGATGGACTATGCTAGATGATGGTTTTCTGAGAGTGTGGCCTAGCCATCCCCACTTCCTTCTCTTGAGTTGAACACTCAGTCGTTCCTGTTCTGCTCTGTTCCAGAGCTCCTCATTTGTGACAAAACCTTGCCATTTGATGTGAAGGATGTACCTGAGGCATCTGTTTATGGATGTCTGTAAGCTTATGATTTGAACAGTTTTTAGTATACCAGGTCTCGCATCCATACAAAAGCACACTCTTCACAGATTCTGGGTTAGCTTAATTTGGTAGTTCTCTTAGTTCCTGAGGTAAAAGAATTGGCAATCACAACAGGACCTGGTCAGGAAGATTAACTGCCCCTAATTAGGTCCAGCACAGCATCCTGATGTCTAATTTTGTTTATCCGTACCAGAACAAATGGTCCCATGACTTGGGGTGGGTTACCCTTATCGATCCGCAACATCTAACTGGAATTCACCTGAAGGTGGGCTGCCTGTTTTTAGTTGGTTATGTTCCGGAAGGAGATTCTGCATTGGCAGGCAGAGGATCTCCCTTTGTTAGTGAACTCATTGTTTGTGTGTGGCATTCCCTGACACCTCACACTTTAAAGTAAATCTGTAAGTGTAGAGTGGTAGCTATCCAGGGGACATGCTGGCACTCCACTGACACTTGGGTAACAGACAGTGCATCCCCACCTAAGCTGTGCATCCTTGATTAGGCACAGGGAGGTATTTATCTCCTTTCCTTGGAAACAGACCCAGACAGCTTTTTGTGATTTGTTTAGCAGCTGTTCCAATAACCTGTGGCATTTACTCCTGGAACCACCTGTTACTAGGAAGTGGAGATTGCCACGCCCAGATTGTGGTCACGGCACTGTTCAGTGCTAATACGGGCTATTTTTAGTAGGTCACACTTGGGAAGCAGATTCTGCACGGGCAGGCCGAGGATCTCCCGTGGATAATGGATCTCATTTTGTTTAACCCCCACCAGTGCAACTGGATTGGTAAACTACTTAACCCCAGGTGGTGGGATCTGGTTCCTTCTTATTTAATTTTAAGGGTGGATTACACAGTGAAGCAGGTTCTCAATTAGCAGGCCAACAATCTCACAGAATGTGGATCCATAACCTTATTTGATTTAATCCTCTTTCCTTTCTGGGTTGATTGATAAGGAACCATAGCGTCAATGGTGAAAGATGCATTTAGCCTCCCGGGGTGGACTTGCAGGGGCAATAAAATCTCAGCTGAATTCAGGGTTGATCATTTTGGGAAGGGAAAGAATCCTTGGACATCAGAGTCCCTTAAGTGGGGAGGACTCCTTAAGTAAACTTACTGTACTTTGGGCACGGTATATCAATGCTAAACCAGCTTCTAGTAAAAAGGCAAAGAAGAGTGCCTTGATTTATGGCTTGGCCATATATTTAGCTTGGAACTGAACTCCCAAGTGGGCCAGCCTAAAACCCAAATGGAAATGGCCCGTGGACAAAAGCGGGAGCTGGAAGCAAAACTCCAGCAGCAGACAGTAGAAAATCAAACAGAGCCTACAATGGAAACCAGCCTAACGCTGCAAGTGTCACAGCTCGAACAACAACAACTGCGGGACTTCCAATTACAGGTATCAGAGGCTGAGAAAGGTGCCAGTTTAAGGGAACATCAATTGGCTGAATCTCAAGCTGCAGTGAGACAGCTAATGAAGGAGGTTGGCGTCTCTAGGGCAGAAGTAAATCATACTGCCTGTCAATGACAAATAAATTAAAGCAGCAGCTTCAGACAACCAGTGGAATGGTAGCTGCTATCCAAACCAATCCATTAGCATCTTATGACATTGGGGAATTTGATATGAATTTTGGGGGAAATCCATTGCTCCCTTATTCAGAAAAGGACCCACTGCAGCCATCTGCTACTGAAGGGGATGAAGGAGTGGTGGTGGGATGAGGCCCAAGGGCCCCAGTTGTTACTACCATAACCTCTTATGGCAGTAACCACCCTCTAGTAGTTAAAGCAGGAAAGTAAAACACTGACCTCAGAACAAACCAGGGCAATGGGGAAGCAGATGGGTCCATGCTCAAATGAAACAGTACTTAACTGGATGGCTAGATTGTGTATCGCCCTTAATCTAAGACAAGAGGATGTAATAGCCCTTTTTAGAGAATGTATGTCGGGTGAAGATTTCAAGGCACGCCCTTATTGTGTTCTAACAGATCCTCTAACTATCCAATTTGATTTCCATACATGTGTATTTAAAATGTATTTTTTGCACAAGAATATTGTTGGCAAAATGTATGCTGAAAGGCAAAAAGATACTGAATGGCCAGAGACTTTTTCATGAGGAAAAAGTTATTGTTTTGGCTAGAGGGATTGGTGGACTGAGGGATGGCGCAATTCACTATGATACCTCTGAGCTGAGAGACCTTTATTTTCAAGGTTTATCTCCTGGCATAAAATTAGGAATAGGGCCAGAAGACCTGAGAAACACTCCACTATTGGCACTGGAAACTTTGGTTTCAGAGGTATATAATTTACAGCAGCTAACCTATCCTAGGTTACATGTAAAGAGCAAAATAGCTGCATTTTATTCTGAAAACAAGACTAAGTTAAAAGAGATACGTGGAAAGTTGCCATCTGGATTTGAACAAGATAATCACCTATTTGTGGGAATATCAGACAAGATTAAAATTAGGAAAAAGATGATTGTTAGCAGACTATCAAAATATGAAACATGGGATCAAATTAAATATATTGATCCAGAGGAATTGTTTCAGTGGCTAGCAAAGGGTGAAAGGGAAAACAGCAGGGTGTGACGGAAGGTGCCTCAACCAGCAACATCCACAGGGGAGGCCAAGCTTCCCAGCCCCAAAGAATTTTCACCCTGATTTTACAAGATCATTGGGGTAGACCAATCATCAATGTAACAGATCAAGGCACGTTTGTAATCTTTTTGCTTCAGGACAGGATTTTGTGCAGATCAGGCTTGGCAGATGCCCCAATATCCACCTTCTGTTGGAATACACCAGCTAGTGAATTTAGAGTTCTCCGATCATATAATGAAAAGGATAGTGACACCTTTTGTGAGTAACATTCGCTGTTCAATTGGACATTTAACCACGCAGGTTCCACTAGGAATGTGAGATCTGGGTGGAACTGGTGTTTTAGGAATTTATTTGTTAAAACACATTAAAATTAATAGTGGATCTACCTAATCACGTAATCTGGGAAGGTGACAAAACTAAAGTAGGAGTTCTTATCCCTGCTGCCACAGAACTGGCACAGTAAAGACCCTTCAGAAATTGGACACACCTGAGCAGGAAGAGGATGTTAAGATCATCACTGATAAACATGTGCCTGTATTTGCTTCTACCAGCTTCAATAAAGGCAGAGGGTCTAGTCCCCAAAACCAAAGAGACAATTTAAGTTTCCAGTGGAAGCAAAAGAGGGAAATGTGACCTACAGCAGAAGCATGGCTAGAAGATGAGGTACTTGTTCCTTGTGAAAGCCCATGAAACTCACCCATTTGGTCAGTAAGGAAGGAGGATCAGCAAACCTGAAGACTCTCAGTGGACTACAGAAGCCTGAACTGTGTAACACTGAGAATGGCACCTGTAATGCTGCAGTTTCCTGAGGTGATGGCAGCTACTGCAGCTGGAGCATGCTGGTTTTCGGTTCTAGACATGTCAAATGCTTTCTTTTCAATTCCTCTGCATCCTACCTCATAGTACAAGTTTGTCTTTACCTATGAAGATAAGCAACTCACATTCATGCGTGTGACACAAGGTTTCCACAATGCTCCTAGCATATGTCATTGGCCGGTAGCACAATTGTGGAAGGAGCTGAAGCACGCTGATGCTATAATGAGTTATGTAGATAATATTCCGATTGCTACTGCTGACAGGGAAAGCAACTTGGCATCATTAGAAGAGGTATTAACCACATTAAAAGAAGCTGGATTCCGATTAACCCTGTGAAGGCCCAACTAGTACAACAAAAAGTAACCTATCTAGAAGTTCATCTGGGACTATAGGCAGGAAGCCCGATCAAGATCGAATAGAGCTGATATAAAAAATACTAGCACCTAAAGATGTCAGCAGTCTGAGATAATTTCTAGGATTGGTGGGCTTCTCCAGGGACTTCACTGTAAATTTCAGCAAAAAGGCAAAACTTTTGTACAAGTTATTCAGGAAAAAAAAAAAGAAATCAGAAACGGAAGTGGGAATTGGAAGAACAGCAAGCTATGGTGAGCTTCAAAGACGCATCAATGAAGGCTCCTGCTATGGAGCAGGAGATCTCTTCCTAAACATCACAGCTTTTTTATCTACAATTAGCAACGGGAGACTCTAACACTAGTGCAATCCTTTTACAACTTTATGGATCATCAGTAAAGCCAACTGCAAATGGATCTAGGACATTATCCGAATATGAAAAGCAGTTCTCAAGTTGTGAAACAGAAGTGCTTGCATTAGTATGGGCTCTATAACATTGGGAGTACTTGATTCTGATTGCAACAGTAGTTCTGAAAATGGCTCACACTCTGATTAAATACATTATTTCAGAAAAGGCTAATGATGGCTGGGTCAGCAACCCCAGATTAGTGCCCATGTCCACTGAGCCCATGAATAAAGATATGCAGATAGAAAAGATTAAATCTCCAAATTACACCAACAATTTTGTGTAACATGATGTCCATTTCAGATCACAATTATCCCTTACTGTTAGTGTTCCTGAGATTATATCTACCTTCAAATTGAAAAACAATTATGAATTAGCCAAAATAAATCACAGAGAAATCTGAGTGGTGGATGGAAGTAGCTTTTATGTGGAAGGAAAGGCAGACACTGGGTTTGCAGCTTTACGTGTCTCTTCAAGCAAGAAATTTTCAGGAACCATTAAATACCATTGTAGGGTAAAAATTCAAATTCCCAATGGTTCATGTTAAGACCCCTTTGCCATTAGGCCCAAATTTTATAGTCCGGTATAAGGCCATGCCGAACACGGTTCATAAAGCAGTTAGTTAGCTAGCAATGTTAGGTGAAAACTACTGTCCCTGCCTTTTCTCTTACATTACAGCCTAGGCAAGGCCATAGACAGAAACGGTGCCTTAAAGTCTGGGAAAGAGGTAACTACCACAGCAACAGCCATATTCCAAGGCCTGAGAACTAAAGCTCAGGCTATTACTGATGAGACAGAAGATTCTCCTTGCTCTCTTTCTACCAACACCTCCCACTGTTGCCAGCCTGCACTCTCATGCCCTTTACCTTTACTCTTTTGCTTTAAATCCCTTAGATGTGTACCCCTGGATCTTACCTATCTGGACCGAAATTCCCTGCATGCATAGTTTAATTAAACCGTTCAGAAATATTACCTTCTTACTGGATAAAATGTTATGTGAGCTATGGGCGGAGCCACTATGTAACCTTTCAGCTTATTGGCGTATTGTGCTTATTTCATTTTGCTGATAGCCTATCTAGGGACATGAGAACTCCCACCCATAGATATTCTTTTCTTGGCCCATAGATATTCTACATAATCAATTAGCAATTACTTGGCAGTGCCTACCGAGCCTAACAAGCAAAGTGACACTCCGCCAGTGCTGTGCCTCATCAATTAACCATCCTTGCTCCTCCACACGAGCAAATGCCTCAGCTAAGTTAGACTGAAGAATTCCTAAGGCACTCAGTATTCAAAGATGGTCTCGTTCTTCTATTCCTAGCCATTCCAGCAGTAACTTAACCAGGTCCAATTCAGTAACGCCTACCTCAGTTAATGAGAAGATTGGTTCAGTTGAAGTTGACATTTTGTATCCTGTGTGTCCTAACTTTCAGGCAACATATTGCCAAAAACTACAAGATTTCTACAAAATACTCATAAACCTGAATTACCCACCAGGAGAAGTAAAAAACCAAATCGACAGGGCCAGACAAATATCCAGAAACCAGCTACTTCAAGATAGGCCCATAAAAACCAACAACAGAACACCACTGGTCATTACCTACAGCCCCCAACTCAAACCACTGCAACTCATCATTAAAGACATACAACCTAGCCTTAATCAGGATGCCACACTCCAGAAGGCCCTAGGTGACAGGCCTGTTCTCTCCTACAGACAACCTCCCAACCTTATGAGGATTCTCACCAACAATCACAGGCTTTACCACAATACCACCAATCCTGGAACTTTTCCTTGCAACAAGCCCCTTTGCCAACTTTGTCCGCATATCTATTCTGGAGATACCATCACTGGACCTAACCAGAACAAAAAGCAGTCAAGTAGCACTTTAAATACTAGCAAAATAGTTTATTAGGTGAGCTTTCGTGGGACAGACCCACTTCTTCAGACCATAGCCAGACCAGAACAGACTCAATATTTAAGGCACAGAGAACCAGGTTATTCACAGAATCACGGGCACATTCTCACGTTCCTCAACTAACATTATATATGCCATCATGTGCCAACAATGCCCACATACTTCGTATATAGGACAAACTGTAAACATGCTTCAACAAAGAATGAATGGACACAACACAGACATCAAAAAGCTCTTAACTCACAAGCCTGTCAGCCAGCACTTCAATGGAGTAGACCATTCTGTTAATGACCTGAAAGTCTGTGTTTTACTGAAAAGGAACTCTAAGAATTGACTGTAAAGAGAGAGGGCCCTGAGCTCTCTTTTATATTCAAAGTCGACACATTAACAGGTGGTTTGAACCGGGATGCCAGTTACCCGGGTCATTATATGGACTCTTTTACATACTTTGTTTTATCTGACTCTTGACTCCCCCCCACAACCCCACTTCTGCTCTTCTGATTTGCCCACCTTGATTACATTTTTCTGATTTGTCAACCTTGATAACTATTTTTGGTTCTTGGTGCCTTAATTATTGAGTGTGTTCTGGTATGGCTATGGTCTGAAGAAGTGGGTCTGTCCCTCGAAAGCTCACCACCTAATAAATTTTATTAGTCTTTAAAGTGCTGCTGGACTGCTTTTTTGTTTTGAAAGCATGTCTATATCTGAAGATGGGACTACTGACTATGAAAAGCCTGTTCACAGCCCATCAGGTACAACAATAAAGAAGCTAATAGCTTATCTGCAAAAGACAATAGGGCTTAACCTTTTTGGGATCAGTCCATGAAGAGACAGAGGCCTTGAAGAGACAAGAGACCATGCTGGGATTCACTGTGGATATCATTTATTTTCACAAGAGCAGAGAGAACATTTAGACCAGCATTTCCCAAACTGGATTCTGCGGAACACTGGGTTCCGTGTGATGTGACTAGGTGTTCCATGAAAAAAATTTTTGAGGCTAGTGATATTTTTCCCTTTAAAATATTAAACAATAAACTATATGTGTATCAAAAATACTAAGGTATTTTAATAATATTTAGATTGTAGGTACATTAATATTTATAACATTTACACACACACACACACACACTGTATAAAATTACGCGACTTGTGCCAAAACAAATCACAGTCAATTCAGATTGTTTCGGAATGAGTCATGTTCAGAGAAATCACATGATATCCCACCTCATATGAGGATCCATCTCTCCAGTATCATTTCTAGTATGAAGTGGATTTGTGATCAAAGGATGCAAAAAACCCTCTTCCCATTAAAAAAAGGTCAAATGTTATTTTTATTTTGATAGTTTTCTGTAAAAATAAATTTATAAAAACACAAAATGTAAAAATATTTTTCATACCTAATTTGTTTTTCATTTCTTTTTCATAAATTTTTTTTAAGCATTAAGGAAGGACAATTTTTTTTTTAAAACAATATTTTACTTTCTATTTTTGTGCAAAAGAATAACACTAGCCATCCTTCTTTGGCTGTTAGATTAATATTTTGTTTTGGGTTTGTATTTACTTTTTAATTTATATACTTAATTATGGGGTTGCTAACAATTCTTCTTTCAGAAGGACATTAGCTGTTCATTTGAATGATTTTCTTTCTTTTTTTTTTTTGTAAAATACAACTAAAAAAACCTAACAATTTTAAATCAACTTTTGAGCATTATATGCGGCAATTTTTTGGTATGAAACCCTTCAACCCTGCACACCCTCTGGACTAGGACATGTTTTCCATCAATGTATTCCAAGCCCCAAAGTGTTCAGTTATCAAATTAGTTTGGGAAATGCTAGTTTGGACTGAACGCAATGGATTTCTGCCTTATGCAAGATCTATTTAAATGAGGTAATCTTGTTCATCGGTTCTTCCTGGCTGCTCTTCCCAAGATGACTGCTAAGACACCTAAGACTGAAAGGGGGAAGGATTGGGCCCAGGCTAGGCAGCTTTCCAGTGAAAGAAACTTCTTAGAACAAGTTTGAGGGTGAGATATTACACGTAACCAGTGTCTGTAGTGTATTAATCTTAGCTTATGTATTAATTTTTATTTTGTTTAGTAACCTCCACTGCTCTGTGGGCTCTCTTAGGAAAACTTACAGTTTGCTGGGCCCTGAACAAGGCTATGGGTGGTAGGGGGGAAGGGAGTACCTCTGAGTCCCTGGAAGAGGTGAGGCTTTGAGGAGAAGGGGCAGGGCTGGGGACTAGCCTCCTCCAGCAAGCTCTTCCACACTGCTTGGCGCACACCACCTGGAGCTCTGGTGGCAATAGGGCTCTGGCCATTGCCATTGTTGCTGTAGCAGCAGTGGCTGGGAGTCCCAGGACCTTTGAAATCACTGAGCTCCAGGGCAGCTGCCCCTTTTCTTTCCCCAATCCCACTGGCAGGCCTCTCTTATGAGCACTTTAATCAAACCTTTTATACTTCAAATTTCACAAGCTTATGTTGTACACATCTCTACACAACATAAGACGGATTTTTCTGGGGATTTGTCCTCTAGAGGGGCTGGGTATGAATGCTAGAGACAAATATCTCACTGTGCTGCTTTCAGTTAAAGTCTGCAGTTCTGCTGGGGATGTCTGGACCCTGTGTGTTGTGGCAAGTGAATATGTCTGGCTCAGCAACACAAGGATAATGAGGGCCCAAGCTGGCAGGGAAAACAGACTCAGACAGCACCAAAAGGGGCCTCAGTCAATCACATTTTATATCTTATTCTTTTAAAAAAAACATTTTAAAATGGTATAAAAGGGTAAATGGAAGACCAGTGGTTTTTTGTGCTGGTACTTGCCAGTATGGAGTACCTTGGCCGCCCCAGCCATGGGACTGGTTGCGGGGAAGGATGGGGAGCCAGCTAAGTACCGGCTTTTTTTTCTTTTTTAAACTTTAAAAACAAAAAAAAGGCACCGTGGAAGAGAGAAACCAGTATCCTTCTCCTCAATTTTTAGGTGTGTTGTAGGGATTTTCTCCTCTCCTCCCTCAGGCAGCGAGAGTTGAAGTTTAAGACTGCACTTGGATCAGAGTCCCATACTTGAGCTGCCTGGAGGATGAGGTTTTGGAGTGTGAGGGGCATAGGTGCCAAACTCTGGGGCTGGAGCACCTACATGGAAAAAACGGTGGGTGCTGAGCACCCACTGGTAGCACCCCCACCCTCTCCACCCCCAGTGCTGCCTGGATCAGTATCCTCACTGTGCCCCCCATCCACCACAAACAGCTGTTTGACTGCATCTGGGGAGACGGGGAGAGATGGGGAGAAGCAGGGATGTGGTGCGCCTGGGATGCATAAGGGGACAGAAATGGGCAGGAAGAGGCTAGGTAAAGCCTTGGGGAAGGGCTGGAGTCAAGATTGGGTTGGGGGCAGAACTGGGGGCTGAGCACCCCCTGGCACTTTGAAAAGCCAGTGCTTGTGGTCGTGGGGAGGTGTCAAAAGAATACAGAAGCTACTCACACACTGATTTTATGGCCAAAAGCACAGTACTCCCTTTTTATTTTCGATTACACAAAAAATTTTTTGATTGCCATAGAATCACAGCCATGAAAAACGTTGCAGACCATGAAATCTGGGCCCTGTGTGCTAACATCAATATGAAGGACTGTCCCTTCCATAGGATGGTTGGGGCAGCTGCCATGGGGCTTCCCAAAGCACAGGGTTCAGGGCGGCAGCCCCGGGCTGTCCTATAGTTCCAAAAAACACACTACATCACACGGTAAAAATACACAAAAGTACACAGCACTGCCTTCAGAGCTGGGCACCCCATCAGGAGCTGCTGCTCTTTAGCTGCCCAGTAAGAGTAACAAAACAGTGACCCCCTACAACAGCCTTGTAACTCCCCCCTTTTGGGTCAGAATCCCCACTTTGAGAAATGCTGAGTCTAAAGGGCTTTATGTGTTGAAAGTTTGCCATTTTTAAATGTGTATTCCTGTTTCGTTACAACACCACAACATTTAAAATGTAAATATCTGAAACTCTGAAATTCAAGATTTTAAAAAGGCGATGACTACAAAATTTATGAAAATGGACTGTGAATTTGGTAGGGCACTGCTTATGATAGTGCTCTGCCTTGCACTCAGCTCCTTGCTATCCTACCGACAGACTCATACAAAACTACAGAAAGAGGAATCTATTTGCTGAGCTAGATAGGCAGAAACTGCTATTGTAGGGCTTTAAACTCCCTAGCAACAAGAGCATCTGTAAGTGACATGTACAGGTGACAATACTTCTGATTAAGTCTGCCTGTAGAAATCCAAGCTTATTATAAAAATTATCTCCATTTCTGTAAAGAGAAGTTTTAGAATGCCTTCTGAACACGGTTACCACTCTCTACCCTTTTGAGTATACTAGGATTTCCATGAGTAAATTATTGGTAATATTCTGAACTATGACTGTACGCTGAAGTTAATATACCACCTTCTTAATTTATTATAAGACAAAATGTATATTTGACAGCTCGCCCAAATATGGATTTCAAATTATTGCCATAATAAATCATCAGTAAAGAATACTTACTCATCAAATCTTTAAACATAGTTTTCTCATGTGTTAGAAGATGATCTATAATGGACCTCCAACTGAATAAAACATACAAAAAAATAAAATAAACACAAATCATAGCAAAGCAACCCTTGGATAACATTTCATGCAAAAAAGGGAACATTTTACTATGGTTGTCAAACTATTAAAATTAATCTTGCTATTAAACAGTAATAGAAGACCATTTATTTTAAATATCTTGGATGTTTTCTACATTTTCAAATTTATTGACTTCAATTACAACTGAATACAAAGTGCACAGTGCTCACTTTATATTTTTGATTACACAGAAAAAAATAGTTTTTACAATTCACAGTATATAACTACTGTATTGTGGTCTCTATCATGAAAGCTGAACTTACACATATAGAATTATGTACGAAAAATAAATGCACTCAAAAAACAAAACAATGTAAAACTTTAGAACCTATAAGTCCGCTTGGCCCTACTTCGTATGCACCTATCACTTATACAAGTTTGTTTACAACTTTCATGAGGTAAAGCTCCCTACTTCTTATAGGATAAAGGAAGTGCCTGAAGCATGGGCCTGGGTGCAAGGCCTGAAGTAAGCACACTGAGTAACTGGCAGACCCTGTCAAAAAGCAGAAGTTTGCCTACAAGCCAGTGTCTGGGACATGAACTCAGCACTAGCACTGCTAAAACATACAGAACACGTAAATACATTCCACCAGGACAGTACAAGGACAACCTAACCTAGCACAAGATAAAATAGTTTCTCATAAGTGATAAATAGTGATACTGTGTCTGAAACATCAGGAGTGAAAGCACACCAAGCGGTGAATAGGAATGCTTTGTCTGAAATGTCAGGACAGTACAAGGGGAAGTAACAAACATGTCGTTAATGTGCAAGATGATACATAAGGTGTGCATCACAGATCGATTGTTTCAGTCTATTAATGTTGGGGTATTGACTTAATTCATTGTCCGGGACAGTGACGGACCCTATGTCACTGACTGAGTCATGTCCACTTCATGGGCACAAATTCTTAGCCTACCTGCAGGCATGTGATCTGGGAAAGCTATTACTGCGCTTCCTTTACAATAAACCTTCAACTCTTTCTTGATTTTGTGGCCTTTGGGGACTCTCTTGGAACCTACCACATAGCCACCTGTACAGGGCTACAGTTGGAGCATGTGCACACAGCCCAATGATTATCATTGATGGAGCAGGAGATAGTCAGAATACCACACCTGTGACTTCTCAACTACCACTCTTCTTGTTTGCAATGTTACCTGAAAGTGGGAACAGGAATTGCAGCTGGCGTTGCAAGGTATTTGTGTGTCAGATGCACTTCAGATTCATATTTTTCTTCCTGCTTCAACTACTATTCCAAAAGGACACACTTCCATGCTGATGATGGCTTCTGCTTGACAATGACACCATGCCGTGCAGACTGAGGCAGATGCCACTAGTAGAAGGTTGATTTTGTTTCTTGATATTTTGGTTTCTGTAGTTTCTGCATTACAATGGTGTTCTTTTAAGATGTCTGAAAGCATGCTCTACACTTCCTCACTCTCAGATTTTGGATGGCAACTCAGATTCTTAAACCTTGGGTTGAGTGCGGTAGCTATTTTTACAAATCTCACATTGGTACCTTCTTTGTGCTTTGTCAAATCTGCTGTGAAAGTGTTCTTAAAAATAAATAAATACTGGGTCACCATCCAAAACTGCTATAACACGAAATATATGGTAAAATGCAGGTAATCCAGAGCTCATTACATACAATTCTACCCCAAGGAGTTCGGCATCGAAATTTATTTAACCCACTTTTTTTTTTTTTTTAAATGAGCATCATCTGTACGGAAGTGCATCCTCTGGGATGCTGGGTGAAGCACAAAGACGGATACCACTGTTTAGTTTGTCTGGCAGTAAATACCTTGCAATGCCAACTACAAAAGAGTTGTGTGAAAAACTGTTCTCACTTTATGGTAACTTAAATGAGAAGCATGCAGCATTACCTCCCATTAATGTAAACAAATTTGTCCGTCTTAGAAATTGGCAGAACAAGAAATAGGACTGTGTAGACTTCTTCTGAAGTTTTAATTTTTTTGCTTTGAGTGCAGTTATGTAAATCAAAAAAAATCTGCATTTGTAAGTTACATTTTTACACTATAGAGATTGCACATCTGACCTTTTATGAGGCAAATGGAAAAATACGATTTCTTTTATCATTTTTAGACTAAAATATTTGTAATAAAAATAAAACAAGATGTGCATAATACACTTTTATTCTCTGTTGTAATTGAAATCAATACTGAAAATGTAGAAAAAAATCCAAAATAATTAATATATTTCAACTGGTAGTCTATTAAGTTTTGAGTCAATCACATGAGTTAACAGCGATTAGATCAACAGCCCTACACTGTACCGTTTCACTTCTGAATTGTGTTTGAAATGCCAAACACAGTTATGTTTTGTTCCTGAACTCAATTAAGTGAGGATCCCCAGGTTAATGTGGAGAATATGCATTTACATGATGCAAAGAGAATTTATCCTGCCTCTGCACATTACTGAAAATCTGTTCCTTAGCTATTTGGCATGCATTTCAATGTTAACATAGTCCATAGTGAAATTCAAGACAAGGCTTCTTTTCAATGTCAGCAGGCTTCTCCTTAATGTCTCTGGAAATTTCCACCACAATTAGAGATTACCACAATATCATTTCTTACTTAGTGCATGAAGTGTCCATCTGGAAGAAAGCTGGGTCCACAAACAACTCCAGGACTTCTTTTTTCCAGGCTCGTTTAGTGTAGGCATATCCACTTAGGGAGCTAAGCAACTGAGCACCAGCCCGGAAGCTAGGAGCATTGTAGGCACTGCAAATAAAGCTCAAATATAAATATTCATGGTATTTATGCCCACCAATTGAGTGCTTTACTCCCCAGAACTTCAGTCCGAGTCCTAATTTACCCAAGTCCTGTTTGCTAGAAATATAAGAGGGTTTGTTTTTTTCTGGCACTGAGGAGATGAGTGGCTCTTCAACTATACAAATGAACTGGAATGAACCATTATACAGCAAAATCCTATCTCAGTTCTTTTCAGATGACCTTCACACCTTCAGCAAAAGTTAAGATTATTCAAGTTTCCAGTCCTTATTCTAAATAGAAGGACTGAGTTTACGCACTTGAACAATCACTTTAGGGCCTCATTGGTGCCCTGGTCAGAAAAAATTCAGTGTGCAGTTATGCAGGACGTTAGGCCATTTCTACAGATTCCACTCAGAGAAATGGTTTGCTATTATTAGCAGGTAGAAAAAAAAAATATAATCATTAGGAAAGATCAGGAATAAGAAAAATGGAAGGTACGTGCTATCCTGCTACTCGTGGATGGCCAACACCTCATCTGCAGGACTCCTGCACTGGCACAGATCCACTAAGACTACCAACCAAGTAGCCTTGCAAAGCTTGTTATCAAAGTTCACCTGCTTGCCTGTGTTTTGTGATGATCATGATTAAGTTATATTTTAAGAAAAAAGTGACCTTTATTATTCAGTCCTAAAAATGCTAAACAGGGTGCATGTCTTGTTCATATGCTGAAGGCATGCTTCATACATGTTAAAGATACCATCCTTAATTTAAAGCAATCCACAACAAATCTTCCACCTCAAACTGGTCCTCACCCATTCTAGTTACCCTTTCATCCATATCCCAGAAATGCCTGGGGAATAAAGTTGAGCCTTGCAACAAGTCCTGAGGATCAGATTAACAATTAGGATGCTTTAAGGAACACACACCTATAAAACCCCAGGGCTATTACCTGTGATTGCGTAGATATGGAAATACGTAATACAGCAGGCGTGAGATTAATGGCACGGCTTTCTCTTTTTCATCGCTACGGTAAACCATGTCCAGGAGAGAGGCAAGAACCTTCAGAAAACCAAAATTCCACCTGAGATCAAATGCACCCCTTATTCATATCCTACACAACATTATAATAATCTTTGCACAAAATATGCCTTGTAAAGTAAAACTGGTAGCCTGCTGATAGTAATTGTGAAATATATGTAACTAACATTAAATGTAGAATTATATATGTAAGATGAAATCATGGCTGAAGTGCGTTTACCTGACAAGTTTGGGGAGTGGGTAAATCCATTTCTCAACGACACAGGACAAGCTGATAGCTTTATACAGGGGTAATTTGGCAAAGAAATGAGGCAGGGACAAACAGATTTGCATCTTAACAACTAACATGGAACCTCTTTCACCACCAGACTCGTCTTTGTTCACACAGCCAGACTGAATGTTAGCTGGGAGTAACACAGAAAAATGCATTAAAAGGGGTAACTGAACAATAAGGCTGTGTCTACACTACAAAAATAACTCCTAAGTTGCTTACTTCAAAGTACAACTGTGAAGTAAGCAGCTTCGAAGTTGAGAGTCTACACGAACTCTACTCTGAGGTTAAACTTCGAAGTAGGACACTACTCCATTCCCGGGAATGGAGTAAGGACTTCGAAGTTGGGCTCCCTAGTTTGAAGTTAACTTCGAAGTAAGGGAAAATATGTGTGGACTCCCTGCTGGCTACTTCGATGTAGTGCCTGACTTCAGAGTTAGTTCCTAGTGTAGATGAACCCTGAAAGCGAGGGGCAAACCACCACAAGTTCTCAGGCTATCCACCTCTCCTGCTTTCACCCAACATTACAAAAGAAACAGCTTTTGGACTTTGAGGACAGATCCTGGCCTGAAAATTTAGTCAGCTATGTTACTTGGATAATGTGATAAGGTAAGAATTTTATCTTGGACCAAGTCTAGTCTGCTAAATTTTAGCAAGGAGGGTGTGTTTTATTTCTGTTCATCTATTTCTGACTTTTACATGTACTTTAAGATTTCTCAAGATCTCTCTCTTTGTAGGCAAATAAACCTGTCTTATTCTTTAATTAAAACTAATTGGGATTGTTGATTGTGTGGGTAACTCCACGTTTGGTAGCAGACTGTTGTACTGTATCTTAAACGCCCTGCAAGAGGCAATGGACTTAATATATGAACTGCCACCCGGGGGCTCTACAGAGCAGAACACACACTTTTGGGGGGAAAAATCCAGCATTGGAAATGTGGTGGGGTCACCCTAACAAGTGGCAATCAAAGCTGGTGGAAGCCAGTGTGTGACTGATAGCCTTGCAGCCTGTAACAGCCTATTTGTAAGTAGCGCAGTAGGAGTAAAGCATTAGTAGTTGCCCAAATTTGCAGGTAGATTGAATCCTGCAATGTCATACTATATTAAGCCGGAATAGGCACTTTTGGAAAGGGAGGAATGTTAAACCTCAGGGAAAGACAAAAAAGAAAAATTGTCTCACTGTCATTATCAAACACCAGAATAAATCCAACATCTCAATTTACTGTATCACTTGTTAAATTGCTACACATGTAGAAGAATGGCAAATGTGTATCTCGTTAGCTCATATGCCTGACTCCAGTAAAGCTTTGCAAAGTTGTCTTAAGGGATGTTTGTCATATAGGCCCAGGACTCACAGCATCCTTCTACATTCTGTTAAGGGAACTAAAGGGTAAACCTAACTAAGCATTACACTTACATAAGTGTGCACAAAAAGCAATGGATATGTATCTTTGCAAGACCAGTCTTCATAATCTATTTTTACAGGTGCAGAAGGCACTGCATAGGTGCAAGTAAATGCAGCAAACATGCTTGATTTCAGTGCTTGAATGACAGTTTATGAAATAGTAACTTAAATTACAAGAAAATTATAAGTGGACAGACAAACATAATTGAAAGAAATAAATTCAGTACTAAGCATGAAGCTTTGCATAGGTTAAAAAAATGGAAAATTGCTCATAAGTGAATTCTGTATTGGAAAATAGAACATATGAGGGGCATGAATCATCTTGCTTGTGTATAGGAAATATTACCTTAATATCAAACTTGTGATTACAATTGGATAATATATGTATGTAACTAATTGCCAAGGGCAAAGTGAAGTAATCAATTAGAAAGTGTTACATAGGAAACTACAAAATATAAACACAGGAACAGCTAGGGTACAAAAATGTCAGAGAATTGCAACAAACTGGAACCAAACCCAGCTGCAAAGTCACCCCCAGGAAGTGTAAAGTACCTATCTTTGCTTGTGTTCCCTATCATCTTGATTAATCTCAGATGCAGTCTTTAATTAATAAATTGATTGAGCTTTGTTTCATGTCTTGTTGATCAGTGATACATACTGAATCCTTACAATTTTGTCTTATGAAGATGTGTAGGAACTTTATATCTTACTTCTGCGAGAAGAGAGAGAGCTTGAACACTGTATATTGAGGGAGCAGAGGCAGACACCATTGAGGATGGCATTAGGGTAGGATCTGAAAAAGAACAAAATTTTTAATTTGTATTTTGATTTGAAGAACTTATTGCAAACCCAAATGTTTCAGGATTTCTTTGGTCCCCATCTGAGTTACACCTTGCATACTGAATTGCAGTGAAGTCCTGCTGTAAACCCTGCCAGCTTCCCATATGCATGCCACCCACCCTTGATTTTACAGGGACTGTACACTGTATCGTTTTAGACGTCTTTAAAGCCACTAACATATGCCAGTTTCCAGTAAACAGGTGTTAAGAGAGCTAACATGCCTGTGGATACAAGCTTCTAGCCTCAGATCTCTAAGTTATAGTATTTGAAAAAGAGTGAATGCTCAGTTATTGGACATAGGCATTCATGAAACTAATGCACTGTCAGGTCCCATTTACTATGATTACACATGCACATTGTGGAAGTATAAATTTGAAAATTTTACAGCGTCTATCTCAGTGCTTTACTTCTGGCAAAGACCTTAGGAAAAATGGGGGAGGGGAAAGACTAGAGAAAGAGAAGTTACTCACCAGTAGTAACGATGGTTCTTCGAGATGTGTCCCCGTGGGTGCTCCACAGTAGGTGTCGGGCTCACCCGGCGCCGCAGATCGGAAATCTTCCAGCAGTTTCTCCTGGATCGCGCATGCGCCGGCACGCACCACCCCCCTGTGCGCCCCCAGCTACGTGCACGATCTGGTCCCCACCAGTTCCTTGACCAACCGCCTCGGATGCTCCTGAAAAACACTAGACAGAGATCCGAAGCAGGGAGGATGGGCGGGTGGTGGAGCACCAACGGGGACACATCTCGAAGAACCATCGTTACTACAGGTGAGTAACTTCTTTTTCTTCTTCGAGTGGTCCCCGTGGGTGCTCCACAATAGGTGACTACCCAGCAGTAACCCAAGTAAGGAGGTGGGTAATTGGTTGATGTGCAGCTTGACCCCGAGAGGACTGCTGTCGACAGACAGGTATCCTCTTCGAATACCCGAGGCAGGGCATAATGCTCGGCGAAGGTGTCGTAGGAAGACCAGGTCGCCGCTCTACAGATGCCTTTTAACGCGATGCCCTTGAAGAAGGCTGTTGACGCCGCCACCGCCCTGGTGGAGTGAGCTCTGGGTGGGGCCAGCAAAGGAGCAGTTTGAAGCTTGTAACACATTTTTATACAGGACACAATGTGCTTAGAGATTCTGTGTGAAGAGAGACCTCCTCCTTTTGACCTGGGAGAGAGAGAGACTAGGAGCCTGTCCGTTTTCCGGAAGGACTTAGTTCTGTCTATGTAGAAGGCCAACGCCCTCCTCACATCCAGGAGATGCAGGCATGCCTCCGTGCCGGAGCTGTGAGGCTTCGGGTAAAACGACTGGCTCGTTAAGATTGGACTCCGAAGAGACTTTTGGAACAAAGGCTGGGTGCAGCCTTAAGGTTACCGCCTCCTTTGAGAATACTGTGCAGTGCGGCGTTGCCATCACTGCCGCGAGCTCACTCACCCTGCGGGCTGACGCAGTAGCAAGGAGAAAGGTTGGCTTTTTTTTTTTTTTTATCATAAGGAGACGTATGGGAACTGTGGCTAATGGTTCAAAAGGTGGACCCGATAGCGTGCTGAGCACCAAGTCCAAATTCCACGATGGTGGAAGCGGTTTCCGAGGGGGGTACAGGTTTACCAGCCCCTTCTAGAACCTGGTAACAATAGGATGGGCGAATACCATGGGCCCTTCCTCTGTATGCCAAAAGGCTGATATAGCGGCGAGGTGGACATTTAGCGAGGATAGAGAAAACTCGCCTCTCGAGGTCCAATAAGTATTCTAGTATTACAGGTATAGGAACGTCAAGGGGAGCTAACTGCTTGGCAGAACACCAGGCTGTGAATCAAGTCCATTTCTGCTTGTAAGTCCTCCTGGTGGAGGTCCTTCGGCTACATTCCAGGACTTGTTGTACTCCCTCTGTACACGTGCTCTTTAAAAGAGCTGAGCCATGGATTAGCCATGCTTGTAGGTGCAGACCCTGAGGGTGCAGGTGCACTAAGGACCCCTGAGCCTGCGTGAGTAAGTCCGGTGCCACTGGTAGAGGGAACGGTGGGTGGTCCGACATGCGTAAAAGCAAGGGAAGCCATTGCTGCCGATCCCAAGCAGGACTATGAGTATCATGCGAGCTCTCTCCCTTCTGGCTTTGTGCAAGACCTTGTGGCAAACAGATTGATCTGTGGAAACCCCCACGTACGAAAAATGCGCCGTAGCAGATCGGAACGGATCTGCCATTCGTGTGTGATTGCAAAGCGCCTGCTCAGCTGATCTGCTTTCATGGTGTGAGTGCCCGGCAAATACAAGGCTTTCAACGTTATGTTGTTGGCGATGCACCAATTCTACAATTGGACTGCTTCCACACATAGGGCATGGGATCGTGCTCCTCCTTGTCGATTGATGTAAAACATAGTGGAGGTATTGTCGGTATTGAATCCCGACTACTTTGCCACGTAGGTAATCTGGAAAATGTTTGCAGGCGTTGAACACTGCTCTGAGCTCCGGCATGGTTATGTGCAGTGTCTGTTCCACAGGGAACCATAGCCCTTGCGTTACCTTGTTGCCGATGTGCGCTCCCCATCCTATGTGGGAGGTGTCGGTAGTAAGAAAAAAATAGAAATTTGTGGTTGGTGAAAAGGCACCCCCACTAGCAGATTCTCGGGGTTTTCCCACCACGCCAGGGATCTGCACACCTCTGTTGTGGGCGACACCACCCTGTGGACAGTGTGGGATACCGGTTTGTAAATGCTGCCCAGCCAATGCTACAGGCTTGACATGTGCAACCTGGCATTCTGTACCACAAATGTTGCTGCCGCCATATGGCCCAGCAACTGTAGGCACGTTAAGACCGGCGCCGTGGGGCTGTATGTAATGACTTGCACCGGCGAACTGACTGCGTGGAAGTGGGCATCGGGTAGGTACACCCTTGCTGTGATAGAGTTTATGCGTGCCCCTATGAACTCTATATGTTGTGTGGGTTCGGACTTTGACTTTGCGAGGTTGATGACTAGGCCCAGCGAAGAAACGTGTCCGCTGTGACGCGTCTCATGCGTGAGACCTCTGCCTTCGAGGTCCCTTTTAGCAGGCAGTCGCCCAGATATGGGAAAAATAAACACCCACTGTCTGTGCAGGTAGGCTGATACCACTGCCAGGGTTTTGGTAAAGACTCTGGGGGCCGAGGAGAGACCAAACAGAAGAACCCTGTGCTGGAAGCGCTCCTGGCCGACCGTGAAGCAGAGGAAGCGTCTGTGTGCCGGGTGGATTGTTATATGAAAGTAAGCATCTCGTAAATCGAGTGCTGCAACCCAGTCTCCATCGTCCAGTGCCGTGAGTATCAAGGCAACTGTGATCATCCAAAACCGTTGCTTATGCAAGTAACTGTTGAGGCCCCGAAGATCTAAGATGGCCTCCAGTGTCCTGTTTTGTTCTCTGGTAGGAAGTAGTGTGAATAAAAACCTTCCCCTGGAATTATTCCGGTACTCTTTCCACCGCCCTTATGAACATAAGGTGAGTCACCTTCTGCTTGAGCCTCGCCTCGTGGCAGCATCCCTGAGGTGAGGACTGGTGGGAGGCTTCGTCGGTGGAAGTGACTGGGAGGGGATCGCGCAACCCGTGGCTATGATCTCCAGCACCCATATGTCTGTGATGATCTTTTGCCATTGGGAGTGGAACGGTCTGAGGTGATGATGGAACATGAAATGAGAGTGGCATTGAGCGAGGGTATTGATAGTGCAGCCCCCGACCTACCCATCAAACTTGTTGCCTTTAGGCCTGACCCGACGGTGTACGGCTTTGTTAAGAACGTCATCTAGGAGTTCTGTACTGTTGCCGCTATTGATAGCGCTCTTGGTCATAGCCTCATTGATATTGAGCACGCTGTGGTTATAAGCGTAGCGTCTTTGCTGAGGGTAAAAGTTTTCCTTCCTGCATGGGGGAGTATAAATGCCCGAGGTTCTAAGTGTAGCTCTCGAGTCCTTACTGGGGTGAGGGACTGAGTCGGTTGAGTCCGCAAACAGCTTCTGTGTATCAAAGGGAAGGTCCATGATCTTCGCCTGTAGGTCCCTCAAGATACCCGACGTCTGGGGCCAGGATTCTCTATGCATGACCACTGTTGTAGCCGTTGAACATGCCGCCGTGCCCGCCACGTCCAGGGCAATCTAGACTCCCGTCCGCGATGCTGCGTAGCCCTCTTGAACAATCGCCTTCAACACCGGCTTTTTATGTTCCGGAAGTGAATCCATGAGGGAAGTAAGCCAGGAGTAATTATCAAAATTATGGTTTGCTAGGTGTGCCCATAATTTGTCACTCTCAATAGCAGGATAGGAGAGGAATATACCTTCCTGCCAAACAGCTCTAGCTTCTTAGCATCTTTGTCTGATCCCCCGATTTGTACTGAGAAGCCTTTGACCTCTGCTGGGACGACCCGACCACCAAAGAATTTGGTTGTGGGTGACTGAAGAGGAACTCCATGCCCTTTGCCGGGACGAAGTATTTCTTATCCGCTCTCTTGTTCGTAGGCGGAACAGAGGCCGGAGTCTGCCATGTAGTAGTGGCTGACTCCAGAATGGCTTCGTCCAGTGGAATAGCAATTTTGAATGAAGCCGGGGGTCTCAAATTTTTCAGGAGTTTGTGATGTTTCTCCTGCACCTCTACCGTTTGAATGTCTTGCGTGAAAGCCACCCTTCTAAACAGCTCCTGAAACTGTTTAAGGTCATCCGGGGGAGAGACATCCCCAGGGGCCATGGCCTCATCTGGGGAGGATGAGGAGGAACCACTAAGGTAAACCTCCCTCGAAACCTCGGGTTCCTGCGGTCAATGATACACTTGGTCGCCGGAGGATCGTGAAGAAAAGTCTCGGGGTTCTAAAATTAACTCCCCTTTAGACAACTGTGTTTCCGTCCCCGATCGGGAGTGCCCACGGGGGTATTGAGCGGCCGGGGGGGGGGGGGGACACCTGCCCCTGGGTGTAGGCCTGTGGTGTGTCTGTGTCCAGCCTGATAAGGACAACCATGGCAGCATGGGCAAGGGTCTGGGGATGGAGACCTAGACCACTTGTGGGGTGTGTACCCCCGATGTCTGGGAGAGCGAGACCTCCGCGACGACACAGATAGAGGTGAAACTGGCTTGTGATAGTACGCCAGGGGATCCAATCCCAGAAATGGTGAAGGTGGCCCAAGCCATGGTGACATTGGTTGGAGGAACGGAGAAGGAGTTGTTTTTTGTTTTTTTTTTTCGGATGGGCCGGTGGAGACACAGGCCTTCGGTGCGGCATGTGTATCACAGGGGGAGGGCTTGGTGCTAACAGCCACGCAGCCCTGTCCAGAGATGGACTGCGGTGCCGGGTTTTTGATGTTGCCTTGCCCCTCCGCTGCGGGGCTGGCACCGCCCCCTTCTGTGCCGGGGATCTCGGCCCCGCTGTCAGCACTGCGCTCGGCACCGTCAGCTGCGGTGCCGTGCGGGTATCCCCCTCCGGTGCCTGCAGGCTCCGTGCCTGGCAGCCCTGCACTGCTGGTGCCACGGAGGTCTGTGCCGCCGGTTCCGGTGCTTGCCTGGCTCATGCTCTAGGCGCCGCGCGTGCTGGCTGTTGAATAATCGGAGGCTCAGCCTCTGCCACGTGTGCTGCCGCGCTGCCGCTTGCCCAAGTATGCAGCTGGTGGCTGTGTGCTCCACTCGTTCTGCTCACTGCAAACGCACGGCAAAGATCAAGCCAGGGAGAGTTTCCTTTGTTTCTGTGCTGAGGGGGTGAGAGAGAAAAACTGCCCTCCTCTTATGCAACCCAGAGGGCCCTTCTGGGTGAGGCTTCTCCGGCAAGTCCGGCTGGAGAGCCTTATCAACAAGAGAATTTTACGCCTCATCGCTCTGTCCTTCTTGGCCCTGGCTGTGAGCTCAGCACAGTGAGAACGCGTCTGGGTAGCTGTAATTCCCCCAGGTGTCAGATGCCTTCGCTATGCCCCACGGAGGGCGGCATAGCTTCACGGCATGACTCCCGCTTTTTAAAACCTGAAGAGGCCATTGCGGCGAGTCCTTTATTGTTAATAGGGCACTTTGCACTTAATTTGTGCCTTTCCACCCCAAATAATGATCACCGGCCTGCGGGGCAGCGGGCGACCTAAATGGCCTTCACGTCCGCTCTTCTCTTCTCCGCTCCTCTCTTTTTTCTTTTTTTTTTGCTGATATTCTTTGTCTTTCCTTTCTCTCTTTTTTTTTTTTTTGTTTAATAACCAAAACAACAAATTACACGTGGAAAAAAAAAAAACACTAAGTAATCTGACTCTGGCCTTAGCCTGAGTGGATTCCGTCTGCAGCCGATGGCGGTTGAGAAGGAACTGGTGGGGACCGGATCGTGCACATGGCCGAGGGTGTGCAGGGGGGCGGCGCGCGCCGGCGCATGCGTGATCCAGGAGAAACTGCTGGAAGATTTCCGATCTGCGGCGCCGGGCGAGCCCGACACCTATTCTGGAGCACCCACGGGGACCACTCGAAGAAGAACACTCATTCAGTAAAGTTCCTTAGTCAAAAAGGGGTGTAACTTTTCACAGCTGATTTAAATGAAGAACGGGGTGTTATTGTTTGGGTGAGTGATTGAGCAGCCAAAAAACCTTCTGGTGTTTTGGTTTGTTTAAGCAGGGAAGGTTATTTAACCTTATACTAACTGGAGTTCCTTGAGATGTGTGGTCATTATGGGAATTCACCATGGCCACACATCAGCTCCTTGAACCTGAGACTTCCACAGCAGTGTCCACTGGCTCATGCCAGGGTCCTATGCCTCCTCATGCTGTGAACTGAGGCAGTGAGAGGCAACAAGCACTGACCTCCTTGCCTTTTCCCACTCTATAAATCAGCTGAAGCTCCCAGAAGAAAAGGAAAGAGGGGTGCTCATGGACTACTCATAGGGATCACACATCTCCAAGAACTCCAGTGGCCAGAAGGCAAGTGCTAACCCCTATGGGAATTCACAGAGGGTAACTCAAAGTCTCACTGAGAAGGGTCTCGCAGAAGTGTTCCGCATCACAGACCGTGAGCTCACTGAACGAAAAGACACTTTGGTGAAAGCAGCCTGAATGCACAGCTCTGAATAAAAAGGGGGGTGGAGGGAGAGAGGAGTAGAGGAGGGGCTGAGATTCCGCTCTAGGAAGTGAAGTTCATGGAATGCACTCCTTGATACTTGTAGTCCACGGACTAAAACTATGGAGATCACTATGGCCGGGGTGGGATCCTAAGGATATGGAGGCAGGCCCTGCGTGGTGACTACTGGGTTTGAGGGGACTGTGAATTTAGGATGGGTAATTTTACAACAAATCCTTGAGAAGGGCACATTGATGCCCAGCTGGAAGATCGTACCAAGCTGACAGGATGAAACATACAATTATTCTGGCCGGGGAGGCATCAGAAACTTTAGGGGAAAAAAAAAAACACTGTGCACATTTTACCACAGCTATGAATAACTAGCACAGCTGATTCCTCCAGGCATATCAGGTCATATTCTATTAACATCACCCTTAGATAGTTATTTTAAAAATTGGTATAATAATAAATCTCAGTAAGTAGCAACTATATAAAAAATATTGAAGTTTAATGTCTCAAACCAAGGTGCTTCCCATTTGGTGCCTAAATCCACAAGAAAAAATGTTTCAATTTTCAAAGGTGCCAATCACCCTAAGCTTATACAATAAACCCTCGTGATACGCACAGTCAAATTGCGTGTGTCTCGGGTTAATGTGACTGATGCCCCTGACAGGAGCAGGAAACCTCTCCTGGCAGTGTCAGCAGCCACAAGTCAGGCTGCAATCCCAACGGGAAACTGCTCCTGTCAGGGGCAGCAGCTGCGAATCAGACTGCTGCCCCTGAGAGGAACGGTTTCGCAGTCCCCGGTGTGGTGGGGAGCTGGGAACCAGGCAGCATCCTGGCTCCTGGCTCCCCACCATTTGCTGAGAGGGGAAACTGAGCAGGACAGCAGCCCTGGTTAGTTTCCTAGCTCCAAGGAGCAGAGGGGAGCCAGAAGCCAGGCTGCCCCTGCTTCTCAGCGCCCCCCGACTGGCTGGAGATAGGAAACTGAACAGAGCCGCTGCCCTGTTCAGTTTCCCCCGCTCTGAAAGTGGAGGGGAGCCAGGCTGCAGCCTGGTTCCCAACTCCCCTCGACTTGCACGAAAATTTGAGTTATGGGGGGTGCTGCAGAAATGCAACTGCCGCATAACTCGAGGATTTACTGTACTGACTCTTAAATACCCAAGTCTAAAAATGCTGGCCTGACCACACAGCATTTTAACTTCTCTTTCACTCCCCCCAGGTGCTGCATGAACCAACCAATTCTCACAACTTTTGCCCCACGAAGTAGATACACCAAAGGCATTTTACAACAACCACCGAAGGAAGCGAAGAGGTAAAATGATATGTTTGCCTCCTTAGACTAAGTGACTTGCAGAGCTGCAATTAAAACTCATCAATTACTGGTTTTCAGACTTGTCCTTAGACCATGCTAGAAATATGTTCTCTTAGATGAGATCAGACAAAACAACTGAATTTCAGTATCTAAGTATGCAAGAAAAAAAAGGATCAGCTTCTCTCAAATCAGAAAGCATACAGATTATATTTAATAATTAGTAACATATTTTATCATTACAAAAGTGGTTTCTATGCCCTCTGTGAACTTTTATTTAGATGGACAGAATAGAATGTACTCTTTAGTATAGTGCATGTAATGTACAGATTCTGACTCAATGCCATTTAAGATAATTGAATATCCACTTAAATGAGAAAATAACACGCTCTTCGGGTGTACATCAGCTTTTCTATTTTTAAATACCAGTTCATTCTCTTGAGAAATTTGTTGTATGATAAAAATTATTTTGACATAAACAAAGCCAGACCGTCACTAAACTTTATATTAAAATGGTACAGACAAGTGGCAAGAAGGTCAGAAGTAATACTGGATTCTTAAGAAACGACTTACCATACAACTCTTCTTCAGCACAGGAGTCAGCTAAGGATACCTGAGGCTGCGCTTTCACTTCCAAGTTCCTGCTCAGCCAGCTAGTTTGTTCCAGGGAGGAACCAGCCACGTTCCCCACAGCTTCCAAGATTTTTTGGGTCACCTCCTGACAAGTAATCAGTGCAATGCGGTATCAGATGAAAGCTGCTGGGATAGGCCCAGCCCAAGGAAACGTGTTTTATTTAGAAAACGGAACAGTGTTTTGTACCTTGTGCAGGTTGAACCTCTCTCATCCGGCACCTTTGGGACCTGACCGATGCCAAATTAAGTAATTTGCCAGACCTCTGGAGGTCAATATTGCCTAGCACATTCTCAACACTTCCACCGCTTACTGGGCTCTGAGAAGACATTAAGGGGTAAACTGAAACTAAATAACAGCACAAGACACAGAGCCACAGCTGGTGCCTGGAAACAAACCTTATGGGACCACGAGAAACGTGGCCACACCCAAGATAAGTGGTCATCCAGCTAACTAAAATCATGCCAGATTGCAGATGTTGCTGGATGAGAGCGCTCCGGATTAGAGAGGCTCAACCTGTATAATACCTATGAGCACATGGGAGGTAACAACAAACAGAAGAGAGAAGCATTTATCAGCCTTCTGCAGAAGGAATCACTCCCTTCAGTTGGCAGGCTCACCGCCAGGAGTGTGTGTGTGCGGGGGGGTGGGAGACAAAAGTGACAGTTTCACCTGGGCTCAACATTTCAAAGGGGCCCAGAGCTCCAACCGCTGCTACCGTGGCAGTGCCAAGGGCCGGAGCTTCAGATCCCTTTGAAATGCCACAGCAGTGCTGCTCTGCCTGCCCCTTCTGCCCTTGGCTCCACCCCTTCCAATGGCACGGAACCAGACCCCCTCCCTGCCACCTTGTCTCAGGGCATGCAACAGGTGCAGTCCTGCTGTTAGTGGGCAACAGGCATGAACAATATAAGAGAAAGAAAAGCTCTGGGTCTGAGCAGATTCAGGTATCAGTCTGCATAATGCCTTTCCACACAGAAGCACGCGCGCGCACACACACACACACACACGTATGTATCTGGGATAAAACACTAGTTCAAAAATTATCTGTAACAAAAAAAAAAAAATCATCCCACGCTATAATTAAACTGCTCTTGACAACTATCCTTATAATCACAATAGGAAGGGAGAATTTTTCCCTTTTGACAAGTATTCTCTTCAACTGTGGTATAAAAGTTAAGCTCTGCATAGAGAATAGCAGAATCAAAGATTAAAAAAAGGAGAAACAAGCAACCCACTTCAATTTTTCACCTCCCGTGTTGACTGGCACAGAGCACCCCAAGTCTGTTTGGAATGCCTTCATTCTTTAAAACTTCCTCGTTTGCTTTCTGGATGTTTAAAATTTTAATGGTTTACATCAGCAGTTTAGTAGAATCCACGTCACAGAAGATGATCTTGTTGAGAGGCCTCAATATTTTTTCAGATTGGTTGGGAATTACTCTCGTTACCATTAATCCCTCCGACAAGTTTCTTTTGTCTACCTTGAGTCAGGCTACAATGATGAGTTTATTCTTTAGGCATCTTATCTCCCACTGCTTCTATGGTCAACAGCATAAGTCTGCACAATTGAAGCATCCAATAGGAATGAAATAGTGATATTAATGTGATAATCAGGGTCCACACAAGCCAGTGATGGACAGAAGATTTGAACCCCAAGGAATTCAAAATGTTAAGTGTGATGTTGGTTTCTGTACACTCTGATGGCCACCTGGTTGAAGTCACAAACTTGAAACACACTGGGGACTCATTCTTATGATAAATGACAAATTCACAGGTTTCAGCTCACTGCATGTTTCCCTGACAGTTCACACTGTTCACATTTAGCTAGATTTCCACAGTCCCAGTCTGTGGCCTGCCATGTTACTATGATTAAAAGAAGAGACTTTGTTAACTTTGTCTCCCTGGGGAGCTATACAATCTATCTCATCAATATATTTTTCAGTTCTAGTGGAGCAATCATGCAATGGTCTCAAATGAAGATTGCAAAGTATCCACTATGCTGCATTAATTAGCCATCCTCTCTCAAAGATTTGTTTGATCTGAATTTGTTCTTCACATTTCAGGAAAGAATTGCACCAATACCCATTATTGTTCTTGAGGTTCTGAACTGTATGGTCTGAAAAAAACTGTCTGCTCTTCTTTTTCCTTCAGCTACAGGGTTTCCATATAGCATTAAATTAGATGGGATGTAAGTTATTTTTAAGTGAGTGATTTAACAATGAAGTTTTATTCTTTTGCCACTTTATCTGACCATGTTTAAATCCTCCTGTTTTAGGGTGGGGCCAAATCCTACTCACAGCCTTATCTTTGAGCAGCAGAGCTGTTCACCATAGAATGGAGACTCTGGTTTGGAAACTTCAGGTTTCCCTTTCAAGGCTACCAAAATAATCAGATCATTTCTTGATAGTGCTGAAGAGGCAAGGCATTCACTACACAAATTATCTTGCTCACCAGTTTATGGAGCAGAACTGATGTCACTCACATGTCTACTATATCTTCTGGGCTGCATGAGCACCATTAGCACAGCTATTAGAAGGTTCACTTTTCAATATTCCATCTCAAAATCAAAGATTTCAACTCAAACCCAAGTCAGAAATGACTCTGATAAGGCTGTGATGCTTCACCTAACTTGGCAAAAGCAGAAACAGTGGAAGGAAAGAATCCTGCTCAAATCCTCACCTCATTTACACAATATGTGAATGGATAAAACAGTTGTTGAGAATGCCAAAGCCAGCTAGGAGATGTAACTATATAACTCCCATAGACTTCAATGGAAATAATTGCACTCAATTTTTCTAGGGGTTTTTGAAAATTTCAGTGACAGTGCAAACATCTGGTGACATCTAGTTGCGTTATGAATTTAAACCTGGGAGGATGACATCACAAGATACCCAATGAAAATATAATTTTGGCCATTCAGCATCCCAACTCAGATTAGAATTTTATCAAAAATATACAGTATCATTTGTTTGTTTGAAAATTATGTTTTATGCATTCTCTGACATTTACTGTCTTATACCATACCCAAACTTTCTTGGGGTAGGTAGCAGGTCAGATATAGCTTGGGCTAATTTCTAGTTGCAAAGAAGAGTGCAGTGCCAGGTTTGTGAATTAAAAACATGTCTACACAGTACCTGCAGCTCTTTCTGATCCTTTTTATTTTCCAAATTAGGAGTTCTGGTCACAAAGTCATTCAGAGTACTGTGGGAAAAATAATTCACCCTAAGTTAGCAATATGGACAGTTTTACTCACTTAAATAAAATCAAGGCACCCTGTTATTTGCTATACCTCAGAAGCAGGAAATATCCAGGGGGAGCCAAGTTCAGTTGTACAGATTCCTTCAGCACTCCTAACAATGACTGAAAGTTCTCCTGAAGGGTGGAGACAGGAAGTCTGCCAAAAACAATATGCAAGTCAAACAATACCAGATAGACACACACACACAGTGCTGGCTCTAGGAGCTCCACAACAACTTCAGTCTTTTAGTCTAATTAACTACTAACCGCCGTATTTGAATCTAAGCACCAGGATGTCCTGTCAATGCATGATGACATATTACATCAACATACTGATGGACAAAAGTCAAAATAATAAGCAGAATTAACTCAGAATGCTAGCTGTCATTCAAACTAAAGCTAGACTTGGAGCATACAGAATGCGCCAGTGCTGTGAAAGAAGATGGTCTTTAGGAGTGCTAGAATGAGGCGGCTTTGCACACTAAATATCCCAAGGAATTCCATGCTTTCATAGCAGTGTGTGCTCAGAAGAGTTTTGATCACTCCCATGATGTCTACCATTTTGAATGCAGAATATAAATTGGAAAAACAAAATTTTGAGGGAAAGGGGGCTTCCAGAAGGAGGGCTTCCTTCCAGGAGATCCCCATGTGCCGCATGTTCGCACATGTATTTTGGAGTCTTTTGGACTCCAAATCAGGTGGCCATATGCTAACGAGGTGCAGGAAATTTACATCGTGCCTCATTAGCATCTTCCTGACTGCTCATTACCATGCTGCTTCCAGAAGAAGTGGCACATGTAGATGCAGCGAAGGAGCCCTCTCTAAGAAAGTCCAGAAGGTGCATTATGGAGAAATATCCTTCATATACTCTTCCAGAAGTGAGGAACAGAAAAAGGTCATACAAAAAATTCAGCAGCATGTCCTGATAACACGAGAAGCTTACAGCATACTGCTGTGCCAGTACACTATGACCATGTGTCATGATGACACAGACACCACTACATTAATGCAATCACAGAACACCATGCTGCACAGTAATCTTATGCCTGTCTGCCATTTGACAACGCAGCGTCTGTCCAGTTCTCCTTCAGCAAGCACTGACAATGCAGAGGTTTCTCATGCCAAGCAGCTATGAAAGTCAAAGTAAAACTAAAGTAGTAATTCTGGCTGTTAAGTTACTGGAAGAGCATTTGTAGCTAAATGGAAAATCACTTTACATAACAATCTAGTTACCTTTGAATGAAAGCATAGGTGAATTTCAGCACTGGGATATCCACTAGAGAAGTTTTCTGAAAATAAAACTCGGAATTATGTTCTTGTTTTATAAAAAAATGAAATTTAAGCTAGTAGGGAACACATTATTTAATGGGACACTTGCTTCTCTTCCGCCCACTTTCCCCTCCAAGAGCAATATGTGTCCCAGTTTGAGACAGATCGGCTGTAGCTCGTCTGTGTAGACACAATAGGTAGTTCAGAGCTTTTGCTAGTGAGGTCTGGTACAAAACAAGACACATGCTTTCAATCCACCACACACATTCTTCCAAAACTCTAGAAACACTTATAAATGTACCCCTCTGCATGGTAAAAAGTCTGGCTTCCTTCAAAGCAAGCTCTATTAAACAGCAGAATCACCACAGAAGCAAAGTCATTCAGTTTACTGAAAGTCATAATAGTTTGGCACAGCAGTCATGAATCTGGGAAGTGAAATTTTGTAAAAATCTCTGAGAGCTACATTTCCTGGCTAACTGAACCAGATGCAAAGGTTATGGTAGGTTATGCTAAGAATTTTAAAAGTTTTATTTAATAAAAAAAAATCTGTCAAAAAGCTTTACTAATGAAACTACTACTTAATGGGCTAGTCTACACTACCACCTTCCTTCCACGGAAGGATGGTAATTAGGGTGCTGGGAGTTTACTAATGAAGTGCTGCCGTGCGTAGGCAACACTTCATTAAGCAAATCCCCCCCGTGGCAACTTCTAAGATTTTTGAGGAGTAAGGGGACTTGGAAGTTGCCACGGGGGTGGGATTTGCTTAATGAAGTGCTGCCTATGCACGGCAGCACTTCATTAGTAAACTCTCAACACCCTAATTACCATCCTTCCTTCGAAGGGAGGTGGTAGTGTAGACACAGCCAATGAGTTTAAAACACTCACTCACATTGGATTTTGTTTACAGCTTGTTTTTTTATTTGAAAGGTGGGACGATTATACTAATGTTAAATATCTATTTCTGTTACACTGAATTACATAGATACACACGCAAAATAGTACCTTAAGATACACATACAGTTTCTAGTGTTTATTTTATGCAAGTTACTCAATTTGAAGGGAAACAGGACCACTATAAAAACTGAAGAATTTTGGCAACTTCTTCGTAAATTTTGTTTCCTTTGCTTGCTCTAATGTTGCAATGGCTTAATGGAGTACTGGATCATAGCTTAGGTCTCAAATGTAAAGGTATTTACCATACCTTGTATGAAGAGAAACGTTTTCATGTTTGTTAAGATTTCAATGAAAATCTAAAATAAATTTCAGTTTCAACATTGTCCAGAAGGAAGCCTAGGTAGAGTAGCATTGTACTGCCTCAGAACCAGAAAGTGACACTGACTAGGTACTAACCAAAATACCTAGCTCTTGCAGAGATCTTTACCATCTCTTTTCTTTCTCAAAGTGCTTGGCGAATGTTTGATGACCTCGAAGGGAAAACTTAATATTTAAAATATCCAAGCAGAGTGAAATGTAAGAAATGCAATATCATTAAGTGGAGAAAAATAAGCTAGGTGCTTGACAGCAATTTCACTTTTGATCATCTGAGCAATAAATTTAAAATAGATGGAGCCAGATCCTTGTGAGTTGCCCTTCTGTATTCCAGGACGGATTAAGGCAAAGGTGTTTTTTGCATCGGAAAGGCCCTAGAAAAAGCCTCAGGGCTGGTGTAAGTTGCACTGAGTTGCTCGTGGGGCTGTTATTGCAGCTGGTGATCAAACAAAATGAGTCCCTGTCCACGCTCTCTTGAAAACACACAAAGGGGCTGAAATCACTACAACTGGCTTATGGAATCTAGAGATTTCTCGATGCTGGGGGAATGCACAAGAAACTGGTTACACTGGCTTTTTGCTATCAAAGTGACACAAAGCAACCAACAGCTACTCTTCTAAAATGCAAATCAGAAACGATATGCACACGGAGTACACCTTTAATCAGGTACAGAATGAGATGAGTAAACAAATTCTGGAAATAATTATGAGTAATCAAAAAGTGATAAATGTTGAAAACCTTTCTAATCTAATAAGGTTAGCAAAGATGTTTTTCAGGGACCCTTTGGAAGAATGAAGACCTAGTGAAGCTGAATACTATTTTAGACTTTACCTCTTCGCCTTTTATTTGGGATGGTTTCTTGACAACTTCTTTTACCAGCTGTAATATTGTGTCAGTCTTCAGAGTGCTAAGTGCACACACTAAGTCCACAAGAATCAGCTGAGATGCACTGGCCACGGGAAGAATCTAAACGACACATACATTGCTAAGTTCATTGTACCAAGGAATGACGGAGGAAAACAGCATTTCACACTATTAACCATGTGCAAACATATATATGAAACACAAATGTGGTTTACAAACTATGCAACACGTGGTCATAAAGGGACCCACAAAGAGATCAGAGTTTGGGTCTCCCTCACGCTGTCTCTGGGAGCACAATGAGGCAATGCACTCAAAGTAAAGGCAGATTAGGAAAAGGGCTTGTACTTATTAACTGCGTTCTTTCACTCCAGAGGAAGCTACCTCTGACTCTCTACCCTCACAAATGTTTCTGACTTGGAGCTTTGGACACAATGGAGGAAACTGGAATCTGCTGGGGTTGGTATTGAAGTGCGGGATTTGGCTTGGTACGCAATGCTTACTGATAATTGTTCTCTGCATTTATGGATATAAGTGGAGCTCTTCACCTTGATATCCAGGAACCTTTTTCCTTTTCGGGTTTTTTTTTTTTTTGAAGTTGTTTTTAAAGCTGCTGAGAACATTTTCAGTTAAATGAAATTTTGTCAAAACATGCTTTTTCAGAGCCAAAAATATTTCATGGAGGTTTATAGTTTCAAATTGTGTGCTTGCTGGAAAGGGTTTTGTGATTCTTGTGTGCTCTTTCTTCACGTCTGACGAGACAGAGAGAGAACTGAAAAGCTGATCTTTTTAAACTGAGTAGAGCTATTTTGACAATTCCATTTTGCAAAAATGTTCAAGAAGTTGTACTTTTGTTCCAGCGTGGAACGAGAACAGATTTTAAATCTTGAAAGTAGTCTCTCTCTCTCTCTCTCTCTCTCTCTCTCACACACACACACACACACTCGTCACTCTCTGGACAGCTACAGTTATTTCACTTTGGAATGACATTTTAAAATAAACTGTAATAATGGATAGAATGAGAGTCTCATTTTAGTTTAATTTTATATGCAAATGCTACTGTTTTTAATAACTTCTGTATTTCCAATTCCAATACCAAGTATTTGACCATTGTAAATAATTTCTAATATTTTACGAAAATTGACTCTTTTCCCAGAAAAGTAGAAACCAATAAGATTATTTTTGGTCATGGGAAATTTATTGTAAGAAAGATAAAGAATTTACCTTACTATAAAAATGGTTTAAGGGATTTAATATTTAATTAAGATATTGAAAAAAAACATAACTCTGCATATACAGATTCAAATGCACACAAATTCACTGAAGAGTCTTGCTCAGCAGCAAGACAGAGACCACAATTCCCTCCCTCTATCCCCCAAGCAATGAAAAAGCTCCTAACAAGTCATAGGACAATTTCTTGGGGTATGTCTACACAGCAGTGTTATTCCACAATAAGCTATTCCGTAAGAGTTACACCAGAATAACTTATTTTGACATAACAGTGCTACAACAAAATGCATTTCAAAATAGCACTTCCCTATTTAAAAATACAGTGTCTACACATAACAGAGCCTATTTCAAGATAGAGCCATTGGACACACTATGGCTTATGTCGAAATAGGCTCTATTCCTCGTAGAATGAGGTTTACCTATTTCAAAACAAGCCAACAGTTATTTCGAAATAGCAGTTGTGTTGTATATATGCTAGGATAGTTATTTCAAAATAATGTCAGTTATTTCAAAATATCTTTGCTGTGTAGACGTATCCTAAGTAAAATATTCTCTTCTTTCAGCATTTTTTCTTCTTCAACATGCAAACATATTACAATCTTAATTTCTCCTATTTGATTATATTTGTTCCATTTACTTATAATCTTCACATTCTCAATTTTAACCACTACATTGGCCTCAAGTTCTTATCTAATGGCTTGTCTTTGCCGCTTATAAAACAAACCCAAACCAAAATAACATGAGGATCTTCACAGTGAACTTGAGGATCTTCACAGTGAACTTAGGAACAAAGTTTGGTTTTATATTAGAAAAGAAACTATCGTATGAATTAATATTTCTTTAACTTCACCTTTACTTTACTTCGATTCTTATGAGCTTTTTTGCTGTTCCACACTGCTGCTACTGCTGATATTAACTGGACTCCAAGTTGTGGTGTCAGCGGATTCAAGAAATCTAAAATTTTATTTTTTATGGTCTATGAAAAAGATGAATATGTTATTGCTAAACATTGACAAATTGTTCAAGACCAATTTTCACTGTTTATGAGGAGATTCTTTTGCTTTTTAATCAGGTATTCAGAAGGTACACCGTATACTTTTGATTTAGACTAATTTAACTTATTACACATGGGTTCCTTTTCCCCCTTACAAAAAGTGTGATTATTTCAAATCCTGGAAAGCTAATAACAAAAAAATCTACTTTTCATCATGTATATTCTCTGCTCAATCATTTTTCACACATAGACCCTCCACATTATTTTAACCAATGTCAGTAAAAGAAGAGGGAGGAGGAAACTAATAGTATATAATATTTTATACACAGAATGACAAACATACATGTTTTAGAAAGAGTAAAGCAATGGATGACAATTTAGTTAAGGAGCATGGGATGAGGAAGTTAGTGAGGAAGGCAATATAAAATTAATGAAAAAGTGAGTTTTCAAGGAGGGATGAAAAGATTTGAAGGACACTGGAAGAGTGGTAGGATCAGCTTGAAGCTACTGCAAGATGAGTGATAAAACACAATTTTAGGAGACTAAGCACTATGCTGAGGTGACAACTGGAACCCTAATTTTATATTTTCTCATTTGTTTCAATGGACTCTGCCCCTTCCTGTTAAGGCCAAAGAGGTTAAAGAGAAAAAAAGTGCTTCAGTAACCCAGATGTTTCACACAGATTCCCAAATGTTTTGACCTGAGTGGCTCATTGAAATAAAAATGTTTCAGTATTATTTTTGTGTTATCAAAACCAACAGATAAGCAAAAATGAAGAAAACAAAACAAAGGATTATAATACATTCTAAACAAATGATCAATTACCACAACTTTCTGAAAATAAATAAATGAGTTACAATTATTAATTTAATATCAATTCACCAGCTAGTTCACTGAACGAAGACAGTAAACAAAACAAACCAACCATCTAGGGTTACCGTACCTGAACAGTCAAAAAAGAGGACACCCCTGAGAGGGAGTGAATCTGTATCAGTATCTACCAACTCACCTTGTATTTACATACTATATATACACACTATAATACATTAATACAAATGTGTTATAGTATATATAGTACATTAATACAAGGTGAGTTGGTAGATACTGATACGGATTCCCTGCCTCTCGAGGTGTGCTTTTTTCTGACTTCAAATATGACAATCTTATTTGTACTAATTCTAAACAAGCATCCAAGAAAGTGGCTGTCTATCTGTTCAGTTATATGCTCCACTAAAAACAAAAAAGTCACCATCTCCCCCTTAACTTTCACTATGGCAATATATTCAAAAAGAAAAACCACAAAGTTGGTTTTTAGCAATTTGCCAGGCCCTTCCCTGCTACCCCTCACCCCAGGGGTGGACATGAACGTCTAATGGAGAGCTTCAACAAGTCCACCCAAAATGTGTAATTGCCCAACCACAATACAGTTGTCACACAAACTTCTCATTCACACTCCAATATTTCCTAAAATAAATTTAAATAATATCTATGGCAAGCTGTCATATTCTTCTGAACACAAAAGAACCGGTAAGCTGGCAGTTAAAGGCTGACAAGGTGAAAATCTAGACTGTCTTCACTGCATAAAATTCACAGCTTGTTAAGAAAAATAAAGACCAGCATTAAGATACCTCTGTACAAACTCTGCTTCTCGCTTGCACTATTTATCTCACCACTATCAGTTATCCAAACCTCAGTGTAAAACAGAAGTTAAGGGAAATATATGCATTCTGTGACATTACATTTGTGTTGTCATCAGCTTCAAAACTCACACGTAGATTTATATGGCAAAATCTCGTTATAGTTCATAATGAAAGCAGAATGAATTCTAAGTAGCTAAGTAAAGCATTGCTCAGGTTCACCCCAGACGAGCCAGAAACTGTGACCTTCCACGAGGTCCTCTCTCACACTCAACACAATAGAAGGCTCACTTCTGAGCTGTAGTGTTTTTGTTTTGTTTTTGAAAGAGTGGAGAAAAAAACCCCAAGGACCAGATTTAATGGAGGGGCAAAAAGCATATGTATGAGGAAAAGGGAGCAGGAAAAAATCACCACAAGGCAAATTATTTCACAAACAAGGCATCAGTTTAGGTTCGAAAATCTGGCATTTTGCAACTGACTTAGACAAAAGGTGGCAACCTTTTTGTATGAGGAATTCTGTAACTTTGACCAGGAACATTTTGGCTACATCTACACTACAGAGATCTTTCAAAAGAACTTACTTCGAAAAAGTGCCTCCACACACACAAAAAAAGCAGATCAAAAGAGTGATCTGCTCTTTCGAAAGAGCATCCACACAGCCTCTGCTCTTTCAAAAGAATGGGGCAGGGATTTAAAAAAAAAAAAAATAATCAGGCGCCATGAGGACTGCTCTATCGAAAAAAGGGCCCACGGAGCATCGACACGCATTTGCCTTTGAAAGCATCTTACGAAAGAAGGTGTTCTTCCTGAAACGGGAGTGGAAGAGCACCTTCGAAAGGAGTGTCACATTCTTTTTATTTACTTTTGAAGAACACTTTGGCTGTATCTACACTAAGACAAAACTCAAAATGGCCATGCTAATGGCCATTTCGAAGAATACTAATGAGGCGCTGAATTGAATATTCAGCGCCTCATTAGCATTAGGATGCTTCCAGCTGCGGTGCTTCGAAAGCGTTCGGCGTGGCTGCACAGGGGTCCTTTTCAAAAGGACCCTGCACATTTCAAAATCCCCTTATTCTGCTCAGCTGAGCAGAATGAGGTGATTTCGAAATGTGTGGGATCCTTTCGAAAAGGACCCCCATGTAGCTGCGCTGAGCCACGGGCATTCAAAAGCAGCGCTTTTGAAGCACCACGGCCAGAAGCGTCCTAATGTTAATGAGGCGCTGAATATTCAGTTCAGCGCCTCATTAGTATTCTTCCACACAGCCTTTGAGTGTAGGTGTTCCGTGGGATCTTTCAAAAGAGCCCCTTCTTTTGAAAGATTTTTGGAAAGAATTTATTAGTGTAGATGCAGCCTCTCTGAACTCTATACTTGTCAGAAACTTTAAAACTACTTTGCTAGTTTGAGAACTTTACACAAAAGGTATTGGGGTTGCAGGGGAGAAAGAGTGCTTGGAAAGGATTCCTACTTTGGTTGCCTTAAAGTAAACTGAAGAGGAGCCTTTGGTTGCTCCAAGAAAGTCAGTTGGTCTTTTCTGAGATTCTTCCTTTTTTATAACACTCCAGAGAAGGGCCATTGTGTTAACAATCCGAGGCAATTCTTCCAAAATGGCATTTCTGGCATTTCTCAGGTTGGTAGGGTCAGACGTGGGGGATGCCTAAGAAAATAGAAATACTTATATTAAACAACATACTCTTTGGACAAACATGCAAGTCTATTCAGAGGTATTATTCTTAATATTGTTACACAATCTTTAGTGAGGCCATCTGCTTTCCACCAAGAAATCTTTTGGAATAATAATTTTACTAAACACCTGATCATACAGCTGTTCTCTTTGTCAACTTCATCATCACTTACAGAAGGGACAAGTGTGTTTAACTAGAGTACAACAGTCTCATGATTTTGCTTTCATTTAAAGAGTTAATTTGTCTACATCAGGCTATATCTTGTTCCAATCCATTGTGCAAACTATGTAAGTTAATTTTAGCCATTTAGCTAAAATGTAGCCTTATGTAATGTAATGAGCCTCAGCAGTGGAGCCGACAGCCACCGCAGGCCCCAAAGAAAGGTGGGGAGAGCCCAGCTCTGTGCCCCAAAAGGGACAAGGCCAAGGGCGGAAGGGGCAGGGTTTAGAACAACCAGCCCTTAGTGCCGCTCAGACTGTAGCACTTACCCACCCCCACCCCCTTACAGCTGCACGCAGCAGCACTGCCACAGCATTTCAAAGGGGCCCAGGGCCTCACCATCAGCAGGCCTGTGCCTCAGTGTACCCTGCCAGCCACCCTTTCCAACGAGCAGAAAGGAACAGCCCAGTGCTGTTGGTAAAGATACATGAAGCAAACTGTTTATGTTTCTTACTAGTGTTATGCTGGGAACAGACCAGAAGGGTCCATGTGACTCACCACTGCCATGCCTTTCCGCTGCTTTCTTTAATTTAAACGAATAAAAACGTTTTGATATTATGGAAGACTATTCAATAGCAGTCGTTATTTTAATCTTAGAATATTTCGCAGCAGATCTGTTTTTATAAAAGCTCCTTTGCAATCCTTGCTCGTGAAGCAACTGCTACGTAATTTTTGTTTGTGTGAGTGAAGAATGTGAGTGTTTGACCAGAGACAAGTCTGAAGGCCAACACTGCACCTAGATGGTCAGAGGCGGGGCCGGAATCCCAGGAACACCGAGCAACTATCAAAATGTACCCATTGTGTTTGATGACTGAGGAGGGCAGATTGGTGACCCTGAAGTTAGAAGCAAGCACTCCCATTGCGTGAAAATAGCAAATCCCATCAGAAAGAGAGCAGAGCAACACTCAGAAAAGTCGCCAGCAGACTGATATTAAACAACAATGAAAACAATCTCCACATAAACATAATGTGGTAAGTTGACTGATTACAACATGATGCAGCAAAATTCAGATTTGCATGAGACTGGATTCCAATAAAAGATGAGGTATCTTGTATGGTTCATTGTATGCAGCCTTGGTTCAGATTGGCAGTAGCCTGGCTCCTCCCTCACATTCAATGAAGCTGGCCAGTAGGTTGAGAAGGCAAACAGACTGGTAACCATAACTTCAACAGGACATGCACGTTCATGTATGTGCTTTTCATTCTGAACAAACACAGAGTGTTGCCTTTCCCACTAAAAAGATCTCCTGTCCTTCATATAAGCATAACACCATTTTCACATCATTTTTGCAACAAAAAAAAAGTGTGAAATGCATTCTTATTTACAATACATGCCACTAATCATCTCCTGATTATTTATTCTATGGAAATTTTCCAGTTAAACAATGAAGGCGAGTAACTGGGGGAAAAGAACCATAAAAGGCATGAATAATTGGGTGAGGAAAACCAAATTAAAATTTGTTCTGGTTTTGCAATACAAGGAAAAAAAAAACAGACAGAGTTTCCTGAAGTTACTTTTTTAAAACGTACCCATTTTGTTTACTCACAAATTTCCTTCAACACAACACCAAATATGTTTGTGTTTATAAATATAAAATTTACATCACAGAAAAGCTTTGCAATGAAACGATCCTTTACAGCTTTTTTTTTTTTTTTTGACAGCATTACACTTACAATCTTTTTTTCCTCTCCATACGTACACATTACTTCAGAATAATTTGAGTACACTATACTTTCCCCACGAACGAGTAGTGGGCAATAGTCCAAATACACACATTACCAGCACACATGGGGCTGGGCTGAGAAAACAGTTACCTTGTCCTCTGCTCACAGACGATTCTCCTCTACACGAGCCTGCTCCTCTTCCAACATAGAAAGGGCGACTGCTACCTCTGTGGTAAAAGCTTCTCATTTCTAGGCCCATAATAATAAACATTTATGGCCATGATTGAGCCAAGAACTTAACTACTTTGCTGAATTGAAGCTGACCTGTAAAACGCACGGCTGGCATTTGGAGACTGACATCTACTTAAGTAAGAAGAAGCAGTTTGCTACCTTTTTGGCTTGATTGGGATGATCCAAAAGGCAAAAGTGACCAATGGTTGTTAAGCCTTCCAAAAGCGTCAGAGGATAATCTGGTGTAATGTTCTCCCTTTTAGAAGTTATGCTTTGGAGAAAACACAAAAGTTATTGACTGTACAAGTGGATATTTTCATTCTTAACATGACAACTATGGTCAAAAGAGCATTCAATTCTACGTTCTGAACGCTGAAATTCCAGAAAGATGAGTTATTTTAGAAACTTTGCTTAGACAAAAAAAAAACAAAACTTTAGAATACTTCAGATAACAGTATAAGGTTTGAGAAAAATAAGCTCATTAGTACTTTGTACTGAATAGATAAATCAACCTAAAAAAAATCTGCATTAATGAATCTTACCTCGCAGACATCTTCACACTTTCATTTTCGTACTGTTTAACAAGTTCATCCAGGTTTTTACATATCTGTATGATAAACGGTGCCACAGTCCAGCCTAAAGATTTCCCAAAGTATGGCAAAGAATGCGTGACTAACCCTACCCAAGATGGATGCATCCCATAGCCATACTCAGGCTGCAAACCTCTAACTACAGCAGAGACAAACAATCCTTGTGAAGTTATTGGGTGTGGATGCACATACTGCATAGCACTAATAGCTTGCTGGAAATTAAGAGCCCGTTGCCACTCCTTAGATAGGTCTGGCTGGTTCTCCTGCTCCTCTTGAGTCTGTCCCAGATGGTGCTCCAAGACAATCAATATTTGCAAAAGCTTCAGCAGCTCAATTTGAAGGGGGTGTTCACTCCATATCTGATCTTGCCCAAAATTGATCAGGCTTTCTTCAAAGAAGCTCTCTTCAATGACATTATTAATGTTATCAGATGTTATCAGTTCATACCGTTTTTGACTTGTATACATAGACGCAGACAAAGAAAGAAGAACAAACTCTTGAATTTTGCATCTTGCAAGCAAGTTGCGTATAAACTCAATATTCTTGTTCTCTGCGGACTTCGCCATTGTGGCCAGCTCAGTCATCACTCTGATCAAGACTTCTACACTTTTGACTTGGACATCTCTGTTGCCGAGCACATCTTTGTGAGTCACCTTCAAGTAACATGGATAGTAAGAGCGCAGAAAACTCAAACAGAGGTACGTCAGCAATTCTATTAACAAAGAATGAGGACACATGGTTGGTGACTGAGTCTGAAGCTTACCATAAAAGCTCTGTCCCACAAGAGCTTCCTGGTGCCGGGCTAGGAGATTATAGATGAGATTCAGGTGAGCTGTGGAGCTCGTGTCCATGCTAGTACTGGCTACAGCTTCAATAAATTCTTTAGGGTTTGTTTTGAGTACTGCCTCTAGTACAGAAAATGCATACAAAACCCTCTTGGAATCATAAGGCTGAAAATACAAGAGAATGTGTTTAAATAAAGCCTCCATCATCTCTTGTTTTTCCTTCCGTTGCTTGAGCAGCCTAGAAGTTTTAATTGCTTGGAGTTCCAAGTCCACCTCCTCGTCACTTGACAGCGATTCTGATGCTTGAGTTTTCTCAGAGTCTGCACGCACAAGATTTAACATCGTGCTGGACTTAGAACCAGGAGAAGGAAAAGCATTACGTGAACTACCATGCTTCATGTTTTCTCTGTAGTCAATTGTAGCTCTGCCATTCTCCTCGTTGCTCATTTCTTGTGGATCCAGAGAAGGAGAAAAAGATGATGTATTTTCACTATCAATTTGTCCTGTGCTGGTATCTGCTGATTCTGTGTGTTCACTGTTATCCTGATCACCACTGATATCCTCTGGAGGTTCTGTACAGTGAGAGGGTTCATTTTCAGATTGTCCCTTTTTTAGATGAGACTTCTCTGGATCTATTTCCACTTCAGCCCAAATAGCTTCCCTGTCCACAGTTGTAAATTGGCTCAGTGGTAGGTTTTCTTCAGACCTGCTTTCATGTAGCTCAGACGCTTCAAATGACTGTTTGCAAGCGGCACTTCTCTTATTAAGCCAATGATGTAAGTCTTCTGAAAAAAGTACAAAGACTTCAAAAAAATCTGTTACGGCAGCTGTAATTGATTAATACATTCAATAGCCCTTATACTGAAAGAATCTGTAAGGCCGTTCTCTACACATGCCCCTCCCTTCTGGAAGGGGCATACTAATGAGGCACTTTGGAACAGGTTAATGAGGCACTGGTATGCATATTCAGCACCTCATTAGCATAATGGCAGCCAATTGTGATTCACAAGTGCTGCTTTTGAAACAGACTGGTTGTATAGATGCGGGCACTTTGAAATAAGCCCCACAATTAGAAATTCCCTTATTCCCAATTAGTTTTCGGAATATGCATGTCAGCGCCTCATTAACCTGTTCCAAAGTGCCTCGTTAACATGCCCCTTCTGAAAGGGAGGGGCATGTGCATACACGGCCTATGAGAAAATGTAATGGTGACCAAGTAACCAACTTTACAGTAAAATTAACCTTATTCATGACAAAGTAAATCAATTCAATCGAGCAGTTCTGTTTTTTTGATGGAATCATACAAACCAGGGATACCATCCTTACATTTAATAAAATCGACCTAGCTCAAAATATGCTGCACAAGAGAATGCACTTTATGATGAGCAGACGTGTCAATATATATGATGTATTTAAAGTTTATTGCATTGAGAGTCTCAGCAAACCTTCTCAGACTGTAAATTCTTTGAGGCAATGCTTATGTCTACTTCTACAACTGCACATCATCTAGCACATGAGACTGCCTTTGCGTAAACAGCTATGATGATGATGAGCAAGTCAATTTGATAGCAAGTAAAGTAGCAAAACAATCATGCAAGCAGATTACTTGATTAAAAAGCAATTAATTCAACTATTAGGAGGCCTAGAAACTTCTTTTGCAGAAATGCTGATTCAAAATAAGATACAAATGGGTGACCTGCTTCAGAATTGTGCTGAAGCATTATTAGAGGTGTAACTCAGAAAACTGATATACGCAACTGAAACGGCTATTTATATGGAGATCCCTCAAACTGAAAAGCTTGATGCAAAAGGTCAAAGACTGGTTCAAAATGGAATCCAATAGTATGGCAAGTGAGTGTTAATTTACTTTACTCGAACTGTTACATTTTCAGTCAGAGAGCAGCTTTACCTGCTGTATTCTTCTGTTTGATGCAGTGGATAGATGTGCGCTGTGTCTTTGGATGAAGGAGAAGCAGTAGTACTGGCTCAAGAATACGCGCAACATCATTAAGCGAGAGAGCACGTATCAGCCAGCCCTGTGCTGCAGCACCAATTGCCCCATCTGAACAATTTAGACTGTCCAGTACCACAAACAGAGACCTGAATGGAGAAATTGTAAGGGAGAAGTAAAACTCTAAACCCTTTTGCACAACATATGTTTACATCCTCTCCTGAAAAATACTTGCCTATATTAAGCTCAAAGCTCAAACTCAAAGTCAAGCATGTTTGCAGAACAATGTAAAACATACCACATGCATGTATTCTGCAAACACATTATTAGTTGCTACTATCAAATGTCTTTATGAAGTAGGAGAAGACATTATAAGGCTTGAAACTTTTTGGCTCATATTGCGGAAGACTGAGGATCATGATGAGTAAGATGTCAACCTTGGATTATTTTGACAATATTTTGAATTCAGGAGCTTTTGCCAGGTCCTTTTATCCTTTTCTAAGGAACTGCCCCACCTCCTACAGCACGTGGCTTCCAAGACCAACAGGAAGTAGAGCCTCAGCTGTTTGTCTCTGCTGACAACATGGAAAGCAACTCCCAGTAGAGACTCCAAACTCCTACTCCCCTTGAGGCACCCTCCAATGAGCAAGCCAACCAACCCCAAAACCAAACTACTTTTCACTTGCACCGAGGTGACAAACTTGAAGAGGGTTTATTTTTTAAGTTAAAAACAAATATTCAGCAGCCTGCTTTTGGTTGATACAACTGTCTTTGCAATTTTTTTTTTAGCAAAAATAAGGATAATTTAAACTAAATGTTTGAACATAAACACTGAGGCATGCAATCTGAAGTACAGCAATACCTGTCAAAGGATCGATTGTGGGATGTAACTCTGCTGCCTTGAACCTCCCTGGTCAAATGCCATATCACAGAAAACCTGAACAGTGACTCCAGCCTTGTCCCCTTAACAGAAGAAGAAAAAAAATCAGGAACCATTTGATGATGAGAAAAATGTAACTTTAGTGAATTTAAAAGACCGAAGTAAAAAAAAAAGGTTACTGCATAAATGACTTCTAAAATTATAAGAATTCTACATCTGCTTTCCATATTTAGGTAGGATTTTCATACAATTGCCCCTTTCTTGCCAGAGCAAACAAAAAAAAAAAAGTGATGATTTCAAAGCAAAGACATGCTTGGGATTCCCATTTAGCAGTATTTTACATCATCTGAATTATTTTGGGTTAGAGGAAAAAGATGGCCAATACAAAGGAACTGTTAACAAAATGGGCAGAACTTACTGAGTATTTATCACCCACGAATGTGCATAAGAGTCTAAAATATAGGCCGTGTCTACACATGCACGCTACTTAGAAGTAGCGGCGCCAACTTCGAAATAGCTCCCGTCACGGCTACACGTGTTGGGCACTATTTCGAAGTTGAAATCGACGTTAGGCGACGAGACTTCGAAGTCGCTAACCCCATGAGGGGATGGGAATAGCGCCATACTTCGAAGTTGAACGTCGAAGTAGGGCACGTGTAGACGATCTGCGTCCAGCACCATCAAAATAGCGGGGTCCGCAATGGCGGCCATCAGCTGAGGGGTTGAGAGACGCTCTCTCTCCAGCCCCTGGGGGGCTCTATGGTCATCGTGTGCAGCAGCCCTTAGCTCAGGGCTTCTGGCTGCTGCTGCGGCAGCTGGGGATCCATGCTGCATGCACAGGGTCTGCAACCAGTTGTCGGCTCTGTGGATCTTGTGTTGTTTAGTGCAACTGTGTCTGGGAGGGGCCCCTTTAAGGGAGCGGCTTGCTGTTGAGTCTGCCCTGTGACCCTGTCTGCAGCTGTTCCTGGCACTCTTATTTCGATATGTGCTACTTTGGCGTGTAGACATTCCCTCACAGCGCCTATTTCGATGTGGTGCTGCCCAACGTCGAAGTTGAACGTCGACGTTGCCAGCCCTGGAGGACGTGTAGACGTTATTCATCGAAATAGACTATTTCGATGTCGCTACATCGAAATAAGCTATTTCGATGTAGCGTGCACGTGTAGACGTAGCCATAGATTTCCAAATTCTTGACTAGTAAAGAACGTTAAGAATGGCCATACCGGGTCAAACCATCTAGTTCAGTAGCTCATCTTCTGACAGCGGCCAATGCCAGTTGCCCCACAGTGAGTGAACAGAACAGGTAATCATAAAGACTATTTCTACACGAGCCCCCGCCTTTCGAAAGGGGATGCTAATGAGACACTTCAGGATATGCTAATGAGGCACTGCTGCAAATACGCAGTGCCTCATTAGCATAACACCTGCCACGGCGATTTGAAAGCATGTCCCAAAGTGTCTCATTAACATCCTCTTTCGAAAGGCAGGGGCTGGCGTAGACATAGGCAAAGTGATCCATCCCACGTCACCCATTCCCAGCTTCTGACAAACAGAGGTTAGGGACACCACTCCTGCCCATCCTGGCTAATGACCATTGATGAATCTATCCTCCATGAAAAACAGCTAAATAAAAATTCAAACCCAGGTAAAGTTCTGGTCTTTGTAACATCCTCTGGAAAGGAGTTTCACAGGTTGAATGCATCATGTCAAGAAATACTTCTTTTTGTTTGTTTAAAACCTGCTTTCTATTCACTCCATTTGGTGACCCCCTAGTTCTTGTATTACGGGAACAAGTAAATTAACTTTTCCTTATTTACTTTCTCCACACCAGTACTTACTTTACAGATCTATCATAATCCCTTTAAGTCTCCACTTTTCTAAGATGAAAAGTCCCATTATTATTAGTCTTTTCAGATACCCATAACCACCATATAGCTGTGTCTACACGAGAGTTCTGTTGACAGAAGTCACTGTCGACAGATATTTCCCGACAGAGCCTCTATCTACAGAACACATCCACACCTAATAGGGGCTCCCCCTGTTGACACCTTCTGTCAACAGAGAGAGGCCAGACTGCCCAGCCCTCTGTTGACAGAGCAGCCAACTGGAAGCTCTGCAAACAGGGCTGCCCAGTGAACCTCTTTGTCGACAGAGGGCCTCCTGGAGCGTCTACATTATTTTTTGTCGACAGAGGCAATATGCCTCATACAGTCAGGACAGAACTCTGCCAGAAAAAACTGCTGCACTCTGTCGACAGATTCTCAACAGAACACATTTGTAGTGTGGATACTCCCTAGTTTTGCTGACAGAAAGCCTCTTTTATTGACACAACTTTGTACTGTAGACCCAGCTTATGACTCTTGAGATATAATAAAGTTTCAGAATTTTGTGCGCACATGCACCTGTGAAGACACACACCACGTCACTCACAGAAAGTTTAAAACCTCAGTTGCAGGTTAGCATCAGGGTGTGATCTTTTACTTAGTTTTTCTGACAGATAACATGTAAGTTAATGAAAGGAATGCTCTATCTATAGAATAGGGAAATTAAAGTTCTGAAGGAAATCTGTTTTTATTTTAAATGCAGTCTGTGTATTCCACAGTCTAGGAGCTATTCAGTGCTGGTTCAGACGAAGCTCAAAACAGAATATAACGTTGGGAATAATAAGTCAGGGTCCAGCTCCAAATGTTTTCAGACTTACCAGTGGATCTGGAAAATATTTAGAAATTCTGTCAAGCAGTGCTAATTTGGGAGAATCTGTGATTTTAGGAATAGTGGATAGTGTCCAATGATGAAGATGGGTCTTATGTTGATTCATCAAGAAACTCTGAAGGAATGCATCAAAGGGAAGTGTGACACTAACTCTCCACTGCGGTCTCCAGAGAAGTATGGGTTGAAAAGCTCTGAAGCTGTGTGGCTGGGAAGCAGAAATTTGGCTAAGGGTGCCCACACTACAAGCAAGACACTACAATAATGAGGCAGCTTAGGAAACACATGACTTACTTTATCATGATCCAACAGCGAATGACAAATAATATCTTCACAAATATTAGCTGATGGAGCCAAGCAATGCAGCCTATAAAATAGTTCCACACATGTAATGTGATGCTCCCTTGTCTCTTTGTTCAGCTGATTCCAAAGCACTTGAGCGACTCTCTAGGGGAACAGATGACATAAAATGTACCATTCCCCACTGCTTTAGGAACTTGGTATAGACACAGAAGAGTTCTGAATTTGTGAGAGCATATGACATATTTCCCTGTCCCACACAGTCTCAGTTTAGGGGAAAAGCAAGAGGCTGATACATCAATGAAGAAAACGTAAATGCAAAAATAAGGGAATACAACAGCCCTGTCCTGGAGTTGCCAAACCGTTCATGTCTGTGCACTAATGGGTAAGGAAAACAGAGTTCTGTTTCTATTTCTAACTCTGAACCCCACCTCAAACATCAATAATTCATATGATATCAGTAATAACGTGACAAAAGCAGCACAGAGGTCAGAAACGGAAAACTAAAATACCGTCACCACTTTATCACGCAAAGAGCAACAACATTGAAAGAAGAGGTTACGGTGATGGAGCCCCTTAGCCTTACATGACTAAACAGTAGCTTAAAATTTGAGTTTAGAAGACGCCCCTCTGCACTCTTTTAAAACGTAACCAGCTGCTAAGACATGCCCTTCTCAATTCACCACTTCTTCCAGCTAAGCCTCTTAACTGCTCTTTTCCTTAGCTGTTACAATTGAGATTTAGCCCTGCACAAAGCAGAAAGAAATAGTAAAATAACCCTATAGCTGTCCTTAGAAATAGTTCACAACAACAGGCTATATCACAACATATTGCAAAATAAAAAAGGACTATTGAACTTGATCCAAGAGGCACCCACTGGATTTAGATAGATATTTTATCTATGAATAATACAAATGCTGATGGTCCAAAGCTATATTCCAAATGCAGACATCCTAATTATGTTTAAATCTTGAATGATACACAGGTGTAACATTTCTACATCACTACCAGACTATTTAATTTTAAATAGTGGTATCCAGCCTCTTTTCCACTACTCTCCATCCTACCTATTTCTAGTATAGAAATTTTTAAAGGAAGGATTCAGTTGAAAATAATAGGGAAAGTGATTCCTGCTACCCCAGTTACTATGCTTCGCAAGAAATATTTCAAACATTCTCCTGCTCTCCTAAGTTTTGTTTTTTTAAGATAAATTCAGAGCCACTAGCCAATTGAATTCTTACTTTCTATTACTAAGAGATTTAGTGGAAGCTGCTTAAACACTCTCACTTACAAAAAATATTTCAAAGCAGCTATTGGGCCACAAAAGGCTATTGACAGGGCTCCCTTCAGAAACAGTTTTATTCTACATTGGGCGGGGTGGAGAAAGTGTACTGGAAATTTCTCCCCATTTTATCCACCACAACCAATATTTGGGAGCTCATCGGAGAGAATAAAATCCTTCCAAAATGTAGGTTTCAAGTTCACAAAACAAAAACTCAACTAAGATACTTAAAGTCAGGGATCAAGATTTTCAAAAGTGACCAGTGATGGTCAGTGCCCACTTGGGACATTTGCCTCTTTATTTTCCAAAACTGCTGAGCACCCACCCTGAAGAATTCAGGGACGTTTATGTTTGTCCACAAGAAAAGTTAAGGTTTTCTAAAAATAACAACTGCCTTTTAAAAATAATTGGCCACAATGCATTAGAAGAGACCTCGGCTGTGTGTGTATATAACTGCTTTATGCAGGAGAATCTCCAATAGATGTCAAAGAACTACCTTCAGCGTTGTGTCTCACTAACATAGAACTATCCCAGGAAAATCCTCCTAATGATGACAAGCATATATTTTAGCTAAAGCATATCTGTGCAGTAAAGAGTGGCACCTGATAGAAGTCTGTTTTCTCGGATATCAGCTTTAGAACACCAGGAGCAATGGGAGGAACTGTGACCATCTGCAGTCTCCCAAAGAAAGGATTGTGTCCCGAGATTTTATAGCGCTTCATTCTGTCTTCAATCACAAGGGCCAGGGACTGGGAATGGTTGATTACTTCAAGCAGTGTGGAGATCGACACATTCTGAATGTAGCAGTCGTTTACACAGCAGCATATTGTCATTAGGGATTTCAGCCAGGGAGGGAAGCTGGAATCACAACCTTCTCAAAAGACAGAAAGGAGAAGTGCTTTAATAAACATTAGATTACTTTATCAAGTGTCTGTCAAATCTGCTGATGTCATGGAATTTACAATCATGAGCTTTGTGACAACTTTTATATTTCAATGTGCATCATTGACTTCACTAACTAAAATATGTTATGTACTATATTTTTAATTTTCTCTCTCTCTCACACACACACACACAAATTTAGAAGAATAAAAAAGTATAGCAGAGAACACATACATAAAAACTGTGCATATTCGGCACTGCCAATAGCAATTAAGTGTTACCACTTTTATATCACGAGGAAGGGATGGTTTGGAAGATAGTACTTAGTCATGTCAATGTGCAGCCGCAATTAAAAAAAAAAGAAAAATCTGTAAATTGAGAAGATGTTTCAGGGAGCCATCCATAACGGCTACAAGATCTCATTCTTGAATGGCAACAGCTAATTTAGATCCCACCAAGTTTGCATGTTTATTTTGCACTTAACACTGAATTTCTTCTGCCATTTTGTTGCTAAGTTCTACACTTCAGTGAGATCCCTTTGTAACTTTTTGCAGTCTGCTTTAGATTTAACCATCTTGAGTAATTTTGTATTGTCTTGTTGGTTATTACTGTCTGTCATAAATATATGTTCAAATACCATAAGTGACAATAATTTTGTCTGAAATCATATACATAAAGATCAAAACTGATTAAGTCTAAACTGGGTGGATTGGTGGCTCAGTTTCCCACCTTTATACCCTTCCAACAGAAGATTAGATCAGATTGTTTTTGGAAAACTGAATTTCTGAACAAGAATATTTGAGAAAAAAAAGACTGTGCATGCCTCATCACCAACTTCGAGCCCAAACAGTCCTCTCCCAATGATGTGGGAGAAAGAAAGATCAACCACTCTGAACATTAAGAATACTTGTAATACAGTATTTCAAATGAGAACAAAATACATTTAAAATTGACAGAACACACTTAATTCTAAGACATAAGAGGAGCTCTTATGTGGGGATGTCTTGGACACAGAAAGCAATTTGCTGTTCGAAGCCCTCTAAATAGCAAAACATGTACTACAACTGCATTCTTAACAGACACCCTGCCACGTTATTGTGTGCGCCCATTCTTGGGCCACACCTACTACACAGTACACTTAATTTGCAGTACAATTTACATGCTGGCATACTGAAGTTAGTGGTCTGAGGAGACATTTCTTACCAGGAACTTGAAACAGAGATGAGTACAGTTGTTCTGTTTCTTCCTCAGAAAGGTAGACTGGGAAGGTAGTACAATCCAGTAGAAGGTGACAAGCAGCAGCAAAGGCCTCTCTGCAGTCTTCTTTCACGTCTCCCAAGTCAAGCATTACCTGGTCGATGTCCCATTCTTCCTCTTTTCCCTTCTGACTGCCAAGGGCATGGTTTGCAGGGGAGACCGGCTCCACACCTCTCTGTTTAAATGGTGACCCTCGAACTGTGAACAAGTCTGAAAGCATTTGTTTAAATTGAGGTACAGTAATTTGCTTTCCTTCCCAGGAGTTCTTTTTCTTGCTAGCATTTTCAGTGACGCTGTAATTATTTTCTCTCTTCTCTCCTCTGCTCATAGCTGCTATTGAAATTCTGCCGTTACCTGGTTCCTGTAAATGCACCCCAAAAATGTATTTACTGGCAAACTTATCAACTAACTCTTGGATGCAGTGCAAAGTCTTCTGAATGCTCCCACCATTTTTCCAAACATCGTCCTTCTCAGGAGTTACTCTAGGCATTCGTAAATGCTGAGATAGCTCAGGGGATGAGGCACTTAGACCTATGCCACTGTCTTCGGACTTGAGGGGAGCAAAAGTAGAGTCCTCTTCATCCTGCAGCGCAGACTTGGTTTCTGAAGTTACATCACCATTTTCTTGTTTCACTGGGCTCTGAAATGGAAGCAGTAAGGGTCTATGTTAGTCCACTATATTTCATGAGTTATTTTAAATAATTGAAATCATGCTGAGGGCAGCAAGAGGAGAAGAAAATAGGAAAGAAACTTTTTCTCTTCTGCTGTGATCACTTGTGCAGTGTCTCTGTGAAAGTATCCAGTGGCAGCAACAGACTTGTAAGAGTCGTGGTCTTCCTTATGGTTGTTGTTTAGCCAACACAGCAAACCCTCAACTTAACGGACTAATGGAGGGAAGGGGTGTTTGTTAATGACAAAAGTCCGTTATATCTGAATGATTACACTATATGGTAATGCACAGATCTTCCCAGCCCATCACTCACTCCTGTCCTCTGCCCGCCTCTTCCCTTCCCCCCTCCTGCCCCATCTTCCCCTCGCACCTTCATCTCCCTCTCCCAATTACCTAGAGAGGAGCTCCACCCCTCCCTGGCTCCTTCCACCTCCCACGGCTCTCAGCACTCTCAGAGCTGTGGCTCCTCCAGCCCCCATTTCTGAGCCGCCTGCGCAAAGGCAGAGTGAGGCTGCCACCCCCAGCCTGCCAGCAGGCAGCAGCCTCTGACACTGTGGCTGCTGTTCGGCACCATGGCAGGCAGTGTTGGGCTGGGCACCAACACGATCTGCCCACACAGGGCTGGGGGAGGAGAGCTTCTGTGCTCCATCACAGCCCTTGCTCCAGCCCCGGCAGCTCTAGTGCGTCGCTGGCATTGATTTTGGGGGGAGGGGAAGGCTGGTGCATAGCAGCTGTTATTTCTGAAGTCCATTCTATAGGGGTCCGTTCCACTGAGGGTTTACTGTATTCTCTCTCTTTCAGACAGTACCATCCCCTGCACTTTTGATGCCCTATACAGTCCCCTAGGAAGGCAGGAAGAGGGGAGGAGAAGAGATTCCTCACAAAGAGGGGGAGAGGGCCCACACACACAAGGGCTGAGTGGGACAGGAGCTCTGGTTGGCCGGCACAGGGCAAGCGTCGGATCCCCTGGCACTCACTGGCAGCGGCAAAATGCAAAGTCAGCCAGGCCCAACCCATTCTGCTCCCCCAGCCCTAAGCCATGTTGCTTGGTGGAGGAGGTTGGGGGAAGAGGTGGAACTACTCCCCACACTCACCGGTGGTACCAGGAAGCTGAGTGGCACAGCTGGGAGCCAGAGGAGTGGAATAGACTGGGGTCAACTGCTTTGCTTTCTGCTGCTGCCAGTGAGTGCAGGGAGTGGGCCCAACCCTGGCAGCTGGCACCAAGCCTGCCACTAATCCCCTGGGCTGCGTTGCTTGGAGGAGGGGACTCTCAGGAAGGGGTAGAGTGAGGGCAGAGCAGGGGGTGGTTGTCCCAGGCCCCACATAACCCAAGGGACAGCCTGTGAGGTGGTAGTGGCCAGAAGATGGGGCTGGCTGGAATAGCTGGAAGCATATTTTGCGTATTGGTAGGGATGGCCCTGTTTGGGGAACATCCTATGGCCTGTGTTATACAGAAGGCCAGATTAGATGATCAATATGGTCCCGTATGAATCTATGAATAAACCTCTTTATTAGGCAATGGAAGCAAGCAGAGAGCTATTGATAAGAAATAGTTAGATGTTGCTATTGATGAGTGGCACTGTTGTCTTCAAGACAAAAATTATACTTGTTTTAAAACTATTCTTCACCCCTCCTCCGCTGGGCCACGTTCAGCACCTTCACAAGCTAATGCTGTGCAATAGCAGCAACTGGAAATTTAAGAAGTGATGAAGTGTGGAAGGAAAGGTTTTCCTTATTACGCTGCTGCTGATTATCTCAAAGCAGCTACTGCTAATCTGATTGTTTCTAACCATCCTTCTATCCTTGTATTGCTGTGCATCACGAGCCAACTATGTAGTTTGTGTTCTACCTGTATCACACTCTACTTATGTGCCATGTTCTCACGAGCTTGTTTAATAATTTATTGGTTGTATTAACTGTTGCATCTGGCAGCTAGCTAAGTAATCTTAACAATGAAAAGGTTGGCCTTGACCTTGTCACTTGATTTCAGATGCTCCTGGGCATCCTACCCATACACTGAGTAGCATCCAGAGGATACAAGGCCCTTTTGGGTGGATGGGATTGCATAGGAAAAGGCTTGCACCCTCTGCTAATCTTAGAGAGGGCTGCTTTTGCACAACAAGTCAACTAAGGTTGGGCAGGGTGCCCAAAATGAGACTAGCACAAAGTAGTTCAGAGCCTGTGAAAGAGGCTATGTAGATACAAGTCAAGCAACTTTATACAGCTGCGATGAGTAACCTCAATTTCAATTAGAATAGAAAGGTTAGTAGCATGCCTTATGTTAGTAATGGGAATTCTTATGGGGAGTACACTACTTTTGATGTAGGAATAATTATTTATCAGTAAATAAGTAACAGACCTTGCACCAATACCTACCGAGTTTCTACTTCCAGTCTCATTATCCAAGTAGGCAGGAGGCATTTGTACTTTGCTAAGCACTTTGAAGCAAGTCTTTAAAGCATGTGAGAGTTCTGGTAAACTTAGAGTCTCCACATTTTCCAGGAGTGACTGTACCATATAACTGAGCATCTGTGGGAGATACTGAGTCTGCACTTCAGAGTAAAGTTCCTAAAAGAAGCAGGGATTTAAAACAGTTAAATGCTAAAAGGCTTAGCAGACAGAAATGGATTTTTACCATTCTCAAGCTGCCTAATATACCATCTAACTCCAATGACCATAAGTATGACAAAGACGTGCCCACTGAAATAGGTTGCATATGGTTGCTTTAAATAGTGCTACTACTCCACTCAGTGCTGAATGTAGAACCACATCCTAATGTTGGTGGGAATGTGACTCCTGATAATAGACTTACAAAAGAGCCCAAGTAATCTAGCCACCCAAGCAGCAGAGGGGGTAAAAAAAAAACCTGACAATACGTGACTTACACATCCTTTAAAACAGGGTACTATTAAACCTTTTTTGGACGGGCAAGTAAAATGAAAAAGTAATCATCCACAAACAAGCAGGCATATAGAAACTTTGCAAGACTGATAACATGAATGACAGTTTTGATTTCTATTTCAATAAATTACTGTTTTATTATCAGCATCCACTCAATCAGTACATTTCAGTAGTTTTTTCTCTTCACAGGTTCATTAGTAGTATGCAAGTCATTTAATCAAAATATTGATGTTCCACAGAGCGTTGGTATTCCAAGACTGAGTTTATATACTTGTCACACCACCTCACAAAGATATTTGTCTATTAGCTGAGAAGCCCGAAACCAGTCTCATTAGGAAGGTATGTTACATACAATGCTGACAGCAACCCCCCTCTTTAACATGTCAGTCATACATATACTGAGAAGACTAAGACAAGAGTTCTCCTGTTGGTTTACACGGCATTTAGTGGTCTTGAATGAAATGCCTCTCACAAGTAACAGTGTGCAGGATTTGGCTGAAATGACTGTATTTATTCACCTGTTTTCTTTTCCAAGGAAAAATGTAATGTCTCCATTAAAAATGCATCTACCAAATTAAAAAAAATCGATGCTTCCATGTAATTAAAACTTATCTGACAAAAGGGAAGAAACACGCAAGTTAGGGCTCCAAATGATTAAATTTACAGCAAACTTGCCTTACCAAAGGAATCACATCAAGAAGAAACAAGAGTAGTGTGCAGAGCTCTGAAATGGTAGCAGGAGCACTGACATTCCCAGCAGGGTATCTTGTCTGCATGGATTTCTTCCTGGCATTGAAAGAGAAAAGGTGTCCTTCAAAATACACCATTTGCAGCAGTTTTTTTTTCCCTTCTCGAAAAATCTAAAACGTACTGTACATTGGCATTGGTGGTAACCACACAAGCCAAGAAGGGTGATTTGTATCCATCAGCTTCACTATTAAGTCTAGCTCTTAACATGAGTACAGTTTAGAATCGTATCATATGGTAGTTAACAGATGTATAATCAGGCCTGCCAATGGGGGTGGGGTGTGAGGGTAAAGGCGACAGATGTCCCAGGGCTCAGCATTTAAAATGGGGCCTAGAGTTCCAGCTGGTGCAGTGATGGCTGAAGCTCTGGGTCCCTTTGAATGCTCTGGCAGCATTGTGCTGCTGCATGTACCTCTGAAGGAGAGTGTGAGGAGCCCAGAGACGATTGCCATAAGCCCAGCCCCTTCAACCCTTGGCGCCCCCCCTCCACCCCGACCCGACTTGCCCCAGAGCCCGTGGTGGCTGAGTATAACACCACGTTGTGTTATCCTGACCAAGATAAGTACCATCTTCTTCTGTTCTTTAAGGTTCATAATAGATATACATCAATCCTGGGGGCTTTCCTCACCACAGTAGAGAGGAACTGAACCATTAATAGCCTAGTATATTAATGGATATTTTCAGGGAATTTCCTACACTGAAGACAATGTTACAATACTCGCCTAGATAGGAGAAGAGTACAGGAAGAGTACTATTATGCCATACAAATTAACACTGGCTCATTTCAAGCACTAGCTATACTAGTTCTGGTGCTTAAATACTATGCTGACTGACATGACACCTTTCAATTACCTAATTACATTTAAAATGAAAAACCCGCACATTCAAGTTTCACACTTTGGAGGAACCATTTTTCCATTACAATATTGATTGCCTTTTAATAGATATGCTTTGTGTGTCTCAAACAATATTAATTTCATTTCCACTTAGCATGTGAGATGACATGCTAGGCCAGATTCTTCTGTATGCTGTATTTTATGTGACTGGCTGAAAAAACAAAGTGATCAAGAACAGTCATCCTGGCGTAGGTATTACCCTATCCTATGTGATCTCTGTGCTTTCCACTTTTGAACATAGTTCTCTAAGGAAAAACTGCAAGTTGCCTTTTTGAACAGTAACCAAACGGCAATTTACTTTGTATTTAGATAGGTAAACAACTGCCTCAGATTTAACTATTTGCATTAGATGGTTAATTCAATATCCAATATATATTTCTCCACTCTTTTTCATTAAGATGATAACACTGGCTTTTGACTCTAACTGACACATCTCTGTTATACTATCCATGTAATTCTTAACTTATTTTTGCATTAATGCCAGATAATATATATGTACCTGAAGCAGTCCTCAAAACATCTGGTCATGTAATCCCATAGAAAATCTGTACTTAGGGATGTGATCAACAAATTGACCGTTTTTACAATTTCGGAGGCACTTTTATTCTCTTTGATAGCACTATAAGAACAACAAAAATAATCAGTAAAGAGCAAACAACAGGGATATCCATTTTTCTATTATTTCGCCTGTTCTTAGAAAGTTGGTTTAAAGAACAGGCATAAAGCTCGTTAATTAAAAAAATTAAAAGCCACCATTTCAGAATAGCTGAATTTTGCAAGTGCTTCTGAAGACAAGAGAAATCTTTAATTTGATTTTATGAATTAAGAAGCTGAATTCCGTTGACACATTTATATAATAATCTGGTGTTCGAGAGACGAGGTGGGCATATGTATTTTTATGTATGTACTGTTGCATACAAATATCTGATTTTATCAGTGAACAACTCTTGATTCCTAAAGGAGAACAAAATGTAGAAAAATATAATGTAAAATCTAAACAGATTAAAATAAATGATTCAGTTTAAAAAAAAGTCAAAGACACACTGTTAGAACTTACTTTGTTAATGAGCAAGTTAGATTTATCCAATCTGACTATTGAACAATTTACCTGAATTAGCTCTCTCATGAAAGACACAGATTCAACTATTAGTTGAAAAATGGTTATTGTATACCTTGTAAGTACATTGCCACTTTGACTGTAGCTAAGTTTAAGATCAGAACCCAGCACATCCTTGCAGTAAGAATAAAAGGCTCGAATCACTTCAAGGAACAAATCCCCAACAACTTGCGGCCCTGCAATCAAAGGAAAAATAAATTCATTAATTGCTCCAAACTGATTAGTGTATTGAACAATGACAAACTTTTAGAAGCAGAAATTCAGTTTCAGACTAAAGAAAATGTCCTATCCCCTGGTAATTTACATAAAGAAAGAGGACAAGACAATTTTTGATGACATTTCAAAATACTATCCAGATTCACTGAGAGATCAAAAATTTGTGTAGTAAATAATTTAGTTTTGTACACCTTAATGGAATGTGGGATGTACAGAATTTTACAATTTTTTGTGAAGTTGGACTGGTTTTCTCCATATTTCAGAAGACAAAAAATTAGTTGTTTAATGAATGTCTATTGTTTTCACATCACTTCAGACATTTATAGAAATACGGGATAATGTTGTATTTAAAACAGAGCCATGTACATCTCAAATGACAATTGTGATGTCAAATCCATGAGTCCAGATTCAGGAAGTTCCCAATGAGAGCTTCAAACACTTGCATTGCAATGAAGTCTTCAGCTCCGCAGACAGAGTCTGAAAAGTCAGTAGGATTACACAGGTTAACCAGAGCAGAGGGGAAAAGCCGAGCATGGGAAAAAGGAACAGAAATAAACTAAGGGGGCCCTGATTTTCAGAACTGGCAACTACAGTTCTCATTAACTGAAATTGTAGATAAAACAAAAAAAACAAACCAGCAGAAATGTAGCACTTTAAAGACTAACAAAATGATTTATTCGGTGATGAGCTTTCATGGGACAGACCCACCTTTTCAGAACATCACCATTTCCAATATAGACTGGCATCTATAAATACAGAGGTCCAAAAAAAAAGTGCAATAAAAACTGATAAATCAAGTACATTGGACTGAAGAAGGGTGATGACGGGAGGGGGATGTTAAGTGTAGAATGAACCTGTAGATGCTCACTGCTTCTGAAAAGCAAGTCCATAGCGCTAACAGCATTCCTAGGGCCGAGCCATGAAGCTGAAGAGAATTCATTGGAATAATACTTAATGCTTATATACTACTTTTTATTCATAGAGCTCAAGGCCCTTTACAAGGGAGGATCCCCAAACCACCCCCACGCTTAAATCCCTCCGCAGCCCCAAACTGCCCCCATTCTTGGACCCCACCCCATGCAGCTCCAAACTGACCCCAGCCTTAAAACTCCCTCCAGCTGCAGACCCCCTTGCAGCCCACCCCCAACCTTAGATTTCCCACAGCTGCCCCCAAAAGTCCCCTGCAGCCCCAAACCGCCCCCTGCCTTAGACCCACCCACCAAACAGCTTGCAGCCTTGGACACCGCCCCCTTGCCCCCTGCAGCCTCTTCACCAGGACTACTAGGCTGGGTGACTCCCCCAGCCCTCCTGCTCCCAGCAGGTAACAGTGGTTAGCACTAATTAGCTCGTGTTAAGCTTTCAGCACCTAGGCATAAACCAATTGCTATCTCTACTGACAGACAGTTGCCTGAGGGGGCAGCATTAAGAAACGGCAAATGGCTTCTTCAAGAGGCACATGCAGCTCTGAGCTGCCCAGCTGGAGACCTTTAACACATCTAATCGTGACTCATGTCCAAGTTGTGACCCATAGGTTGGGAATCCCTGCTTTACAGGAACCTACGGAGGCAACTTGCCAGGGACAGACACAGGTTGGGAGAGACAGTGTACAGGAAGAGGAGACTTACCCAAGAAACTAAGTTTAGTGAGATAAAGAAGTTCTCAAGGGAAGGGTAAGAACTAGTTGCTTTCTTAACAGCCAGAGAGAAGCATACAGCCTGAGAAAGGGTCTGTGACCAGAAGCAGGCAAAGACCAAAGACCAGTGACAGACTAGTAGAAAGTAGCTCCCAGGTGGGAAGTTGAGCAGAATATTGAGGCAGAAATGGGTGGCTCCTCTGCCTTATAGGACACAGGAGGCTAGAGCCTGGGGTAGCGGAGGGACTGCATCATTTGGAGACGATTAGAAGAAAGCCTTTTATACATCATGCATCACTGGAGTATAGCAGTTCTTTGCAGTCTGTGCCAGTAGTGATATTTCATATTACCTATTTCAGGTTTGTCAAGGAGACTAATTAGAATACGGAAAGGTTTCAGATATGCATGATCTTCTAAGTCAGACTCTGAGAACTTCTGATGTAATATTTCAATCAAAGCCTGTTAAAAGGAAACACAGAAGTGTGACAACTATAGAGATTATTTTCACTTTATTAAATTTTAGGTCTTGATTCTTGCACTAGGTTCCAAATGTAGGTATTGAAACTGAATGGGGGGGAAATAAATTAATTCGGGTAATCAAGGAAATTGTCAGTTCATTTAATACACATGCAAGAAAATGTTTGGATAACAGGATTTGTTTCTAGTTCAGATAGGCTAGCAAAGACGGGACTGGCAGTTTTCATTAGATTCCATTTACACTGCAAGCCATAAAATGCGTGCAAACAGCTCAGTATATGCTCAGACTTCCTAGCAAATGAATACAAAATAACGATCTCCTCCTATGTGATATGTTTCCAGAGGGGAAGGCATGAAGGAAACACAATGAACAAGGCAGTTTGTCCTGAGATTTAACACAGAATGCAAAAGTTATGCAGAGTAAATACCAACCTCAACTAAAAGATCTTTGGAGTATTTTCCAAAAAAATAAAGGGCATGATCTTCAAAAGCTGCAGAATCTGGAGCAAAAGTACCCCCTTTAATATCAGCGCCTACAAATTAAATAAAAACATCATGAGTACTGAAAATACTGATGTACATGATACATGCCATAAAAACAAGTGCTAGAAGATGTAACTATATCCTTTTTAACCTGAAGTTGCCCAAGATGTAATTTATGCTCCAAGTTCAGACTGAATGCCTGCAAAAAGTATGTGCTTATGCGGAGCCCAACTCCAAGTACCCTGTGCGTCTTCTACAGCTTGGGCCTCTAATACAGGCTATGACTGAATCATGCAGATTTTGCCACATAACATCTAAAATACTATCCTATCCATCCACCTAAGTAAAACTCTCATGCAGGCTCTCACGTCTATTACTGTAACATTCTTCTCTTTGGCCTGGGCAAATTCAATCTTGTCCTACTTGGATTCACTTAGAAAATTGCTACAACAATAATTTTCCTGGCTGGATCTTTTCATCACGACTTTGGGGAGATGTAAGAGTTAATATGGGATTGGGAAGGCAATACAATAGTGGTGTGGGTCTGGCCAGAGCAGGCTTTATGCTTGCTGATTTATAGACATGGTTTCCCTCCTTTCTTGAGGCCTGACAAAAACAGATAAACATATATTTGCACCAAAACTGCAACTTGATGAATGTAACTTAATGAATTCATCTTTTGTTAACAGCCTCGAAGCATTCTTTCAAAATGAAGCTGAAAGAATGAAGCACTCCTTTCAAAATTGCTCTTCCTTTCCCATTTCAGGAAGAGCGCGCCTTTTTGAAAGCTTCTTTCAAAAGAAACAATGTGTAGATGCTCCGGAGGATTTTTTTTCCCCAAAAGGGCAGTCCTCCAGGGGCCTGATTTTTCGATCGGTGGCCCATTCTTTCAAAAGAGCAGGAGCTGTGTGGACGCTCTATTTCAAAAGAGTAGACCGCTCTTTTGATCCACTTTTTTTGTGTGTGGACACACTCTTTTGAAAAAAGTTTTTTCATAATAGATCTTCCAGAAGGGCTTCTTTTGAAGAGCTCTGTAGTATAGATATAACATTTTGTGTTTTCTTGCTCAATTCTCTCTCTCTGAAATTACTGTTATCAGTTTGTTACTCAAACTATCAAAACAAAAAGCAGTCAAGTAGCACTTTAAAGACTAGCAAAATAGTTTATTAGGTGAGCTTTCGTGGGACAGACCCACTTCTTCAGACCATAGCCAGACCAGAACAGACTCAATATTTAAGACACAGAGAACCAAAAACAGTAAGCAAGGAGGACAAATCAGAAAAAGAGAATCAAGGTGAGCAAATCAGAGAGTGGAGGGGTGGGGAGAGATCAAGAATGAGATTGAGCCAAGTATGCAGACGAGCCCCTATAGTGACTCAGAAAGTTCCCATCACAATTTAAACCATGTGTTAATGTGCCGAATTTGAATATAAATGTCAGCTCATCCACTTCTCTTTCTAAAATGGAGCGATAATTTCTCTTCAGTAACACACATACCTTGAGGTCATCGCCAGAATGCTCCATTCCATTAAAATGTTGACTAACTGGTTTGTGGATCTGGAGTGTTTTGATGTCTGTTTTGTGCCCATTGACCCTTTGTCTAAGGGAGTTAGAAGTCTGTCCAATATACAAAGCATCTGGGCATTGTTGGCACATGATGGCGTATATGATGTTAGTAGAGGAGCATGAGAAAGTGCCCGTGATTCTGTGAGTAACCTGGTTAGGTCCAGTGATGGCATTTCCAGAGAAGATATGTGGACAAAGGTGGCAGCGGGCTTTGTTGCACTGCAACGAATTATTAAAGACCTACAACCTATTCTTAATCAGGATGCTACACTCCAGAAGGCCCTGGGTGACATGCCTGTTCTCTCCTACAGACAACCTCCCAACCCTATGAGGATCCTTACTAAACAGCCACAGTCTATACCTCAGGAACACCAGTCCTGGAACCTTTTCCTGCAACAAAGCCCGCTGCCACCTTTGTCCACATATCTTCTCTGGAAATGCCATCACTGGACCTAACCAGGTTACTCACAGAATCACGGGCACTTTCTCATGCTCCTCTACTAACATCATATACGCCATCATGTGCCAACAATGCCCAGATGCTTTGTATATTGGACAGACTTCTAACTCCCTTAGACAAAGGGTCAACGGGCACAAAACAGACATCAAAACACTCCAGATCCACAAACTAGTTAGTCAACATTTTAATGGAATGGAGCATTCTGGCGATGACCTCAAGGTATGTGTGTTACTGAAGAGAAATTATCGCTCCATTTTAGAAAGAGAAGTGGATGAGCTGACATTTATATTCAAATTCGGCACATTAACACATGGTTTAAATCGTGATGGGAACTTTCTGAGTCACTATAGGGGCTCATCTGCATACTTGGCTCAATCTCATTCTTGATCTTCCCCACCACCCCTCCACTCTCTGATTTGCTCACCTTGATTTTCCTTTTCTGATTTGTCCTCCTTGCTTACTGTTTTTGGTTCTCTGTGTCTTAAATATTGAGTCTGTTCTGGTCTGGCTATGGTCTGAAGAAGTGGGTCTGTCCCACGAAAGCTCACCTAATAAACTATTTTGCTAGTCTTTAAAGTGCTACTTGACTGCTTTTTGTTTTGATAGCGTATAGACTAGCACGGCTTACTCTCTGTTACTATTACTCAAACTATGCTATGCTGTTACTGAAGGATCACCTTTGTAATTTTAATTGAGATAAAAGTTCAATTTCGATTCACTATTTTAAACCAACCCCTGTACTATCTGATGGCGGCTCATATACTACAGGTTGAACCTCCCTAGTCCAGCAACATCTGTAATCTGGCATGATTTTAGTTAGCCAGATAACCACTTATCATGGGTATGGACAAGTTTCCTGTGGTCCCACAAAGTTTGTTTACAGCCATCAGTTCTGGCTCTTTGTGTTCTATGCTGTTATTTAGCTGTAATTTACCCTAAATGCCTTTTAAGAGCCCAATAAGCAGTGGAAGTGTTGACAATGCTGTTAGGCAATATTGACCCCTCCGTAGTCTGGCAAATTCTCTCATTTGGCATCAGTCAGCTCCTGAGGGTGCCACAGCAGAGAGGTTCAACCTGTACAGTTTAAGAATCATACCTGTAGAAAACTGTTATAGATACTCTTGAATGTTACAGAATGTACATCAAGATTTGCAGACTATGAAGAACAATCATCTCTGCTTCAGATTCAGGGATGTTTGCTTTCTGACTAAGTTATTTCCCAAACCTATCAAAACAAAAAAGCTGTCATGCAGCATTTTAAAGATTAACAAAATAATTTATTAGGTGATGAGCTTTCATGGGACAGATCCACTTCTTCAGATCTTAGCCTTACCAGAACAGACTCAATATATAAAGCAGAGAGGTCCAAAAATTGTTATCAAGGTTGGCAAATCAGAAGAGCAGAGGGACGGCAGGGTGGGGAGAGTTAAGAGTTAGATAAAACATTCCAGTTATATAAAAGAGTCCTTATAATGGGTCAGGTAATGGCTGTCCTTGTTCAAAACACGTGTTAATGTGTTGAATTCCCATGAAAGCTCATCACTTAAAAAATTATTTCTTTAGTATTTAAAGTGCTACATGGCTGCTTGTTTTGTTTTGATAGAATACAGACTAACACGGTTGTTTCTCGGTCACTATTCCCCAAAGCTGTTACAGACAGTCCAAGACTGAACTGTGAAGAAGGATATGGAGGATTTGTTAGAGACAACAAGGTTTAATTAGGCAGAATGTATTTATCAGCTGAAGAAATACTGGCATAATAGAGTTCTCAACTGCAAAGAAAAAAACAAAACATTATTTGTGAACAGAATGAAGAGACTTCAATTATTTATCCTCGGAAGAGTATATTCAAATATAGTGGACAAAGTACAAACATGATATGTAAACTGAACGTCACCACATACGGTACAATACCTAGCAACCACGCATATAATCTTCTATTTAGTGACATGTCTCTCCTCAAGAGTGTCTGTGTAGCTGCTGAGAGAATGTGGACTATATCAGACCTGAGAAGCGGAATAGCACTTTCACTGTAGTCCTAGACAAAGAATAAAGACAACTTAACTGTAGGTGAACTGTAAAAACAACAATTGATTTCTAACGGGTACCATTAACAGATATAGCAGTGGTAAAGCTTTGTTAATACACGTAACCTTATAAAAGAGACCTAAAGACAAACAACTAATTAACCTGCAATTTAAACTCTCAGAAGAAACTGATCCATTGAAGTCTTCCTTCAAAACTGTGTGATCATTTTCTTATTTTTATTGCATAACCACATAATTTTGTTACTTACTAACCAATTTAGTTAGCGGACATCTTGACAGCTAGGCTGATGCTAAAAGACAAACTAGCAAAAAGTAATAGGGAGAAATTCTGTTTAATGAGACACAGAGTATTTGATTTTATAGGTAGTGTGTAAACATTTTAATTTACTCCAGACACCTCCAATCACTTAAGAACTCTGAGCTGGGGAAAAATAAAAGTACAGTTAGGGTTCCCCCCACCCTCCTACACAGCTGCTGAGGTCTGAGCACTTCACATTTTACATTAGCAGCCTCTAAGAGTATGTTTAAAAACACCACTGGTGTTTCAGACCTAAGGGATGTTAATCAATACGTGGGACTTTTGGGGAAACAAAGTGGACATCTGACCCTGCTGATGGCCTAACTATGTATTGCAAATGGTGCAGAATTAGACCATCAGGGTACGTCTGCATGGGATAGGGAAGGAAAGGAATTAAAAACACCCCCACCCCGCAACCCTGCAGCAGCAAGTCTAAGAGTCCAGGTCTACATATTTGTGTTTGCAGACCTCATGCTATGACACCAAAAATAAACCACACAGATGTTCCACACTGGGCTGTAGCTCAGGGTCTGAAACTCATTTCCCACCCCAGGATTCAGAGCCCAAAGTCCAGCCCAACCTGGAATGTCTATGGACTTGTCTACACTAGCTGCAAACAAAAATCGTTCTGGTCAGGGTCAATCTTCTGGAATTCGATTTCATGTATCTCATAAAGATGCACGAAATCGATCTCTCTGGAGTTGGCAGTCGACCCCCCCTGTACTCCTCTTGTGAAGAGTAAGGGAGGTTGACAGGAGATACCTCAGTGAGGACAGACCTTACAGTTGACTGCAGATACGTTGATTCTAGCTATGCAATTGCTATAGCTAGAATTGTGTCTCTGCAGTCCACTGTAACATCTAGTGTAGACCAACCCTATGTAGCTGTTTTTAAGAGCTACAGTGTACAGTCTCATGAGCTCCAATCTGCAAAGCACTGAGTTTGCATCTGAAGGGCGTTTGGGTTTTCTTCCATCACTACAGACATATCCTTAGAAACAGAAAATAACTGGTATGGATTTACAGGACTATCTAGATTATTCAGGTTCATATAAGACTCTTCCCTCAGTAAAGTCTTATCTTTCATCCAATAAAATGTAGTCATAACATTCATGACTCTTACCAGACATGTATAAAATGGGAAAAAGAAGAGAAGCACTTCCAAAGTGTTTCTTTGCACAAGAACATTTGAATCCAGTACTGACACACACAAGGATTTTACCTGTAGTGTGAGAAAGAAATATAAAAGCCATTTTACTTAGGTTTATAACATTCCCTAAGATATAAATATTGTGGACAGCTATTAAATATTGTAAATTATTTTATCATCAGTACCTTTACCTGATGAACCATTACAGGATTAAAATGTAACCCTGTTTATCATTTTTGCTTCCACTGTTCTACAACGGCAACAAATCTTGTACAAAGCACAATGCAGGGGGTCAATGGAAAAGTTGTGATCTCCTGAATACAATTATCCTATTTTTATGCACACATCATTTTTGTATCTGAAGTTATGAGTATCAACTATGTATTTGTATTTCAAGTCTGTTTGTCCCTATGATAACAAAGTTAATTTACATCTAGTCTAGCTAGCACAGAGTGAATGGATTAATCAAGTTGATGGCCCATCAGCGCACCCAATGAGCCATGGAAGAAGTTTATGCCAGCCCGATGGGCCTTCTGGAGGACGTTTGAGCCACAGTATGAGTAATGGCTCCTTGTATGACCCATCTCTGCATGCAACAGCATGTGACTTGCTCATGTGACTTGACTTTCTCTATCAGGAAATATCAATGTGTTTTTCCAAAAGCTCATGGCACACCTGCAAGTTGATCGTGGCACACCAGCATTCCAAGGAACAGTTTAAGAAACACTGGTCTACACTACCACTTTTGGTGGTAAAACTTTTATCACTCAGGGGTATGAAAAGAAACCATCCCCACCCAACACACGCAAACTTCACTGGGAAAGTGCTGGTGTGAACAGCACCATGTCAGGAGCAGAGGTGGATTAATTATGCTGGCAGGAGAGCATAATTGCTCTTTTTGGTAAAGTGCTGCTACATGGGAAACTTTGCAACAGCACAGCTGTACTTCTACAAGCTGTGCCACTGTAAGGTCCACAGCGCAATAATAGCATAAACCAGTGTTTTCCCTCCACACTGGAGAGAATATAAAAGGCTCTGAAAGCACTTCTATTTGCCTGCTTCCAGCTCTGATCCCTGGACTATGGGCTTACACTAAAAGGAGCATTCTACTCAAGCAGACACTTCAATTTTTTGGATGTTACCAGAGACATTATAAACCACCAACCCATTCCATCACTGCTTCAGACATGATCCAAGAACTTTGTAATTCATGTATGTATTGATTCTTTTAAATATCTCTCCTCTTTCTTTTCTCTCATAAATAAACCTTTAAATATCATAAACTAAAGGACGGGTAACAGTATGATTATTAGATAATTTCTCAGCAGTTTGTCCGGCCTCTTGCATCTTCAGCTGTGACTCACCAAGACACGGTGACACTTGGAATACATGGATATCAGCGTATTTAAGAGTACTTTCTTTCCATGAAGAGACAAACATACAAATGCATTCAGTTTTATGTATCATGATTATAATTTCTATATACTGCGGTAAACCACAATTTAAAATATCTGCTACCTGCCATTGATAACGTTGATCAGCAGATAGGATGTGAAGATTCAAGATTCAGGTATTAAAAAAAATATGTACAGCTATTCCAACATTTCTGATAAAATGATATGTAATTTAAAACCAATGAAACACTTTTCATTTTCAAGAAAGAAACAGATACTGGAGTTCTCCAATGGCTTTACTGCTACTTTGGTTTAATTACATGTTACTTTAAATAATGTAAAAAGGTACACAGTATTAATGTTTTAAAAAAAATTAAAAATGTTAGACCAGATGTATGACAGTGTTTGACACTCTATTACTAAAGGAAAAAATGGTAAGCAGAGAGGGGAATGTCAGTTATTTTTCAAGTCTTGTCTTTTCAAATTTAGATGAAGTCAAATCCTTAATGCTGTGCTTAACAGTCCTATAACCAAAGAATATCAGCCCAAGGTGAGTGAAGAAATGGCAACGTTGTAAAGGAGTCTGGTTAAAAAATGATTGAGGCAGTTCACACTCCCATGCACTGGTTCGCCACTAATTTCCTAATTTTCAAATTTTTGTCCTACTTTTCGGAGCCAAGAAAAATGTGAGACTCTTCTTCATCCAAGCACTTCTTGACAAATGCAGTAGGCAGGCAACTAAAACTAGTGGTTGCAGAGGATATTCTTTTCACTAAGACTGTGTCTACACTACAAATATAACTTCGAAGTTGCTTCAAAGTATAACTTCAAAGTTGAACATTTACACATACCCTACTTCGAGGTTAAACTTTGAAGTAGAGCACTACTCCATTCCTGGGAATGGAGTAAGGAATTCAAAATTGGGCCCCCTCTGACTTCGAAGTTAACTTTGATGTGAGGGTAAAATGTGTGTAGATTCTCTACTGGCTACTTCGAAGTAGTGCCTAACTTCAAAATTAGTTCCTAGTGTAGATGCACCCTAAGTGTAAGAATGCATTGGATCTCACCCCCTTTATTATAGCGTATAAAATGGATACTGACTTTGAACTGTTCGTATATGAGGCATAACAAAATAGGGCCTCAACTCTGACTGTTAACTTTAAACACTACTGCAATACAGTTAAACACCAGATTTAAATCAGTTATAATACAACAAGGCAACACAATCCATTCTTTGTGTGTGTCACTGACCAGGGTTTTAAAGGACCGACTTGCCATTCTACATATAGGTCAAAGTTTGCATGAGTTGCTTTTCATTATTTTTTTCAGTTGAGATTCTCCATATGCTACTCTGATTGACCAAATGTTGAAGCAGAGATCGTTCATTCTTTTACTGATTCACTTTAAAGAGCTCAGAACTTTAATTTGTATCGAGAAGGATACCACTTCCCAGTTTGTGTCAGCATTATGGTAATTGAAAACATCCCACCAGCATCATAACAAACTTACTGTGAGCTTATAATCAGTTCCCAACATGTACTTCTGCTGTTTTCCAGGCAACTCTCTGTTGATGTGACCCACAACAAGTAGAGAAGCAGGCAGTCTTATGGAAGGGCTGACCAGAACGCTCCCCCAGAGAGCACTGTAGAACACCTCTTGGCCTGTTAGTAGAGACAGCTTCACAAGCAAAGCATCTGTTCTGTGTGTTAAATAAACAACAACAAAAACAAAACAAAACCCAACATATTTACCTTTCCACGTAACATATGTTAAGCCCATCAAACACTGTCACAGAATTCAAGAGCAATAACCTTCAGTTTGTTAAACACGCTGCAGCTTTTTTAATGTGCATTTTCAATACCCTCCCTTTATTTGCATGTTTGATGTCCCTGTTCAGAGATGATTTTGCCATTATGAAAAGTGCTATAACAAGTCTTTTACCATGTGCACACGCAATGGAGCAATGTTTGTCTGCCCAATTTGGTAACTGATCTAGCAGCTACCCATTTTGCATAAATGCCTCACCAACAGTAACTTGACAGTAAATAATGCAGTAGTTCCTCACTGCTAATTCCTGAACTAGTTGGACTGAATCTCATGTGCACTATGTAAAGATTTGCACAGAACAATGAGAATGATGATTTTTTGCCGTTTGTTAAGTCACTTTGTTTCAGTAAAGCATGCCTATATTTCCAGTGATTGCTGGGTCGCTCATCTCTGCAACTCACTTTTCATCAGTTATGAAGACATATTTTGTATACGTTAGCTGATAGGTTCATTATCTATTCTAGCTAAATTTAAAATTTTAAACATCTAAAATATTAGTGATAATCATGCAGCATTTAGCCCAGAAGAGGGCAGGATTATCACATTCCCTTGCCTGAGGAGAAAAAGTAGCAAGTGAAAACCTTGTGACAGATAGGACAACATCATGTACAAACCGTACAGAGTAAAAAGATAACCTTTATTGAATTAAATTAACTCTCACTGAATTAAGCTTAATGCCATCATGGACCATTATATTAAAAATGCAATTGTTTATATGTTAGTCCGGAATTATATGCCATTTCTCTTGCTCTGAGGAGTAGCAGGAACTTTAACTTTTGGGAAAGTAAGCTTCAAGATGCGTCACTCACAAATATCTGAGGTAAGGTGAATGCAAGTTCCTCTGAGTTCATCTTTTTGAAGCTTTGCCTTGACCAAAAATCCACTATCTATTCATGATCTCTTTAAAGAAGTAAATGGGATAAAAGACAAAAAAAACAGTCAAGTGGAACTTCAAAGACTAACAAAATAATTTATTAGGTGAGCTTTTGTGGGACAGACGCACTTCTTCCAACCATAGCCATATCAGTGGTCTGAAGAAGTGAGTCTGTCCCACGAAAGCTCACCCAATAAATTATTTTGTTAGTCTCTGAAGTGCTACTGGACTGCTTTTTTGTTTTGATAGTATATAGACTAGCACGGCTTTCTCTCTGTTACTAATCAGCATGCAATGGGATAAAAGTGGTTCTTAACTCAAAAGGTTCCTGTTCTGGGCAAAATGAAGTTGTGACCTTGAAGCCACATTGAAGTCCGCTGTGCTGGTTGGAGGTGAGATAATGGATCTCTGGTTAGCTTATTAGCATTCACGTAGGGTTTTTTTTTATTATTTTAAAATTAATTTCCTCTGCAGTGCTTCTACCTTATGATTAAAACTTGCTTGATTAGAAAGAGCCTTTATGGAACCATTCACCCAGTGGCAAGTACACTGTGCATTGTCTCTGAAGACAAAGCGAATCAAGGCTCCTTAGGCAGCCTGTCTTTTGTGGAAGATTTCACAGTATTGTTAGGGGACTGTAAAGTGTGGAACTACCCTAGTCAGAAAGTAAAGATGTGCGTGTCTTAGAGGTAATGGCTGGGAAGCCAAAAGTCTAAGGGGACTCCCTCCAGAACCACGGGGGTCGGGCGGGGACTACAAGGTGCAGATGACCTGCACTCTGTTAAGTCTCCTCCATCTCTCATTCCAATTGTCTGCAATAACATTGCATATAAAATGTACAGCTTGTTTCTATTCTAAAAGCAGCCATGTAAAAGAGAAGCCTTTTTTTTAAAAAAAAAAAAAAGAAAAAAAAGCAGATTCCAGTGTACATTCAGTTAGCTTATTTACATAAGGGGAATGCTGGCCCAGTACTAAAACTCAGCGTGGGGCACTGGTTGGTTAGACCCCACTAGGAAAAGGAATGGAAAAGGGTTGATGAGAAATCAGGACCCTGAGACTGACAGTCCCTGGCAATGATGGGGATAGGCCAGTGTACACGGACAGGCTGACTGACAGGACAGGCAAGCTAATGAAGAAGTCAAAAAGTCTGTGGGGGGGAAGGGATGTCCAGAGAGAGCCACATAAGCAATCCAGGGAGGAGATCCATGCTGGGAGCAGACTATTAGGTTGAGCTGTTTGACGTGCTTAAACTGATCCTTGCAAAATAAGCTAAGAAGGCCAGCACTTCAGTATCTCCTAACTGATAAAAAAGGATGAACAGTAACAGAGGTAGTCGTGTTAGTCTGTACTCCAACAAAACAACGCAGCAGAAATGATTGACTGCTGTTTAATAACTTGCATTGCTTCGAAGTCTATGCAATGATAAGTGGACAGGGAAGCATCCAGTCAGGAGAGGGCACCTGACAGTGGGCACACCCTAGCCCCTACCCTAAGCGACTACGACAAGGTTAAGGGTCAAGCTTCTCAGGAATCCGAGACTCAGCTTTGCTAGGGTTATGAGGGCTATGCCACACAGGAGAGTGGAAGGGGAGGGCTACGGGTAAAGTAAGTGGGAGTGAGGACTCAGATCCTTTCACTGACGAGCCCATTTAACCTGGGTAGTGTAGAAGCCAGGAAAGTTCTCCACAAAAGCAGGACCATTCCCTCACTTACCACTTACTTTAATGACCACACAATTTTCACTCCAAAAATAGCTAACCCTGTATAGATCCTGCTCACTGTGGACATACTTCAAATACAGCTGAAGTAAAGTTTACGCAGCTTACCTGGATTCTTACACAAGCAAGAAGAGTAAAACTTATAAACTAAAATCCCATTCTGCTTAGTCTGTGCTTTTTGCACCATCTTGTAAAGTTAGTGTTTCATTACAAGAGACTTCACCACGATTAGCTATTCCATTTCCACAACACACACACACACACACACAGCTAAAAAAGTGAGAAGGAGACAATTTTTAAAAGGAAAACATGATTATAAAAGCACAAAAATTGGCAAGGGACTTTGGGGATAAAGAGAATTACCTGAAAATTCTAACTCTTACTTCCCTCTTTGTCAGTTTCAAATAAATAAAATCTTTGAAAGACTCTGGTGAGGTCAGATGAGAAGACAACTTTGTTTCAAAAGTTGTATTGGGGTCTGAATAAAGAAACTGCATCAATACTTTACTGTACAAAATCAAACCAACCTACTCCCCCTACACACCTTATACTCACTCTTTCATGCAGCAGTGGGATAAGTATGTTGCCTCTTCTACATTTAACAGCCTGTAATTCATCAACTAAAGGCTATGTACCAGTCACTAACAAATGCAGTTTAATCTTGTTTGCTCATAACAAATCAATGCTCACCTTCAACATAAAGCTTTGTCTAAGATTTCAAGACTTGAGACAGTTTTACAAACGAACAACATCTTTTGTCAAAACAGAATTACAACTAAACTCAATTCCACAGTTACTTGGCAAGAGAACAGAATGCATCAAGCTGGAAAGCACATTTATGGCATAGGAGAAACATATTAGTCACTGTCTACACAGATATCGGAGGGGTAGCCGTGTTAGTCTGGATCTGTAACAGCAACAAAGGGTCCTGTGGCACCTTATAGACTAACAGAAAAGTTTTGAGCATGAGCTTTCGTGAGCAAAGACTCACTTCATGAGATGCTGGTCATGGAAATCTACAGGGCCAGGTATAAATAAGCCAGAGCAAGGCTGGGGATAACAGGTTAGCTTAGTCAGGAAGGAGGAGGCTTATACCTGACCCTGCAAATTTCCATGACCAGCATCTGATGAAGTGAGTCTTTGCTCACGAAAGCTCATGCTCAAAACTTTTCTGTTAGTCTATAAGGTGCCACAGGACCCTTCGTTGCTGTTACAGATCCAGACTAACACAGCTACCCCTCTGATACAGAGGGGGTAGTCAGTGAAATATAATGAAAGTTACCTAGTGGTGCAATTCCTGCAGTAGGTTGTTGCAAAATAGTTTTATTACAGCTATTACTTGACAGAAGTACAATCGTTACATAACCAAAAGCCTAATGACTAAGTGTACTGCATCAGGACCTACTAGGTATCCTGCACAAATTGCTACAAGGTGTGTTGAACTTTGAAGACCAGCTGGTGTGGTCCAGAACAACTTTTTCCAATAATGCAGTAAGAGGCTTTGGGTGACAAAGGTATTTTTGATAGTGTGTGTTAGAACAGATATGTTTTACTAATGCATCCATTATATGTTTGCAATATAAGTATGTACAGAACACAAGAACTCCCCTTTATAAAAATTAAAGAGTGCAAGGAACACAGACTTAGTTTAGTCTATCAAAAGATTTCCTCAGTGCTCCATTACAGATTTGAATAGTAAAAACAAGTATTCAGTAATTTTGAAAGGAGTGCTGTTTTCTTTCTAAATATAGGGAACTATTCAATAATTTTACTTGATGCAACTTTTCCCCCGAGTTCAACTTCTCAGTTTCTTTTTAGCCTTTTATTTCTTTGTCTCCCTTGTACCTCTCCCATTTCCTCATGCATTTCATGTACCTGTCTTTGCTTCATTCCCTTCCAACTTCTGTATTTCTCCACTTCCCATCGTATACCTTAAAAACCCTGCATCAGACACCCTTCCTCTGGATGAGGATTTTTAGACACAGGTTTTTTTCTGCCTCCCCGCCAAAAAACAACAATGAATAGGGAAGTGATTGAGTACTGCATTTTATGTTACTGAACTAATATAAGAAATTCCACCTGTCATAAATTTCTGACCCCTCCTCCAATCCAGGCAGCAATCCAATTATAAAGGCTTGAAGACTTGGTAAGAGGGACTTCTGCAGTGGAAGAAAATATTTCTCATACAGACCAAGGAGAATAGGCCTCACTGACATTGCTGCATTGGCCAGTAAGGGAAACAAGCCAGAGCTTAAAAAGAAAAGAAAAGACAAAATCAGTTATTTAAAATAATAATCGATTAAGAAATGTTAAGTCTGAATTTTCAAAGAGCGACTAACCTGTAGAGGAATAAGTCTTTGGCAAGCCATTTCGTCCCAATAATTTTAAAGATGATTTCATAGGTCTCTAATGCTTTTAAATGCACTCCACTAGGTAAAGCTGGATGTAAACACTGAGATAATCTCTTACTGATTATCAGACGTCTTGGCAAGAGGGAGTACTTCAGGTTACTTTGAAGAGCCTGTGCAAACAGTAGTGAGGGGGGGAGAAGGAAAGAAGAAACAAAAAGTTATTGTAAGTGTTCAATATCCAACATTCATCAGTCAACATTTTGACTGAAATAAGGTTGTGATAGAAAAGTTACTTAGTAGAATTAAATAAGGCATTCAAGAGTTTTCATCCACAAATGCATCCTTCATTAACTAGGCTTGGAGAACTTTGCTGGAGGATGGAAGACAGAAGTAAAGAGATTGAGATAAATGTCAGTGGGATTGAATGGAAGGAGGAATTTCTCTCAGTATTTAGGCTCTGGAAAAGGAGAGAAGAGTCCAGTAGTAACAAAATCTTTATTTTTTGCACACAACCTGTAAGCTCTTATCCTTTCATTTCACCTTCAAAGACTGCTACACTTTTTAAGCAACAAAATCAGCCACGTTTAAAGAACACAACTACAATAATCATAACTATCTCTTGGCCTTACTGAAACTACAGTAGAAGTGAATATTTTCATAGTAGCTTCATGTAAGGGGAAAACGAGGACTGGTATGTTATAACCAACTGTAAAACCAACAATCACTTAAACACAATTTAGCTGGGAAAAAATACACACACAAAATACATCTGTTAGGTAGAGGACGTGTTGCAAATCTAAATGCAAGTATTATCTTGTCTATTCGAGACATACTAAAATTTTGCAAAATTAAGGCCAAACAAGTATGGCGCTCCCCTTTAAATTTTAAGATTTTCATTAATGACTACAGCTGCAAGCAACAAGGATTGCCTGAATGTTGGACTTTGCTTGGTACACTTTCACAATCTAAACACAATGCTTCACACCCACTAAATATACACTAGAATACTTTAAAGTTCTAACTAATCAAAATAAAGAAAATATGTAGGCTGTAAATACTTGCTTTAACTTACTCAAAACAAGACAAATGCCATAGTAATCTATCATTTAATTACAAGTTATTTATTGACTTTATTGAATGAAACTATTCACTATCTAATAAAATCATGAAGCAACTTGATGTATTACAAAAATAAAGTAATCTTATATAGTTTGTGTCTTTTCCATAAAATTTACTTTGTGAAGACTGCAGGTAATATTCCCCAAGCCGAAGAAAACACTTAAAAAGTCCTGAAAATAACAAAAGGAAAAATACTCTTGGCATGAACAAAAGTTTGGTGGAGAAAGCATGTGTAACTATTTCCCTTGTCCAACAACAAGTCTCTAATGGTCTGGTGTCTTTTGAAATTTGGACGAAGTTGACCTGCTTGTCTACATTCTCCTAAATCCACGTATTATGCTGCTGTTCCTCAATCACAGAGCACCTGTGAGAGGTCTTCCCCCACACAGGTCAGGTTTTCTAAACCTTTTGTAATTTTTGTTACTCTTCTCTGGACTCTCATCCAGTGTTCCCTCTAAACTTTTTCCATTCATGAGCGGAATAAATTTTGTTATGTGCACCAAGGCATGCACCACCAATAGAAAACATGCTGCTGGCTTTGGGCGCTCTGCTATCAGCTGGGTGGCACCTGAATCTCTCCTGGACAGCTGCCCAAGAACTCAAGTTTGCAGGAAACGCTTCCTAAAGTGTGGCGCCCTTAAGTGGACACAGAACTCCAGTTGAGGCATTACCAGTACAGAGTTCAGTGGGACAGCTACCCCCTGTCCCCAATGTCTTACATAGGATATGCTTCTACAACAGAGTCACATTGATTCATACAATTTGTAATTTACAATAAACTTCCAGATCCTTTACAACAGTACTACCACCTCACCAGTTATTTGCTATTTTATAATTGTGTTTGACTTTTCCTTCTAAGGCTACATCTACACTAGAGCATAAAGTCAATTTTAAGGCACTTAGCTTGATTTTATGATGTGACTGCCTTCACTGCAAACAACATTAGGGGGATTTTAAGAGGTGCTAAGGTCAACCTCCTCACCCCACTCAGGAAGTATACCACCAAGTTTGATTTTAAAAGGTTGAAATAATGCTTGTGTGGAAATAGCATTACTTCAAAGTTGATTTTATTGGCCACCAGAGGTATCCCACAATGACCTGAATGTGTCTATTCTGGCAGCTTTCACTGTCACTGATCTCCAGGTGTTCAGGAAGTATGTAACAGGAAGCCCGGCAATTTGAATTCATTTTCTTTCTGGCCAGCATGGCAATCCCTTCTAGCCATGATTTCTCAGGGTTGCAAAAGAGCCCCAGCATGGGGCCGTCATGAGATCCAGGATTTCATTTCTGTGTAAGTGGATGAATCTGTGCTGAGTAAACACCAGGGACACTCAGGAGAGTTGGGTTTAAAAAAAAAAAAAAAGAACCTCCCCCACCACATCCACATACATGGCTGCCGGGCAGTGCAGACCATGCCCTGTCCTGTGCAGGGTTCAGTGTTTGAGAGGGCTTCTTCCCTGCACAAGACTTAAGCAGGAGAGGCCGAGAAACTTATTTTCTGTGCTTCACATTTTATGGGACAGCCCCTGCTCCAGGTGCCAAGTGGCTGGCAGGCTAGACCCTTCTTCCCCACCACATGGTGGCTGGGTAGCGGGGACCATGCCTGCAGACAGCGCCATGTCCTGTCCTGTGGGGGGCTTCACTATTTGAGCGGGCTTACCCCTCATTGGGACAGAAGCAGACTGTGACTGGGAAACAAGAGTACTCTCCCTTTGCAAATCATGTGGATCAGAGGAAGATTTCCTATGAAGAAACGGAGCTTGCGATCTCTCTCTCTCCGTTCCCTCTCGCACACAGGCAGTTGCTAGGGCTAGAGCTTCTTTACCAGAAGAGACAGGGGAATCCCTTCACTCTTTCCTCAACTTCATCTTCTAATGCTGCCTTAAACTTTTCCTTCTCTTCTCAAGCCACTACTTCTGACGGGGTAATGGCTCCTTCCAACAGCCCCGAGGTACCAACACCCTCAGAGATCCCTTCCTTCTCTATTTAGGCTTGGGGATTCATAATGAGCCTGGACCCACTACTTCTAACGGTCTCTTCACCTCATGTTGGAAATGTCAGTGCAATGGCCTCTCTAGAGCCTTCTGCACTTCTATGTGGTGACAATTCACAGATTTCTCTCTCTCTCTTTCAAATATGGCTTCTTCAGCCAGATACACTACCACTTTTTCGTTGTATCTTCTTTCCTTGCAAATAATATGACGTCTTTCACTAAGTCACATAGACCCACTTTTGAACCATTCCTGGTTGGTGTATTTTCCGTGGGGTAAGAGACCTTTGAAAAATGGCCATTCTTCACTTCTCTGTGGTGACAACTCACAAATTTCTCTTGCTGGTTCAAATCTGGCTCCTTCAGCCTCCCTCCCTCCCTCTCTTCAATTGTATTTAAAGTTCAAGTCTTTTGTAAAAAAAACTTTGGTAAAAGCTGTCTTTTTCTGTAATGCAGATGACAAACTACTTCTCTCATTGTGGAAAGAGACTTCAGAAAAATGGCCATCTGTTTTCAACGGTGGGGCGGGGGGGAAAATGAGGGCAATGCAGTCTGGGAAAATATCATCACACACCACAACCACTTGCAGGGCATTTCTCCCCCGCATAATGAACCAGCAAAAAAACAGAATGCAACAGGGCTGAAGGAACTGTGTGATAAGTGCACACAATGTACTGCTGCAACAGTCAAACTCTGGTGAGTTAGTGGAGACACATTAAGTCGACTATGCGCAGGTGGACATAACTTCGACTTTAGAAAATTCAGTGGTAAAAAGTCGACTTCAATAAATTCAACTTTATTTTGTAGTGTAAATGTAGCCTAAGTGAAGTACTTTACACTTTTTTTTTTAAAATACTGAATTTCATCTTGTTGATTTCACACCAAATTTTACAATTTGCTAAAAGTAATTTTAAGTTCTAAAATGGTCCTCCAAAGCTTGCAAGCCCTCCTTGGGGAATTTAAGAAATTTAACATCCTTTTCAGTGCTTTTTTGTCCCAAATAAGTGGAATGTGGCAGACTCTTCACATTTTCCATCTTGTTTAAGCACCTTGAAATCTCATTCATAAAAAAATGTTTGCAGGAATTGTTACAGTTAAGATGAACGACTACCTATTTTACCTGTTACAATTAGGGATTATAGGCCAGGTCAGGTCAACAGCTGAGGGGGCAGAGGTTTCTGTTATGTTTCTAAAGTGGCTAGCATAGGGAGGTCCCAGGTTCAAAGCATAATCATCTTCATTATAATACAGTACTCAGTTTTGGGGCAGGCTTACAAAGGGGGGTGGGGGGGAGTGTGTAATTAGAACAAATAAGCGGCACTACAATTAAGTATTTAGTTAATTTATTTTATTAAACTTAATAGTAAGGTTTGCAAAATTTTAATGGCACAAAAGAAGGCTCTCAGTATGCACCCCAGGCTGTCTAATATTACTTGGGACTTTGACCATGAAGAGTGCTTTACAAACATTACATACTACATCCTTACAATAGGCAAATGAGATATGTAAATTAACCACAAGGCAGATGGAGAGGGAAAGCAGAGAGGAAAAAAAGCCCTGATTTTCAGAGGCACTGAGCACTCATGACACAGTAAATTCAGTGAAAACCGTGTGTATTCAGCACCGTTTAATCCAAAAGCCAAAACTGAATTAACTAAAATTAGGATAGTGCTCACACCATTCTACAGGCAGTAAAATGACAGTGCAGTCTGATTTATGCATTGTACATTGCCTGTATTACTGATTTATTTTCCCCATTTAGCACTCTGAAATTTGGTAGGTCCTTGTCCCAAGATCAGGCCAGCATTATCAGAATTACTGTTCAGATGGGACAGGTGCCCCCATGTGCGTCATTGCAAGGTTCTCTCACTTAGCACATCAGACTACGGTTATAACAGTTTTATTAACATAGCAAATTCTCACACATATCCCCAACCCAGCAAGACAGTGGTAACAAAGAATGACCAGAGCATTTGTACACTTGTACCATCCCTTGCAAAACAACCTGTTTCATCTTTCCCCTTACGGTCATCATTGGTAACCATTCTGGCCTCTCCCAAGAGCCACACCTCCTCCTTCCCTAGACACAGGATGGGATATAACCTTCATGACGAGCTATACTGAAGCCACCATCTCTAATGCATATTCAATAGTACTTTTGGCCTCTACCTTACTAATGTTGGTATGCCCTTCTCCCATAGGCTATTAATTCTTGTACCTCAAGCTTATTAGCATATATATAAATTAGATACATCAAGACACGTCTGACCATAAGGATGCTGTGGTAACTAACTAAAACAGTCCAAGTTGTCAGACTACCGACAGTTTAATCTTTTATCTAGGGTTAGTCTTGGTTAGCTACTTATGCTAAGGTGATTTTGGGGCCTTGTGTCTTAATTACTTTGGGTCATACATTCGCTTACAGGCCTTGAAGCTTATAGGTTCATTGCACTATTGCTTTAACTTACACCGCGTCTAGCAGCTACCTACAGCAAATCACTGCCCTGAACAAGTTCTTCCTGATTCCTAGTGTAACATTTGCAGTAAACTATAGCCCCACCACTAGTTTTAGTTTTTTTGATATAATTTACCAAGTTTTTTTTTTAATTTTGGATTTCTCAGCACAGTGTAAGAACAAAACTTTTTAGAATTATTACAGTAAACCCACAACTTAGTAGACCCCGATTTAATGGGCTTTGGAAATAACAGATGCTGTCCTCCAGCCTCTCCTTCAAATAAATGTCAGCAACATACTGGATCCACCAGAGCGGCCACTGGAGCGGCCGGGTCTGCTGGGGTTACAGGAGCTTGGGACACTGGAGCCACATGGGGGAGGGGGCATGGGAGCTCTCCCCCCAAAGCCCTGTGTGTGCAGAGTGTGTTGGTGCCTGCCCACCACTAGCTGCGATGGTGCTGAGCAGCAGCTGAAGCATCAGAGGCCGCAGCCCACTGGCAGGCTGGGGATGGCAGCCTCACTCTGCCTTCGCAAGGGCGGCTTGGAGCCGGGGGCTGGAGGAGCTGCAGCACTGAGCGCACTAAGAGCCGTGGGAGGTGGAAGGAACCAGGCCGGCATGCAGCTCCCCTCCTGGTAACTGGGAGAGGAAGATGGAGGTGTGAGGCGAAGAATGGGGCAGGATGGAGGAAGGGAAGGGGCGGGCAGAGGACAGGAGTGCGTGATGGGCAGGGAAGGTCAGTGCATCGTTATGCAGCACGAGCATTCACATTTAACGGACCTTTGGCATTAACGGACACCCCTTCCTCCAATTAATCCATTAAATCGAGGGTTTACTGTAAGCTTAGAAAAATTGTAAATAAAATATTTTATTTGAGCAGTTGAACTATAAGGACTTGGTGTTGCTTAACACTTATCCTGCCTACTCTCTTCTCCTACTCCCCCACCTACTAGCAGAAAGAAGTGGAAAAAATGTATTCTAAATGAGCATGAGCAACCGTGGGTCTGAAGAAACGTCAGTCATGTTGCACTGACTCAGAACTACTGATTCTACAAATTTAGAAAACATCTGAACTAGTTATACAAGCTTACAATTTTTGTTTTTCCCCCAGCGACCAGCCCATAAAAAACAAAATTGAGCCTCTCTGCTTACTTAGCTCAATCTCTTTACTGTGTGTTTTTCTTCAGAGACCCCTCTGTGCCAAAAATCAATTACTGCAGCTTGTAAGAATGTGTTCTACATATTAACATGCCCTCAGTGTACGTAACTTTTTCTCAGTTTCTGTGAAGATGACCTGAAAACTATCTGCCCTTTTTGGCAGCACATAAAGGAATTCTGAAATATAGTATTTTTATATTTTATTTTGGAATCTCTTACATTCAACTATTATCAATTTATATTCAAATCTTGTCTACATTGATTTTCTCAGAAAAGTATAGAAATTGGAGGACTACTACAATTAAGTCTAAAGCACGAAGAAAAGGAAATCTAAAGAGTAGAAAGGAAACACTGGTTTGCTAATATGTATTTTAAGAAAATGTCTGAAATGCAGACAGAGAAAAGGTCTTTGCTAAAGTATTATCATCCTGATCTTCCAATTAAAAGTTTAGAAGGCTCCTATTCCTGATCTCCCATTCCTTTAGGATCTCCAGACAAGATGATATTCTCAATATTTATAAAAGGTAAAGAAACTGCAGCAGTACATACGTCACACAGCAGCAATGAACAAAACCCTGTTCTAAAAGCTTTCAAAACAGAGGGATAGGATTAACACTTTCCTATTTTAAAGTCTGATGGCAGGAAATCTCAAATGATGTCACAGAAGCACTAGTTTTCTACCTCAGATTTTATACACATCAGTCACAGGGGGACCATGTCTCCATGCCCCAAATACAGGACAGGGAGATATGAGGGGAGGCGCAGCTCCGTTAAGTGCCAGGAAGGAAGCAGCAGCCGTCGGTGCTCCCTGGGAGCCCCAGGGAAGCGGCAGCTGTCCATGCTGCCCCGAGGCTTGGGGAAGTGACTTCCGCCAGCAGCTGTGCCTGCGCAGCTGCTGACAGAAAATGTGGAGAGGGCCCAAATATGGAACAACAAGCCCCTTTTAAAAAATAAGACAAGGCATCCCAAATACGGGACCATCCCGCCCAATACAGGACAGATGGTCACCTAATCAATCAGGACCTTTTAATCATATTCAATCTCATTTTCTTAACCTACCCAGTACTATCAACTCATGAGAATATTTAGTCTTTTGTACCTCTCCCTATTCTTCAATACTCCTTCTGTATAATGCGACACACACAACTATGTGCTTCCTCATCAGTATTACTCACTTAAAGTCAGCTCAGATAAAAATACATATTATACTAGTCTTCAGGCTTCCCTTTACTTCAATAATATAACACAATTACCTTATTATCATGATATTTCACACTTAGACAATTATTTAATTTGGAGAACAGTCTGCTCCCAAAAACAAATTTACTTAGCTAATACAGAGTTTGGATTCTTGCAAACAAATCCCCACTGTGTTCCATCTTCCCTTTGTAGCTGACAGAGAAGGTTATATACGCAAAAAGTTCTTATTCCTCTAGGACAGGGGTCAGCAATCAAAATAGCAAGAAGAGTCATTTTTGCCAATTCAGTAAAAAACTCAATAATTCAAGAGCCACAATACATGTGAATATGGCATGGACCTTAATAAATAACATCACTTTGTAACCTGCTTTAAGAACAGCACGCAGACAAAGATTTGTAACGTGATACATGTTTACTGCAGGATGCTCACAAACTTTTTAGGTATTCTATTTCTTCACACTTCCCATGTGTGTTTGTACCACTACCTTCTCTCTCTCTCTTTGGAGGACACTACGGGGTGTTATCCAACGTTTCAAGATCACATGCCATTTGCTATTTAGATGTGAGTTGTTCATTTTGGGGTTTAGACATTCAACGCTTATGGAAAATAATCAGAGAGCTTTTTCTTTAAAAAAAAAAAAAAAAAACCACTATGCAATTGTAGTGTTGGGAGCCACAATGAAGTCCTTAAAGAGCTGCATGTGGCTCCAGAGCTGCAGGTTGCAGAACCCTGCCCTAGGACGTCAAAACAGAATGTTTCTTCTGAAGGACAAATTACTTTCTTGCACAGTACTGAACCCAACAATGAGCTAAAGCATGCTATTGTTAAACAACACTCCCACAGGTCAGTGTGACCAGCTTTCGCTGAAATTTAAAAACCAAGCAGGAGATCATCAGGATCCTTGTTATAATACAGACCGTACTTTTTAATTTGTAGCATTAGCTCCAATTAACAATTAACATACTTGTTTGAGACAAAGGCACTAAATTTAAAACTTGAAGAACTTATGATTTGCCAATGGATATTAAGGCTTAGTCTACTCTTAAATTACGATGAGATAGTTATGGCGTTTGGGGGTGTTGGGGTGGCGGGGAAGCACAGTCAGAGTTAAGCCTAACCCCGGTATTGGTGTGGGTAAATCCATGGAATAATTCTTGGGGAAGTGGATTGTCTACAATTAATAGAAAAAGCCCTTTCCTTATATGTAGGAAGGGTCTACACTGCAGTGGTGCTCCAATTGCATAGCTGTAGCACCTGTAGACCACACGTGGCCTGAGAAGACAAGCACTAAAGACCCTTTAGTGGAGAAGAGTTTCTATGGTTTTCCCAGATACTGGTGAGAGAAAGAGTAAACAAGGAATGGGAGTTCAAGATCACTTCCAAAAGCTGTGTATTGGCTATTGCTGCACAGAACAAACATCTACGGCCACCATTACCTGGCCCTGCACACCACATTCATGGATTGGCAATACTGATGTTCTATTTAAATACACCAGGTTTCATGATCTAATTAAAAAGAGAAACGCTGATTGTTCCAAGTGTTCCTGGCAAAGCTGGCGGCAGAGAGGGTCCACAGGTGTCCTGGCCTGGCTCTGCAGGCAAGTGGTTTCTGCAGACACCATCCCCCACTGGCCGCAATTCCCAGCTGATGGAAGCAACTGCGGGCAGCACCTGCATGGAGCATTTCCCTGGGGTATGCAGAGTCACTTCCTCCAGCCATGCCAGGCAGAGCCTGGGAGCCGGAGCTGGCCCCACGCTGCCTGGACTGAGCTTGTGAGGCTCAGGGTTCCACTCGCCCCTGCTGTGGGAAGCTGGTGCTGGTGCTCCAACCATGGTGCTGCCTGCATGGCTGGAGCACCAGCACCAGTTCCCCACTGGGGGGGTGGGAGCCTCAAGGGCCTGATCGAGGGAAGCCGGGGGCCAAACTGGCCATAGGCTTCCCTGCCCTTCCCTAGGCCAAGCATCAACAGACAAGGAGTATCTCTACACCAGGAAATTGGGTTGAATTTGCTAAGGTCGATGCTGTAGCATGTGACTGTGTAAAGTCAAGGGAGTACTTCCCCACCGGCACATGGAGTCCATGAGTGCATTCCCGTAAGGGTGGGCAGCTTTGACTTTGTCAGCAATGCACTGCGACCACCTATCCCACAGTTCCTGCTGCACTGTCGGTTAAGCTCCCAGTGCCTGATGGGACAAAAAAGGGCCGCGGGTGCAGCTCACCAACACTGCAAACTTAGCGAGTCAGGACGGAAGAACGTAAAGGTGCACAGTGTGACCAGGAAGAGGTGAGCCAAGTGTGTTGACACTGAAACTCAGGCCCCCGGGGAGCAAGTGAGAAAGATGACTTTGCCTGTGCTTCCATACCGAGAAGTTATCCAACCAGGGAGGGTGGAAGATTTATGCCTGCAGTCAGCGTTATGCTTACAGGAAAAATAAAGGAAGGGCAGCATGGAAGTGCAGAGAATAAGCTTGTGGGAGAGGATCCTGCAGGGCCACAGAATAGGAGCTTGTTTCTGAAGAGTTTGCCTTCTATCTTGCCAATGTTTTGTCTCATTTTATGCTAGCCTTACTGCCTGCCTAGCTCCCAACAGCTCATCATCAGCGGCCACAGTTCCCCTGCCTTCCAAACTTAATCAGTTCTATGCACGATAGCACATTCTAAACGCCAGGTCAGTCTAGCATTGCACAACGGGTAGAGATACTTGTAACAGAGCTCAAACATCACAGACTCTGGTAATGAAAAAAGCACTACTGCCAGAAGGTGGATGGGGCAAGTGCTCACCCAATTCTCCACTCCACCTCCCACCAGTAACTGAAGAGTCTGCCGCTTTCAGCTCACTGGTGGCAGGGGAAGGGATAGTTCAGTGGTTGGAGCATTAGCCTGCCAAACCCAGGGTTGTCAGCGCAAACCTTGAGAAGGCCATTTAGGGATTGGGGGCAAATAGATTAAATAAAAAAACAAACAAACAAACAGTCTGTCAGGGATGGTGCTTGTTCCTGTCAAGAATGCAGGGGACTGGAGTCAATGACCTCCCAAAGTCCCTTCCAAATCTATGAGATGTGTATTTCCATTTATTTATTCATTCAAACATGCACATGAACAAGAAGTCACCTCTCTCCTACGAAGTTTCTGCTGCTACCTTACCAATCACACTCAGTAGCCATCAGGTCAGTCAAAGACTAAAATCATTTTTCCTAATGGATCTATTAAAAGTTATTGAATCGAAGAACAAGCTGGATAAGAGACAGTTTGGCAAATTCCACAAATCATTCAGCACAAGGGTTCTTTTATTATCGTTGTGCAGAATCTGGCATAATGGAGCACAACCTCAAATGGAGCCTTTGAGCACATTTACTACTGAACTTTATCACCACCAATCCACGCCTCTCATTCAGGACAACTTGGTACAAATTTAAAATTTGTAGACCAGGCAATTTTAAGAAGATGCGCCAAAAGCAGAAAATCTTAAAAAGTGTGCGAATTACATACAAACGGATGGCAAGAGCCATGTGCTCCTTCTACACACAATCAAAGTGCTGCTAGGATTCAATTGGCACACCCTGTAAATTCTATGTACACAAGCACGGTTAGTATCAGAAGGGTAGCTGTGTTAGTCTCTATCCGCAAACCCAACAAGAAGTCCTGTGGCATCTCACAGACTAACAGATTTATTGGAGCATAAGCTTTGGTGGGCAAAGACCCACTTTGTCAGATGCGTTGATAAATGCATCTGACAAAGCGGGTCTTTGCCCACAAAAGCTTATGCTCCAGTAAGTGTTAGTCTATCAAGCACAGTTTGCAAAGCTACCCTACCCCCGACAGACCATCTTAGTTTCAATAATCTTGTGGTACACCGAGAGGGAGGAGGGCCACTCACGTCACCCGTTCATTAGCCTAGGTTGCCCATTGCTGCCCTATAACTATGTGGTCTGGGGATCTCTAACCCTACAGGAGCCAGCATATGGGGAAGTAACATCCTTCTGGACCAGGAGGTGACAAAAGGCTTTCTTTGAGAATGTACCAAGAATACACTGCTAATGCTGGGGTGAGAAATTGTGAATGGGTATGTGTGCCACATCAGAGGCTCCCCAGCAAGGGGTGTCAGAACAGCAATACACAGTGACCTCAGTGGAACAATTCACAGCCCCCTGAGAGGTTATTTCATGTTGTATTAATTTCTTGAGGGTGTTCTCCTTCAGCTGAGACTATCACACATGGAGATGACTAATGTTGGCTCTGCCACTGGCCTACTGGGTGACTTTGTTCAAGTCACTTCACCTATTTCCTCCACATACAAACTGGGAATATGGACGTGAGATTCTCTGAGATTTATTGATGAAAAACCACTGTACAAAAGTTATGTCTAGAATATTATCTAGGCACTGAAACATAATCAACTGTGTACCAAGTTGAGAATTACAACCATGTAAATGGCCACTAACATATCAATATATATTTCTTTGTCTTTAAAAAAAAGAAGCTAATATAAACGCTAGTAAACTGAATAGCAAAAAGCTTTAAAACAACACAGAATTAAGGTTGCCCTCGCTGACACTTCATGTCATTTTGGACCACAGAGTTCAGCAAAACTCAAACTTCTGAAAATCAGGAAATACAGACTTAAAGGAAACAGCCACAAAAAATGTCCTCTTTGAGAGATGCCCCCAGATACCCCTAACTCATGCTCATACTCTGCATTTTCAGCCGCTCTCTGCACCTGCCTGAAACACAAACACTGAGCCCAATCCTCTGACAAAATACCACACTTGTTAAATTGTCATTTATAACCACTTTCACATATGCACACAGGATACCACAAGGACCTGTGCTTTTCCAAACCTGTAATTACACCCATAGACTGCTCTCAGATCCCATCACTACTAACAATACTCATAACAAGATCACACCATTGCCCATCTCCTGACACAACCTACACAATTCCACATTGAAATGTTGCAGACTGGAACCTTTTTCCTTTGCTCAAACATGCGGGGAAGAGTTCAGACCAAGATCACCTCACATCACGTCAATGACTGCTCTGTTAAGCTCTTCAAAGTACACTCATTCCTCCTTTAATGAGTACTTTGCTTATGAGTACTCGCTACAATGAGGGACACGCACGCCTACCTTTGTTCACTAAATGAGTGAACTTCCCCCACTTATATGAGCATGCCACGGGGTCCCTGGGTGGGAGAATTGCAGCCCTGTGGCTGGAGCCTTCTCCCTCCCTTCCATCAGACATGCAGCTGTCTGACAGCCCTGCAGCTGGGGGAAGAGATGGAGAAGGCTCTCAGCCTGGTTCCCTCCCCTGCGCTGGTGGGAATGTGAAACTGACCAGCCATGAGCTGACCAGTTTTGAGGTCCCACAAGCCATGGGGAGACTGGAACCAGCCTGCCCCTGGTTCCCAGCTCCTGCCACTTTGGGAGCCAGGAAACTGACCAGCACTGGTGGGTCCTGGCTCCCCTCCCCTTGAAGTAAAATTCGAGTTATGCAGAGGTTGCAGGAACAACCCCTGGGTAACTCCAGAGTTTACTGTATTAGTCATCCCCCCTGCCCACTCACCCCATAGACCTCACCCTCTGCCAGGCTTTAACACTCCCCCAAGGTCCCAAAACACCCCCAGCCTTAGGGCCCCTCAGCAGCCCCAAACTTCCCCCAGTCTTAGACACCCCCCCCCACCCCTAGCTGGCCCCAGCCTTAGACATTCCTCCTCCTCCACCCAGAGCCTCCTCGCTGGGGCTGCTAGGATGGGCAGCTCCCCCAGCAAGTAACAGTTGGTAAAACCAATGAACTCAAATGTTAAGGTTTCAGCACCCAGGCATAAGGTAACTGCCATTCCTAGTGATGGAAACAGCTGCTGGAGATGGCAGCTCTCTCTATTGATAGATATCTGCCTGAGGCAGCAGTGTTAAGAAACTGCAATTGGTTTCTTTAACAGCCACATGCAGCTGGGAACTGCCCAGCTGGCGACCTTTAGCAAATCTAATGGTGACCCATGTTTGGGTCCCAACCCATAGGATGGGAATCCCTGCTCTACATACATACACTACATCCTATTTCTGGTGCCACATTATTCAAATACCTCAGAAGAGTACCTAAATGCAACTGGTTTATGTCAAGTTACAAGCACTTGGAATGAACTGGAGACTTTTACGTGTATTTTAATGGGAATTTAATATTGGTCTTATGCGTTTTTGCCTATGAGCAGAAATTGGGGAACCAATTGTGCTCGTATAGCGAGGGATGAGTGTAAATCCCAGATGTCTTAATGTCAATCTTTTCTACCAGCCTGCCTCACCCATCCCCTTTCAGCACAGCTATACTTAACACAGTGAACACAGCTGGAATCCAAGCAGATAAGTTCCCAGTGGCCCTTGCCCGCTCCAGGGGGCAGTTAAGATTGCATGGCTATTTTACCTTGATTTTATCTCCTGATCTTCAGAAGGCTGAACTTGACACTTATGAAAAAACACAAGCCATCATTGCGCAACCCTAAGTGTGCATAACAAAGTTTTAGATCCTTTTATCAAAGTATTTTGACAATATGCATGTCAGTTACAAGCACTCAGGCAAAAACTACTGTTAGTTTGTATCAGCAGTTTCTTTACAGAGCCTCACTCCCTTCTGTTGTTAGCAAACAAGGCAAAATCTGCAATAGTACGCTTACATTTTGGCACCAGGACTATTGAAAAAAAGATGACCCATTCCTGCACAATGAAATCTGTACTGAAAGTTCTAAATACTGGCATTTGTTTAGTTAGCAGCAATGTTTTTTCTAGCAGTTAACACGTGTGTAGAGGGGAAAAAGCACTAATCAAGAATAGGGATGAGAAAAGGGTAACTATTTAAAAAATATATAATGGACTAAAAAGGTTCAAGAGTCACATGACCAGTTTGCCAAAAATCACTACTGCAAAATAATCTCTTTCCAGAAGACTTTATATATTTTGATTGTACAATCTATGAGCACTTGAAATTACAAATCTGACAAATATCAGAGGGGTAGCCGAGCTAGTCTGTATCTACAAAAAACAATAAGAAGTCCTGTGGCACCTTATATAGCCTAACACATTTTGGAGCATAAGCTTTTGTGAGCAAAGACTCGCTTCTACATCTGATGAAACGCGTCTTTGCCCACGAAAGCTTATGTTTCAAAAACGTGACAAAGTTAAGAGAATAAGGATACAGGATTTACTTTTATAACTCTCAAATTTAATCTGACTCTTAAGGCTGATCGTACTGTACATCCACAGTATAGGAAACAGATGTAAAGCTGTTTAAATCCCATAAAATGCACTTACATCAAACAAGGATTATGTCTTTCAGTTATACAGAAGGAAAAAGAACACATGAAATTCTTAGCAACAAAGATTCCACTTCATACTGAAGACGCTTTCATATACCTGCCATACATTCTGGATAATAGAGAGTATACCTAGCAATGCACAACAAGATTAGATATTAAAAAAAAAAAAGTATGTAGAGTACTTTATTTACCAACAGCAATATTGTACACTGTAAATGTATACTGTATTTTGCTGTATTTATTTGTATTTACTTTCACTAGACTGTACTTATCTAAAACAACTAACATTTATTTATGGTTAAAATGCCGGTTATTTGAGAGTTACAGATGACAGAATGCTGGATATGAAAGAGTTTACTGCATGCGGACATAAATCATTGAAATGTTTTCCATAGGTTTCTCTTGAAACATAAGCAGACACTTAACACACAGAAAAATGCGCAAATACTTTGTTTTTGTTAATTAACACAGTGCACTTCCAGATACACATTTCTACCCTCCACTTACACGTATTTGAAATACATTAGTCTTTAATACGGTAAATTATTTTCCACAGTAATGCTTGAAAAAATCCACTTGTAAACTGACAAATGAAAAATCTTTCCTGGCAATCATGGGGTCATAAATCACCAATATCCCCTGACTTTAAGCGTTGATTACAAAAATATGGGTTGTCACAATTTCAGCACAACTGCACTTTTAGCCAGGAGCACCTGCCCTTCTCTGGGCAGGGTCCTGTGTCTGGGCCATGGCTGCAGGTGCAAGCAGCTTGCAGAGTCTCTCTTCCACCAGGGTCTGTGAGGCGCAGAGATGCACAAACTGGCCCCAGCAGCTGACCGCTCTGAGTGGTGGGGAGGAGGACATGGGAGGCAGGGAGTCTGTTTGTGGATCCTGCTGGCAGAGCGCCACCTTAGATGAGCACCTCCCAGCCAGAGCCTGCACCTGGCACTCCATCCTCTCCTGTATCACAATTCCCTGCCGCGGATCATAACCACATCCTGTCCCAGGTCAATACTAGTGTTTCCTCTATTTTTTTCCATCCGTGGGTGGCATAAATGTTGTTATGTGCACCGAGGCACATGTGGATGAGTACCACCAATGGAAACATGCTTCCCACTGTGGGCACCTATGGGTGCTTTGCTAATCAGCTGGGCAGCACCTAAATCCTTGGCAGCCACCCACAGACACAGCTTACAGGGAACCAATGGTCAAAACTCAAACCCTCTGAACCTTTTCCTGCTCCCCTGCCCCAAACCATAACCCCAAACCACTGCACTCCCTCCAGGTACCCCTGCCCCCCACCCTACAGCCCTTCCCCAGGTCAGAATCTTCTCCTGCACTCAGACCTCCTCCTCCCAGACCCTGCACCCACTCCTGTGCCCCAAGCCCCTATCCCAGGTCACCACTGCCTTCTTCACCAAAACTCCCTCTGACACGCCGCACTCCTGCCTGCCCCCAGTCCTTTACTCCAGGCTCCTTCTTCATTCAACCTCCACCCCAGACCTTGCACCTCCCCCGGTAATATCACATTAGAGTGCAGCCCTTGGGCACTTACAAAAACTCAGTGTTGGACAACCCCATCAAAAATTACTGCCCACACTAGTCTAGACCATGTTAATAGAATGGCTATTTCACCTTCATGCATTAAAACACAAAGTACAACTTAATCCTCAAAGTTACTGCACATGGCTGTAGTACCTCCATGTTTCATCAGTTACGCATATGGGCAAGGGTCTTCAGCCAGTAGATGTCAGCTGGCCCCAGTGAGCAAGACTAGACAAGGCAGAAGATAAGAGATCATCCCCCTCCATTCAATCAGTGGAACAGTCTGAAAGTCCCAAGTTCGAGTCACAACCTCTCTCACAGTGGCCGTATCTACACTAGCACAAATCTTTGAAATGGCCATTTCAAAGATTACTAATGAGGCGCTGAACTGCATATTCAGTGCCTCATTAGCAAGGCACAGCTCTTTGAAATTGCTATGTTTCACTGCTGCGCAGCTCATCCAAATGGGGGTCCTTTTCAAAAGGACCCCAGCAACTTCGAAATCCCCTTATTCCTACCAGCTGATCTGCAGGGTCTGGAAGGGAGCAGCACACAAGCCGACTTTCATCAGCACTTGGAATGAGAGCTCAGCCCCACCCCGCCTCCCCCATGCAGCCAGGAGCTTGCTCAAAGCCTTGCTACCTGTGGATTAACAAAAGGCCAGCTAATGCTACCAACCACCACCTAAAGGGTAGAGCTCTGAATCTTCACTCATTAATGAAGCCACTGTAAGCAGGATTATTAGTGATCTTAAAAAGTATCACTAGCATTCTGACCATATGTAGAAGTCAAAAGGTCAAATTTCGGCCAATCTGCTGATAGGAATAAGGGGATTTTGAAGTTCCCGGCATCGTTTGGAAAAGGACCCCTGTCCGGACAAGCCATGCAGCAGCGAAACATGGCAATTTCAAAGTGCTGTGGCCGGTGGCATGCTAATGAGGCACTGAATATGCATTAACTCCTCCTTAGTAATCTTCGAAATGGCCATTTCGAAGATTTGTGCTAGTGTAGATGTAGCCTGTATGGACTAGCCCAGGGGTCAGCAACCTTACTGAGGCGGAGTGCCAGAATTTGACCGTTTGACTTCTACTTATGGTCAGAATGCTGGTGATACTTTTTAAGGTCATGAATAATCCTACTTACAACAGCTTCATTAATGAATGAAGATTCAGAGCTTTACCCTAGGTGGTGGTTGGTAGCATTAGCTGGCCTTTTGTTAATCTCGGCTGCATGAGGGAGGAGGGGTGGGACTGAGCCCTCATTCTGATTGCTGACGAAAGTCAGCTTGTGTGCTGCTCTATACTGATAATAGGCCATTTCCACCCTGACTGAAAAAGCCTTGTCAGCTCTGGCCCTCCCTTTTACTGGGACCCTACTCTTTAAATACCCCTCTGGAAACACCCCCTCCCCCACACACTCATGCATCTGATGAAGCAGGTCTTTGCCCATGAAAGCTTATGCTCCAAAATATGTTAGTGTATAAGGTGCCACAGGACTTCTTGTTGTTCTCGAAGTACACACTACAGGTACTTAATGAACCTACTGTCTCCACTTTTGCACAGCTGTGGAACGGTTAGTAAAGTTTATAGAATATAGCCAAAGCAGGTTAGACTGGCAAACCCACAGTTCTGCTAATATTACTGCACCTACGCTAAGAACATTTATTGATATATCTGAACTTGGAGATGTGCAGTTTTCACAACTTCTTTAACTGTATTCCTTGGAATAAGCTACACAGATTTCTCATTTTCTCCTCCTATATATCTCTCTCTCTCTCACCCCACCCCCCCGAGGAAATCCTCCTCCTCCTTTATATATAGAAATTACTACCATAATTCACTCCTGAGGAGATTCTGCACACGCCAAGTAAAAAGCTGCAAATTTTATTATTTTTTCAATACATGAACAAGGAGGCTCTGGCATAGCCGTGAGGGGCACAGACCTCTGTCTGCACGGCGTAGGAGATCACTCTTCAGCCTGCCTCCAAGGACACAGACTTGGCAGTGAGGCAGGTGAGTGGAGGCAGCATGGAGTCCACATTTTTTTCTCCCTCCCACATCAAATGAGAACCACCTCACGTAAGCACCCGCACCTCAATCCCCTGCCCTACTCCAGGCCCCTCCTTCACACTACCTCCCCCTTAGATCCCCACACCCCAATCCTGAGTCCCCTTCTCCACCCTGAGTCCCACCCAGGTCCTGCTCCCACACCCCAACCCCCTTGGCACCACAGACCGTCCATGTGCAGAATGCATTTTGCCATGTACACCAATATGGCACTGACGTGTCACACATCTTTTCCATACTGGCACACACAAAATTAGAAGGAACGCTTACCTGGTTATATGCAGGGGCTCGAAGGGGGTGGGTGGGTAATTTGGATGCAGGGGAGGTGGGCCTCCTTAGGGTTGGGGTTTGGGTGCAGGGTAAAGGGGTCAAGCAAACAAGGGAGCAGTTTCCTGTTTAGAGACTTTTCCCTGCGTGGCTGAGAAGCAATGTGGGTGGGCTGCAGAGCCAGGAGACATTTCTGGGGATGGGTATCACCTGGCCTCCAGCTGCTCCATGCAGGGAAAATGAATTCCTTCCCCAACCCCCAGCCCAGCTGGAACTCTCATTGAGCTCAGTGCAGTGCAGGAGCCCCAGGTGGAGCTAGGTGAATGAGAGAGGCTCAGCTGCAGGGGGGGTAGGGGGAGGGGGAGGAGGAGAGATACCAATTGTGGTAGGGTGAGAGTTGGTGGGGGTGCCTAAATGTACAGCGACTGGGTGGATGGGGGATAGATCTGACCTGTCTGCAACCCCAGACATGTCCTCTCACTCCCCCTCACCCCCATTCCCCATGATTTACCTCTCCATTGGCTGCTCTGGGAACCCAAAGGGACGTGCCCTCCTGCTAGACAGGGGCATATAACCATCCCTGCACCTTCCCTTTGCTTCCCCATCAGAAAGTCATTTCTGCAATGCACAGGAATACTGCACACATGCAGTGGCATAGAATGCCCCCTCAGGAGCAACAATTGTATTAACCGTACAAAGAAACTTCACACTATAAACCTACAATAGTTCTCCAGGATTCATTACTAAGGAATTCTTTAGGTGCCCCAATATCAAAGCAAGTAAAGGGTAACTTTAACAAAAACAAAACAAAAAACCAAGCTGTCTCCCTGGCAAAACATTTCCAAGATACGATACCTTATTGAGTTTTCCAAGTGAAGATATGAGATCTGCCCATTCACTTGAAGATTCAAAGTTCCTCAAAGCTTTTTCAATCACAGAAGAATAGTTTCTGTATCTGTAGTCACTGAACAGCTCCTGCTCTTCAGGATCCATCGTAGGTTCTCATAGCAAGACAAACTGCCTGGCAAACTAAAATGAATATACACGGTTATGAGAAGTTAATCAAAATTAAATATTGACATAGGCTACACCTCTTAAGATTGTTAAAATGGAGTAAGTATACAGACAGGTTTGAAAAAGAACTGTAAGAGTTTAAGTAATTGACGGCATCATACTAATTCCCCATTGCCAGCATTTGTGCTTTTTGGTCACAGTTTCCTGTTTTTAGAAATGCTCTCACCTATACCTGAATGTGTCTTTTACAGAGTAGCAGCAGGGGAGAGTGATTACATAGAAGAACTCATTATACGGAAGGTAAATAAACTGAAGAGGAATAAGGCAGAGGACAACATTTTTCCTGCTCTTTCAGCAGTCTATGGCATTACCTGAATCAAAATAAAAAAACTGCATGAATATTTAACAATGTCCAAATTCTCATTTTACTTCAAGTCTCACAATATTGAGCGTTTCTCTTAAAATCCCAGCTCTTGGAATTGTACAAAGGTGAGAATATCAGTTGTCTATTATTAAAAGCAGTTTTAAGTCATCACAGTTGTAGAACAAAGCCTTAAAACATTACCTAAGTGCATACCAAAGGCTTACACAGCAGAAGCAAGTTTTCTTTCAAGAATCTTATGATTTTTAGACCTATCTCATGGTTTTGACACCTCTGACTCACATTTCAAACAGCTGGGATTGGCAATACTGAGAAATCAACTGAAAAATGTTCAGTGACAGGCTACTATTTTAATCAAATTAATTCTGTATCTGAAAACAATTCTAACCAACTTTTTCTTTAACATTTTGATAGTTAAGGAACAAGTTCTATTCATCGCTCCCCCAAGGCCCAGATCTTGCTCCTCCACCAGCCTGAAACAGTTTTCTGTTTTTCACAGCTTTAAGTATAGGTGCATTAAACAGTCTGAAAAGGTATAAGGCACATTCAGTAGATCCGAGTTCTGCATTAATGAAGTTTATTTCTAAATGTGAAGAAGTGGGTCTGCCCCACAAAAGCTCATCACCTAATAAATTATTTTGTTAGTCAAAGTGCACATGACTGTTAGTTTACTTTATTGGCAGTCAATACATTTTTAAAAAGTATGCCCTTAATTAGTGCTTTGTGAAAATAATAGATTGTTTGATTTTTCTCTACCTCAGCTGGCTGAGCTTTAACCCAACCTGTTAACTCATATGAAAATGATAAACTGCTTGGTCTTCTCTAAGATTACATGTTGAACTGGCTAGCTTGCATTAAGAACACACCCTTTCTTCCCCTCTCCTGACACCAGCAAAGATATGGCCTTAGAAAGTGACAAATTAGAGTTTCAAGTATACTTGTTCAGCTCACATAGCTTACTTGTATTTCATCTTCCAAGCCCAAAGAGCAATTACGGAAACGGGAATAAAGATGTTACCTCACTATAGGTTCAGAAGTTTAAGAGCAAAATTATCTGCCACCCATCCACGCTAAGCGTATGTAAGGGCATGTCCACACATATACTTATTGCACAGCAAGCTGGGATGTGACTCTACAGCACTTCATTGTGCTGTGTACTAACTCTTCGCGTGGACCCAGACACGCCCCCGGTTTTATTGAAAACAGGTTATGAATATAAATATGCATAACTCAGATGCCTTGGACAAAATGCCTCCTGTAAACTCTCTTTTTGATGGTATAATCTGTTGGATCTATGAATCCTATTTTTGTGTACATATCATTTTTGTGTTTAAAATTAAGTGTGGCCTACTCATTCACATTCCAAAGGTCTACCTCTGTGAGGATCTCAACAGGACGTGTGGCTACCCCTATTGTGAGGGTATGACTTGTCATGGGCTAGCTGTATTTAACTGAAAACAGGGGCCAATCCACATCTGAAGAACTTTGTTCTCCATAACCAAACTAACGAGTAGGCAAAGGCTGATTAGCTAAAAAAGGACAGGGACAAGTGATTCACTCACGTGACAATCTCCATCTTGAAGTATACTTATAGGCAAAGAGAACAGTGGAATTCCCCCTCCAATGGAAAGGTATAAAGAGGGCCCTGGGGTTTCTCTTTGTTTTCAGCCTGCCTTGGAATTTCCTGAAACACCTTGACTACGTCTACCCTAGAAGCATCTGTCTACAGAAGTTATTGTTGGAAGAGATGTTCCAACAACACTTCTGTTGACAGATCACGTCTACACATAAAAGTGGATTGATCTTTTGATCCAATCTGTTGGCAAAAGGGCCCCCGGAGTGTCTACACATCTTTTTTTGCCAACAGTTTCTACTGACAAAATGCATTGTGTGTAGATGCTCTGTGAGTTTTGTCTACAAACTCTCTTGTGTAGATGTAACCATTAAGGAAAGACAGAGGACCTCAGGCATCTGACAAAGCAGGTCTTTGCCCACAAGAGCTTATGCTCCAAAATATCTGTTAGCCTACAAAGTGCCACAGGACTCCTTGTTGTTTTAGAAGACCTTTACAGAGTTCTGGAGACCCATGTCAGGGTAGGATCTTTTCTGAACTGAAGCTCTCACTTGATAAAAGGACAGCTATTTATGGTAAGAATTCACAAGTAACTATATTCTTAGTGAAACAGAATTAGCTATACATTTTTTTTCCTTTTTTTAAAATTAGTAACTCACTTTGATCTGCCTGTTATTTATAACCACTTAAATCCTACTGTATGCTTAATGAAAACTTTTGTTTTTAAAATCAAGCACAGTGGAAATTATTATTACCTGGAAAGGGCTACCACTGTATATCTCCCTTCCACTGATAAAATGAGGCTTACCTAATGAGCCCTCCCTGTGCAAATCTTTTGTACAGAGACAGATTTATTTGGGGGTTTTGATCCCTTCTGGAGGTTGATTTCCCAGGTGCTGTTCCCTATAGTTGCACCTTCCTAGAGCTGTGCTTAACCAGTGTCTGCATTGCTCTGCCAAACAAAAGAAAACTATCGGAGGGGTAGCCGTGTCAGTCTGGATCTGTAACAGCAACGAAGGGTCCTGTGACACCTTATAGACTGACAGAAAAGTTTTGAGCATGAGCTTTTGTGAGCACAGACTCACTTCATCAGATGTTCTGATGAAGTGAGTCTGTGCTCACGAAAGCTCATGCTCAAAACTTTTCTGTTAAACAAAAGAAAGTATTTTTCCACACAATGCAACCTGTGGAACTTTTTCCCTAAGGGTGTTGTGAAAGCCAAGACACATTTTTGAACCCTATAATGGCCCTAAAGGGAATGGTCCCAGTATGGCCATTCTTATTTTCTTAGTCATCTTGGAATTTCTGAAGTCAACTGGAGTTGTTTCTCTAGCTGTCAACAAACATTGAAAGTTTACATTCAATTGTCAATAACTGACAAATAATATTTAATGAAGGCAAGATAGAATACCTTCTTGCATAAATACAGACAGCATCAATTCAATAATACTTTTTAATTGGTGACCTCAAAGCCCACCTTCCAAGTCCAGAAGACAATTTCATTGCTAGAAAGCCACACTTCAATTTGTATAGTAATACATTACTATTTACTCTAGAAATCATACCTTAAAACATTAAAAATTAAATATGATGCATTTTAGGATTATACTTCAACCCGAGGACACAATAGGCTGTGGTGTTTATCACTACATTGATGTGTTCATCATTGGACTAACATGTTAATGGATGACTTTACTTGTATGTTTGGTACAAAACAAAGAAGGCACATTTCATTTAATATTTATTCATTCATTCATTCATTCCATGTTTCATTTATATCTATTGTTGAAAATATATTAAATGATCCAAGTTATTATACTTATTACTTTCAGAATAAGTTTATCTTCTCAGAATGTAATAAACTGAGGCAGAGGCTTTAGTTTTAGTTCCTTATGAATTTTGTTCTTTTACTATCTCACTGTATTGCTCTATAATCTGCTGCTTCAACACAATAGCTTAAATTTAATAAAAATCATATTACAAATGGAATTCACCATGATTTCTTTAAATGACACAACCTTGCTTTTAAAAACGTCCCAGCAGGGATGAACAGAAGCAAAAATCGATTAGGCTGTTTTCATTGTAGAAGATAACTGAAAAAAAGTACATAGAATAAACTACGTAAAGTAATTCAGATGCCCCTCACTTTTGCTTATTTTAGATGAAACAGAAACAAGAAAATGTTTGGTTTTAAAATATTGCCTAAGATGTACCTTTAATACTTGTGGCTGATGTCCACAGATAAATGTTTACTTAATAAACAATAAGCTTTTTGTCTAAAATCCACCACAACTTCATTTAAGTTTATTTACTTTCTATTTCCCCTATCAATCATGGCCATGCAGTGCAAGTGCCAACCATGCAACGCTGCAGGATGTGGGGTGGGTTTGCTCACGGAACATATCCTTTCTCCCAGGTGTCACCGCTGGATACTACAGTTTGGGTAGATGCTCACCCACATCCAGCAGGTACAGCGAAAGGAGGAAATCTTGCCGCAATTCTGCAGCAAACGCAGCCTCCCCCGCCTGAGCTGACAACCAGGCACGATGGCAAACACCACAGCTGTTACAAGAGCCTGCTGATGCTGCAAGGAAGGGCGTGAGCTGCAGCATCGCAGTGTGCACTTCTACACTAGAATATCCACACACACAAATACACCCCCCGACACACACAGACTCCTGTATGCAGATCCTCCCCCTTCACACACTCCCCCGCCCTCTCATACATAGGTAAACACACACAGGCATAGCCACACTCGGTCATACCCAAGGTTTCTCAAACCCCCTGGCTGCCCACAGCGGCCACCGCCACGAGCCCCAGAGGAACTTAACCCCCTGTTGCTCAGTCGCAGCAGCTGGAGGCGCAGGGAGTGGGGGCGCCCCCCGTCCTCAGTCAGCGCTTCCTAAGCGCACACCCAGATGCCCCCCCCCGCTGTGCACGCCAGACCCTATGCACGCGCGCGCCCCGCGGGCTGGCGGGGAACGGGAGGGACACGCGCACAGAGCGACCCCGGAACCCACCTAGCAGCGGCTCCCAGCGCGCTCGGACGCAGCTGCAGCTTCCCCGTGACGTGTCCCTACCCGGGCGGGGCCAACAAGGCGGGTAGTCTGGCGGTTTCTATGGTAACCTGGCGGGGCGGGGCGGTGTCTGGCTCTTACACCCGGGGACTCTCCTCCCGGCCCAGCCTCCCAGCCCAGCCGCCGATGACGGGGAAGTCGGGTCCAATTTCCGTCGCCCTCCATCCCCGCTGTCCGGGGTGGGGAACGTCCCGGATTCCGCAGCTTATGTTGCGCGGTGTCTACCTCCCCCTCCCCGTGAGCCAGCGTGAGGTGGTACGTACCGGCAGCCAGGCGTGTGTATCTAGCGCCACCTGCCGACCAGGGAGGAGAAGCGCTGCGTAGCCGCCCTGCTGTTGGGATGGCTGCGACCCAGCCTGTGCGACGCCCGCCCTCTCCGCGCTGGATGGGGGATGCATCTGGCGGGGCAGCGCCCGGACCGCCCTTTGCTCCTGTGATACGCAGTGAGCGGCAGCACCTTGCGCAGCCAGGCTGCCCTTGCAAGAGTCATCGCTGGGCGCAGATACCCGTAGATTCCGGGACGGCGGGCGGGAGGGGCATTTTCAACCCTGAGCGCTACTGCTTCCTTCTGTCTTCAGCATAGCAAAGCCAAGGGGCCGGGTATATCCTGCAGGGCTGGCAAGGGTTTGAGCCAGAGCTTCCCTTCTGCCCAGACAGCGGGGCGCAGGGAGACGGATGAATCCCTAGGCACAACCTCTAAATCAGTGTTTGTCAACCTTTATATATATATATATAGGCACAACCGTTATATATATATATATATATATATATATATATATAATGTAGTGCCCTTTAAAAAAATGTACTCCCAGTTTTCAGACATCCAATACTTTTCCTACAATTGCAACATATTTGTTTCAACAGTTGTAACTGGTTGGTTGGAAGAAATTGCCTATGGGCAACAAACTTGCTATTGTACTTTTAACTGTCCAAAGAAGATAAAAAAACAGATTAACATAAAATAAGTCCAATTTTTGTTCACACATATGCAAACATCAATGAACAGTGATCAATGAAATTACAAGAAAAATGATAACTAATGTGAAATTTGAGCTTGTTTGGATGAAATCAGATGTTCAAACCTAGGTTTCAAACTGCTGAGGGCCACAATTAAATCAGTGTTTCTGACATGGTTTCCTGTGTGCCACCTTCTTCTAGAGCTGCAGTTTTATTCTTTCTTTTCACAAGGAATCGGTCCATTTTATCACTTACTTCAGATAACAAGCATAACACCCCAGAGCCAGGCACCCCAGATCCCCACTTTAACCCAATCCCCCCTCCAGAGCCAGACACTGCTAGCCTCCCATTTCAGCCCAATCCCTCTCCCCACCTCCCCAGCCAGGCACTCCAGCTCCCCACTTTAACCCAATTCCCCTCCCCACCTCCAGAGCCAGGCAGTCCCAGCCCTCCCCCCCTCCCATTTTAACCCACTCCCCCCTCCTCCAGAGCCAGGCATCTCTACCCCCTGCTGTAATCCAATGACGGTGACTCACCAGAACTGCCACTGCCACCATCGCCACTGCCATGTGCGTCTCCCTCCAAGCGCTAGGAAGAGTCGCATATGGCTCCAGTGTGTGTACTCCCTGGACTTCTCTCGCATACCCCGAAAGGTACGTGTACTGAACATTGAGAGACACTGCTCTGAATCACTGATACTCAGACTGAGACTGACTGGGTACAGCTACACTACAGGGAAGATAGACCCTGCTGTGGTCGATCTTCCACAGTTTGATTTAGAGTGTCTAGTGGGGATGCGCTAAATCGAACTTACAGGGCACCCTTGTGGACCATGGCACTCCTGCCCTCCCTGTTCAGAGTAAGGAAAGTGCATTCCCATCAACCTCCCTTAGTGGAGACAGAATGGAAGCCCGAATTAAGGTGCATTGACTCTACATAATTAACGTAACTGAAAGTGTGTACCTTAATTCAACCTTCCCCTGCAGCGTAGACCTGCCCTGGGGCCATCATTGTCATCAACAACAACAACAACAATCATGGGCTCAGGGCCATTGGTGTCTGATGCCTCTGTCACTATTTCCTTCCATCTTTCCCTGTCCCGTGCGGAGTGTCTTAGCTTCTGTAGACTAGCTCCGCACCTATCTGCTATATCTTCTACCCATTCTCTGTGGGGTCTGCCTCTCCTATTCGAATCGTCCATTATGCCGAATACTAGGGTCTTGATTTTTTGCTCATCATTCTGCAGATATGCCTCAATAGCTGTAACTTCCATTGTATAACTTTCTGCAGTAGGTTCTCTTTTGGATGTATTTTCCTATGTAATTCCTCATTGGTGACCTTCTGCATCCACCCAATTCTCAGGATCTTTCCATAGCAACTCCTCTCAAATGCCAATATTCTTCTCTTCGAATCTTTCATTGTCACCCATGTCTCACATCCATACAACATGCTGCTGAATACACACATTTTCAAGATGCTCAGCTTCATTCCTAAGCTAATAGTTTTGCTTTTCCAGATCTTATCCATCGTCTTCAAAGTTGCTGTAGCTTTCGCTATTCTATTTCGCTATTTGCTTCTTACGCTCTAGATCATATGTCATGTTGCTCCCCAGATACGTGAACTTCTCTATGTTCTCCAGTTCGATCCCCTCTACACTGATCTTCTTTCCTATTTCCTGAACTCCAAATACCATTGTTTTCGTTTTATCAGTGTTCGTAATTAGTCCGTGCTGCTTCCCTTTCTCATTCAGCACCTGCACTGTTCTCACTAGCTTGTCTTCATCTGCTACAATTATATCATCCATGTATCTCAAGTTGTTGCTTTTCATCCCATGCACTGATGTACCTTCTACCTCTTCTTTGATCTTGTCCATCACTCTCTCTGTGTGTGATGAAGATACTCGGTGATATCCGATCTCCTCATCTCATGCTGTTACTCATTCTAAACCAACTTTTCACCTCTCCATATGTTCTCACTGCTGCCTTCACATTGTCGTTGATATCCTTCAACAATTGTATCAGTCTGCTATATACTCCATACATCTACAACACCACCCAAGTAATTTTCTGATCTGTACTGTCAAATGCCTTCTGAAAATCAACAAAGCAATTGTAGATGTTCTTGTTCTTTCATCGAGTTTTCTCCACTATCAGTCTTAGTGCCAATATCTGCAGTATGGTACTGCTATCTTTCCTGAATCCCGCTTGCTCATCCACTAGATGTTCTTTTATCTGCAATCTCAGTCTCTCCATCAGTATCATCATCAGTACCTTGTCTAGATGACTCAGTAGGGCAATCATTCTGTAGTTCTTGCACTCCAATGCACTTCCTTTCTTGTGTGTTATCACTAGGCATGGATCTTGTCCATTCCTTAGGTGCCTTCCGTTCTTTCCATGCTATAGATGGAGAGATACCAATGAAATATACTTGGACTAGTGGAGATGCTTTGGATGGCATCGGGGGAGATGTGTGTTTGTGAAGTAATTGGTCAGGGAATGAAACAAAGCATGAGGCAGGAGTTGGATTCCTTCTTAGTAGAAGGGCTAGAGGAGCATTGTTAGGATACAAACTGATAAGTGCAAGAACAATGATAACGAGATTCAAAGCAAAACCATTCAACATCTCGGTTGTTCAGGTGCATGCACCCACATTGCATAGCATGGAGGAAGAGATTGAGCTATTCGATATAGACTTGACAAGAACACTGGAGGAGATACTGAAGAGAGATGTATTGATCATCGGAGGAGATTGGAACATGAAGGTTAGATCAGATAACAAAGGTTGGGAGAGAGTCATGGGAAGGTTTGGATACAGAGAAAGAAATGAATGAGGTGAGAAACTACTACAGTTTGCTGTGGAGCATGAGATGGTGATCTGCCCTCAGGCCAGCTGACAGCAATTCTGGACCCCAGTGCTAAACAGTCATTGGGCCTGGCCCACATGTGCTTGTAACCCGCTCCTCACAGACATGGTCCACCTAACATTTGGGTGGTGCAGGCACTGGGAGGGAATTGGTTGCTGGCTAAGGTGACCATCTGTCCCAGTTTTAACAGGACTGTCCTGTATGTAAGGCAAGTGTCCTGACCTTTTATTAAAAAAAGGCAATTGTCCTGTATGTTCTGCTCCAGCGCTTTCCCTGCTGGGCAGCCTCCTGTCTGTGGCTGCCAGGAAAATGCCACCCATGCTGCAGCCAGCAGGTGGTGCTCTCAGGCCCAGAGGCAGACAGACAGGAAACTAGCTGGAGGAGAGGTGGCGTGTGCTGTTAGGGTGTGTGTGGGGGGTGTCATGCCTCCCTATGTGCACCCTAAAGCAGCATTTCTTGATGGGGAGATGGAGTCTGCCAGCCCTTTCAGGTGGTGGGGCTGAAGCCATGATCCTTGGCATCTCTCCTGCCTCCCATTGAAGCGTGGAGTTGCAGAGCTGAATGCCCAAGTTGGTGACCCCACAGGGCTGAGGACAGGAACTGAGGGCTGAGGCCCTGATCCCTGGTGTGCCCATCTCCACATACTGAAGACCTTCTCCCCAGTGCACCATTCCTCCCCACCCCACCAGGCTGGACCCCCAATCCCCAGCAGGCTCCTCCCACTAGCTGAAGCCTGGATCCCTGTTGTTTCCCCTCTCTCTGGCCAGTAAAGCCGGGAGCTGTAGGATTGAATGCCTGACCCCCGGCAACCCCTGTGTGCCCCCCAAACTTAAGGAAGAGTGCAGGGCAGTCCCATGGGACAGACCCACTCATCCTCTCTCCCTGCCTTTGGCCAGCTCCCAGCCCTCTTTTCTCACATAGCCAGGAAGAGCTGCAGGGGTGGGGGACCTGGCTCTATAGCTCATAGAGGCCTCAGAGAGCAGGGGCTGCAGTGGAGCCCTCCTGGCACACAGACTCTAGTTACCCCATCCCTGCCCCCTGAGCTATTCCCCTGCCCACATACAATCTCTAGCTACATCCGCCCGCATTCAGCTCCTAGCTACTTCCTGCCTGCACTCTGAGCTACCCCCTGCCTATATACAGCCCCAAGCTACCCCTTCTCTGCACCATGTGCTACCCCTTGTCCACACGCTGCTTCTAGCTACCCTTCCCTGCACCCTGATCTCTGTTCCCTTGCCACATATAGCCACAAGCTACCCTCTGCCTGTCCCTTGAGCTATCTCCTGCCTGCATCCTAAGCTACTCCTGCCTGCGCCCTGAGCTAGTTGCCTACACATACACAGCCCCCTGCGATCCTTTCCTGAACCCCGAGCTGACTGCACACATCCCCTAGCTAGTTGCTGCCTGCACACAGCCCCTGGCCACTCCTCTTTCCCCACCCTGAGTTCCTCCGCCCTATACCCTAAGATGTTTTCAAAGTTCTTCAGCTGAGCCTCCCCCCACCACATCCAAGACAGGCTGGGTGGCTGCTGGCATGAATGGGGTGAAAATGGCTCTGCCTCCGTGGTCCTGCCATATGGAGCTGGTTTGAGCCTGCCGGGCCCTGCCCCAGAACAGAAGTCATACTACTTGTCACCTGAAGTGTCCCCCCCGCAAGCCCAGACTCTGCCCTCCCACCTCCTCTGATTGGCCCTGGGTGGGGGCGGGTACTGCACAGTTCTGATTGATTGCCACTGAACTCACTTGAATTTGAGCAATTTTACCGGGTGTCCCATATTCGTCATAGGGAAATATAGTCACCCTACTGCTGGCTCTAGGCTGGTACGGGGAGTTTGGGTGTGGAAGGCAGGGCTGTAGCCAGAGGCTGGGGAGAGGGGAGAGCTGGGTGGGCTGCCAGGCCCAAATGACCCCAGCCCTGGCTCTGCTCCCACCAGGATGCAGAGGCTTGCCCATCTCTGCCCAGCAGAGGCACAGAAAATAGAGGTGATGGGGGTGCACCTGGAGGCTAGTCTCACAGCTGGCTCCACCAGCTCCCAGGGTCTCACCAGCCCTGTCCAGGGCTCTGCTGCTTCTGTCCCTGGAGTCCTGCACACCCTGCTGTGGGATGCATCATCCCCTGCCTGGAATCCTGTTGGCTCTGTGTGAGTTCTCCACCTCCCTCCCCTAGGAGTCCTGCCACCTGCTGGCCCTGCCACATGTGTCATTGGCCCTCAGCTTCCTGCCATCCGCCCACCATGCCATGCGCTCTGCTGGCTCACGATGTCTCCCCTCCCACTCTCCTGTGTGGCTGAGTCAATGTAACACCAACAAGGCTGGGACCAGGATTCCTGGGGGCTAAAACTCCAACCTTGTTGTGGTCACCTAGGGCAAGGCTAGGATGTCCCCACTCGGGGTCCTCTCTGCACATTGAACGCTTGCCTGACCCACTGCTGACTACCTACAGTTCAAAGCAAATACAATTTATTAAGCAAAATTAAATATAAAAGAACAGAAAAAATGAAGTTAAAAAATGTTAAAGGGAAAACACGTGACTCTGCTCTGTGACACAGAGACCTCACAAACAGTGTCTCTGGAATGCCAGGACAGGTCACAGTCTGTTCCTTGTAGGCCCCAGGCCTCCTTCTCCAGCCATGGCTGTGCTGCAGATCAGAAACTTGCTCTGGGTGGCAGGACCCTTCTCCCTAGCATCAGCCCCTCCCCCGTCTGTCTTGCAAGGCCTCTTGGCTGGGGGAGCCCCCTTGCGCTGGGGCTCTACCCACAGCTCCCCCTGCTTCTCACTGCATCCAGTTCCAGTGCGCTTCTGCTCCAGCTCTATTCTCAGCTGCGCTGCCTCTAGCTCCTGGGCTAGTTCTCTGACCCCTCTGGTTCTGTCGGTGCAACCCCACTCCCAGAATGGGTTGGCCCTCTGCACTGTGGCTCAGGGACTCTGGCTTCAGCTCTCCTCCCCAGCATGACTGTGCTGCTGGGCTGCATCTCAGAATCTCTGTAGCTGGCATAGCCATGTTCCCAGCTCAGCTCAAGCACATCTTGTCTCCTTAGCTCAGCCCCAGTCACTCTCATCCAGGCAGATCCAGCTCACCTGGAGGATGGGAATCCCTTGACCTCCTGGCTCCCTGATTAGCCTGCACACCCTGTCAGTCAGGCTGACCTGGGGTGTTGGCCACTTCCTGTTCTTCCTGGGCATTATTAGTCTCAGGGTCCCTATTTCTCGTGGACTTCTCTCTTCCTTTTGGTACTGGGGCTAGCCAGCCAAAACTCCCCGCTGAGTTTTAGTAAGGGGCTAACAGTCCCCTTACACTAGGCATGTGTCTACACTTGCATTCCTCTTTTGAAAGAGGCATGCAAATGAGGTAAATAAAAATGCAAATGAGGTATAAATTTGCGTATTAAGCACCTCATTTGCATATTCCAATTTCAAAAGGCTTCTTTCGAAAGAAGAAAGCCAGTCAAGATGCTGCTCTTTTGAAGGTAAACCCCATCGTTGAAAGACTCCTTTTTCCCATTGAATAAAGGGAAGAAGGATTCTTTCAAAGATGGGTTTACTTTCGAAAGAGTAGTGTCTACACTGGCTTTCTTCTTTCAAAAGAAGCTCTTTCAAAATCACAATATTCAAATGAGGTGCTGAATATGCAAATTTATATCTCATTTGCATTTTATTTACCTCATTTGCATGCCTCTTTCGAAAGAGGGATGTACATGTAGACACACCCTAGCAGTCTGTCTCAATTCCCCTCTTCTTCAGGACTCCTTAATAAATTCTACACATTCAGGTCATCTTCTTCCTATCAGGTGTGGACCTTACCAAGCCAATCTGCAGCAGCCTCACCAGCAAAGTGCAAAGCCCTCAGCTGAGTGAGCAGGAGCCTTCCCTGGAGTGCATCTCCGCTGCCTCCCAGCCAGGCTCTCTCAGGTGGAAGTGGCTTATCCCTCTGCCCAACCAGCTGTCGGGGGAGACACCAAAAGTGTCAGGGAAGGGGGTGATGCTGGTTGAAAAGAACAGAGCCCCACTCCTTCCCTAGTAAGCCAAGTGGGAGGAGGCCCTTGACCCCCACATACCCTTCCAGTGCATTGTCTCTGAGTTGGCCCCTTTAGCTCTATTCCTTCAGGATATGTCTAGATTACATAGTTTTACAGAAGATCATAGTTTTACAGAAGAGCTCTACTAATCTGTGAAAGGCTACAGCACAGGGGTTGGAGCATTAGCCTGAAAACCCAGGGTTGTGAGCGCAATCCTTGAGGAGGCCATTTAGGGGTTGGGGGCAAATAGATTAAAAAAAAAAATCTGTCAGGGATGGTGCTTGTTCCTGCCAAGAGTGCAGGGGACGGGACTCCATGACCTCCCAAAGTCCCTTCCAGCTCTATGAGATGTGTATCTCCCTCCGCATACTACATATGGTTCAGCTCCACTGACCATTTTGGTGAAGGATGCCTAGTGCCAGTGATGAGGTCAGATTAGTACTGGGCTTGTAAGCATCACAGTGATTGTTACTGCCCCATATCAACTGTAGGAGGTGGAGATAACTCTTTATAAGCTCACCCTTGAACATCTATGGAGTGTCAGTCACCACCTACCTCGGAATCTCATCACTTGGAGAGTCACACCCAAAAACTTCTGTTCACCAAGTCTGAACAGCTTTTTTATTTTATTTTATTTTATTTTACCAATTTTGCACTTTCTTTTCACTAACAAACTGCCCATGAGGCCCATCAGCATCAGGGCTTAAGAGGGCTAAGTAAACCGGAGTCTCAGCTCCTTCATCTGGACTTTTAGTGGCATTGGGACCTGTCATGTCGGTTCTCACCCATCCAGGGCAACAGGCATTCAGAAGAATACGATCAGCTTTCCTTTTCTCATTCAGCATCCGGGCCTGAATTCTGGACAAGACTGTGACTCCGATTTTGGACACACCATAAGCAGTGTTGGGCCAGCCTTCCTTCTCATGCACTCCCTTCTTGGTGTCTTCCACAAACTTCATCATGAGCTTTGCTAGCTCCTCCTCGGTGATTGTGTCACTGCGAAATTTCTGCTGCAGGTCCTGGCTACATTTTGTGAGTGTCATAACGCTCATGAAACTGGATACGTTCACCACTCTGCCTATAAGCATGACAATACCACAGTGAAGTATTAAAGCAAAGGAGAACGGAAAGTAACTGATAGCAAAATAATGTTTCTATTAAAAATAGATATAATATTTATTAAAAATAAATGGTCAGGCAGCATTGTCTAAAACTAAATACATGAGTTCTGGACTAATAGTTAATACAAATGCTAAGAAAACAAACAGTGCATAACAAACAAGAGTTTAAAAGCAATTCATAATGCGTACATACAGTTGCTTACAGATGCTAAAGGCGGAGGCACTGAACATCAGCAAAGGCCAATGAGCACTCAGCTTGGAAGGGGTGGAAGAGTGGCCATTGATTTTGCCCAATCCTGTATTTGCTGGGTTTCAGGTTCCTGGTGTAACTTAGAGTAACCTACAGATCTATAGATACCTCCAGATTACTCCAGCTGTCAGTGCCCCCAAGGAAGGAATAGACGCAGTATATGAGGTTTAGTCAAGGGCCATCAGTCTAACCACAGAGAGATAATGAAGGAGACATGTCCCCAGTCATGCTGGAACAATATGTATTGGTTCCAGCCTGAGTGAGACAAGCACTCCAGCACTTTTTCGGGGGCTCTTTCTACGGGATGAGGATTGCAGACTGCGGTTAGTCTGGAGCAAGCTGGCTACAGGGCTAGGTGAGGCAAGCACCATCCTTCCACTAGCACTATTAAAGGGAGTGCTGGGGGGGGAGCCACCAGCAGAAGGAGTGTTGGTAGGATAGCTGGAACTATGCTGTGAAGGAGGATGGGGCTGGAGCTCTCCAGAGCCTTCACAGACTCAGCACAAGGTCTCTGTGTTGTTGCCCTTGCTCTCCTGTGGTTCACGCAGGGAGCTCACAGAGCTTGAGAAATTCACTTGGTTCTGGGATGTATATGAGCCTGACTCAGATAGTTACTGATCAGAATCTTTAAAAAAGCTATTTTCCAGCTAAGGGGACAGTTCAAACTGTTATGGGCCACCTGACCCTTTCTCAACCAATCGTATTTCTCAGACCAAGTGTATGTAACAAATATAGCAGGCCAGATCCTGAGTTGGAATGGATCAGCTTCACACAACACTTCCAGCAGCTGTGCCTCAGGCCCGGGATTTTGTTACAGTGCTGTGGATTTGCAGCTTTCACTTTTGTCGCATCCAACAATTTTTATATCCAAACATCCCAGGTCAAGTGTCCAATTTTCACTGTTCTTACACTCCAAATAGCACAAAATAGCAAAACGGTACATGGTTCCTTCTCTCTCCTTAAGGGGCTATCTATACTGGAAGTGCTACAGCAGCCAGGAGGGCTCTTCAGTGTAGCATGCATATTTATAGCAGTAAATAGGATTAGTAATATAATAGTAATATTGTAATACTAAGTTTCCTCTGCTTCAAAGCATCTAATTGTGGAAGAAGTTGTGGCAATATCAAGTGTATGATGAATTTACCGTGTGGTTTTATGAGCGGTAGTAACATGTTGCAGACATCTCGGGTTCCAAAAAAGTTGGTTTTCACTGTTGCCTCTGCTTGAATGTGAAAGGGTGTGGGATCATCAACTTTTTATGCAGAAATAACAAACAAAACAATGCATGAGAGTCAAACCACAAATCTGAACACATATGGAATTCCATTATATGTAAAAATTAACACACAGGAACATACACTGCATATTAATCCCTGTCTATCTAGAAAAGGAGAATTTATCTGGAGAGGGATGTGACTGTTCCCAGTGAATCATGATGCAGTAGTTCTAGCCTTAAGAGACATGAATGTAGCAGACAACAGGAGCTAAGCATTTCTATTCCCCTGCCCCACGCTTTCTGAAGGGAGTTTTAGTATCTCCTCTTTTGTCTCAAAAGGCTACTTAAGAATTGTGGGATTGCAATTTTGATTATGAGTAGTATGTTCCATAAAGAGGAAAAAATAAATAAACTGAGCTAAAAGAACATTATTAAAGTTGCTCAAAAGTTGAGAAGTGCAAAAACTAAGGCTTCCTGTGTAGATGCTGTTGTTAGTTACATAAACCCATACGCTATTGTCCACACACCTATGCAGGGAACCTTTGGGGGCATGAGAGGGCAGGACATGGAGTCCTTTGGACCACTTTAGCCAGCAGCAGTCTTAAGCTCCTGTTAGTGGAAAGGCAGGTTAGAGACACTTTTTTAACATCTCAGCTGTCCCAGCTGTGTGCTTCTTGCTGATGAGAATTCAACCCACATATTTTGAACAGCACCTACAGTGGAGCAAATTCAGATCCAAAAATTTGGGGAAGTCATCTGACCTATTTAGCGAAAGAAAGGGAAAGTGGTCTTTGGGGCAACAGTGTATTTAATCTGCAAATTATTTATTCTTGAGTTGTAATTAAGTCAGCCCCGAGTGACTCAGCTACCAGTTAGGATAGTACACTGACCCAGTTAAAACAGCTAATAGTCGTACATTAAACAGGACCTAGTTGCACTGTAACCATGCCCCTGGCCTCGCTGCAGAATGTAATAGGGATCTTAATACTGTTGGAGGATGGCAAAACAGCTTAGACTATTGATGGCAACCTGCACGAAAGACAATCAAAGGAGGGATTGGCATCAATTTAGTCACAGAGCAGTAAACTTCTCAGGTAGATTTGATTCAAATTTCTCAGATGCTGATTGGGCAAGAAGCTGAAGTCTGAAATGTGATACTTGGTTAATAAACCTTGAAGTATTATGTGTAGGGAACGGTATAATTAACTGTGCAATGCCATGTTCGTCACATGACTCTGCTTCTACGTGCTCAGAACTTTCTGGAGAATTCTCCACGCACGCGATTCCTCAAAACACCAGCTTACAGGCTTACTTTGATTTGGGACTATCTATAATTATAAAGTTAACCATGGTCATGAGAGCTTTCAGGATCAGGACTACAGTTTAGAAGTTTTCATGCTCTTTTTTAGTTCAAAAATGGAAGAAAAAAAACCCTTTGTCCCTTTGCTAATTTTTCTTACACCACAGCACTGCCTATGTGTTAGCTCTGCTTTCTAGCACCATAACAACGTACCTTTACTTAATGACTGAAGAAAAAAAAACTCTTTGTCCCTTTGCTAATTTTTCTTTCATCACAGAAGTAAAAAAAACAAAAACAAAAAAACCCCAAACCCTAACAACCACAACCTGATTATTTGACTTTTAAAGCATAATATTGATTTAACAATATGTGTTTACTTCTTTTTCTATGTTTTAAATGTTAGCACTGAATTACACTTAATGCTTACAAGGATGTGTCTTCGTCCCTGGCATATCTTGGGGTCAAGAGATGCACCAGCAATCTCCTGTAGGGGCCACAGCACTGCCTATGTGTTAGCTCTGCTTTCCAGCACCATAACAACGTGCCTTTACTTAATGCCTTTGCATTATCAGCAGACAAACTTTCTTCTAAAATAGCCAGCTGGATTGAGGCAGCGAGCTCCCTCTTTGATATTATTTGTTATTATGGTGATTTAAATTTAAAATTATAATGAAGTTTAAATGGAAAATTTAAGTAAACCAAACCAAGTTACCATTTTGTGCCTCTGCCCAAATTCAACTAATAAAGTGGGTGCACAAATTTGCATACTATAATAGGCCCTGATACTGATTGTGGCCCCCTGGTGTTAATACAGCAATCATTATTATTAATAATTATAAGTGCCAGCATAAAGCAATGCATCTGAAACCACATATTGTGCTTCTGTCCTAATGTTATGTACACCGAAATACTGTCTGCACCAAAACAATAGCTGTGTCAGCGAATCGAGTCACTACCTGGAGTAGACATAATCTAATTTTGTCTGTGGAACCATTTTAAAACCCTACTTTGGCCAGATCAAGGCTTTGCCCAGCAGCCAACATTCTACCTTTGAAAGCGATCCCTGCGTTGTTAACCAGCACATTCAGCCCTCCGTATTTCTCCTTCAGGAAGTCCCGCAGAGTCCGGATACTTTGCAGATCAGTGATGTCCAGCTGGTGGAAAAGCGGGCTCAGTCCCTCCTCCTGCAGCTTTGCCACTGCAGCCTGACCCTGTCCTGAATCCCGGGCTGTCAGGTACACATCCCCAGTGAACTGCTTACACAGAGCCTGCACAATAGCGAATCCGATTCCTTTGTTGCCCCCAGTCACCACAGCTACTGGGGTACTGGACATCTTCCACAGTGGAACTCAGGAGTATTTCCTGCAAAAGACAAAAAACCAGTTCTGCATTAATGGACTTGGCACATTAGATCATTAATACAGCCATTCTGCCAAGCTCACCGTGCAATTCCTCCCTACAGGTGCCAGGAGCTGAAAGCAACAGAAAAACTCTGGATGTTAGCAAAGCTCTCATTCACACCCCAACTCCTCCTCTTTGGGTCATGTGTTCCAGCTCTGCCCCTGGTTTGAAACTAACTCCTACTTGGCATCCAGCCAGACATAGTATACAGGTCCAGGCACTTTTCCTGGCTTCCTTCCAGAACTCCCTGGGGGTAAAGGAATAGACAGAGTCAAGACACAGTGGGGTTATATCTAGGGATGGAGCAACCAATTTAGCTGATAACATATTTCAACCACAGTAATGCTGCTGGTTGGCAACTTGATGGGTGCCCAGCATTGCACCGCTGCTCACGGTGCACCCCTCCATTTTGCCTCCACGGCCCTTGCACCTCTGGGTTTCTCCCATATTTTTTGATTAGAGTGTTCGAAAGCCGTACCAAGAGGTGAACAAGCAAACGTGGCAAAGCAGTGGCAACGTATAAAGTAAAATTAACACATAGGTTGTGGTTTGCCTGGCAGCACAAAAATGCAGGGCTGTTTCCAACAGCAAAACATATGCCAGGTGTTTACTTCCTTGCCACAGGGAGAGATGTTAAAATGAATTCCAAATAAGTGAGTCTTGAAAGAATGCAGCTTTGTGGTAGCCAGCACTATATTGGCTGTTCATTGGACAGTTTGGGGTGGTTGCTCTGGGCCCTGTGCTTTGGGGGGAGTAGGGGAGTTGTATTTTGGGAGCCCCCTGCACTTCTGGGAATGCAAGGCCTGGGTAGCATGGGGACCAGTGGCAGCATGACCAGCCCTGTTCTGCCTCCCCAGCTCCCAGCATTGCTCAGGAAAGGAGGGTTTGAATGTTTTGGGGAAGAGGTGGAATGGGGATGGAGTCGGGGCAGAGCAAGGGTAAGTTCTAGTGGTAGCCCTGTCAGTCTCAGGATATCAGTAAGACAAGGTGGGTGAGGTAGTATCTTTCGTTAAACCAACTGCTGTTGGTGAGAGAGACCAGCTTTTGAGCTCACACAGCATTCTTCCTCAGGGGCTCTGTGTATCATCAAAATCTCGTCTCTCTCACCACCACCAGTTGGTCAAATAAAAGATATTACCTCACCTACCTTGCCTCTGTGATAAGCCTCAGACAACCTGATAAAGCCTTACATTTCCTCATTCCACAAGAGTGAGCATTTTACAGTAACCATTACAGTACCAAGGTTAGGTGAAAAACAGGAAGGGCATGTGGAGGACATGACAACAGGAAGTAGAAATTCACAGCATTGTTCCTCTTTCTCAAGCAGTTTTTTGAGAGTCACCCATATAAAATATGCTACATTAGCAAAACAAACCTCCAGGTTGTTCGTCATCTAGTTACTTCAGCCTTGGTTCTGATTTGCAGCTTCAACTTGCCGCCAACTGTGAAACAGAGAACAACAAGAAGTCTTGTGGCACCTTATAGCGTAACAGATATTTTGGAGCATAAGCTTTCGTGGGCAAAGACCTGCTTCATCGGATGTATGAGTGGGTGGTGGTGGTTTCAGCGGGGTATTTAAAGAGTGGGGTCCCAGAAAAAGGGAGGGTCAGAGCTGACAAGGTCTATTCAGCAAGGTGGAAATGGCCCAGTATCAAGAGTAGGTATCAAAAGAGGAAAAGACAAGGCGGCCGGTTGGAGGAGCAGCAGACGGACAGTGCGACTGGTGGGTGGCTGGTAGGAGGAGCAGCAGACGGATGGACAGCACGACCAGCAGACAGCTGGTAGGAGCAAGCACAATGCCAGAAAGGTGCAAAGGTGGCATTATCTCAGGTTCCATGAGGGAATGCATCAGCGTGAGGTGTCAGTGCCCGCATGGACTGGACCAAGTTGTAAGTGGGGCATTTGAATTGGGGGGTGCGGAGAAGGTTGGGTGTGTGGATTGGCTGTTCACAGTATTGGACTGGTGAGCCTGAGAGGCCAAGGACATTGCTCAATGCATTTGAGCTGGGACAGTTACTTGAGAACTGGTTATGAACTCTGGGTGTGATAATTTTCCCAAGCTTATGCTAATTGACTTTTCTGCCTCTTTTATTAAAAAAAGTCCTTCTCTACACTCAGACTCTGTGCTTGTGAGTGGGGAAGCATTGCCTCTCCGAGGCGCCCAGGGGTGTGTGATGTTCCCAGGCTACTGAGTGGGGACTTGAGCCGGTTCTGTGTGAGATGGATGAAAAGGAACCCCTAGATGTTGAACCCAGCCCTGGTTGCTGCCAATTCCTTCCCGCAGAAGGGTTACATTCTGTACATTACCATTCTTGATGTCTGATTTATGTCCATTTATTCTTTTACGGAGAGACTGTCCAGTTTGGCCAATGTAAATTGCAGTGGGGCATTGCTGGCACATGATGGCATATATTATATTAGATGTTCAGGTAAAGGAGCCCCTGATGGTATGGTTGATGTTAGGTCCTGTGATGATGTCATTGGTGCAGATATGTGAGCAGAGTTGGCAGTGAGGACCATTGCAAGGGCTGCTTCCAGGCCTAGAGTCACTGGTTTGTTTAAGGTTGGCAGGCTGTCTGTAGGCGAGGACAGGCCTGCCTCCCAAGGTCTGTGAGAGTGAAAGATCATTGTTCAGGATGGGTTGCAGATCACTGATGAGGCGCTGGAGAGGCCTTACGTGGGAGCTGTATGTGATGGTCAGTGGTGTTCTCTTTGTTTTCCTTGCGAGGCCTGTCTTGTAGCAGGTGGCTTCTGGGTCCCCGTCTGGCTCTGTGAATCTGTATCCTCACTTCCTTAGGTGGGTATGTAGTGGGTCTTTGCCCACAAAAGCTTATGCTGCAAAATATCTGTTAGTCTATAAGGTGCCACAAGACTTCTTGTTGTTCTCTAAGCTACAGACTAACACGGCTACCTCTCTGATGATTGTTGTTAAACAGTTACACCAATCACAAGGGCACAGCATACATTTCTGTCAGCTAAAAACTGTAAGCAGAGGTTGAATTAATTGTAATAAATTACACTTTGGAATGCCATCATTGTGGTACCTTTGAGAAATAAAATAGTGGAGAGAGTTAAATGTTTACTGAGAGATTTTATTGACATAGGACTGTCCTTGCATTCTCTCCATGCCCAGCTACAGTGGAAGGTTTGGGTTACAAGGAATTCAGCTTGAGACCCTATAACATGCTTGGAAGATTTGAGGAAAAGATACTGGGAGATCTTAGTGTGGTCATTTATTCCCTTGAGGTCACGGAGTCTTATTTGTGGTTGAAAAGCCACATTTTAAAGTGCCAAACCTGTTCTGACTGAGGGCTTCTGAGCATTTTTGGCATCGATTCCAAAGGAAGCAAAATGAGGGCCATGATTACGAAACTAAGATAAACTGTAGTCTGCATCTTTCTACTTGGCCAATCTGATTTTGCAAAATATTCTGGGACAATGCTCACAATGGGAATTAAAATGAGGAAATTCCAGTAATTCTGCCAGGAAACAGAAAAGATGGATGGTATAACATTTAAATTACTATTTTTAATTTGCAACCAAAGCCCCATATCAGCAGTGGGATGCCATTGTGCTAGGCAATGTAAAAAAGTGTAGCCAGGCCCAGTCCTTGTCCACAGGATTTTCCACTCTCATGAAGTGTTTGGCTATGTGGCAAATTACTGCACAGTCAGCCCAGGTATGAATCTACAAGGAACCAGCTTTCTGTCCAGGAATGTCCTCTGTGGGCATTGGCACAGCACAGTGAAGGTCCTGATGTGTAGTTTGCAGGCCTACTGGGGGTAGGGGGAGAGGGAGGGTCGTTTGGCCTTGTCCTCAAGTTTAAAAGGGGTCTCACATTTAGTCACTCAATTTTTTTTTGCATTTGATAAGTTTCGCAACTTGTTTTTATGCCCATTCCTATTAGACCAAAATGTGAGGCACTCTCTCAACTTAGAGCTGCACATTTATACAAATAAGAGATCTGATTTTTCCTCAATTAGTGCAGTTGCACAGCAAGGCTAAAAGACACATTTGTTAAGTAAAAAAGTTCAAATTCTGTCTCACTTTTTTTTTGGTGCCTTATTTAGTTTTCATGTGTCATCATTTTATTTTTATTGTATCTACGGTCTTCAAAAGCCTCTGAGAGGGCTGGATAGGTTGGCATACTATCGCTTGAAAGTGTACTATGCTTGCAGGTCGGGTTTGACAGGAGTAATTAAACAGAGGGTACCTTGTTTCTTGGAAGACAGGCGTAGGAAGTAACTAGATCAGCAGGCTGAAAATGCAATGTTTGTACTAAGATACGTTAGTGGGTCAGTAGCAAGCTAAAAGAGAGAACATCTGAGTTTACTAAGATAAGAGGAGAATACACATGGAGCCATTTACTAGGAACAAGATACCAATGAGCATGGACCAAACCATGGTGGACAGTGATTGGGTCCTGCATAGTAACCAAGCTAATCTCAAAACATGGGATGTGATGTATAGTGAGAGTAAATGTATGTAAGGAAGGGGTTTTCTATGTAATTCTGGATGTGTGGTATACCCTGTACCCATCCCCTAATCTTGAGCCTGATCAACTCAAGTGTAATTTTACTGAATGCTAGTAAAGGAAGCTTAGTGATGAGTTTGGAGGGGAGCTGAGCTCTTGGGAATGGGGTGGATAAGGCCTCAGAAGCTACCCCAAAAATATTCTTGAGTGGATAAAGTCAGAGTGGCTACTCCAGCATACAGGTGCAGCAACTCAGATCTGCCTGTCTGAGGCAGGTAACATATGGAGGTCTACCAAGGCTGCTCCTCACTCTGACACTCAGAGTGCCCAAGGCCTTCAAGAGCCCTTAAAAATACCTTGCATCATTAGGTTTCTGTTTAAAATCTTCCCAAGGTCAGATTCCCTGACGGTGGAAAGTAGCTGCCAGCACCCAAATGAGAAATCCACTCTTTAGAACCCAGGCAGGCACACTTGGGATGTCTGCCTGTATGGTAACCCCAGGCTCTTAACCCTTTCTTAGGGGACAGCTTGAAAACAAGAGGAAGAAATTAAGCTGTAATCTGATAGCTGTGCTTTCAGTTTTAGGCATGCACATATACAGACCCTTCTCCAGGACACTGGAATCAAACAATCACTTTTTAAAGAAAGGTGATTTCTTAACAAAAAATTTATGTGACAATGCGTACCTGCTTGGTAGGTGTTACAGAACAACTTAAAAAAAAGGTAGATTAAAGTACAGAGAGTTACTTGCCTGGGACTGAGTTTAAAAGTCACAATGTACAGAGGAGAACATCAGCCAGCCTAAGACGTCCCACACCAAACCCAAAATTAAAAATATGTTGATCGTGTCTGACTAAACATTTCCTTTCTACTTACATACCTGTATGCCCAGATCTCCTTGAGGCCTGGATATTAAATTAATTCCTTAAGTCTGCTCACGATTAAAGATCTCTGTCTCTCTCCCCGCCGACCACACCAAAGGAAATATTCCCAAGCAGGTAACTGCTTCAATTTAAAAAAAATCTCCCTTTCTTCCCATGGGCTTGCCTGACTGCTTGCCATTGGAGAACCCACTCTTTATGTGTTTAACTCTTTTTACAGGCATTCATTCATGATGAGGTTGTAACCAGCATTAATAGAAATGGTTTGGAAAATTGGAAGGGTTTAAGAGTTCAAATACCCTGCTGGAGAAATGCTATATCCTGCTCAGAGAATTGTTGGGGGAGACAGGGACTGGTTGAAAAAGGAACTCCGGAGTGTGGTATTAGAGAGAGAGAAAAAAAATGCTTGATAGAACACAACAAAGGTCTGTTGAATGCCACTGAAATTTTCAAAAAATAGGACACATTGGCAGCCATGGAAAAAAATGGTATCCATTTTTTATCATAAGGTCAAGAAAGCCCAAATTGAATTAGTAGTTTCACAATGATTATTTTTGGTGGCTAACCCATTACAAACCAAATGTGCCACCTTGTGGAATGAATGTAACAAGCCTAAAGAACAAATGAAAGATGTAAAGGAGGAACCAGAGACCTATGGAAAAGATTTCTTCCTCTTGTTTTCAAGCTGTCCCCTAAGGAAGGGTTAAGAGCTTGGGGTTACCGCACAGGGAGACATCCCAAGTGTGTCTGCCCGGGTTCTGAAGAGGGGATTTCTCATTTGGGTGCTGGCAGCTACTTTAAATTTATATATTTGCATAAATTCAAAGTAACAAGCAGCCATCCTTCCAGATTGTATTTAGTAAGTACAGCTTTGCCGGCAAAGTGTAGTAAATTAAGAAATAAGTGCAAAATATAAACAATAGGTTTAGAACCTGGGAAAGAATTTGGCTGAAAAATATGATACTTAGGCTGCATCTACATAACAAACTTACTTCAAAGTTAACTTCAAAGGAAGCTGCTCTGTTGAAGTAGCATGCAGAGCATCTACTAACACTTTCCCTTACTTCGAAGTCACCACTCCATTCCCAGGAATGGAGTAGCGGCTCACTTTAAAGTTTAACTTCTAAGTTAAGTATGTGCAGACGCTCTGCAGTCCACCAAGGAAGGGGCCCCCCCCAGAGGACGTAGACACTCTGGCCAGCCCAGGAGGTAAGCACCAGGCTGTTTCCATACCCCTGGCCACCATGGCAGCATGCCAGGACCCTCTTGGCCTCCTGGGAGTCCCGGACGAGGAGTCCGAGGGCTCACAGTGCCCGGGGAAGAACTGTGGCAGGAAGGGATCCTGGTGGACAGAAAGTGAGCTGAAGGACCTCCTCGTTCTGTGGTGGGAGGAGGAGGCCCTTCAGCAAACCGGTGCCTGGCAGACGAATGCAGAGGCCTTTGACCAGCGGGCCAGCAGCCTAGACGACCTGTCCGCAGCATGCAGATAAAAGTTGAGGCACTCTGCCAGATTTACATCAAGGCCCGTGATGCTGCCAGCCGGTCGGGGGCATGGCCCATTCACTGCCCTCACTACCAGGAGCTGCACGGATGCCTGGGGCCAAGGAAGCCGCCCCCCAGCCCCCAAAGCATCTGGTTGACACTGCTGCTCCTCCTGCTGTGGACAGCAAGAACAAGGCGGGCCCCTCTGGCACAACGAGCCCTTTGTGTGGGGAGTGGCTGGCCAAGACCGAGGATGATGACAAAGGCTCCAGCAATGGGACCCTCATCATCGCCCTCCCCTCTGGGACACCCAGCTGAACCTCCTCCAGCTGAGTCTCACCCAAGCCCCTGGAGTCTCACTGGTCGCAGCCAGTACGTATGGAATGATCAGGATGTTGTCAGGGACAGGGACGGGGCCCCTCCAGGGACAGCCCCACAGCCCACACGCCGGGGGAGGGGGAGGGAACAGGGGCTGACCCTTGACAAGCGGAACCTTTGGGCACACAGGATCCCATAGGGCTCACAGGCCATCGGACAGCAGGGGAGCGGTGTGGGAGCCAGCAGAGCGGAGGCCCCAGACTCCCCAGGTTTGGGACCTATTGCTAACGGGCCATCCCCCTGTCCCCTTCTGTCTCCACAGGTCCATCATCAGGAAGACGCCGTAGCCCACCAGAGTGGGCTGTAGCCACAGGGGGCTGTGAGGCTACCTCATCACCTCAGCCTGCATCCCTTCATGGCCGTGGCAGGGCCTCCTGCAGATGATGTTGGAGGGATGAGGAGGCAGCCGCCAACCGGGTGGTCGTGCAGGAGATGACTGGGATGCTCTGGGACTGGCTGGTGATGGAGCAGTATATGTGGGCGCGGCTGGCCGGCAGCCTGGATGCTGTGGCCCAGGCCTTGGCCACCCACCACGCCCTTCTGCCTGCCCCCTTGCCAGCCTGCCTACAGCAGCCACCCCATAGGTGCCCCTCTGGCAGCCACCCACCTCACCCAGCTGCCAGTCTGTCCACAGCTGTCCCCCCAACAGCCTCCCCGCTGGCAGCCGCCGACCTCCCAGCAGACCTATCATTGTTCGCTTGCCTGGAGCTGGCTGAGGCAAGTGCCCTCATAGCTGCCCCCCCGGCAGGGGACCCCAGATCCAGGGCAGTAGGGGCAGCCGTGGCACCCAGCTCCCGACATCCCTGGGTGACTGAGCCTTCCCCCACCTAGCCTTGCTTCCCAGTTCAGTCCCTCCACATAGCCTCCCGCCTCTGTCCTGTGGACCATTCCCCCTGTGCATGGTAAATAGTTTCACATGTTGTTCTGTTTTGTTTTTCCAAACATGTTTATTCCCCCAATAGTAAAGTTTCTTGTTCCCACCTTAACCCTATGTCCCTGGTGCTTGGTGGGAGAGTGGTGGTGGTGGGGGGCGTGAGGAATGGGGAGCCCTGGTGCAGAGTGTAGCTGGGAGGGTCAGGGCAGGCCCTGGGTGAAGGCCTGGTACATGGCGTCCCGGATCCTGACCCCATCCCTCTGGGTCTTGTGGCATGGGGCAGTGGGTGGCTGTTCATAGCCAGCCCCCGGGTCAGCAGCCCAGCCCTGGGTAAAGGGCTCCCACCATCCCTGCACAAGGTTGTGGAGGGCGCAGCAGGCAGTGATTACTGCAGGGATGTTTGGAAGTCTGACGTCCAGCCTGGTGAGGAAGCTGCAAAATCTCCCCTTCAGCCTCTAAAATGTCTGCTTGACTGTGCCCCTGGCACGGCTGAGGTAACCATTAAAGGTGTCCTGGGCCAGCATGGGGCTGTATGAGACACGGGTGCAGCAGGTACACAGCGTTGGCGACGATGCAGGGGGGCATTGTGATGTCCCCAGATGGGAGGCCCCAGCTGCATCTGGCGTCCCAGCCACAGATGCAAACGTCCAGGAAATGGCCCCTCATGTACACCGGAGCCTGGAGTACCACTGAGTGGTACCCACTCCCGTTAATGTAGGTGCCCCTGCTGTTGTCCAGAGCCCGGATTGCCTTGTGTCCCCCATCCAGAACTCCAAAACAATTGGGGAAGCCCAGGTCTGCAAACCTGGTGAGGGTGGCGTCCAGGTCCCCCAGGGTCACAACTTGTGGCAGGAGCACCCTATTGATGGCTTGGATGACCTGCGGGGGTTGGGGGAAGGAAGACAAGTCCATGAATGCATGACCGGGAGGCCCCCTCCCCAACAGGGTCCCCTTCCCCCTGCTCTCTCCCTGGCAGCGACATCCTTCTCCCTGCCCACCAGGGGCCCGCCGCCCCTTGCCCAGTAGCCCTCTTCCCAGGGTAGGTCCTTGGTGGGGGCCAGACTTACCTCAGTTATCACCACTCTGACGGTGGCCTTGCCATTGTCAAATTGGTGGCTGATGGACCGGAGGCTGTCAGGGGTGGCTAGCCTCCACAGGGCGATGGCCACCCTCTTCCGCACCGGGGGCCACATCTATGTGTCCCGCTGCTGGAGGACTGGGGTGAGCCCGTGGCAGAGGTCTTTGAATGTCTGGTGGGTCATTCTGAAGTCCTCAGCCACTGCTCATTGTCCCAGTCCTTCAGCACCAGCCGGTCCCACCACTTGCTGGTGGTGGCAAAGCCCCATCAGCGCTAGATCGGGGGGTCTCAGGGGAGGGGCAGCTGTGCTGTGGCCAGGGCGTGCAGGCTGGGTCCCATGCAGGTGGCTCAGCCATGCCGCTGAAAGATCAGGGTGACCAGCATGGCCGGCAGGCTGGAAAGGACCTCGCCCCTGGGGAGGGTGCCAGCGATGTTGCTCAGCTGTTCTCCCCAGCATGTGCTCTGTTGCTGTCAGCAGCCTGGCAGACTTGAGCATGTGCAGAGTCGGGGTTTGGGAGGGGCCCTTTAAGGGGTCAGCTGGCTGTGAGCCCAGACGGGCTTGTTGGCCATGGGATCCCCCGCCGGCATCATTTCCTGACCCCTTACTTTGAAGTAGGGGCTAATTGTGTGTAGATGTTTAACTTCGAAGTGTGAAGCCTACTTCGAAGTAAGGGAGGGTGCATTTTGTGTGTAGATGCTCTATGTCTAAGTTGCTTACTTCAAAGTACAACTTCAAAGTAAGCAACTTCAAAGTTATTTTGTAATGTAGACACAGCCTTACGGAAGTAAGTAAGTGACTTAAGAGAAAAGGCTGAGGACTTAAAAGGAGCTTTTGCACAAATTAACAGCATAGAATTCCAAGGGAATTGAACAGTATGGGTTGGGGCAATGTTAGCTTGGTTTGAGAAAGAAACCCAATTATGACAGTGTAACCTGATACAGTCATGTCTGGTGAATTCATTATACTGCAGGCTTCTGTTGACAGATGGCAGATCTCTCAGAAGAGATCTGCCAGTCAGGAGCTGTCAGTTGACATCCCTGTACACCTTGTTCCGTGAGGAAGAAGCAGTAACTTGACAGAGGGGCTTTTTCTGACAGAACTGTCAGCAAAAGATATGCAAATTGTACACTGCAATTTGCATATCTTTTGCTGACAGTTCCCTGCAGTCTAGACACAGCCTGTGCAAAGGGGAGGTCATGGTGACTACATGCTTTCTCTCCTCCCCACCCAAGAAGCCTTGAAACCCATGTTGAAGGAAATGCACCCTTCACAATGAATGTGCCTGATCATTTGATCATTTGTGTTGGCTGCAGCAGGTATAGAGACAATATGATTGAAATTGGCTTACTGTGGATGATTGAGCTGAAATCACTAAAGGCTTAACTGCTTCCAGATGTATTAGTAGGAATGCAATATGGGCACAGAAAAGGGACGTAATAAATTGTACTGCTAAGTTAAAGGAAAAAATAAATGAAGCAGCAGCTAAAACTGCCTGTCAGAAAAATGTGTGGAACAGTGAGCTTACTAAAATCTCAGCTGAGATATAGAAGTAAAATAAGAGAATGAAAACAGCAGTAAAACAAAACATTGCTAGTATACAGCTGTTACCAAAGTTGACGCCAAAAATAGGGCTGTCAAATGATTAAATGAATCACAAATGTGAGATTAAAAATATCGTTGCTATTAGTTAGTTTTAATCACATTGTTAAAGAAGAACACCGTACCAATTTAAATGTGTTATAGCTATTTTGAATGTTTTCCTATATTTTCATATATATGGATTTCAATTAAAACACAATATAAAGTGTACAGTGCTCACTATATATATTTTTATTACAAATATTTGAACTGTGAGAGTGATAAAAGAAATAGTATTTTTCATTTTACCTCATACAAGTACTTGGGTGGGATCTCTTTCATCATGAAAGTGCATTGCACAAATGTAGATTGTTATATAACAAAACGATATAAAACTTTAGCCCGTGCAAGTCTACTCAGACTTACTTGTTGTTCAGCCAGTTGCTAAGAGATACAATTTTTTTAACATTTGCAGGAGATAATGCTGCCAGCTTCTTAGTTAAAATGTCACCTGAAAGTGAGGACAGGCATTCACAGGCCCCTTCTATAGTAGGCATAGTAAGCTTCTTACGTGCCGGATGTGCTAAACGTCCATATGACCTTTTGGCCACCACATGCTCATTTTAAAAAAGGCGGCACTAATTTGGGACTGAACTACTTGGCAGAGAACTGTACATCCCCTGCGCCACGTTTTACCCAAATTTTGCCATATATTTCATGTTATAGCAGTCTCAGATGATGACCCAGCACGTTTATGTTAAGAATACTTTCACTGCAGATTTGATAAAACACAAAGTTATCAATGTGATATTTCTAAAGATACAGATGCAGCACTTGAAGCAAGGTTTAAGAATCTGAAATGCCATCCAAAACCTAAGAGGAATGAGGTGTGCAACTTGCTTTTAGAAGTCTTAACAGAACACCACATTGATGTGGAACTTCAGAACTTGTACCACCAAAAAGAAAATCAACGTTCTGCTGGTGGCACCTGAATCAGGTGATGAAAATAAACAAGCTTCAGTCCTCAGAGATTTGGATTGTTATAGTTAAGACTCCATCATCAGCATAGACAAGTACTCTGGATAGTGGTTGATGTGTGACAGTACATCTAGCATGTAAATACAGTATTAATTTTTAATTGCTTAACAGACCTAAATAATCTGCTATATATTTTAAATGGTTTGTGTCTGTTTGTTCAAGAATTGCTCCTAAATAGTAAGAGGTTTACCAAATGTGGTATGCAAGTTCCTCTTATCATAACTTAAAGCAAGGTCAGGGTTTGGTTGTGGCAGGACAATGGGATGTGCATGGAATAGGACTGTTTTGTATCAAACGGTAAGGGAGGGGTGAGAGAGCAGGGACAGTTATATTCATGACTGACCACAAGAGGGCAGCAAGTGGACCAGCTCCTGGCTGCTACCTGGGCCACTGTGCTGTGCGGACCTGCTGTCTTGGGCTGCTCCCAGGAAGCAGCTGACATCTGAGCTATTCAGCCCCTGCTGCCCTAGGTGGTCTGCTCAGCCCTTCCCCCTCCATCCCCAGTCCACACTGGCTAGGTCTTCTAATATGTGTTTAATTAAAAGGATATGCCCAATGTTGTAGCAAGTGAAAAATGGAGATTAAGTTACGAAAGGAGTGTGCATTGCCATTACACATGCAGTGTGTACAGTAAAATCAATAAAGGACATATAAACAGAACATGGTATTGAATTAAAATCAAAAAAGGATTCCAAAGAATGCCCACAATAGGTTGTCTTCTTCTGGTGGCTGTGTGCTACAAAAGTAGAAACTAACCTAACAGCTTGAAAAATTAAGACGTACAAGGAGTGAAACCCTACCATCAAAATCCTGTTCAAAAATGCCACACAAGTTGTTAACTATGCATGACAGAGTTTTTCTAAATGATGCAGTGACCATTCGAAACCACAATAAAACCTCCAAGCTTGAAATCCTATCCAAAAATTCTGTTTAACTGGTTTATACACCAAGCTTAATATTTATGGTAATGCATATAACTACAACTATTGGTAACGTGTTGCAAGATGATAAACATAAGGCAAATGAAATGAATTACATAGAAAATATGAAGAAAGAAAAGCAGTGGAAGATAGGCTTGACTTGCCACAAATCACTGAACATAGAGGAAATTTCATTTTTTGAAAGACAGGGTTAGTGAAGTAACTAGATCAGCAGGCTGGGAATGGAATGACTGTGCTAAAGAAAGTCAATGAGTCAGTAAGCTAAAAGATAGCATGTGTGAGTTTGCTAATATAGGCAGGGGAACACCCAGGGACCCATTTACTAAGAACAGGATATCAATGGACAAGAGAAATCGGGAGTGGTAAAGATGAGGTAAGGAGTAAAGTTGAACTTGGATAGCATGTGGACATAGGCTAAAGAGCAACCTGTACAGAGACTGGCTTGGTCATTTTGGAAGAAAGAATCCCACATGCATAGTGAATGCAGGGTGAAGTGTAAATGTACATAAAGGAAGGAGGTTTGGACAGGTGGAATTCCTCATCCTTGAGCTTGATCAACTCCAGTCTAGTTTGATTGTATGCCAATAAAGAAACCTTAGTAATGAGTTTGGAGTAGAGTGAAGTTCTAGGAAAGCAAGTTGATAAAGTCTCTGAAGTCAAGCCAATATACTCTTGATTATGTCTCAGAAGCTACTCCAACATTAAGCTACACTTGTGGTTATTCACTGTGTTGTAGCAGCCTCTACATGGGACATTACCGTGTAACCACTTTGCTGCGCAGTAGATTTGCATCCTGGCTTGCTGCAACTTGCTGTGTAGATAGGCTGTTGTTAGTTTTATAATGTGCATAACAGTGAGAACTATGAGCACTATGAAGTTGATCTGATCAGGCTGAATTTCTTCATGACTATTTTATTTATTAAAATAGTTTACTAATTTCTTTTGGTAAATGTCAACAACTGATGGCTTGTATGCAAACAACGTTCTGGATACTCTGAACAGTGCAGATGTAAGTATTGAAGCTACATACCCTATCAAGTGTACATGATGCAGTATCATGACAATATTTTTCCTTTATAGGTTTATGTACCTGTATTCAAAATAACATGAAACTGCTACTGATGATCTAGAATTGTGTCCCAATAGTGCCGGTGCAAAAAGAAAGAGAGACTATAATATTCTAGAAGGTACTAAAGCTGCAATAAATAAGTGCTTTTGCATCCACTACTTCATTTGGCAGCAAGCTTGTTTATGCTCAGATCCCAGGCACTAGACAGGGCCAGAGAAGTGGTATTTCTGCATTGCAGAATGTGAACAGGAGACCATTTGGACAAGTTTTCCCAGTTGGTATTATGGTTAAATTATTTGTATTGCAGCAGTGATGTGTTTAGTTTACATAATTAGGGTCACACAAACAAATCAACTTGAGACACAAAGACAACTGCAGCTTGTGACCCAAATCTGAGTATTATTGCACAACATTAACATGTAAGGCCCCATTATACTCAGCACTATATGAATGCATAGTAACAGATAATCCCTAACCTAATGAAGTTACAATCCTAATAATCCTTGAAAATAATGTTTACCTATTGTCCTTACAAATCAATCTGTGCACAGAAGCCTGCAGATGAAAATTTGGAGGACACATGAGAGAGAATTATAAAAATAATTAAAAAAAAATAGTTCTGGCTCTCCTTCTTGGGTATACTGTTCAGAGCTTTACGTATATAGCTACAATTCATGAAAATTATGTTTACATTGCACTTAAAGCAACTGACCCATTCAAGTTTTGTACTATTAGAAGAGCAAAGTGGAAAAAAAAGCAGCAACAAATGTTATTTTTTGAATTACCGTAAGAACTAAATTAATTTATTCTGAACTGTGGAAAAGTCTATGACTATTCAAATTTATTAATTTGTTTTGAATTTGAAAATAACAAAAAAATGTGACTTTAAAAATGGGCTAAAAATGACTCTCAGGGTGACTAACTGTAGATCTAATACTTCAAAGCCTTTATTTTGAACAAACTACTCTGTAGCTTCAGAAAACAGAGTAGGATGCAGCCTGTACACTCAGTAAAGTCAATGGGATTTTGCTGATGACTTCAGGAAAAGCAGAATGAGGCCCTCTCTACCCAATAGTTTGAGGAAGCATTGAACTGAACAGTGTATGGAGTCTTGGTGACTTCTGGGCTGAGAGTCTAATGGTTTAGCATTATCTTTGCCTTCTCACTTGAAATGAAACATTCTATTCCACACTGATGTGGTCACTTTTAACATCAAAACATTACACAGCTATCAATATCACTGGGAACAGAAACAGAGAGGAAGCCGTGCTAGTCTATACACTATCAAAACCAAAAGCAGTCAAGTAGCACTTTAAAGACTAGCAAAATAGTTTATTAGGTGAGCTTTAGGTGGGTCTGTCCCACGAAAGCTCACCTAATAAACTATTTTGCTAGTCTTTAAAGTGCTACTTGACTGCTTTTTGTTTTGACTGGGAACAGAGTGTGAAGTGACGAAAAAGAAAACTTCCTCTCCTCTTTCCCCCCATCCCCCTCAACTGCCCCATGAAAGCAGGGGTGGAGAACCTCTGCCACACAAGCTACACACTGAAAGACACCCACTTGGGTGGTTGCTCAGAATGCTATCTAGCTAATGAGCACAGCACCCACAGCTAGGTTTTTAACGTCTACTGTTGGGGCACATTTGCATACGCCTTGGTGCATACAAAAGAATTATTCTACACTTGGAAAAGATTAGAGGAACATTGGCCGGCTGCACACGGTTCACAGCTGTCAGGCCACGAGGTGGTTTGTTTACCTGAGTGTCTACAGGGCACCGAACCCCATGGTTCCCAGGGACCATGGTTTGTTATTCCACACCAATGAAAGCTGGGGGGCTCTGTGCCTGTGGACACTTGGGTAAGCAAACCATCTAATGGCCTGCCAGTGGCTACCCCGATGAAATGTGAGGTCCAGAACTTACCCACTCCTACACTAAAAAGAATATAAAATTTCAATAAAGGCATTTTACCTCATTAAACTACATTTTATTTTAATGCTTTTCAGACTTTTAAAACTAAAATAAGGCCCAGTTTAATTCATGTACCATTTCAAAACGCAATTACTTTGCAAAAACAGAAACTATGTGTGCATTCTATAAACCCTAAAAAGATAACAGCAAAGAGATTTACAGATGATTAATTATTATTGGTACCAACATCTGTACCACACAGCTTACCAATTTTTCACTCTCTTTTCACTAACCAACTGCCCGTGAGGCCCATCGGCATCAGGGCCTAAGAGAGCTAAGTAAACTGGAGTCTCAGCTCCTTCATCTGGACTTTTAGTGGCATTGGGACCTGCCATGTCGGTTCTCACCCATCCAGGGCAACAGGCATTCAGAAGAATATGATCAGCTTTCCTTTTCTCATTCAGCATCCGGGCCTGAATTCTGGACAAGACTGTGACTCCTATTTTGGACACACCATAAGCAGTGTTTGGCCAGCCTTCCTTCTCATGCACGCCCTTCTTGGTGTCTTCCACAAACTTCATCATGAGCTTTGCAAGCTCCTCTTCGGTGATGGTGTCACTGCGAAACTTCTTCTGCAGCTCCTGGCTACATCTTGCCAGAGCTGATACACTTACCATACTAGATACATTCACCACTCTGCCTGTGAAAATCAAATTATAAATATTTATAATAAAACATGCCCACATGCAACATTAAGTCTTGATCCTGCAAAGAGCTCCACAGAGATCTGCGTATGGTGACTGCTTTGTAGAGCCACAGTTTAAAAGTCAATAAATAAAAACAACAAACGAACCCCAATGAGAAAATAAGATGTATGTGACATCACTATAATTACAAATAGGGGTATTTCTCAACAAACAAACAAATCCTGCTCATGTGAATGCTTTGCTTTGCTGGCAAGCATCCTGTTTCTGCCCATGAATAATCCCATTAAATAAAACAAACACAAAAAGCAATGGGCCTGTGCACAAGAGTAAACCCTCCACTCAGCTGTTTTGCAAAATTGGGGCATGGAGCTTTTGACAGGAACTTCATTCTCCTTTCTACTTTAACCTGGTATGAGCAAAGAGATCATCCACAATTCCTAGCTTAAGGGGGCCTTGAATGCAGCAGAAATGATGTAGTTTCACTACACTGGAGGCTGCAAGCTGTGTGGAGCCCACAAAGGGGGTCTGCAAGCCAAAAACCACTGAGTACAATGTGTAGGTCGCCTGTGCCCCAGCATCTGGGTGAAGTAGTGGGTGACTGGGGGGGCGCACGAGGGAGAGGCATAGGACAACCATGGATTCTGTAACTGAAAGGCTCTCAGCCAATCTGTCCATATATTGTACGTGTGTAGGATTTCTCCTTCTGTAGGGTTTCCTCAGTGGACAATGCCATTATCTGGGATAAGTGCTGAAAAGAGGAGTTGTCTCTTAAAAACCAAAAACATGCCCTCCAAAAAAACCCAACACCCCACCCCAAATCCTTTCATATCATTATCTTTTTGCATGGGAATGCTTGTTTTGAACAGAACCAGTTAACCTTTTTTACTAGATTATGGTGTTGTATAAACAAATTTTTATAAAATCTAGATTTTAGGATTCTAAGACATTTCCAGAGGTTCAGGCTGGGAAAATAGAAATGCTGCATGCACAGTGAAGCACAGAGCCTCTGTATGTTGTTAATAAAATTGTGTTATGAGTTTAATTTGTCTGGTCCTAGCCACTCCCATTCTGTTTACCATTATTTTATGGACCACACATCTCTTTCCTCCCGTAGTACTTACGGCCACATAAGGTGACTTTTGCTACCTTTCAAAATAATATGGTCTTTTTAATGTCATACCTGATGCAGGCAAACGCGTTAGCTCTCAAAACAAGCGCTGCAGTGTACAGAGAGTTACAGCTTCTCTGCAGGGAGACAGCAGCAAGGTTAGGGAGCTGGGTTTTTTCAGTGATTGTGGGTGCAAGTTCATGCAGCACACTGAATTCAGAGTCCAGGCTCCATTTGTGTGAGCAAGCAGGACCCTGAAAGACACTCACCTCTCACTATACGAGCATATTTGGTTCCCAGCTTTCTGCTTGTAGGTGAAAACTCATAAGAGGGACACTAAATTCCCATTAAAATACAGGTAAAGTGTCTGATTGGTTCCTAGTGCTCCTAACTCAGTGGAGCGGCAGCAGGTGGCGCTGCTTTTGAAAGGTAACTGAACCTTGGGTTGGGGGGAGCGTGTGTTGGAGACGGTTAAAGGCTGGGAGCAGTTTGGGGCCATGAGTGGGAGGGAGGGTTAAAACCTGGTGGCGGGTTGGGTTCGGGCAAGGGAGGCAGGGTTCAAGCTGCTGCAGGTTGGGTCGGTGGGGTAGGGGTTAAGGCTGCAGCAGGCTGGGTGTGCAGACCGATGGGGTGTGTGTGTGTGTGTCAGTCTATGGCTGTTTGGGGCTGTGGCGCCAGTGCGGTTTCAGGCTGTGGCAGGATGGGGCTGCAGAGCCAGTGCTGGTGGTGGTGGTGGGTGGGGGGGGCGGGATGATCAGGCTGAGGCAGGTTAGGTGGTGGAGCTGGCAGGGGGGTCAGGCTGAGGCAGGTTGGAGCCACAGGGAGGGGGTAAGGCTCGTATTAGTGGAGGGAGTTCACTCATCCAGTGAACAAAAGTAAGTATACGTGTCCCTCGTCTTAGCAAGTATTTGTAAGACACGTACTTGTTTAATGAGGGATGGGTGTACCCCCATTCCCAGCTGTTTGAGGGAAGGATGGATCAGGCAGCTAGGCAATGTGGAGAAGATACTTATAATCCTCCAGTGCTGCCTAATGGCACAGATGAGAACTTTGAGAAGAGACGGGGATTGGATTAGAAGCAGCTTTAGATTTAAAAAGCAGAGACTTTCTTTGTGTCAAGACACGCATGGAAGTTATTCTTGTCTTCTTGCATTTGATGCAGCAGAAATGCTGTGGTACTACTCTGGGCAGTAAATTTCAAACAGAAGCCCTTTTGTGAGAAGAGTTGTTCTTATTGATGGTATTTTGGTATTATGCCGTACTTACCATAAGGCTTTATGAGAGGTAGCAACTCTGCACAGACCTCCCTTGTTGCAAAGAAGTTTGTCTTCAGGGTAACTTCTGCCTGAACAGCAAATGGAGTGGTAGCAGCAACTGTTCATAGGGAGAAGAAAAATATTGCACTAAAGTTATGCTTATTGGCTAATGGGAAGACAAAGGTCTCTGAACACCAGAGTTAACCCTAATACATTCGACCAGAGTCATTTTTTATACATCAGCAAGCCGGTGTCTCACAGAAAGTGAGGAAAAGTAACAGGCACACAGTGCTGCCAAGATAAACATTTTAAAATGTAAAGGCCCAAATATGCATCAGTAGCGTAGTGGTCAACTGAGAAGATTTTCACCTGCTAAGAATCCTTACCTTAGGATTCTGTGCTCCTGCCACAAGAGCTGAGGACATAACTGATGCCTCAAACAGGGCAGGGAGCTGCATTCTTTACACAGATCTAGACCTCACTCATACACGTTTGGCAATGCCCTGGGGCTGCAGTTGGTGGTAGAGTCACAGCAGGAGTTTGTGGGGCAGGATAATGAGAGTTGCACAGAGCTAGGATTCCCAGGCAGGCAACCTCAAACTTTTTGAAGAACTGAAACAAATGGGCAACTCAGCCTATTTCTTGACTTTGTTGCAGGGAAGGAAGAAACAGGGAGCAGCATTATTTTGTACTTGGATGTAGAATGAGGAGGGCTCTATGCACAGTGCACTAGATACAACAGTGCCCTTTCCTGCAGTGACAATTGGTTGGTAATGGCCACCTCTGGCCAATGGGAGCTGCAAGTGGCTGTATGTGTGGACATGCAGGTAAATGAAGTGCCCGTGGCCCTCCGGGGCTAACCCTGGCAAACAGTCTCTGGCCCACAGGCTGTTTATTGCCAACCTGTGGTGCAGCAGCGTCCTGACTTGAACATAGCCCATCTGGGAACGTGGGTTTAGACTGCTTCAGTTCAAAGCACCACTTCTCCTGAGCTACAGATCTGTGTGTGTGGACAGCAGCTGGGTTGTAAGATCTGAGTTATATCTTGAAGTAACACAGCAGTTAGGACAAGATCAAACATGAGATCTGACAAAAACACCAGAAAAATGTCAGGGAGGGAACAGTCCTCTGCTGGCTGGTGGAGCAGCTCGGTATTACCCTACTTGATTGACTTTCTAACTAGCACAATTCTCACTTATTTTTAACACCACCACCTTCTCTTCATTCCTAATGTACTCGACAGCTCACAAGGCCTTGCCCAGCAGCCAACATTCTACCTTTGAAAGCGATCCCTGCATTGTTAACCAGCACATTCAGCCCTCCGTATTTCTCCTTCAGGAAGTCCCGCAGAGTCCGGATACTTTGCAGATCAGTGATGTCCAGCTGGTGGAAAAGCGGGCTCAGTCCCTCCTCCTGCAGCTTTGCCACTGCAGCCTGACCCCGTCCCGAGTCCCGGGCTGTCAGGTACACATCCCCAGTGAACTGCTTACACAGAGCCTGCACAATAGCAAATCCGATTCCTTTGTTGGCCCCCGTCACCACAGCTACTGGGGTGCTGGACATCCTCCTAGGTTAGTGGATAGCAAAATAAGCTCACTGAAACATGCAAAAGGATACAGCTGTACAGATTAGCTCATTGTGACTATGCATGCCTTCCTGCACACCTCCTATGCAACTTTCTGCAAACATACATGTCTCACTAGGTCCCATACCAAGAAATAACTGGGCAAAAATGAAGCTGGTCTCCAGTTTTGCAACAAATGCTCGGCACTTAGCCAGCAGCTTTCTTCTTCATGAGGCTTTGCAAAGGAAGACAAGGCACAGGGCTGGCCTTAGGGTGAGCTATCCAGGCCCAGAGGCACCCTGGGCATGGTGGCAGGCACGAGGCAGGACGGAGGTCTGCATGGCTAATGTAAAGTCAGAAGCTTCCCCTGGCTGGCAGGGGAACACTGTGTCTGAGAAAGAGCACCCAGATATCTCACTGCTTTCCCTCCGGAGGAACATGGGGGCAGGGCCTAGATTTATGTGGAGGTTGTGTCCTGCGCAACCTCTGCATAAATCAAATTTTTCATAAATGGGTGGGGTGTGGGGAGTTGGGGAGATCCCTGTAATCCCCCTGGCTGGGGGAGCAGGCAGCTGGGAACGTGTGCAGGGGTGAGGGGGCAGCTAGGGGGCCCCTGGCTTCCTCCAGCTGGAGGGCACACAGCTGCTTGCCCTGCGGCTTCTGCCGGCTGGAAGGAGGGTGGGGGCGATTTCCATTTGCACTTAACTCCTGTTAATGCGAGTGAAATGCAACTCAAAATCGCGTTTCTCGAGCGTTCACTGTACAGTATTCCTGTGCACCCAATCGCCCCCCCCCCTCCCGCCCGAGCGGTAAGGGGGGGCAAGGCGCAAGCCAGGCACCCTGGGCGTCTCAGCCACTGTCCCCCCCATAGGCTGCCGCTGCTCTCCTGAGGCAGCCGCGCGAGACCTGACGTCATTCCCCCCACCCCCCGCAGCCCCTTCGGGTGGGGGGGAGCAACACCGGTCCGCACATCGACCTCATTTCCTCGGGGGGCGGGTGCAGGGATCCGAGCAGAAGGGGGCTTGGGAGGCAGGAGAAGCCAGACCAGGGGCGCCAGAAATACACGCTGCCAGCGGCGCTGTTTTCCCGAGCGCGGGCGGGGGCCCTGCAAGCAGCAGCGAGCTCGGGTCTCCCTGCCCAGCAGGCGCAGGCCGGCCCGGGGGACGAGGAAGGCGATTTGCAAACTCACCCGCAGCAGGGCTCAGGCTCAGGCTCAGGCTCCCGCTCTGCGCTCCAGGGACGCGTCTTCCCCTAGGCGCTAGCTCTGCACACGCCGCGGCTACGTTAGGTCGGGGGCGGGCTGCAGCCCCGCCCAAGGAGGAGGCGAGAGAAAACACGCGGCTGCGCTGCAGCCTTTTCGGGCGCTGAGCCGGGGCTTTGCCCCGCTGCCTGGGTGCGATCGGGCGCCGGGACCCCACGGCCGCGCTTTCAGGGGGGTTATTTGCAGGCGGGACTCTTCTTAAAGCGCCTGCTCTGATTGCCATCCCGGAGCGCCCCAGCAAATGGAGCAGGGGGGGTTTGGGCAGTGCGCGGCGCTGCGCGTGCAGCGGGCCGGTGTCGGTCTCCCGGAATGGTGGTAGAGAGCCTCGAACCGCCGGTGCAGGGCTCGGGAACCCCGAGGTACCACGAGTCAGGTAATGCAGCGCGCGGGGCCTAGTTCTTTCTGTCACTCACTTGCTGATGCAGCCGGTGCTGCGAGCGCGCTAGAGGCCTTTGGTTGAGAAAAGGCTGATACCAGAAAGAACTGAAGGGGAAACATACAGACACAGACTTACAGCTGTAGGGGTGCGGTTGATTTAGTAGAATCAAGTGTCAGAGAGACAGCCGAGTTAGTCTCTATCTTCAAAAACAACGAGAAGTCCTGTGGCACCTTATAGACTAACAGTCAGCCTATAAGGTAACACAGGACTATTGATTTTTGTAGAATCAAGTGATTCCTGTATGTTAGTCACCTGCCTCTAAAAAGACATGCTCCTTTTGCTGGAAGATTTGCCCCCACACATGGGCATTCCAAAATACTGGGCCCTGGACATGGGTGTTGGAACTAGGGCAGCTGGGGGTGTGGCAGTACCCTGGGTTGAAGTGGCTTCCATCAAATGTGGAGTTTACAGTTTTCTTGGTTGTCTCTCAGTATGCCCACTGTACAAATTGTACTAACACTGATGTCAGGAAATAGCACATAGTAATGTCACAGTATACACACAGTCCTGTAGCACCTTAAAGACTAACACATTTATTTATTAGGTAATGAACTTTCGCGGATGAGATCCACTTCGTCAGATTTTTCAGATTGGAGTTCATGGTATGTATGTAATAGGGGTGGGCAGTGGTGTAGTGTGCTTTCTTGACAATCAGTTTGGAGAGCACTAATTTTGGCAGTGAAAACTATCTTCTTATTTTGTTCTGGTGTCTTTTTTTTCTCCACGTGTGGCTTGTCCCCACTAATCCTTATAGAAAAGTTTCCTTTCACTTTTAGTTAAATATGGACCTACACATCACATAGAACTAGAAGGAACCTCAGGAAGTCATTGAGTCCAGTCCCCTGCACTCTTGGCAGGACCAAGTGTCTTATTTTTTTGTTTTTGTTTTTAAATTTGCCCCAAATGGCCCCCTCAAGCATTGACTTCACCACCTTGGGTATTCCACCTCACTAGTTAAGCTGTGGTTCAGCTCAGTTAATGACAGTATTGTTATGTGGTAGCATCCACATTCCAATGACAACCAAACACTGACCTATAAAGCTGTGTCTATGGGCACCCTAACTTGAAAATAAGCTATGCAAATTGTGTAGCTTATTTCAAGTAGATTGCAAATTAGGCTAGTTCAGCGTGCAGCTCTGTCTAAACTGCGCCACATGCCGAAATAAAGCCCTATTTTGAGGCATTCCTATACTCTTCCTGAAATGAGGTGGACAGGGATGCTGGAATAGCATGCCCATTACCTCTAAAACTGTTTCGAGACCACGGGCATGTTGCTTAGATACAGGCAGGTATTTTGGGGTAAATAAATTTGCCATATCCCAAAATAGCACTTGCCATGTAGACATAGCCATGTAGTGGGCAAATATATCAAAAGAACATATTTGACTTGACTGCTTGAAATTATAACTGTAGGAGTATTATGAAGTATTTTATGTGTTGTGGGTCAGAGTTAATGCTTGTTAGTTGATTAACATGGTAACTTTTTCTGTGCCAGTCTGGTCATTCGTTGAATAAATTACCTTTAAAGTTCATGGAATTTTATGTAAATTATGTGTATTATGTTTACACTTGTAAATGTAGTGATGGTGTAGCTGTGTCCCTGCATGTTGAAAAGACAGTGTGGGTGGGGAATATTTGTTATTGAACCAATTTCTATTATAGAATTGAGGATTTGGAGCTGGTCCAATAAAATGATACAACCTCACCAATCTTATCTCTCTTATGCTTTTTAATAGTAAATAGTTATTTCAAGTGTTCTTGCTGTGAATTTTATATTTCGGTTATATTATTCACAATATCAACATAAGTGTAAATTAATAATGTTTCTGTATAGAAACAACATTATTTTTAAAAAGTAGAAATGGGGGAACCTTCTTTTCCCCAAGGGCATTATGCCCCTTTCTTTGGTAAGGTAGCAGCTTGGGGTAGACGTTTTTGCTTCCCTCTCCCTGTGCATGCTCATTCAAGTGCTTGCATGTCCTAAGACAAAAAGCTGATTCATGCTGACTATGAAGAGCTTCAATATCTTTTGGGGATATTTCTGAACGTTTGGAGTGAGTGATCTTCCGTCTGTAGGAACTGAGAGAACTATCAGAAGAGAACAGCTGTTTTCCCACTTTTTTCTTTCAGGTTGTATACATCATTTCTTAGCATGCAGAAAAATAGAGGTCGGACCAGTAGAAAGAGAAGAAGAAAACAATTTAGCAGTGTTCATTCAAACAGAGGTACTGCATATTCTAATCTATTTTTCACTTGCATTCAGGGAAGCAAGAGGATAATCAGTTACTTGGCAAGGCACCTTTAGACAGTCTGTTCATGTTAGAACATGTGTGCAACTTGACGAGAGTAATCACAGATTTCAGTCATTTTATTTTCTCACTTTAATATGCCTTAACTTACAGTCTTCCTTAGTGCATGTTTAGGGTTGTGAGGTTTGTTTTCCGGTTGAAGGGTCATACTGTGTAGTTTGAGTTTTCTTGAGTCACATGGGCCGTGTCTACACGTGCCCCAAACTTCGAAATGGCCACGCAAATGGCCATTTCGAAGTTTACTAATGAAGCGCTGAAATGCATATTCAGCGCTTCATTAGCATGCGGGCGGCAGCGGCGCTTCGAAATTGACGAGCCTTGCCGCCGCGCGGCGCGTCCAGACGGGGCTCCTTTTCGAAAGGACGCCGCCTTCCCATGGGAATAAGGGGACTTCGAAGAAGGCGGCGTCCTTTCGAAAAGGAGCCCTGTCTGGACGCGCTGCGCGGCGGCAAGGCTCGTCAATTTCGAAGCGCCGCTGCCGCCCGCATGCTAATGAAGCGCTGAATATGCATTTCAGCGCTTCATTAGTAAACTTCGAAATGGCCATTTGCGTGGCCATTTCGAAGTTTGGGGCACGTGTAGACACGGCCATGATGAGCAATTCCTAGATATGCTGAATACTTTGTTTCCCTATAAAATAGTGACATTAAGGGTATTCAGTACCTAATGGATGTCCTTTTCACTAACATATATAAAATACTGTTATTTTCTATAAACAGTAGAAATCTAGTGAAGCAAAACTTCTCAACTGCAGAGGTCTTCCAGGGGGTACATCAGTTCATCTAGAATGGGTTGGAGAGTCTGTGGTCCCTGGGCTGGATCTGGCCCACTGCTTTCTTTCATGTGGCTCCTGCCATGTGTCCACACTGTGAGCTGGAAGCCCTGAGCTTTTGATGCCTCTCCCTTAAGGGGGTGGAGCCCCACTTGCCAGCTTCCTGGCATGTCCTGCAGCCCCTCAGTGGAGGGAGAATCAAGGGAGCTTTGCATGCTGCCCTTGCCCCCAGAGCTGGCTCCACAGCTCCCGTTGGCCAGGAACTGCAGCCAATGGGAGCCATGGGGATGGTGCCTGTGGGGATGGGCAGTGTGCACTCTGCAGAGGTGCCTAGCTCCTTTGTCTAAGCATGGTGACTGCTTCCTGGAGCAGGGCAGGATGGGGGCTGGCAGGACGGGGGTTAGCAGGGGGGCTGCCTTTAGTCACACTGTGCATTGCCTGGCCAGAGCCTCCACCTGTTGCTCCACTTTTATCCCAACCCCTGCCCCAGGTTGGAATCTTCTCCCATGCCCTCCCTCCTTCCCAGACATCACACCTGCACCCCAATCCTGAGTGCTCGCCTGCTCCCAAACTCCCTCGCGAGGCCTGGACCTGAACCACCTCCTGTACATTGACCTCTTTTGCCATCCCCAGTGGTTACACCCCCACCTGGAGCCCTCAGTCCCTGCTGCACATCAACCCCCTTGTGCCAACTCTGAGCCCCTTCCTACTCCCCAACCCCTTCATTCCTAGCCCTATCCCATAACCTAGGGCCACGGTGTCCAATACGCTCCCCGTTGGTGAATGGGGCAGCGGAATGTGGCAAAAACGTGGCTCAGCAGCTCAGGAGAGCTGCACAGGCGGGGCGCCCCTCCAGCCGCTCCGTGCACACGCCACACCATATGGTGGGACAAGTGTGTGGCAGCAGCGGCGGAGGCAGTTCCTCCAGCCCTGGCAGGCTCCAGCCCTGGGGCAGCGTGAGCGGCGTGGCTTCAGCCAGGAGAAGCTCACGTGGCTCCAGTAGGTAACCTCAGGGGGCGGCACCGGTCTGGCGGAGATGGTGCTTAGCTGGGGAGAGGAGGTCTGTGGCAATCTGTTAAATTTCTCTTGGACACCACTGGCCAAGGGGAAGCCTTGAGCCACCTTCCCTTCCCCCATGGGACTGTGTGGCCACTGACTGATTTTTTTTTCTGTGGGTGAGTGGTGCCAGAGAGAAAAGGTTCCCCACCCCGGTCTAGAGTTTTGCCTAGTTCTGCAATAGGCTACATAAAAATCACCAGTGACATCAGTACAAACTAAAATTTCATTCAATGACTTGTTTGTATTATACTACACTAAAATGTAAATGCAATATTTATATTCCAGTTGATTTATTTTATAGTTATGGTAAAAATGAAGTAAGCAATTTTTCAGTAGTTGAGTACTGTGGCACTTTTATATTTTGACGTTTAATTTTGTAAGCAAGTAGTTTTTAAGTGAGATGAAGCTAGGGAGTATGCAAGACAAAACAGATTCCTGAAAGGAGTGTAGTATTCTGGAAGGGTTGAGAGACACTGCAATACAGCACAAGTGCAACACTGTTTAAATTAATTGGAGATACACATCTTTTAGAACTGGAAGGACCTTGGGAGGTCATCTAGTCCAGTCCCCTGCCCTCTTGGTAAGGCCAAGCACTATCCCTGGCATCTATTTGCCCCAGTCCCTAAATGGCCTCTTCAAGGATTGAGCTCACAACCCTGGGTTTAGCAGTCTAATGCTCAAACCACTGAGCTAATTAAACTGTATTCTGGGGATTAATCACTGTTCTCTTTATTTAGTAAACCAGAGTCACAAACTGGAATATATACAACTTAAGAAGTGGCTGAAAGAGAGGGGTTTTAATGACAGTAATTTAAGACCAGCACAGTTTGCAGGTAATACTTTAATGTTGTATTGATCCTGGGTTGTCTGGTTCTCACTATGGCTTTATCTCTGCCTGGCTGGTTGTTTTCGAGAATGGAATACAAGCATATAGAACTTCTTGTAAGATTGCTGTCATAGGCATTTAAGGAACTGCATGTTTGTGACCTGCATCTGATGAAGTGGGTCTTTGCCCACGAAAGCTTATGCTCATACATATCTGTTAGTCTGTAAGGTGCCACAGGACCCCTCGTTGCTTTTGCATGTTTGTAATATGCAGTTTCTTAGGTGTTTACAGGATCATGTCCTAAGCTTGTATGTACCCTTTCCTCATTTGTTCTGGCAGACTTATTAAAAACACCCATCAGCATGTAGCAATGAAATGCACTTCAGAATAATAATAAATAGTTCAAATTTCAGTGGAATGTTTGTTGTTTCTTTCTGTAAAAAGATTTTTAAATAACAAATATTAAAGTTCAATGTATAAGGCAGCAGATAGTATGGACTATAAATTGAGAAACAGCTGTGCAGGGAGATTGCAGGGTGACAGCTAAAACGCTGAGGGTGTATCTACACTAGCCAGCTACTTCGAAGTAGCTGGCACAACATCAAAATAGCACATATAGCGTCTACATGTGCCATGTGCTATTTTGACGTTGAAATCGATGTTAGGCGGTGAGACATCGAAATCGTTATTCCCATCCGAAGATGGGAATAGCGCCCTACTTCGACGTTCAACGTCAAAGTAGGGTGCGTGTAGACAATCTGCATCCCGCTACTTAGAAATAGCAGGGTCCTCCATGGCGGCCATCAGCTGAGGGGTTGAGAGATGCTCTGTCCAGCCCCTGCAGGGCTCTGTGGTCGCTGCATGCAGCAGCCCTTAGCCCAGGGCTTCTGGCTGCTGCTGCTGCAGCTGGGGGTCCATGCTGCATGCACAGGGTCTGTAACTGGTTGTCGGCTCTGTGGATCTCATGCTGTGCAGGGCAAGTGTGTCTGGGAGGGGCCCTTTAAGGGAGCGGCTTGGGGCTTTGCTGGCCCCTTATTTCGATGGGGAGTGCTTGTGTGCGTGGATGCTCCACGTTTGCTTCTGAGGTGGCTCCTTTCGATGTTCCCCATCGCTACTTCGACGTTGAACGTCGATGGCGCCAGCCTTGGAGGACGTGTAGACGATACACGTCGAAGTAGCCTATTTCAATGTCCTTACTTCTAAATAGGCTACTTTGACGTAGTGTGCTAGTGTAGATGTAGCCTGGGTGTAAGGTAAGTAGCCCAAAAAAGTGAGATGCAGAAGCAGGAGAGGAAGAAAGGTATTTTTTTTTTTTTTAAAGCAGAGATTGGGAAAAAACAGCATAAAGCAGAGGAATGTGCAGGAAGATGGTTCAAGTGGTAGGAGTGGCGGGGTGAAGACTTTTGTAAATAAGAGTGTGGGAGACAGCAGAGAAGAGCCTGAAGGTAGGAGAAATTAGAGTCCATATCTTGAAAGGTATTTAAGCTCTACATTCCTCTTTAAATCGATTGTCATTAGGTATCTAAACAGCCTTTGAGTATCTGGGCCGAGATCCGTGCATGGGAGATTATTAAGACAGTTATGTCATACAAGAAATACATTAATTTTTATGGAGTTTCCTTTTTCAGACCTGTTTTAATTCATAGTGGTTTGTTGTGATGTCACAGTAAAGTCTTAAAATGGTACATTGTAATGTAGTCATTCTTTTTGTTCCTGTGTCATTTCAGATACAGGAAGAGGACTAATGACGACAAAAGCCTTTCAGGTGAATATATTTCATTATGTGGCTTTTATTACAATTACTGCAGGGGCAGCTGGAGACATTCTGGACTCTAATCAAAATTACTCATGGGAAGTCCTAAAAGTCTAGAGGGGAGTTTGAGGTGATCTAGTTTCTATTCTGGAGCAGTGTTCTCTCTCATTTTTTATGTCCATCTCCAGAATGACTTTCACTATGTGCATCAATATGGAGATAAGTATCAGGTGACATAAGTCGTTTTGCACATGGACAGTGTGGCACATGGCAGGACTATGGGGTTGGGGTGAAGGCTCTAAACAGGGGTTCAGCTGTAAATGGGAGCTCTGGGCTTGGGCAGGTATAGATGGGGTGAGGGCTCTCGCTGGGGCCCTGGGCCCTGGAGTGGAACTGGAGAAGAGGGGTTTGGAGTGCAGGAGGGGGTTCCTGGCTGGAGATTGTGGCTGAGGGGTTTGGAACATAGGAGGGAGCTGCAGGTTGAAGCAGGAGTTGAGTCTGGGCACAAGAGGTTTGGGGTGGAGGAGGAGGGTTGGGGTGCAGGAGAGGGTATAGGCTCTGGGCTGGGGGTGTGGGCTTTGGATCTGGGCATGGGCTGAAAGTTCTGGGGTGCAGGAGGTGGCTTCAGGTTGCGGGGCTCAGAGTGGGGTTGGTGTTGGGGCTTGACCTTATCTGGGGGGTTCACACACTCTGGATGTGGCCAGCCAGTCTGGGTGGGGGGGATGAGGTTTTGTGGCACTCTGTGGGCACTGGTCTTGCCCACAAACATTATGTCTGTCCCCAGTTCCCTTGGCCAGGCACTGGCTAGTGGTAGTGGGGAGCCTGTGCTCAGGGCTGTGTCAGTGCACAGAGCCCCATGGACCCCGGCTCAGGATCAAGAGCTGCTGTTGGCAGCTTCCCCTGGCTTCATCAGTTCCGTGCCGGGGCTGAGGGAGGGGCTCGTCTCCCCCTGGTGCAGCAGGCTTAGCTGCCCCTAGCCCTGAGACCCTGTGTGGGCTTGTGGGAAGTGACATGGCCATGCAGCTTAAAGGGAACTCAGCTCTTGAGCTGGAATGCCCAAGGTTAATATAAGGCTCTGCGCCCTGTGTGTGGACCACAGGTGCTTGAATGTCAGAGGACACAAAATACCTGTCATGTGGATGCTGTGGGCACGAACTCAAAGGTACCTCTGTTACTGTAGCCATGTCTGAAAGCGGCGCAAAGGAGACATAATTTGGCTGTAAAGACCCACTAGAAAATTCGCTTGTCCAAGGGGTTTTGCTCCGTGTGTGATGTATTCTGTTCAGGAGAAAGGTGATGCTTCCCAGCTAGTCACCAGCTTACATAGAAACTATCCTCCCCCAGGGCTCCCTTCCACCAGCTGGACAAACTTCCTACACTGATGGACTGACCATCAGCGTTTTACAACTGTGATGATCCCCAGTATACCTGTGGTCATATCTATTTGCCTCCTGTCTCTAGTGTGCTCTGGGGCATTTCTCTATGCTTCTGAATTGTGCGTCCTTGGTTCGTTTTCAGTCTGATGTAGTCTCTCTGGTTTTTCTCAAAGGCAGGGGAACTGGTTATTTCATTGCCGGAGAAATGCTTGCTCACCACTGGTACTGTCCTTAATAGCTACCTCGGGGAACACATTGTAAAGTAAGTGTGTCTGGGAGAAAGATAATCTTGTGAGAAATTCCTCTGGTGTTTATAAGGTGCTTGCACACTGGTAGGTTATTCATTGGAACTTGTGTTAGGGCTTCAACCTGCAAACCTAATTCATACATGTATATGACCCAGGGAACTCTGGATGCCAACTGACAGCAGGTACAGAGATACCCTGGATTCACTAAAATAATGGCATATAAGGTCTCTGGTAGAAGTTTGTTTGCCATGGGTTCTCATAACCATTGCAAAACGAATGTATAGAGGTTGTGTAAGGAGTTCTATGCATGCACTGAAGATTTTGTCCTTGGTGTCTGTGACCTAGGGACTGCTCACCAGAAAGGTGAAAAGCAGATTTTCTTTCTGGCAAGAAATGTTTGGTTCATCATGGGCATCCATTTACAGTCTGAGCTGAATGCTAATGAATGATTGTGAAATCCTAAAAGACAGGATGTTTACAGGGAAAAAGGTACCAGTAGGAGAAAGCCCTGTAGCCAAGTACAGAAGATGATCTTTGGGTATATAGCTAAGGAGTTTGACGGTACCCCCGCATCTTTCACCTAGGAAGTAAACTGACAGCAGGTTTGCTTCATGGCAAAGGGATCTCAGCCAGAGTTACTTGCAAACACCAGAAAGAATTTTGCGTAAAGTAAACTTCTTTAGACTACAGGATTACTTATTAGTTAAATTTAGGATTATAATTTTGGTTTGTATGTGACCATTTGTTCCAATTTATCATAAGGTTTATTTGAATCTCTTGCTCTTAAATAAATTTGCCTTTTGGTTTTATAATTGACTACAAAATGCTATGTGTAATACAGAGGAGTGATAGTCTGATGTCAAACTGGTAAAGCATGATACACTGTTCCTTTGGGAACAGAGGATCTGATATATCTGTGCCTGTCCCATGATTGATGGCTGGAAATCACAGGGGGGACACTTTCAAAGGATTCAGGGCCTGGGTGCAACTATTGTCAACCTGCAGGGCAAAGGCAGGGCATAGCCCAGAGGAGGGTGCTGGAATGACAGGCGGGTTGTATTAGAATGCTGAAACTCAGTTTAAAACAGACAAGATTCCTCCAGGCTGGAGGCAGATGGTACCAAGCTGACTCACAGATCTGGGTGTAGCAAGAACTGTCACAGTGAATTCCCATTGAGCTCTACTTGCATGCATGCAGATTGCTGTGATGAGTAAGGTTGGCAGGATGTGACCCTCATTTAGATGGAATTGTAAGTGATTTGTGTGGAACAGGTGAATGCACTAAAAGAATGAAATTAAGATACGAGATTACAAAGTGCTATATGAATGCATCCTTCAAGCAAATTCATAACGAAATCTGATGTAGTGTATGGAAGACTTTACGTACATACATACATACATATATAAAAAATCCAGTTTTTTACCAGATAGTTTTAACTGCTTGTCAGTAAACTAAATTTTAAAACACTTTGAAATAATGGAAGAGAAAAAAGTTTTCAATATTTATTTGTAATCTCAAAGAATTACTAGAATAGATATGGTGGTATTTTATCCTTCTCACTTCTGTGTATCTGTTATATTTTTAATAGATGGAAACCTCCCATATCGCCTTTGCTGGCTCTGTGCACATTTTTAATAGCAGAGAAATTTGTTGGTGAGCAGTCTTTATGGAAGCCTTACCTTGATGTTTTACCAAAGACCTACACCTGCCCTGTTTGTCTGGAGCAAGAAGTAATAAGACTTCTTCCTGATCCCTTAAGAAGGAAGGCTCAGGAGCAAAGAACAGCAGTCCAGGAACTGTATACTTCTTCCAGGACTTTCTTCTCTTCTCTTCAATCTTTGTTTACTGAGAATGTAGAAACAGTTTTTAACTATGAGGCTCTGCAGTGGGCTTGGTGCACCATTAATACGAGAACAGTGTACATGAAGCAGTCACAAAGGGAATGTTTCTCTAGAGAGCCAGATGTTTATGCACTGGCACCTTATTTAGACCTGCTAAACCACAGTCCAAATGTTCAGGTAAGGAACTGGAAAAAAAAACAAAAACACCTTTTTTTATTATGTACTATGCACTATCTCTGTGCAGAGCCCACATTCTTGTCTGTGGTGAATTGGGAACAGAGTCCCACTGAAGGGTCATGTGTGGTGTGTGTAGTGTATTGTTTGTAAGACAGCAATAGGCTTAGTAATCTGCCATCAAAACTTATTGTGTAATGCAGAGGGTTTAACAAATAGAATTGATTTTAAGATTCAGGTGGCAAAATAGTGATGGGAAAGGATACTGTGGTGGGGTGCAGCAAGCCTGGGCTTGGCTTGAAGGGATTAATAAAAGCTTGCGGGCACAACGAGCTTCTCCCAACTACACCTGCTGTATGTGTCGGACATGAAAGAGGAGTGAAGAGGGCTGAATCTGAATCATATTGGGGCTGACCAGATAGGAGAGCAGAGTTTAGGATCTCACTCAGAGAAGTCTGGCTTGAGTCAGGGAGCCGAGTAGGACTTCTAGCAGACAGAGCCTTCCTGACGGAAACTCAGACAGCTGAGAAAGAAAGTGGCAGGAGTTGAGTATACCCAGGTTCCTCCTCAGTTGTGGAGGTCTTGCAAGGAGCAGGAAGACTCTGTCTGAGTCAGAAACTGCTCTGCCAGCAGACCCAGCTGGGGAGCAGAAAGTGCTAAAAAGCGCTGCAGTAACTTTTCGGGGAAGAGGTCTAGTAAGAGTGCCAGGAGCCTGGGAAGATGCTGAAGTAAAGGCCTAAGACAGAGTAAGGGGGAAGTGCCCCAGCACACAACAAGGGAGTCTGTGTAGTCAGACCTTGACTTTAATGAGGGTACTGAGTTTGGGCCTAGTGGAGAGGGAGGGCTTAAATTATACCAGCCCATGGAGAAAGAGGGAGTGCCACAAACACATCCAAAGGGTGAGGACTGGTAAAATCCCTTGATACTACCTATAAGGACTGGTGAGTCCAGATTAAGACCAACCTTCCAATGTGAAGTTGAAGGACACGAGCTGTTGGACTGGTGGCTGCTCTAAGAAAGGATAGGACTCTACATGAGGTGGGTGAAGGGGGGTTGTATTGCCCAAAGAAGCAGACCACACTAGGTTTGTTTTTTCTGTCAGGGGGCGCAAAAGGAAGTGCACCTTCTGTGCTGGCATGGGGGAGTCAGAGTTAGTCGCTGGCGGGCTGCCAGATGCTTTGTTTACCTTTAGTGTCTGCAGGCACAGAGACCTGCAGGTTAACCCTGATAAACTGCATGGGGTTGCCTCACCAGAGGTTTCCCACTCCTGTTCTACACTGTGCCCCAGCCACCTATGGGCATTCCAACCAGTGAGTCACATGCTTATGCCACTCTTTTGACCCATAACTCCAGAAATAGGTTGGGGAGAATTCTCCTGTAAGCAATTCTGCTTTATGCCCTCATAACATATAGTGCAGGACAGTCATATGGTTTCTCTAGTGCCTGTTGCTTCTAGGCTGCCATAAGCTGCTTTGCAGTATCCTCGGGGATGCTTATAAAGCTGCTCGGATATATGCCTGAGACCATGTTGACACATGTGAGGGCACAGACTAAGGATAGCACAAAGGTTGCTTAAAGTTATGGTTGTTGCCATTTTGCCTGAACCACACTTCTGTGCTTTGCCTCCAGGAGATGCAGTCCAGGGTACCTTGAACCCAAGAAAAGTGTGTTTCATCTGTTTTAGCATAAGAGGAATTGTTTCCTCTTTCTTCAGATCAGGTCCCAGGGGATTTTATCTTTTGCAGTTATCTTCAAAATTACTGTAAATATTTCATCATTGAGTCCTACAGGTTTCTACCCTTTTATTACAGTGAGGAAAAAGAGATAAATATTATGGGTCTTTATCATTTTAGGTCTTTTTTTTTTTTTTAAATCTCACTGCTGTAGAGGAAATGTCTTTTTAAAATTTCTCAAAGGTAAAAGCTGCATTTAATGAGCAGACAAGATGCTACGAAGTTAGGACAGGTTCTTATGTCAGAAGACACGAAGAACTGTTTATCTGTTACGGCCCTCACGATAACCAGCGGCTTCTGCTAGAATATGGATTTGTTGCCACCGACAACCCACACAGTGAGGTTTATGTCTCAGAAGGTTGGTAGCTTTATCTTGACATTAAAACGTGAAATACTAGGGAGCCAGGCAGCTCGATCTCTTTAGATGGGTAAATATGGTTATTGAGGGGCAGCAAGGAAGCTTACATAGTTTCATTCTGAACTAAGCTGCCGCCAGTATGATCTCTTTAGGGTTTCATAGAAGCATTAAAGTGAAATATGGTTGGTTCCTTAGGCATTTTTAACCAAAAGAGAGAGAGAGAGAGAGAGAGAGAGAGTGTGTGTGTGTGTTTGTAGCTATTGTTTTTGTGGATTTGCTCAGGTCTTTGAATAGGGCCCTACTAATTTAGTGGCTGTGAAAAATGCGTCACGTGCTGTGAAATTAGTCCTTCCCCATGAAATCTGGTGCCTCCTTTTTCTTAGGAGTGCCCCATCAAAGGGGGCTTCCTAGCTCCAGCTGGGCAGTGGCAGGACAGGATATGCCCTCCCCTGTATAGCTGCGGAGGGTGAGGGGAGACCAGACAGATCTACGTCCGGGTGCTTCCCCCTGCTATAGGATGCTCTCTGGAACAGGGCAGCAGCCTGAGGTTCCTGCAGCTGGGTGTGGGGCAGGAGGTGCAGTGCTGTCTGCAGGTGTGTAGAGAGAGTACAAGTGTTGCCCTTCTCGAGGTGGCCAAGACTAGCAGCGAGGAGCCCCTAGCTGGGGTGCTCCCAGCAGCACAGGGGAGATCAGACCCACTCCTACCTCTTAGAACCTCCTCAACTGCAGGAAGCTCGGTGGTTGCTGCTGTTGGAGTCCAACGCAGAAGTGAGGGTGGCAATCCCATGGCCTCTCTACAAAAGTTTGCAATGCCCCTCCCGCCTCATCTCCTTCTGGGTGGAGACTCCATGGTTACAGTATCATAATTCTAGGTTTAACTAGCTGAAAAGGTGAATTTTTTGCCAGTTTTCAAATCCTATGGCCATGAAATTGGCTGTAATGGACTATCAATTTGGTAGGGCTCTGTCTGTGAAACTTTAAGTACAGGAGTAGCAATGCTGAAATGGGAGTACTTATGTGAATAAAAGTTAGGCGTGTGCTTGGGTGTTTGCAGGATCGTGACCATAGTAATTTAAGGATGGAATTGGAAATGCTGGAAAACTTCTGAGAACTACACTCTCGCAAGTGTGTCATCTATGTGCCTGTGCAATAGAGCTTTACTCTTCAGAGAGAGGAGGCTTGGATGTCTTAGAGGCCCCAATGCAAACCTTAAAGTTAAGCATGTGCTTAAGTGTTTTTCTAAACTGAGACCACAATAAGAAAAACCTGTGCTACTAGACAGCTAAGTCATTTTTCTAGAAAATTAATAGTTATGAGGTGAAGACTTGGTTATGAGTTGGCCAACAAGGTGATTGGAGAGTTAAAAAATAGCTTGGGACATGGAATGTTTTTGCTTGTTTTATATCAGTGAGACTTGGTTGCTGATACAGGTTACGTCTACACAAGAGGATTTTTCTGGCAAAACTGGGTTTTTTTTTGGAAAAACCCGTGGAGCATCTACACGCAAAGTGCGCTTTGTTGGCAGTCTGTTGACAAAACCCAGCACATCTGCTGGCAGTGTTATATCGCTCCACGTTCGTGTATAATACCTCTGTCGACAGTGTTGTGTCAAGAAAACAGCTGTGTAGATGCTCCAAGGCCCTTTTGTGGACAGACAGGGCTTCTGGTTTGCAGAGCTTCTGCTTGGCCATTCTTTCAAGAGAGGGCCAGGAAGTCTGGCTGCTGTCTGTTGACAGAGTGGCTTGCTCTTTTTACCTGCCTTTATGTGTAGATGCAATCTTCCGACAGAAGAGTTGCTGGGAAATCCCATCGAACAGTTACTTCTGTCGACAGATGGTTCTCGGGTAGACATAGCCCATAAAGAGACAAACAGGTGCTTGAAATTTAAATTGAGTATGCAGTAGGAAAATTACATTTTTATTATAAAGCCTTGAGACTGTTTAAAGTCAAATGTGCAGCTGGTATAAATTAGCACCATTTTACTTCTGTGGACTAATGTTAATTTACCAGCTGAATGTCTGGGTTTTTGATGCTTTAGAACTTACTATGTGCCAAAAAGTTGTCTGAAAACACCATACTTCAGGATGCTAGGTAAAGTATCATAAACTTAAGAAATGCCATAATAACTCTCTGTGATTTAAATCATGCAAGTTGCTGAGTGCTCTTGAGAGGTGTACTTCTGCTCAAGTTAATAGTCATTAAAGTTTTGACTTTATCTGAGCTGCTCTTTGTGTGCTGTCCGGTTGGGAGATTTCTTATATTTTAACTATTATATTTTAAATATTATATTAACTATTATTATTATTAATTATAGTTAAAATATAAGAAAATACTTTAGAGTTCTTGTTAGCTTGTTTTTGCTGTTTGCTTAAAGGTCTTATATTTTTGCAGCTATTCTTCTTAAACACGTTTGTCCAGCAGACGAGCAGAGAAATATGAAGCTTTCCATTCTAAAGGATCATGACTTGCTAGAGTAGGTATCTCTTTAAAGTGATGGCTTCTGCATGAGAAACCACTTACAAGAAAACTGAAATAAAAGCTCTTTTTAAAATTTGAAAGTAAATTGGGTTATGAAAAGCATTTTGGTATTCACTGTATGTCCTAGATAGTGGAAAATAATGTAAGGTGATAAAAGATGATATGAGAACTAATGATCAGGAATAGGGGACAGCATAAGACAATTGGAAGCACCCTTTTCTGGGGTCATGGGAAGGAGTAAAGAGTCGGAAGGAGCTGGGGAGAGTCCTTTTGTCCAGGATGCCACAGTAGTTCCCACTTGAACTGTGGATCTGCCTCTTCTGACCTGTGTCTGAGTGTGGGAGGAGGCTGCCCCTTGGCAGAAGTTGTGTTGCCACAGTTGCTGTTGGTGTGAAGATCATGATCTGTGTAATGAGCTTGTGCTTTCTCTGTTTTGGTGATTTCTGACACTTTTAGAAATGTGACAATTGGAAGGGATGGCCCATCGTGGAGACTCCTCACAGCTCTCAAGTTGTTATGTCTTGGAGCAGATGAATTGTAAGTTTCAAATAAACACTTGCAGAAATATGGTAGTTTATTTAGAAAATAAAGAATACAGTGTGGCAGATTCTCCTATTCCTGTAATATGTGTCCTCTCACAGAGGTATAGAGATGGTATGTGAGAGATAATCACGCGAGTGTATCTAATGTCCATAAGATTACTCACATGAGAAAGGCAAGACAGTTTGGGAATAATTATATAATTTAAATGTCATTATCTGCTTGTTGCGTACATGACAACTGTATTCAATTAAATATCCTGCTGCTGTTCTCTCCTTGCACCAAGAATTAGGTATTGCTGTAATGTTCAGTTTCTGATTTTATGTGTCACTTTTACGGGTCCCATGAACTCAGACATCAGTTTGATTTCTCTGAAAAGTATATTTCAAGGTCTGCTCTTTAAATTTCAGGGCCATGTTCATTGCTGAAGTAGAAAGATTCAGCTGCATTGATACCACAAAGATGATACCACTTATTTCAGCAGTGTATCTGGCCTTCAAAAGTTTGGCATTGTTTGAAAATGGCCACATCTGCTTTTTCAGTTTTCAAGTATGTCTCTTAATATTGAAAGGAAAAAATATTTACATCTGTCTATGTTGCGAAGGCTTAATCCTCAGCAGAACCAGTTTTTGTTTTTTTTTTATAGTAGCTGGAAGATACCTAGGCCCATTTGTTTTCCATACCACAAATTGCACATTCTCTTCTGTTCAGCTTCTTAATTCATGGACCTTAGTGTGCTATCAAATTGTCTGTCTGTTTTTTTTCTGTGTTAATTTTGACCTAATTATCTGTCCGGTTTGGGTTCTTTTGTTGTAACTTCAGTGTAACTTCTGACTGGGGAAAGCAACAAATAACCACTTGTTTTTTTTTTTAAACATTTGTTGCTCTAGTACCTACTGGAAGAAAGTGCTGCTTGGTGATGTAATTTCAGCCAGAAATGAAGAGAAGAGTTTGAACATAGCTGCAAAAATAGGCTTTTCTTTAATAGAAGAGATGCAGCATGTCCTTTACCAGGTAATTTGGCTAGAAGTATAAAATGGGGTATATTCCCTCAAGGGGCTTGTCTGTGCAGGGCTGCACCTCTGCATTAGAGAGATGTAAATTTTAATTCCAGCTAGTCAGGTATGCACTAACAGGCTGGTGTGGACCCTGCTGGGGCACACTACAAGCTCCCGAGCATGGATTAATACAGTGCTGTTTCAAACAGCAGTATTTTAATGTAGGCGAGGAACTCCTAGTGTGCACCAGCAGGGTCCACACAAGTTTGTGAGTGGGCAACACACTAGTGTATTCTCAAATTTACGCAGCTGTGGTGCAGACTGCAGCACTGCATAGACAATTGAGAATAAATTGCTAATTATACCATTGGCATCAGAGGGGAAATGAGTTCAGAATCTGGCCCTCTGTGTTTCACACGTAATGGTTTGATCTGCAATTATCAGCCTATTTGCCTGGCTTTAACCAAGTGCTTATTTATGTGGAGTTGCCTTTTGCTTGTCTATTCAAAGTGTGATTCAGGTGTAATATACTCCCAGATTTACACCAACCTAATTGAGATCAGCTCCTGATGCAAGAAGTATACCTTTAGTATGGGATTTATCGTGCTATGGGGGCACTAGAGGGGACTGTCACTTTTAGGGGGGAATTTCTTGGTATATATTATGTACAATAGATTTTAAGCGAGTGGGACTATTTCCATTTCATAGAAGATGGTTTTGGATTAGGAACACTGGGTAAAGCAGTGGTATTGCAGTGATTTTGTACTTACGTCACTATAACAGAGATCAGAAAATGGCCCAGCAGTTATAATGGTTCTCTTTAAAAATGCATACAGTAATGTTATTTGAGTGGTAATAGGCTTTAACTCAGGAGCAGCATAGTAACCAGCATATAACTTGATCAGGTGTTTTTCGCGCTTCAGGGCCATCTGATGAGGGAGAACCAAATAGGTGTTGAGAAAATATATACACCAATACAAACCTAGCTAAAACACCATGTTTCCCCTAAAACAATGCAGTAATCAAATTTGAGATTAGAGCAAAGATCAGGAGAATTAATCCAGGGATTAACAATAGCATAAAATAACAAAAAAAGATTGAGAAGCAGCAAAAGAGAAGGGGTATGAAGAGGTCTAAAAGTATGACTAGTGTGGAGATAGCAAATAAGAAAGTGCTGTGTATTGCTCCTCTTAACAAAGAAGCAGGGACACACAAGAATATAGGCTGCAAATTTAAAATAAACACAAGGTGCCCATGCTTCACGCAACGCTCAGTCAAGCTGTGGAGGTCTTTTGTCAGAGAGTGTTATGAGAGCTAAAATTATAACTGAATTAAAAGAACCCAACTAGATAATTGCTTGAAGGCTGGGTTCATCAATGTCTATTAACCGAGATGGTCAGGGATGTAACTCCTGGCTCAGTGTGTCCATAGCCTCAAACTTCCAGAAACTGTAAGTGGATGGACAAGGGGATGTATCAGTCAGTCATCCCCTATGAAGCACCCGGCAGTGGTCACTATTGGAAGATGGGATACTGAGCGAGAAGGACTGTTGGTCTGACCTAGTATGGCCATTCTTACGTTCAGCTGATCACATCGTCGTCTGAACTTGGTCAGCAGTCAAACTGAGAAACCACTATAATGGAACGAATCCTTAATTAACATGCAACCCTCCTTCCCCACCCCTGTGGACACTCAAAAGGGAGAGTAGCCTCTTCCTTAGCCCTACAGATTTCCTGCATCCATTTGGAGAGTCAGGCATCGAATGGCTGGCTCAGGACTAGGCTATAGTTAAAAAAAATTGATTTGATTTCACTTAGGGCTGTGAAAAATGGTTGTGCCCTGAGCAGTGTAATTAGGTTGATCTAATCCTTAGTGTACATATGGGGCTAAGTCCACAGAAGAATTCTTCTGTTGAGCTACCTACCACTTCTTGAAGAGGTAATTTAACTGTATCAATGAGAAAACTTCTTCTGTTGCTCTTAATCAAGAATAAAATGATATATGTCTATATATAAATGCCAGAATATTAAAAACAAAAACAGTATGCTAGAATGCCAGGCAGTGAAAGAGGACTTTGATATAATTTGCTTTATGGAAAGGTGGTAGAAAGATCAAATACTCGTGGGATGTGGTAATACCTGTTACAGACTATGCAGGGAAAGCAGACTAGGCTGAAGAGGTGGTAACATAGTGCTGTATCCAAAGGATGCCGTCGAAACTAGTGAGAAAAAAAATTGGAGGGGAGTTGAAGCTCTGTGGATACAAATTCCAGACTGTAAGAATGTAAACGTATTAAGGCTATGCTATTGTCCTCTAGATCAAGAAAAGAAAATTGAGCGCACAGTGGTGAGAGAAATCAGAGGCAACAAAGTGTAATGAAATGGTAACAGTGGGGGATTTCAGTTATATAAGGTCATCTGTAAATGATTCAAAAGGCACAGTGGGACAGTGTTGAGTGCTTACGTCAAAACTTTCACCCATAAATGATTATTTCTTACAAGAGGCAGTTCTAGAATCCATTCTTTACTTTCGTCTTAATTCCTGCAAGAGAGCTAATTCATGAGGTAAGGAGCTGAGTTCTATTGTGGAAGCTGATTGTTATGTTCAGGAAGCCAATCCTGGTGTGGCAGCGTTGCAGAGAGAATTTGATGGACGGGGTCTTGTTATTGAACTTGTGGTGGCTGTCTCTGAGTGGTAATAGTGACTACAATATAATGAGTTTCGGCATCTGTGACCTCCTATACGGGGCAGATAGCTGAACATGTGCTCACTGTGCAGGGTTCTCACACTTCTGAGCCTCCTGGCGCTGCCCGTTGGTGGGGACAGGATACTGGACTAGATGGACCTTAGCTCTGATCCAGTCTGGCAATTTCTATGTCCCTGTGAATGCATGGCTACTTAAGGAGGAGCCTAACGTTTTCTTAGCATTAGCTTTAGGTTGTGTTTTCTGACTGTCATGGATTTTGAATGAACACTTGTTCATTTTGTTACTAATTCTGTTTTCGGTCATAAAATATAACTAGTACAGTATTTTGAGTCACTGCATGTTATCTCTGGCACAAATTCACCCATCACAAATGTCTGTTTATGGACTGCATATATTCTTATTGCTGAATTTAAATACCCTCTTGGGTTTTATTTTTTTTGTACATTTCAGATTTCCCAAATGAAAAAGGACAAAGTGAACCTTGAAAACCAGCTGGCTTTGGTGGAAGCACTGCTCCTGGAAGAGCTGACAATCTTGCAAGCATCTGCAGGGACTATGTGCAACTTGCAGATGGCAATAGCTTGACCTGTTCAAAACATAGATCATGACTGTCACAGCACAGTGACTTTCATTTCACCTGGAGGCAGAGGCCTGCTTGACCCAAACATTTTTGATGGCCGACAGCATCAAGGAAAAATGTACAATTATGGTGGGGAAAAGTGTCCAGTTTCACTTATGGATTTTGACGTCAGCTATAGGGCTCGGCCATATTCTGTGCTGTTTCTCTGGAGAGGTGGGGGGAAAATGCAGGGGACAAGGGTGGCCTTACACCTTTGTGTCATCTAGAATCTAAGATGTTGTGGGTGTTACGCTTAAAAGCTGCACATGGGGTCTTTTTCAGAGGAAAAGGCAATATGCTGTGTTTATTGAGAATACAGTAAAAAGCAGTTAGCATATGTGTGCTCTCTTTCTCGTTCTCTCTCTGTCTCTCTCTCGTGCGCGCACACACGCACACACAGAGAATATTACCAGTAACAGAGAGAAAGCCGTGCTCGTCTATATACTATGAAAATGAAAAAGCAGTCCAGTAGCACTTTAAAGACTAACAAAATAATTTATTAGTAAATTATTATTAGTAAATTTATTAATACATTATTTTGTTAGTCTTTAAAGTGCTGCTGGACTGCCTTTTTGTTTTCAGAATATTACCAGTTGATCACATAAGCATAAGAATGGCCATTACTGGGTCAGACCAAAGGTCCATCCAGCCCAGCATCCCATCTGCCGACAGCGGCCAGTGCCAGGTGCCCCAGAGGGGGTGGACTGAAGACAATGATCAAGCAACTTGTCTCCTGCCATCCATCTCCAGCCTTTGACAAACAGAGGCCAGAAACACCATTCCTACCCCCTGGCTAATAGCCTTTCATGGACCTAACCTTCATGAATTTATTTAGCACTTTTTTGAGCTCTGTTATAGTCGTAGGCTTCACAGCCTCCTCTGGCAAGGAGTTCCACAGGTTGACTGTGTGCTGTGTGAAAAAGAACTTTCTTTTGTTAGTTTTAAACCTGCTACCCATTAATTTCATTTGGGGTGTATCTACACTAGCAAGTACATTCGAAAGTGAGGTCGAAAGATGATCTTTTGAAATATTCCATGGAGCGTCTACATGCATGCTGCAAACTTTCGAAAGTAACTACAAAAGAACGGGCTTGTTGTGTCGAAGTTCGTCCTCTGTTCCCATGGTGGGAAGAACACCCCCTTTCGAAAGATTATTTCAAAAGAGAGCAAGTGTAGACACTCCACAGCCTGCTGTTTCTGAAGAAGGAGTCCTCCATGGCGACAATCAGCTGGCAGGTGGTGGCACCGCTCACAGCACAAGCAGAGCTCTGTGGCCCCAGCATCTGGCCCCATTTAAGGAAACAGTCTCCCACAAAGCCTCAGGCAGGAAGCTGGGAGTGCACAGGCTGCAGGGGGCCCATGCTGGTGCAGAGCCTGTTCTCAGTTGTGAAGCCCCAACCAGCCTTCCCTGCTCTCTGGCACTGTGGCCAGCATCCTGGGCCCCTGACCACACCAAGGGCCCCCCCAAGGACACTGGGGAGTTCTCCCAGGACGGAAGCCAGGCCCCAAATTGCTGGGCCCCCTTGTGGAGTGAGGCTGAGCTGCAGCACCTCCTCACCCTCTGGGCAGACAAGGAGGTCCTGCACCTGGTGGGGTCTCACAATGCAGTGGCGTTTGAGCTCCTGTCCAAGGGCCTCACTCCTTGGGGTCACCCCATGTGCATGCCAGACCAGGGGAGATCCAAGGGTCAAGGAGCTCTGGCAGGGCTACTGAAGGGCCTGGGACACAGCTGGGTGGGTGCTGCCCCTACTTCAAGGAATTGGACCACCTTGGGCCCAAGGAGGTGGGAGCCACCTCCTTGGGCCCAAGGAGGTGGGAGCCCTGGCTGTGGTCCTCAATACAGTGGACCCTGAAACCAAGACGGGGACCGAGGGGGAAGACCGCCTGGGACGGGCAGCTGGCAGCGGGTGCCCGTGGAGGTTCCAGGCTATCAGTGATGACAAAGGCTTGAGTGAGGGGGCCCTCGTCGTCAACGTCCTGTCTGGCCCATCCAGCCGGGCCCCTTCTGACTGTGCCTCGCTCAAGTTTCTGGAGGGACACAGAGGTATGTGCCATGAATGCTGGTTGCTGGAGGGGGCGTTTGGTCCTTCCCGGGGTGGCTGCAGCCCACCCATCTGGGCTTTGGCCCTGGTGCACATGCAGACTGGACGGTCCCGCTTCTCCGGCCTCAGAGGCCCAACACACAGCGCTCAGCACCATGTGGCTGGGACAGCACCACAGGCCGCCCGGCTGGAGAAGGACTGGGTGCGTGTGGAGGGGAGCTCACGCTCGCGGTGCCTATATGGGGAACCCTGGGATGCAGTCACTTCAGGGCCCCCAGGACAGGGAGGGGAGGGAAGGGAAAGGGTTCGCAGGGGCCATTGCTCCAGACTAATGGGCCGTTTTGCTCCCGCCTTCTGTCTTCAAGTACTGGTCTCACCAATGCTGGGTGAAGAGGTAGTATCCTCTCCCTCTTCCTACTAGTAACTTTGCATTTGTCAGTATTAAAACACCTCTTAGTTAAATGGGTCCAGCTTGCCAAGCAATCCATTTTACTTTGCCTGGCTGCTCTTTATTATTCTTCACTGTGCCAATCTGGTGCTGGAGCCTCACTGGAGAGGGGAAAAGCTCCAGCAATGGGACACTACATTGTTTAAAAATAACATGGTAGATATGGGAGGTACCGCTCAGTTAGGTTATGTCTACATGGTGGGCGCTATTTCGGGATACAAAGGTATCCTGAAATAGCTGCCTGCGTCTAAGCAACGCGTCGCTTGTCCTGAAACAGTTTTTGAGATAACAGGTATGCTATTCCGGCATCCCTGTATTCCTCCTTGCATGAGGATGACAGGGATGCCTTGAAATAGGACTTTATTTCAGCATGCGGTGCCGTTTAGAAAGTGCCATCTGCTAAAATAGCCTATTTCGAAATGTACTCAAAATAAGCTACGTTATTTTTGTAGCGCAAATTGTGTAGCTTATTTTGAGCTTCTGGCGCCATGTAGATATAGTCTTAATGTTGAGAGCTTGGCGGGGCGGGGGGAGGGTTACACTGTGGGGTTTAAGTATGTAGGATGCTCTATTTGTCTAAGTAGTTTCCCCCTATTGACACTGCTATTTATGTGTGTGCTAGCTAGGAGTGCAGTGTCTGTACACAAGGGATGTCTACAATGATGGCAGCACATAAAATGTTTTACTACCACAGTTCAGATCAGCTGGAGTTTTCAGTTTAATAGGAGGCCATTCTCTTAGTAGGTCTGTTTGATCCATGATTTGCCTCCCCACACTGACATTAATTAACTTTTCCATCATACTGCAAGATTTTTCTCTGTTCTCTTGGGCATTTGAAAAGAAGATGGGTTGAGGGAGGATTTTTTTTTTTGGCCAGTTTATTACTGAAATGGGATGATGTGAACGAAAGTGACTATAAGCTGGAAAGAGATCTTATGGGCGTTTTGATTGCCCTGGCTAAATATCCAACCATCCTTGGCCTGCTATGTTATTAGAACTTATGGCCTTATGCTGTGTCTTGTAATTAAGTATTAGTATAATGTGTAAATGAATCACAGTGTAAAAAAGTGTGTATTTTTGTGTGTTTGAACAGCATCTAGTACATATTATAGGAGCTTGGGCCATGAGTAGGCTTCCTAAGTGCTATGACAATACAAGTAATAATGCAACAAGAAACAGTGTACATACATTTTAGTTACATACAAAACCCCATCTAGTAAATATTTTAAAGTAAATTAATCTGTTTAAAGTGGTGGCCAAACTCTTTTCAAGTCACACCCGGCATTTTCCACTCTATTTCATCATCGTTTAGTGCTCTAAGAGCCATTAGACCAGCCACTGGGAAAAGCCAGAGTGCAGTGAGCACCCACTGGGCTTGTACCAGCTCAGACATACCCACTGTCCCTGGAGTGCTGTGAAGAACTGGTGTGAAGCAGGCTGTGCTAATTCTGCTCCAGCTGAAGACTTTCCATTGGACAGGAGAATTCTCAGTAGCCCATGTTTTTGTGTGGCAGCACTGAGGTGGTTCAAAGGGAACTTGGTGCTCAGGAGTTTCTTCAGGCCATTAGCTGTGACTGATACCAAGAACTGATTGTCCTCTTCGATTTATTTAATCAAAACATCCCTAGAGAACATAGGCTGTGACCCTGAGTCCAGTAGTCTGCATATTTCTATGTAGTTAATGGACCCACGCCAATTGATGACAGCTGAAGATCTGTCCTGGAGTCTGTTGAATAACTAATATCAGTGTTTTACAGAATTAGAGGGGTTTAGTGGTTATTTTGAAATTATATGAAGCAATAATTAAGAAAGATGCACACTTTTTTTTAAAATTTATTTATTTTTGACATTGCTGCACTTAGAGCTGTGTCTCTTTCTGTAAATATGACAGGTGGCTGTGGCCTTGCAGGAGTATACCGCAGCTTGACATTAGACAGGTTTAACCTTTGACAGGTTAGACAAACGCCTGCCAGTGATAGTCTGGATGATACCGGGGATAGGAACTGTAAAGCTGCGACTTAAACTGAAATGACATGTAACGAGGAATTTTCCCCCATAAGAAATAATTTCAGTAGAGTGGGCAAGGACTAAAAGAGCCTGTGTGAGCATTTAAACCCTAAGGCACCACTTATTTACTGCACCATACATTTAAAACATTTTAAGCAACGTTTAAAGAAATGACCCTAATCCAAAATACATATTTAAACCATTTTCATCCTATGTGTAGTATTAGACAGAGGAGAGTTGCAGAGGCTGCTGGGAGGCTATGCTAATTTTCCATTTTCTAAATGACATAACTTAAGTGCGAGGAATTTTTGCATTGTGTTTCTCAAAGTTTCAATGGTGTCAATACTAAACAACTTATATTGGAATGACTTATATCAAGGACTGAAGGTAGCTAGTCCTGCCACGAGTGCAGTGACTGGACTAGATGACCTCTCAAGGTCTCTTCCAGTCCTGTGGTTAGTATACTAAAGTCAAATGCAAAATTCTGCCCCACCCGTAACAGAGAAGTCACTCTCAGGGAGCGTGTATTATGCTTCAACATCAATTTCACAGATGTAAACTAGCATAGCTCTTCGACATAAAAGCTTTGCTGACCTGCAGTTGTGGATACATATGTTGGACTTCAGTGGGCCTTCAGTGCTTTGGGACTCAGGGCCTAAATTATATCTGAGCTAAGTCATCTTAAGTTGGCTTCCATAACCACTTTTACACATTCTTAGCATCTCTGGCTCTCATTCTAGACCTGTGGTGTCCAAAAGCAATTGAATGGCTTGCCACATGTGACACCCGCCAGCCAGGCACCTCACTCACCGCCAGGCACCCCCATCCTGCAAGCTGCTGGTGACTCACCGGAGCTGCCACTGGAGCTGCCCAGCCTTGAGCCTCACTGTATGAGCCACCTGAGCCCTGAGCTGCACTGCCCGAGCCCAGCCCCGAGCCACACCATGTGAGCTGCTTGAGCCCCGAGCTGCCCAGCCCAGAGCCACCTGAGCTGCACCACCCTAAGCTGCCTGAGCCCCAAGCTCCGCCTCCTGAGCTGTCCCAGTGAGCCGCAGGAGGAGCTGCTTCTGCTGCTGCCACCAAGTGTTTGTCCCACCAAGTGGTGGGGCGTGTGGGCAGAGAGTGCTTCAAGTGCGCGGCTCTAACAAGCCACTTTGGCACACCGCGCTGTCCAGTTCACTATGGGTGGGAAACAGAGAGCATATTGGACATCGCAGTTCTAGATGTTCTAAAGGACTCTTGGAGTCTGTCTACACTACAGAGTTGTGTCAGCAAAACTGAGGTTTTGTGGACAAAACTCACGGAGTGCCCACACTACGAATGTGTTCTGTCGGGAAACTGTTGACGGAGCGCAGCAGTTTTCTCGGGAGAGTTAAGTCATTTCCGTACAAGGCAAAATGCCTCTGCCAACAGATTTCTTCAGCAAAAAAATAGTGTAGATGTTCTGGGGGGCCCTCTGTTGACAGAGGGCTTCTGGTTCACCAGCTCGCCCTGTTTGCTGAGCTTCCAGTTGGCTGTGCTGTCGACAGAGTGCTGGACAGTTTGGCCACTCTCTGTTGACAGAGGGAGCCTCTGTTAGGTGTGGACACATTCTATCGACAGAGGTTCCTGACAGTAACTTCTGTTGATGCAACTTTGTAGTGTAGACACAGCCTTGTAGTTTAGTTTAGTAACTTGCATTTTGTTAACATTTGGCTGAAAGAAAATTAGTTTAATAACCCTGTAACTTAAGTATAGTTCTTTGATGGAAGGAGACTAAAAGTTGCCCATTTGCATGCATTCCACAGATCTCCCTTTTGGTGTCCAAGGGAAATCTGCAAATGTCAGTGAACCACTATGTTTTTTTGCCACATTTTATTCCTGCCAGTGATGCAGGACAAGTAGGCCACATTTATGTAGGTGGATTCTGTTGACGGAGGTCACTCTCAACAGAGAAACCTCAGCAGTATCTCTGTCAACAGACCACATCTACACACGAAAGCAGATTGAAAGAGCAAGACTCCTTGTCGACAGAGAGCAACCAGACTGCCTTGCCCTCTGTCGACAGAACGGCTGCCAGTTCTGCAAACAGGGCTGGCTGGGGAACTGGAAGCCCTCTCTGTAGATAGAACTCTCTACACAGGCACTCTGTCGACGAAACACTGACAAAACACTGCTGCTGGCCAAACAGATCAATTTTGTCGAGAAACTCTCAACAGAGCACTTTAACGGTGTAGATGCTTGGCAAGTTTTTTTTGACAAAAGCCCAGTTTTGTCGACAGAGGCTGCCTGTGTAGATGAGGCTGTAGAAAATGGGGGGGTTGAGCTATCCTGTTCTGGCTTGCACATCATCGTCTGAACTATAAAGTCCCAAATAGCTCTATTCTGCCTTCAGTTATGCTTGTGCAATTCTAGGGAATACGTTGGGTCTGCCTGGGTGTAACGGCAGCAGGAGCAGAATCTTCATTAGTGTTGGCAATGCACAGGGCAAGAAATAACTCAGCTTGGCTCCTAAGCTGGGTGTGCAGAGCTGGCATTTTTTAAAGGAGAACTTCACATGAAAATGATCATCATATGGATTTTCTTTGATCTCTTGTGGAAAGTGGCTTTGGTTTTTTTTTACATTTCTTCAGCTATTGTGTGAGGTGATCATCCATCATTTTTTAGTGTTTTTAGGGATAACTGTTCAGCACAAGATAAGATAGCATCATCTCTCAAGCCGTGGTAATTAAAGCTTTGAGTACACTACAAAAATATTTCAGAAATGATATTCCCTAAGGAAAAGCTCTCTAAGTGATGTCTCCATGGATACATTGCCCCTCTGATATTGAACACTTCCTGCAAATATAAAATCTTTTAAAGAAGATCCCTGGGAATTATCTGAAATGATTTCAAGTACTCAGTGTAGCCTGGTTTGTTTCATTACACAACATGCATAGACTAAGGTTCCTGACCACTTTGCAAGCCTGCCCTTGTTTTCACGTGAGCCTTGGCTAATGTTCATTTTTGTAGCAAAATTGTTTGAAATCCATAGTTTTCAGCTCGAAACCAAGAGGATCTGGGCATTTGTGACTGCTTTCAGTCTTGTCCAAAACCAAAACGCAGATGGTGAAATTACAAGAAATCACATAACTCCCATGAGTTTTACTTTTTTAATATGTATCAGTCTGATGGCTAAAATGCTGCAATGAACTTCTACATTATTGTTCCTAAGAGTTATATATTGGCATAAGACATAGGCGCCTTTGTCATGGGCCAGCACTCCAGTGTGGAAGGTGCTGAACAATGCAGAACCAAGAAACAGCCCCTGCACCAAGGCAAGAGCTCTCATCTAGATAAAGGCAGATGAGGGAGTACCAGGAAACGATGGTGCAATAATATCTAATAACATAATCATGGTTGCGGGAAGAGTAGAAGACAAGCAGATTGAACCGTGTGATGGCAGCAAATGGCATGTTTAATTTTGTCAGTTTCTGGAGTGAGAGGGGTTGGTGGATTTAGTGTGGAGGCTTGGACTAAATGCTAAATGCAAGGGAAGAAAGTGGGGCAAGGAGGACAGGGCAGGGGAGGAGAGAATATAAGGGGCAGATATTGAGGGAATCTGAGGTGAAGAGACCTGCAGATGGAGGGGGAAGGTTGGTGCTAACCAGCTCAGGGCAGGCTATCAGAGAACATTCTTGTTTTGACTGGAATGCCCAGAGATCCCTTCTTTACCATTGGTCAGAAAGCACCCATAAGCAGAGTTAGTGAGAAACACAATCTCTCATTGATTTGTTTCTGATAGTCACTCAACATACAAAGCTCAGTTCAAACACAAAGGGGTGCGAAAACACAGCATTGAAGGAAGTATGTGAAATTAGTGTAATTGGTATAGACGTCCACTAGATGATGCAAATGTACTGCAGAAAGATGGGAAACTACACCACGGCAGGAAATAATAAGTGCTATATTCTATACTTTAATATTGGAGAAAATGGCATTTTTTCAGTGGTGCAGGCTTATTATTTGATTTAAGACTAATATCCCCACCTTGCCATTCTAGTCCTCTGCATTTAGGACAAGATAGAACCAAAATTCTTGAAGGAACATTACCCCCTGTTCTGTATGCTTCCATTTTTTTCTGTTTTAACTATCTATTTTGTAAGCGTTCCTCCAAGTTTAGAGAATGTGTGGAAACTCCAGTCCCATACACGAACACAGACGTTGGGTGAATTCTGGTCTCAGACTGTTTTGGTTCAACTCCATTGACTGAAGATTGGTCTACACACTACAGAAATAAGTTGACATAAGACGGCTTAAATCAACATAACTCTGTGCCTTTTCTAAAATTTTGCTCCCTCCAACATAACTGCCCTGCTGTATGGATATAATAACTCCACCTTCATGAGACGCTAGCATTGAGTTGGAGAGTCAATTTCAATATAGTTAGGTCAACGCAGGGTCAGTGTAGACAGCCTTTTGCTTATGTTGGCCATTACTGGCTTTCAGAAAGTATTCCAGAGCACCCCTGACTGACAGTGCAATAGGCAGAGGTACTCTTGGTGAGGCTGTACCCAACTGACACAAGGGGTGTGGCATGGACAGGCAAAAGCGATTTAATTACTGCAGTGGCTGCATGCTGACCTAACCTAGGGTGCCATAATTTGGTTGTGTGGTCGTGCCCTTAGTGAGGTTACCTTGGAGTAACTGAGTGCTAGCCACTTTTCTTTTTCACAGATGAGGGTTGTTTGTCGTGATGCAGCTCCATTGTCACAGAGACTAGTCCCCATTCCAGGGCGTGGGGAGAAGCGGCACTGGGACCTGTGGTGCAGAGGTTCAGTTTCTTTCCGCCCTCTTTTTACAAGAAGTCAGGCAAAAGTCCATCGGTGCCGCTTGAGTCTGGTGCCCAGCAGTGCTGAGCAGCCACAACTCTATTGCAGACAATGGGAATCACAGGAGCTATGCAGCCCTCAGAATATGGCCACTTGTTGTTGACTGGCTGGCTGTCCCTCCTCCAGAGTCAGTCACACAGCTGCACACACTTGGCAGTTATTCTGCTCTTCCTGAATCATATCCTAGGAGGCTAACAGTATCTCTCCCCCACGTTTTTGCTGGCACAAGCAGTGAGAGTCCGAGCGGTGGATTCTGTCTTCCTGAACCAGTTTTACGTTGGTTACTTCCGACTTAAGCTGAGAAGGGGATTATGTCTGTTTTATGGCTGTGTCTACATGTGAACCTTTTCCAGCATGCTGCCGTGTAGCTTCAGTGTAGAGACCTACTGCAGCAGCTTGAGGGGTTCTTTTCTCTTTGTAGTTAATCCAAGTCTGCCAGATGCAGTAGCTAGGTCAACAGAATTCTCTTTTTGATCTAATGCTGTCTACACCCATCGATGGGGGGCTGGGGGGTGAGCCCAAAGGGGTTTATTGCCCTAGAGCCCAGCAATTCAAAATTTTCCATTTTCTAAGAATTCTGAAAAGAAACATTTAAGGCAAAAATGATGCCTGTTTGTTGGAAAAGATTTAAATTCATGTAGTAGTAGTAGTGGTAGGCATCCTTCAGTCTGCATAGACTATGGATCGCGCCCTTTAAAGTTTCAATTGAGGACTTCATTTACAGCGTCTATTGTGACTATGAAGACCCACACGAGAGTGACAGTCCTTGCTGCATCTCTTGCAGATGTGGTGGGTGTCTGGCAAGTCCTTAGTGTGCTTTTTGTGCGCTCGCTTCTCCTCTGCTAGCTGTCTGATCTTCATCTCGCCCTTCTGAAGGCCCTTGTGTAACGCCTGCCTCCATCTGCTGCGGTCGTCTGCTAGATCTTCCCAGTTGTCCAGCTCGATGTCTACCTCTCTGAGGTCCCTCTTGCAGACATCTTTGTAGCGCAACTGGGGGCGTCCGGGAGGTCTTTTGCCAGAGGCTAGCTCACCAGACAGGATGTCTTTTGGAATCCTTCCATCGTTCATCCTGTGGACGTGGCCAAGCCAGCGGAGTCGACGCTGCCTGAGGAGGGTGTGCATGGTTGTTAATCAGTTTAATAAGTTTAATTACTCAGTAGGATTTTTCAAAACTGACATAGCTGAGTTGTGTTTCTTGTTTAAAAATCCACAGAAAATTCAGAAACAAACACAACAAAACAAAACAAAAAATCTGACCATTGAAGAATACAAGGCAAAACACTTTCAAATATGCCCTAATGCTCATGGGTTTGTTTTTTTTTGATTGCCTAGCGTTTCTAGCTGAATATAAGACTGAGTCTAGAGTAACAAGAAAGAAATGTGAAAAGTCAAATGAAAAGCTTTGATGGTGATTGTGATTGTTATGAAAGCAAAATGGATTGTCAGCTGTGGTAATTCTCCATTCACTGTATGCGTGTGAAACATGCTGTTTGTGAAAAATACCACTTTAAAAAGGGGGAGATGCACAGAGCTATACTATTTTTTGTTAAAGAAAAGGACCTTCACATTGTCTGTTTCTTGTGTATTTTGGTGCCACAGAGAGCCCAGCTAGTGCTGCAGGGTTGGTAGTTAGGACTTGAGGGAGACGGGTGCCATTCCCTGCTCTGCTAAAGGCTTCCTGTGGAGCCTTGGGCAAGTCACTTAGCCTCTCTGTGCTATAGTTCCCCATTAGTAAAGTGGGAGTAAAATACTTCCCTACCACGCAGCTGGGTTGTGATTGCTAAAAGTTATGAGGTGCTGACGCTATGGAGATGGAGGCTATAGAAGTATGTTTTAGTCTGTTTCTAGACTTCCTTAGTTTGAAGAGACATTTGGTAGCTCTCAGTAAAAATAAAATTTGATAGAATGAGAGGTGCACCTCACTGATGTCCATGTTTGCAGCTGCCAGCCCCCACACCCCTTGCGGCTACAATCCATTTTTAGTGCTTTCCCTCAATCTGAGCTAGGATGGGTCTGTCTCCTGGAAATGGGAGTTATACCTTCAGCTCGAAGTGTAGCCATACCATTAAGGTACCTGACTGGTGCCAAACAAGAGAATTTGCCGGACCACAGCTCTACCCTGGGCCTCACACCTCAGCTGCTGGGACTCCGCGGCAGCAGTGCCTCCGCAGCAGCTGGCCCCACAGCAGCCCATCCTGCCATGGCAGCTGGCCCCACAGCAGCCAGCCTTTTAAAAATGATGCCATTGCTGGCTCAGCAGGCTCAATAAAAAGGCTCTGTGGCCTGGATTCGGGCCCATGGGCCACGTGTTAGACACCCCAGCTGTAGTGTCTCTATGTTCTACATTCATTTATCTTATTGGTAACATCTGTATCCCATGCTATAAGGAATACGTAACATTTGCTTTGTAACTTTGGAAGTGTTTGCTCTGAATTCTTGCAGATGGAAAGAATTTTTCTCCATAGCTTTCCAGAATAAAAACTATCAAAAGCAGATGGACCATCAACCCATATCACAATACTAAGTATTGGTGAATGGCCTTATCACACCTTGGTAATGATAGGTGCAAGGAAGCTTGTCCTTTGGACTTGGAGGCTGAATCAAGGAAATAAAACAAAGACAGAGAAATTTTTTCCATCTCTTTGCTGTTTGAACTATCATAGGGTCAGAAGTGATAAACTGAGCCCAAAATTCCCCGAGTTTATCCTCTGGGGCTCACCTGAAAGACCTGGAATTGACTGATTATCATATCTCCGTCATCTTTAGGAACCAGAGATGGTAAATCATTTGTGTGTATATGTTTGCTTGCCTTAATCTTTATTGCTCTTATTTCTTATTCCTATTTAATAAACCTTTAGATAATTTATTAGAGGACTGGCTACAGACATTGTCTTTGGTGTGAGATGTAGGGAACCAACTGCTCTAGTCTCAGTGATCAGGTCTCTCAGGATTGGAAGCAACCTGAATATTTTTTATGTTTGGTATAAATTATCATTTATCATTAAGCCCCCCCTTACCTTGGTGACAAGGTAGCCTGGAGATTCTAAGGGGACTGTGTGACTCCATGGTAAGACTGTTACATGGGTCCAGGAATTCACATTTGTTACTGGTTAAATCTAATTGTAGAACATACCACGAGTCTGGGGAGTCTGACCTGTTTTTAATAGTCTGCCTTGAAGCACTCAGTCACGGTCATGAGCCACTCCAGACAGCGTGGCATCCACCTCCCATCAATTCATGCTCCTGGAGTACTTTTTACCTATCCTTTAGAATCCCCATGAGTGATGAACATTTTAGAAACAATGCTGATATACTATAATTGTTACCAACTGCTGGGTACCTGTTGCTTTTATGACCATCAGGGGTCCATGACAGAAAGAGCTGCTGTCTACTCTGTATGCACTTTGAACATTTTAACTCCATTAGACCACTTACATTGTAAAGAATGATGTAGAACAGAGGTATTATCAGATCTCCCTTTATTTATAACAACCCCACCCCACAAAACCCTGATGGCTTTAAAGGACATGAAAATGAGTTTTGTCTTCCTTTCCTATTACTGTCAAACTCAGCCCTGAATATCACATGGATTTTGTCACTGGCAGGAAGCATAAACTTTATCTTGTGAATATATAACTTACAGTCAGTTCTTAAGAAGAAAAAATTCCTTTCATCATGTACAGTTTTCTTCACTGTTTTATTTCACTTAAAACATCACTCAGTACCAAATGGTATTTGTCAGTAGTAATCGGCAAATGCTGGAGGCAGTTTTCAAGGCTGTCTGAATGGAAAATCTCAAAGCAGTTGTCTGCGCTGAAAGAAAATATTACATTTGATCTTTTTATGATTCTCACAGGCATGATGTATGTCTGCATTCTTTAGCCTGAAGAATTCTTGTACCTTTTAACTGACAGGAAGTAAAACTTCACTATTAATTTACAGTGTTGTCTGAGAAATAACCACACTATACAAAAAATTACTTTTTTTTTTTTTACTGTTTACAAAGATTCATTTTTATTAGCCATTTAATATGGTTTTGCTTGTTGGCAAGTTGTAATACTTTGAATAATAACCATGTCTACCACATTTCATCTACACATGTATTTGGAAATCTATTTTTTCCAGTGTGTTTTTTCTGAGTAATGAGGCTAACTTAAAGAGTGTCTTGCAGTAAATCACCTTTTCCTTAATGCAGTCATGTACATATTGCTTTTCTCACTTCTTCCTCATTGCTTTCCAATGATAATGCCAAAGGATGGATAGCCTGGTAGATTAACCCCCCCAGAATAAATCCATAGGACTAGATTCTCTTTTGTGCCAATTGAAGCTCAGTGCAGGAGACATGGGGGAGAGCCTGGGAGAGGGAGCTAGATTTATGGTTCTCAGAGCTAGGCCTTCTGATGGAATGTGTGTGTATGGGGGCAAAGTGGACAATTGCCCTGGGGCCCACCTTTCAAAGGGCCCAGAGCTCTGGCTGCTGTCACTACTGCTACTTTGGCAGAGGCTGGAGGTCCTGGCCCCTTTGAAGAGCTGGCAGTACTGCTCTGCCTCGCCATGCGGTATGAGGGAAGGGCCAGCATCGCTGATTGCCTTAGTCCCCATTCCTTCCACCTTGGCCCTGCCTTTTCTGGGGCACAGAACCGGGCCCCTCTCCCACCTTCCCCCAGGGACTCTGGTGGCTGTCTGTCCTGCTACTCTCTGCAATTTAAAGCTGATTTCACTTGTGCGCCTGGTGCCCCCTCTCTCTATCCCCTACAACAGGAGAGGAGGCATGAAAGCGCAGGGCCCAACAAGGTATTCTCAGCTGGGTATTTGTGCCTTGGTTGTGTCTCCTTTGAGTGGCTTGAGTCACTCAAGCTGTAAAGCCGTGTTGTGGACTTGGTCCAAAATGGTTTATCAGTGTTGAAATACGAATGGGGTTCCACTACTGCTCTCAGACATTTCAAATCCTCATAATACCAAATGTGCAGGAATTCGGCTTAGTGCCCTCTGGTAGACAAGTCTGAGTAATCATTCTGACTCGGGTGTTATGCACCATGAAATACCAATGACCTTTTTGCCTCTTATTTTAATTTTGGCTGGAGATCTTCTCTCCTTCCTCTTTGTGCCAAATTCTGTGGCTGAGGGTGGGGGCTGAAGTCCTAGCTTCCTCCAGATCCCGACAATCCCACTGCTGGCACTGGCCAGAAGAAGGGGCTTGCAGGTTGGTGGAGCTTCCCATTTTAGAAAAACACCTCAGTGTTGAGATGTGGGTCTGCATGGTCAGGTAAGGCTACTACTAGGTCTACCACCTGACACGGTGCTCTCCTCTGCTGCTGTTTGGGAGCCCAGAGACTAGGAACATGTAGCACCGAGTTCATCCAGATATAGTAAAGACACACTTTCTGCAAAGTTCTCCAAAGAGCAGTATTGCCTACACTCTAGGGACAGGTGTCATGATATTGGCCTAAAAATAACGAGATTTAAAATAGTTCATAGGGGAATAATTTTATCGGCCTCCTTGTTTCTAAGTTGTATATACTCAGTTCACATTGTCTCTGCAAGCATCAGTAACAGAAATTTAGTTCTGAAAAATAAATGAAAAGGAGATTCTCATGTAATCGCTTGACTCCACTGGCTGAGAAACATTGTCAGACTTGCAGTACAAATAGCGGTCACTGGCAACAGAGCTCTACAGACTTACCTCAGTTATTATGACACATCAAATATTAAAATCTTGCTAATCTCCTGAGAGAAAATTGCCAATTTTGTCGGTACATTTGCCATAATTATACAAAATCCCGCCATTCAATTGAAAGATACAATGAAAAACAATATTGCTAATGTTTGTTTGTTCTTTCTTCAACACACACTCAGAAGCAATGTGTGATCCCTAAGGAGGGGAGGGTGAGGTTATCTGGAAACAATGCCGTGTTTGTTTTGTTCTTTGTAGAAAATTCATTGACATGAGTAATTTTACAACTTTATGAAGGGCTGAAGGTGCTCACTGACTCACTGAGCGTGACCAGATTCCAAATCCTTCCTCCAGGTCAGAAATGTCTAGAAAAGCCTGCTTGCCTACAACTGGCAATTTGGTCTGTTAAAAAGTCTGTGTACACACAGCATTTTCAGAGAGGGGACAAGGCCTGTCTTCACTGCAACTCTTAGCTTAAGTTAGTACAGTGAAATTACTCTCGTAGATATAGCCTAACTTAAGTGAGAGCTACCATAATGAAAAATAACTCAAATTACAGAGTGATTGGATTAGTAGTTGATGAGTTGTACTTCACTACTGAATTATTAGTTTGAGCATCAGCATTACATGAGTTCCAGCCACCACCGCTCCTCTTGCCCGGCCATCTAGTGCGAACTTTTAAAGCACACGTGTAACTCAAGCCAGAGAATTTTGCATCTGGTACTGAGACAAAACTGGATTGGTTTTGTCCAGTATCACAAAAGAAGGATGCCATTTTAAAGTGTGCCACTCCACCCATGCTGGGTGACCTTATGTGCACTGGGCATATGAGTTCACACCAGTGGGGGTGGGCTGGCACGCTCTTCAAAATAGCTTCCTCCATATGGCATGATTTTACTTGCCCCAACGTGCAAGCACGTGCTGATGAGTGTGGGGCCATGCAGGTGGGGATGGACCCATGCTGGTCCCAGCAGTACTGGAATGTACAGCATTCTGGTGATGCTTCTGTGGTTACCCTGTCCGTAGCTCCCATCACACGCTGGTTAGATGACCAACAGGAGCTTCCGAATGAGACGAGGTTAATAAGACTGGGAGTTTTTGGCAAGGAAAAGAGATGACGAGGGGCAATATGATAGAGGTCTAGAAAATCATGACTGGTGTGGAGAAAGTAAATAAGAAAGTGTTATTTACTTGCGATAACACACGAGGTCACCAAATGAAATTAATAGGCAGCAGACTTGAAACAAACAAAAAGATGTATTTTTTTCTTACAACATACAGTTGGCCTGTGGCACTATAATAAGGTTTAAAAAAGAACCGGACAAGTTCATGGAGGATAGATCCATTAACAGCTACTAACCATGATAGTGTCCCTTGCCCCTGTTTGTCAGAAACTGGGAATGGGCAATGGGAAGGATCACTTGATAATTATTTTTTTTTTCACTCCCTCTGGAATATCTGGTATTGGCTGCTGTCAGAAGACAGAATACTGGGCTAGATGACCTTTGGTCTTCCCCAGTATGGATGTTCTTATGTAACACTCGAATAGGGAAACTGTTTTCAAACTTCTGAGCATGCATGGAGTGAAAGCTCTAAATAAATAATAATAATAAAAAAAATAGAGTTAAAACTATTAAAAAATAGTGGAATGTTTGCTTTTAAATGGCAGTTCGCTAAATTCTTCATTACATCTTAAAGCTTCTAGCAGAACATCTTGGGCAAACTAAACCTGATCTTTGATGTCTGTCAGTAAAGCTTTTGGAAACCATACCTAGAAGTCATCCACAGTGTCTGAGTGCTTTCAGACATGTTTTGTATCTTACTTTTGTCACCAATCAACATATCAATACATGTAGAAAGAACCATTACTTCTTTTTCCTGTACTGTGTTATGAGGCACAAAGTAAATTCATGTCATCTTTTTTTAAAAAGTGCCCAACCAGGTTTTCCGTCATAAATATAATCCTACACTGCATGATGCCAGACACAGTGGAAAAGAACTGCATCACACAATGTACAACATCTGTTTTCATGCCCAATGTGTACATGGGGGAGTGACTTGGGGAAAGAAAAGAGGAGTCAAGTGAAAACACTTAAGTATTTTAGAACAGTCTTTAAAAGTCAAAAATAGCAAGGCTGGAGCTGCACTAGTGAGGAACAAATATGCTGTGCTCCAAGTCCTAAATTAGGGTGGAGGGGAGAGGTGAGTGAAGTGTTGAACTGGGAAGAAGGAGGGCTGCTCCTCGGTGATGACCCACACCACTAAGATTGATTTTGCTATTACGAAACTGGTGTAGTTATAGCCGTGGCTTACGCCACACTACTAACAGGAGGAATAGGATTATGCCTAAAAGAAAGAGAAGCACCCCCTGGAGTTTTTCTAACTCTCAGTAGTTATCTAAAACAGCCCATGGGTTGGTGGAATTCATTGGCTGTTATCTATCCCAATTTCTAAGAGCTGTTATCTATCCTCAAGAAGTGTGAGTTTCAAGTTTCAGGGGATGGGACTACTTAAGGGTTAATAGGAGGGTGTGATGTACAGACACACACAACACTCTGTCCTGTAGAACACAGAGGTTCAGCAGATCACACTTCCCAGCTGAGGCAGCTTGCTTTCAGAACTTCCTGGTCATTGGGTCAAAGCACTTTCGGGGGTTCTGGGGCGTATTTGCCTCAGCCTTGCACATGGCTCTTACAGGCTCATGAAAGTAAAACATAAACACATCAAACATATAGACGGACTTGTCACAGGACAGGATACAAACAGACAGAATACAGACTTAATGAGAGCATTTACTTGCATAGTTAAGCAGATACAGGAATAAGACACACCATTGCATCATGTTACTTGACCTAGCTATACTACCAATGCAAGTTTTCGTGGTACCGATACATATTCGCGCCCTACTCTATCTAACTCACGAGCAGGTGGGAGGAGCAACAAAGGGTGATCAGGCCTTGTCGCAGACAGCGTCCGGTCTCTCCAGGATTTGGGAGTTCCTCCTCTTCCTTACGTTGTTTCCCCCCTTTATGGTCCTGCCTTTTGCTGGCTCCACCCAAGGCCTGCAGCCACATCCTGGTTGCTTCTGCTGCTTCTGTTTGCCTGCAGCCCCTCTCAGTCCCCCTCCCCATTTTACACAACATTACATCTCATGCTTATTTTTTCCTTTTAAGGTAGGCAGCTGGCACCTCTGAGCTGCTAGGTCAGAGGCCATGGGTCTTTCCTGTACAGGTTTTTCCTGTTTGCCAGTTTTAGACTGGGGGGATGCGGCTGCTGAAGCCACATACTGCTGATAGTGCAGTCTGTAAGCAATTCGGTAAATTCTGGTGCTAACTGGTTTAGACTTGCCCAATTCACTTTGTTCCTCACTTCTTGTCCTGGCGTTAGTGTTTTAGCCCTTTTGTGCTGAGGCATATTTCTCTATAACATTTTAAAAGGGTCTCTGGACACTGCCTCCATCCCACGTACCTCACCGCGTTGTTCAAGTGCCCATGCAATTCACCCTAATGTGCCTGAGCGTGGCCATTCACTTAGGGGTCACCAGGTAATTTTGCACAACTAGGACACTTGATCTAAAAGCTTTCAATCTTGAGAAGCTTCAAGTCTGTCAGAATTTTGTGGCTCAAGGCCAACTCTAGAAAAGGAGATAGGTTTGCACATCTGGACTGATGTAAGTACACAAAACTTGTAATGACAACACACACAAGCTATGTCTACACTAGAGAGTTTTTGTCAGCAAAACACCAGTTTTGTCGACAAAACTCGTGGAGAATCCACACTAAAAACGTGTTCTGTTGACATACTCTTGACAGACCTCGGCCCTTTTGTCAACAGCCTTCTGCCTCTTCCCATGTGGCAGAACGCCTGTCTTGACAGAATCTGTCAACAAAGAAGCTGTGTGGATGCTCCAGGGGGCCTTCTGTCAACACACAGGGCTTCTGGGTCACCAAGCAGCCCTGTCTGCTGTGCTTCCGGCTGGCCATTCTGTCAAGCGAGTGGCTGGGCAGTCTGGCTGCTTTCTGCCAACATAACAGATCTACAGAGTGATCTGCTTTCGTGTGTGGCTGTGATCTGTCGACAAAAGTTCTATCACAAGATGTTTTCCAACAGTAACTTCTGTTGACAGATCACTGTAGTGTAGATGTAGCCATAAAAATTGAAAGACGGGCATTCAGTATGGAATCAAAGTGACGGCTGGCAAATGCCATGTTAATTCCATAGTTGTTTTTGTCAATCGAATTGGTGGAAAGATTAATGTCCAGAAACAGTATTGCCTTTTTTTTTGGACTAAAAATGAAACTTACACAAATGGTTTGTAAGCCTAGAAATTCTAGGAATAAGTATTTGCAATTATTCTGCTTTAATAATTAATTACCAACATGTTTTAATCACTGAGAATATTGTTTTCATCATTAAGAATTTAAAATGTAAAGATTGTTTCAAGGTCAAATCTCAAACATTAATCGCCCTAACATAATGCACATAAATCTCTGCTGAATAAGAAAAAAATCATTAATTCCACCTAGCATGCTTACTGGAAATTATCTTTCATGGTTCTGTGATATAGTTCAGGGTCATTTCTCTAGTCAAGAATCTCTTAAGGTCTACAAAGTCAGCAGGAGGAACAGAAGCATTGAAAATGTACAGTCTTCACTCTTCACATAAAACTATTTGCTTATTGTCAGAATACACAAAAAACCACTTTTATTTGCCTTGTGTGCATTGTGTTCTTCACCTTTTAACTGAAAATACAAGAAATAGAGACGGTCTTACTGATATGGTTGCCAGCCCTCCAGGACTGTCCCATAATCTTCAGGAATTCAAGTTTAATCTGTAATTAAATATTATGACATATGTTGAAACCTCCAGGAATACATCCAGTTGAAACTGACAACCCTAAAATGATGCCAAATAGATGTTCTGCAATTCTAACCATCTGGAATTAAGTTCTACCCTCTGTAGAACGATTGCCCTGTGCCTGTCTACCAGTTCAGACCCACCTAAGTTTTTTAAAAAGGAATTTATGCAGGACTTAAGTGATGCAAAAGACTCATACTGCTCCTGTGTGCAGGGGGGAATTTCATCCCTTGTGTGTTTTCGAGTTATTTGGTGGTCAGTGGGAATGTAAACGTTTATTTGATGTTGAAGTTGATATTCCATTTAACCCCGAGTGCAGACTGTTGGATTTGATTCTGATCATTGTACTAGTACCAGTTTGCAATGGAAGCATTGCTGGCTCTCCAACAATTGGCAGGCAGCAGCTTCACTAATCAGCACCAGCAAATGTTCTGTTGCTATCTCTCAGCCAACTCCATGAATTAAAAAGTAGTAGGTGAGTGTCAGCTCTAGCCCTCCCTTTTACTGGGACTTCACTCTTTAAATACTCCTCTGGAACCCACCCTCCCTGCAATGCATCTGATGAAGCAGGTCTTTGCCCGTGAAAGCTTATGCTCCAAAATGTCTGTTAGTCTATAAGGTGCCATGGGACTTCTTGTTGCTCTTGAAGATACAGACTAACACGGCTACCTCTGTGAAACTAGGTGAGTATGACATCCATCTGGATTACCAACTGGGTGTACAACTTCTATGCACTTATTTAAGTGCTGAAATCATGCTCAGAACAGGTGAAAATCTGTGTGTGCAGCTGCACATGGCTATATTGTCCCAGTAATCACAAGCAGAGCCCAGGACTTGATTCACTTAAATGAATTACTAAAAGATGTTCAGTGAATTGGACAAGCAGATTGCTTAGCGAGGGCCGGGGTGTACATGACTAAGAGGAATGCATTAGTGAGATCATCTCTGATCCTGAAAAGGATCAACTCTGGAGAAGAGCCTTAGAAACAGCCCATGGGCTGGATTACTAAGGAGAGAAATCATGTTGGCATTTGCTCAGGAACATAACAAAACCAAAAATCCATGCCAAGGAAGTCAAAGCATTTTAACTTGTCCACTATTAGTACAGCATAAAAAGATGAAAAGGCCATGAAACAAAAGACGGACCTGATGGAGGATTGCAAAAGCTTCTAGAAGACCTAGGTCCCAATGTAGCGTTTACATACATTAGCATGCAACACAAGTGTATTATGGAATCTTGCAGTACCTACCAAATTCTCCTTTAGACAGCACACTGTACTTGATGAAATGTACAAGTCTTGTTCCTTTGTGTAAACAATACTGAAATTTTATTACTTTAAATTTTAAAGAGCCTTCCTTTACCAAATCCTCCCTGAATGATACATTCATTTTAGCCAGCAGGCCATGATCTTAAGAGAAAAGGATTAGCTATGTAACATCATTTTCCTTCTTAAATTGCATATAATTTAACACGGTATAACCTTTAAAGTAGAAATACAACCTGTTTAGTGTATTCCAGTGGCATTTGACCAGCCTGTATGCCTGAAAGCCCATCTTAAAATAGACAGGCATTTAGTTTCAACCTCTTAGTCTTCTTGGAGATATTTTGACATCTAAATAATAGTCCTGGCATTTCTTTCAGAGTTCAGATCAATAACATTGACTCAATATGTTCCTTGCTCTTATTTTCATTTCTTCAGCTAGAATTATTTACAATAATAAACATTAATAATTGTTTCTAAGATTCCCCAGGCTTATGTGTAGGCTTGGTATTTTGTCGTTTAGTGGCAGCCAACCTTTTGAGACCTTCTCCTACTAAGTGCAAGACAGGCTATTAGTTATGCAGGATTTAAATGCCAGTGCTCTAGAGAATTGAAAGCTATGTGCAGCTGTTTTTGGTGTTTAACTTGAATGATTGCTATAAGGATGTGAACATATATCTTGCTTCTTTTTCTTTTCTACCTAAGATGTCTTTGTAAATGAAATGCTTCATCAAAATAATACCCTCCTGTTGGCATAATGCTAAAGAAAGAAATACTTTTCCCTCATACATTTGGTAACTCTGCACTGACAATGAAAATGGGCCCTGGAAACATAAGGCAAAGTGTCAGAGTTGATGAATGCTGTATGCACATAGGGCAGGTAGCATGATCTGTTATGCCAGGACTCAGAAGACATAAGAACATAAGAACGGCCATACTGGGTCAGACCAAAGGTCCATCCAGCCCAGTATCTTGTCTGCCGACAGTGGCCAGTGCCAGGTGCCCCAGAGGAGGTGAACCGAAGACAATGATCAAGCAATTTGTCTCCTGCCATCTGCCTCCAGCCTTTAACTAAAGACCAGGGGCACCATACTTTACCCTTGGCTAATAGCCATTTATGGACCTAACCTCCAAAAATTTATCAAGCTCTTTTTTAAACTCTGTTAGAGTGCTGGCCTTCACAGCCTCCTCTGGCAAGGAGTTCCACAGGTTGACTGTGTGCTGTGTGAAGAAAAATTTTCTTTTATTAGTTTTGAACCTACTACCCATTAATTTCATTTGGTGTCCTCTAGTTCTTATATTATGGGGACAAGTAAATAACTTTTCAATATTTACTTTCTCAACACCATTCATGATTTTATACACCTCTATCATATCGCCCCCTCAATCTCTTCTTTTCTAGACTGAAAAGTCCCAATCTCTCTAGCCTCTCCTCATATGGGACTCTCTCCAAACCCTTAATCATTTTAGTTGCCCTTTTGTGAACTTTTCTAATGCCAGTATATCTTTTTTGAGGTGAGGAGACCACATCTGCACGCAGTACTCAAGATGTGGGAATACCATAGTTTTATATAGGGAAGTATGATATTCTTCCTGGCTTCTACTCTTACCTTTGCCACTCACTGTTTGCCTTGGGATAAGTTATTTAATTTTCACATGTCCCAGTTTTGCCAATTGTGAAAATCTGAAATGATTATTATTATCCACATTTTGAGGTTTATGTACCAAAATAACACCTTATGAACGGCAGACATTTTTATATTAATGTAGAATATGGAAAATTATTCAGTGGAAACAGTTCTGTTGTTGACCTCGGTGAAAAATTGTATTCTGAGAGAGGACAGCATTTTGTTTATATAATTGACAATCATAAATGAAAGAGTTTGCTGATAACCCACCGGGCAAGATTCTCCAATCCTGTGGGAACTCTGTCCTGGGCAGCAGAGGTGTCTCCTTCACCGTTTGCTCTGCACACCCTGTCTTGTTGAGGGCATGTCATGCATGTAGTGGTGGGGTGATCAACAGCTAGCTCTCCACTCTGCCAATTGCTAGAAGGTTCCAGATCAGGGATTCTCTTAGGCGCAAGTAATCCCATCTGGCCATTTCCTTCTTGGAAGGGTAGCAAAGGAGAGAACCAGAGAAAAACATGGAACAAGAATGGCAGGGGAACACCATTTTTGTTTTGTGTTGGGTTTTGGCTGGATGTTTAAAATGGTAATACTGTTATTGATCACCAGACAGGTGCGACCTATGTTTTTTGGTCATACTCTGTGTTTCAAAGAGTGGAGACCAAACATGTGAGCAGTGCAGATATGGAAGTGCGTCTTCTAGGGTCTAAGCCAGAAATGTCTGGGTTGCTGATTGCACATGAGCTCAACAGAGGATACTGAGAATTGTCTTTTATTTTCTCTTCTGCAGTGGGCACCATTGAAAATAAAAAGCAAAGTCTCACCCATAGTCATTCAATTTACTGCACTGTGTGGTTAAAATGGGAAATAATGCAAATACCAGGAAAGACAAACATAATAATATTGGTTTCTGTGTTAGAATATGTAGAGAATACTTAAATATGTTATAGACAGTAACTTTGGTTATGCAATTTTGCGCACTTGTTTCTTTAACATAAACAACTTATAAGACTCAATTTTTTATTTCGTTTGTTTTATTTTTGTGGCAGAGGAAAGTCCTCTCAGCTGACAAAGAGGGAGATTTGGAATATTGGGTATGTTATTCTTTCACTTTGGTTCTACTTAATATTATTAATTTGGGCAAGAAATAAAAGAGCTAACCTAGCTGTCCTAAATAAGGGATTTTGCAGTTCAGAACTTCCATGATTAGATGTGAATCACACCTTTGTACAGTACTGTTTGCTCTTATAAAATACACATAATGCATGGGGGGATCACAGAAGATAGGAGGGCATTTGCTTATCTTTGGGCTTGTTTGAAGACCAAACCACAGCCATATAAAAGATGAAACAATTGAGGTTAGATAGTGCAAGTACAAGTCAAGGAACACCTCTCATGGCTTACCACAAAAACCTCAGTACTGATGCAGTGATATGTATATGCTGCAAAAGGGCAGTAATACATAGCAAATAATTGAATGCATTATCAATGTTGACTATAATAATGTATTAAAAGCATTAGTAAGTGTGAGTGTGTAAATGCAAAATGAAAGAGATGAAAGCCTCTATTCTATGCTAGTGTATTTTCTAGAAAGTGTACTCTCCAGTGAATGTAATGCTCAGCAAAGCATGAAAGCTGGAATTTACAAAGGAGTTTAAGGTCTCATGGATGGTCATTAGGGGTATGTCTATACTTACTGGGGTGGGGGTCAGCACACCGCAACTGATCTTCTAGGGATTGATTTTGCCGTGTGTGTGAAGATGCAGCAAAATCAATCTCTCTGGACTTGGCTATCCAACCCTGCTACACTACGCTGACCTGCTGAGTAAGGGATGTTGGTGTGAGCTCAAAGATCCCTGATCTACACCAGGGAACAAAGTCGATCCTGGTACATCGATTTTAGTTACTTTAATAGCCAGGCTTAGGAGGTGCATTACCAGGCCTAGTTGGTGCATTACTCCTTTAGACTCCTTTAAAAGCCTACCAAAGGCAGACACTAAGGCTGGGACTACATGGTAGTCCTATCTGGAAATTTATGCAATTTGTATTGCACAAATTAGTTAAGTTATTTTGAGGGAACTTATTTCAAACCTGGTGATGGCTATACTGCACCGGAGTTTGAAATAAGCTCCTATTTTGAACTTGCCACTACCCCTCATATGCAGAGGATTAGTGGGTACAACATACTGTGCTTGAAATAGGCCAGCTATTTCAAGCACGATGTTTGGTCGTGGGGTTTCTATTTTGGGATACGAACGTATCTTGAAATAGAAACCATAGTGTAGCCTTAGCCTAATGGTTTAATCTTTTTACATACATGTTGGAGAAACAGGAGTTCAGTGCTACAACTTCACAGCATTTCTGACTGACTCTGTAATGATTATTTTTCAGATTTCATGATGGAGAGACTCCTGTGCCTCCGGGAAGCAAGGCACTCTTTGCTGCACTAATGGGAATCAACTGGTAGTGATTCGAAAACAGCAAGAAGTCCTGTGGCACTGTATAGACTAACAGATATTTTGATATTTGTGGGCAAAGACCCGCTTTGTCAGATGCATGAGTGGGGATGGGGGGTGGTTTCTGCACCTTGGATTACCATGTAGACCTGCACAAAGAGGCAGGTGTAAAACTACCTACTAAGGGAGGGAGTATTTTTCACCCACTTTGCACAGAACTACCTTATTAAACAAGCAACAAATCTGGCTCTCAAGTTGGTGAGGACTGTGTCAACATGAGTCTGTGCTGGCAATAAAAAAACTGACACAGTGCAAAGTTTTCCTTGATATTTGTCTCTCACAATGACACTTGTCTGTCTGCCTACCATCCTCTGTTGTGGGCAGTCAGCAAACAATGAACCCTCTTTTCACTTCCTTCCGTGTTCTGGGGGGTGAAATTTTCAGTCATGTAGCTCAATAGCACTGTAGGCTTTTTGTGTCAGTGACTTATTGCTGAATGGTTGGAGAGGGTTTCATATATAAATAGGAGGCACTTTAAGTAATTAGCTGAAGAAAAGGCAACACCATGGCATGTGTGTCTACACAGGCACAAATCTTCGAAACGGCCGATTACTAATGAGGCGATGAATTGAATATTCAGCGCCTCATTAGCATTAGGATGCTTCTGGCCATGGCGCTTCGAAAGTGCGCGGCTCGGCATGGCTACACGGGGCTCCTTTTCGAAAGGACCCCGCACCTTTTGAAATGGGGATTTCGAAAGGTTCGGGGTCCTTTTGAAAAGGAACCCGCGTAGCCGCGCCCAGCCGCGTGCTTTTGAAGCGCCACGGCTGGAAGCGTCCTAATGCTAATGAGATGCTGAATATTCAATTCAGTGCCTCATTAGTAATCTTCAAAATATGGCTATTTCAAAGATTTGTGCCCGTGTAGACACAGCCCATGGGTCTCTTTGTCCTTGGGCCAAGCCCTGCTCTTACATGGGATCTGGTGGATTCGTTATTCTTAAGCCACTTCTCTCACAGATAATGTGAATGATCCATTCAGAATAGGGTAGCAAAAGCTTGCCTATAAATGGAAGAACAATACCCAGTTACACTCTGAAAACAGTACACAACTAATATTCTTAAGAGGATAAACTGCAGAGATAGGGCCTGCACTTCAGAAGTAACGATCCAGTAAAGGAAATTTCTATGTGTGGAATTACGAATACAAATCTAAGGGCGAAAAAGGGATTTCTATGGCATGTAGGACGAACCTCAAAGAAATGAATAGATGATGCAGTTACCCTGTTTCTAAGGAGATTTTGATTGTATATTATTAATACAACACCTCAAACCCTGCATCACTTCCTCTGCCATTCTCTGATCAGCATCTGTTTTCCCTAAATTATATAACTGCAAAGGCTAGAAAGGCACTCTCCTTGCATGTGTTACATTTTGAACTCACCTCAGTTTCCCCAAATTTAAAATGGGGATACCCGTACTTACAACTGCTTACTTTACAGGGTTTATGTAATGTCTGTGAAATGCTTTGTAAATTTAGAGTGCTGTAAAAATGGGAAGAAACCAATTAGCAGCTCCATAGCCACAACTGGCAGCAAAGTTACCAGTCACATTGTTTTAGTAATTAAAAAATATGTTTTCCTTCCATGTTTTGCTCTTGGTAGTGATGCTGGGTAGGACTGCCCATCTAGAAGATATTCATAGCGCATTACTAGATACTTGAGATGTAACAAGGCATTGTTGGGGCCTCAAATGTATTTCCTGATAACAGCTTTCAAGTATCTAGGGTCAGGTTAGATAAACTCCTATCAGGTACGATGTAGGTGGTACTAGATCGTTCCGTGAGTACAAGGGACTGGACTTCACGACCTCTCGAGGCCCCTTCCAGTTCTGTGATTCTATTCTATTGAGTTTAGCAAACAGGAGCAGCTAACAGGGACTTTTGTGTGGGAGTTCTCCAGGAGAAGGAGGAGTGATTCCAGGACCCTTGACATAAGTGGCTGTCTGTAGTGTGTATATGTCTGTGTTTGGGGGTTACTTACCGGTTGTCTGAAAGATAGTGGCTGTGGCCACACTAGCCCTCCTTTTGGAGGGGCTATGGTAATGTGGCACTTCTGCAGTTTCGAAGCGTGAGCAGCCACAATTATGCTAATGAGGCGCTGCATATTCATGGGGCTATCAGGAAGGCTAGAGCTATATAAAGCCTGCTAGTAAGCAACCAGGGAGCTTCATGGGGGAATTTAGAGGGGGTTAGAGACACTTGGCATTCTTTAGAACTTCTTTTAAACTAAGTTAAAACCAAAATCTACCTCATTTAAATAAAAACTCTATCAATAATCTAATTATCTGTAGAAGGAAATGCAGGCAGAAGCCCAACAGCAGAGTGGGAGTTACCCTGTTTATTGCACCCAATGCAGCATGTATGATTACCTGCCCTAAAGACAAGTAGCATATGTGTGCACTCACTGCAAGGTGCTTCTGGTCCTCAGAGACCACATTTGGGCTTTGGAGGCTAGGGTGGCTGAATTGGAGGAGCTAAGGGAGACAGAAAGGGACATAGATGAAGCTTTCCAGGACACTGTAGAACTGTCCCACCTCTATTCGGACAGCCCCCTATGGTAGCAGTCTCTGAAATGCTTCCAAGTCTATACACAGGGCCAGGTAAGCAGGTAGAACTTCAGAGTCTCAATGCATGGATTAGATGATCGTGTAGGGAGGAGGGGTTCAGATTAATTAGGACGTGGGGAAACATTTGGGGAAGAGGGAGCCTACACAGAAAGAATGGGGTTCGCCTAAACCAAAATGAAGCCAGATTGCTGGAATGTAACATTAAAAAGGTCATAGAGAAGTTTTTAACCTAAGGGGCGGGGGAAAGCTGATGAGTGCAGAGAAACACATGGATCAGACAGAAACCTCAGGGGAAGGTCTATTAATGGAGAATCTCTATGTTCTAGTAAGGAGGAGAGGATTGAAGAAGATAAAATATGGGTAAGATCAGATGAGAAACAATCAAATGAAAAAGAATCTAGCACATCAGAAAATGGCAGACAAATAGTAACAAATGTTTAAAGTGTTTATACACAAACACTAGTTCACCCATCTTATGATTTAGACTTCTAGAATGCCTCATATTAAAGGAAGCTAGTGTTATAAAGACATCACAGAAACTTGGAAGAATGAGGACAATCAGGGGGACCAAATGTATACCAGGGTACCAAATATATCGGCAGGACAAAGGCTTGTGCTGGTGGGGGAGTGGCACTATACAACAGATAAAATGTAGAACCAAATGAAGTAAAAATCTTAAATGAACTAAAATGTTCCACTGAATCTCTATGGATAGTAATTTCATGTTCTAATAATAAGAAAGAATATATTATCGACCACATGACCAGGATAGCGATAGTGACTATGAAATGTTAAGGGAGATTACAGAGGCTCTCAAAATGAAAAAGAAACTCAATAAATAATAAATAATAATAGTAATAATAATAGGGGATTTCAACTATCCCCGTATTGACTGGGTACACATCACCTCAAGACAGGATGCAGAGATAAAAGATGGCTTCTTGAAGGAGCTGGTTCTGGAACCGAAAAGCAAAGACTCAGTTCTTGATTTGGTCCTAAGTGGAGTGCAGAGTCTGGTCCAAGAGATCAAATAACTGAACCACTTGGAAATAGTGACCATAATGTAATAAAATCTAACACCCCCATCATGGGGAAACACCTCAGCAGCTCAACAGTGGCATTTGATTTCAGAAACGAACTATACAAAAATGAGGTTAGTTAAACAGAAGTTAAAAGGTCAAAACTAAAATCTCTGAAAGCTTCATGGAAACTCTTCAAAGACACTATAATATAGAGGCCCAACTTAAATGTATACCTCAAGTTAATAAACACAAGAAGAAAACCAACAACGCGCCACCTTGGCTTAACAAGCAGGTAAAAGAAGCAGCGAGTAATAAAAAGGCATTGTTCCAAAAGTGAAAGTTAAATCCCAGTGAGGAAACTAGAAAGGAGCGTAAGCTCTGTCAAGTTAAGTGTAGAAATATAATAAGAAAAGCTGAAAAGGTATTTGAAGAACAGCGAGCCAAACACTCGAAAAGTAATAGCAAAATGTTTAAGTACATCAGAAGGAGGAAACCTGCAAAACAACCAACCAGTGGGGTCACTGAACATAAGAACATAACATAAGAACGGCCATACTGGGTCAGACCAAAGGTCCATCCAGCCCAGCATCCCATCTGCCAACGGTGGCCAATGCCAGGTGCCCCAGAGAAGGAGAACAGAAGACAATGATCAAGTGATTTATCTCCTGCCATCCATCTCCTGCCCTTGTTCTGAGGGCTAGGGCACCATACTTTATCCCTGGCTAATAGCCATTTATGGACCTAACCTGCAAAAATTTATCAAGCTCTTTTTTAAACCCTAATAGAGTCCTGGCCTTCACAGCCTCCTCGGGCAAGGAGTTCCACAGGTTGACTGTGTGCTGTGTGAAGAAAAATTTCCTTTTATTAGTTTTGAACCTACTACCCATCAATTTCATTTGGTGTCCCCTAGTTCTTGTATTATGGGAAAAGGTAAATAATTTTTCTATATGCACTTTCTCCACACCATTCATGATTTTATATACCTCTATCATATCGCCCCTCAATCGCCTCTTTTCCAAACTGAAAAATCCCAGTCTCTCTAGCCTCTCCCCATATGGGACCCGTTCCAAGCCCCTAATCATCTTAGTCGCCCTTTTCTGAACCTTTTCTAATGCCAATATATCTTTTTTGAGGTGAGGAGACCACATCTGCACGCAGTACTCGAGATGTGGGCGTACCATAGTTTTATATAGGGGAAGTATGATATCTTTTGTCTTATTATCGATCCCTTTTTTAATAATTCCTAACATCCTATTTGCTTTACTAACTGCCGCTGCACACTGCGTGGATGTCTTCAGAGAACTATCCACTATAACTCCAAGATCCCTTTCCTGATCTGTCATAGCTAATCACTGGACAATCAAGATGCTAAGACAGCACTCAAAAGCTATGTCTGCACTAGAAAGTTTTGTTGACAAAACTCAGGAACATCTACACTAAAAACGCATTCTGTTGACAGAAAAAAAAATCCAACAGAATGCAGCATTTTTGTTGATTGCCTTCTGCCTCCCCTCCACCATGGGTTAGAATGCCTTCCCCAACAAAATCTGTTGACAAAAAAGCTGTGTGGACCCTCCAGGGGGACCTTTGTCGACAGACAGGGCTTCCAGGTCACGGGGCAGCCCTGTCTACTGTGCTTCCGGTTGGCCATTCTGTCAAGAGACCATCCAGACAGTTCAGCCACTCTATCTGAGTGGATTGCTTTTTCAATCTGCGTTGCTGTCTGTGTGCAATCTGTTGACAAAGGTTTTGTTGGAAGATACCTTCCGACAGTAACTTCTGTTGACAGATCGCTGTAGCGTAGACATAGCCAAAGATAAGGTCATTGTGAAGAAACTAAATTAATTCTTTGCTTGGGTCTTCATGACTTCACAGAGGACCATTAGCATCAACAATCATAACTTTTCTTTTTTAACAGTATGTTTCTACATGAGCAAATTTGTGTATGACATCACAACGTTTGTGTCCATTCTTGAGACAAACTGTACTCTGTTGAGATTGGATCCCACCATTGGAATTCACATGCCTTTAAACCCCCTCAGTGTACATAATATCTGGGCAATTCTAGCTCCACAATCCCTGTCTGACACCCTTTTCTTGGGTAGTGGGACCCCAAGTCCAGCTGCCAAAATCTTAGAACGAGTGCCTCAGCTTCTGAGTCCTAGATGTTTAGATGTGTGTAGCCAGACAGAATTCCCCCCTGCTCTACTCCATCTTACCCCTCTTAGGTGCTTCAGAGCACAAAGGAGCAAAAGGACACAGCCCAGTCTTGGAATGCCTGAGAGCACAGATGTGCTAATCTCAAGCACAGTCTTTGATGCCTCAGAGCGTAGATGGACTGCCTCATCATGACCCTGAATGGACCGAAACCAGCCAACAAAAGACAAACAGGCTAGCAGACGACCAGGGCCTCAGGCTGCCCTTGGCTAGTACCAGTGATTGATATGCCTACACATCATCCCAGGAGACGAAGCTCTTGCCTGTAAGAAAAGAATGTCTAAATTATCTCCACCTTGCAGGTGTGAACTAAGCCCTTGAAACTCCCTGTGAGAACTAGAGTCATAAGATGATCTAACACACTTGGCATCTTTAAAGATAAGGAAGAGTGTATGTGACCCAAGGGGTATAAGAAGGGTCCAGCAGCCCCCTCTAATTGAGCTCCAATTACCTATACCTGCCGGTTAGGAAGGTCTTTACCTCACGAGGTCCCAAGGGACACCCTCCTCATACTTCTTCTTCCCGAGGGATTGAGTGACAGACGCTGGCCACACCAAGCTGGGTAATGCAGGGGTGAGAATAAGACCTGCTATGTGTTTTGCTTTTCTGCGCATTTAATAATAGATCTATGAATTAAAGTACTTTGTTATGTGCTAGCTGCTTGTAACCATAAAAGTTAAGTTTTTTTTGCCTGTCAAATAAATAGTAACTGTTTAAGTTTTAACCTAACTCTTCCTGTTACTGTGCAAACTGAACGCAAATAAAAAGAACCCAGCTGGCTTTTGGCTGTATTAGTGTGGCCACTGGTGAGGCGTACTGAGAGCTGAGCGCTGAGTCGTGCTGCCTCCACAGGGCAGACTCTTGGGGCACCTGTCAGCCTCCCTGGCTGCCCGCTGTGAAGGGCCTTCTCTGTCCTAGCAGCCAAAGACTCGGGTGAAGGAGGCTCTCAGTACAACCTTTGGGGCACCCGTCAGCCTCCCTGGCTGCCCGCTGCAAAGGGACTTCCCGTCCTAGCAGTTAAAGACTCGGGTAGTAAAACCTTGGGGCTTCTGTCAGCCACCCCTGGCTGCCCACGCCGAAGGGACTGTCTGTCCTAGCAGTTCAAGACTCGGATGAAATAAAGGCACACGTGGTACCTCACCCCCGGCCATCGGCTAACAATGTGTTCCCCTCCTCCAAGCACGCCTGGCTGTGGGAGCTCTGATTTCTCACTAACACCATTCAGAAACAGTGTGGCAGTAAAGCAAGAAACAGACTTAGCAAAGGAATTTCTTAACCACAGACACTTTTAAATAATGGAATAGTTACACATGTTTGGAAAACAATGAACTCCTGAAGACAATCCCTCTCAGTCTGAAGTCACTGCCTGTGAGAGTCCTAGGTTTGGTCCTATATGCTTGAGTGGTCTTCTACCTGTGGTAATGGAATGCCCCCCCCCGCTTCCCAGAGAACATTCCTCTTTTGAATACAGATTGTCACCTTTTCTGTCCTGGGCTTTCTCTGAGGAATTTCTAGATTCCACCCCCAGCTTCTGGCTAACGAGTCATTCAAAGCAGTGGACCTGCTAGTAGAAAACCCATTGTACAAATAAGGTAGAACAATTCTATATTGATAGTTCTGTCACAACTTCCCAGACCTAGTCTGGCCACTAGGTATCAAGTCCTAGGTGCTTTAACCTTCAGTGTGGCTTACCTTCAAAACGGAGATTGACATATAACATTGTACTCCAAAATAAATGTCACTCACAGAAATGACTTATCTTGTGCATCAAACTGGCCTCTTGGTGATCAGGCCCTTAATGCTACCAGGGCAAATGAGAGAACTGACTACTGCTACAGTTGTGTCTTGTCCACTTCTAACCTTTATCTGGTTCTTCTGCAATACATCCTCTAGGCTACAATATACTATATGGGCTTCAAAAGGTAGCTCTAACAAGCCACACAAAAGAGTTAGATGTACGGAGTTTCATTCATACTCTTCAGCTAAATGGTCTGATTGGAAACCCTGGTGCTTAAAAGAAAAGAAGGAAGCAATTAGATTTAATTTCACTGTTAGGCATGAGTTCTGGTATCTCAGCAACGAAAGCTGGAAACATAAGGTAGAACAGCACACCCTCTTTGCAAACTCAGTGCAGGTGGCTGAAAATAATACCTGAACAAATATCAGTCACTTATGAAACTTGCATTGTATCAACATTTGCTGTAGGTGGTTCACAGGTTTATTGGCTTTTTCCAAGCAAACGGCTTGATTCAGAAATAAAAAAGCTTGCAAAGAATGATTATGCATTAGTTAACCTTACAGATAGTATTATCAGTATTACAGTTTCAACTGTTATGAACTATTAATGTTTGTTCCACAGCTTCAGCCTCAAATAGAATGTTTTCAGAATGCTGTTAGTGTTTGAAGGTGCTGAATTTTGTCTGCATCTTTTGAAGACTCCTTAGTAGCCTCCCATTTGTTATCCTTTTGTGGCTAGCACATCAAATATTTCACATCAGACACCCTAGGCCCAATTTTGCAAGTAGGAAGAGTAATCTATGAGTCAACATATGAAGACTAAGGAGACTTGGCTTTAGTTCTTGTCTCAGCCACAACCTTCTTGTGTGACTGCCAGCAAGTCTCACTGGCTACAGCGATACTGCTGGCGTTACAGCAACACAGCCATGGCACTGTACCTACTCCATTGCAGTATAGATGCTTCCTAGAGCGACAGAAGGGGTATTTCATTGAGAGAAGGTTTCTTTCATCACTCTAGCCATGGTTACACAGGGGGGGCAAGGTCAGCTTAACTATGGCTTTCAGGACAGTGACTGTTCCATAGCCCCTGAAAGAGGTAGCTATGTTGAACTAAACATTAAATATAGATCAGGCCTTGGTCTCCAGGTGCCTCATTTTCCATGGGATGATTACATTACTATTAGGGCCGTCAATTAATCACAGTTAACTCATGTAACTCAAAAATTAATTGTGATAAAAATGAATCACAATTAGTTACTCTGTTAAACAGTAGAGTACCATCTACAATTTATTAAATATTTGTGGATGTTTATCTATATTTTCAATATATATTTCAATTATAAAACATACAAAGTGTACAAGTATACAGAGCTCACTTGTTTTTGATTACAAATATCTACACAGTAAACAAAAGAAACAGTATTTTTCAATGCACTTCAGTACTTATAAATGGTCAAACCTCTTTACCATGGAAGTGTAAGTTACAAATGTAGATTTTTTTCCTTGACATAACTGCACTCAAAAACAGAACAATGTAAAACTTTACCACCCACAAGTCCACTTAGTCCTACTTCTTGTTCTGCCAACTGCCAATACAGACAAGTTTGTTTAAATTGACAGGACATACTGTGGCCTGTTTCATATTTTCAATGTTGCTAAAAAGTGAGAAAGGGTGTTCTTATGGCACTTTTGTAGCTGGTGCTGCAAAGTATTTATGTGCCTACTATGCTTAAACATTAATATTCCCCCTTTATGGTTTGTCCACTATTCCAGAGGATATGCTTCCATGCTAATTATGATGTTTAAAAATGCATTAAACTGGTGACTGAATTCTTTGAGAGAGAACTGTATGTCTCTTGCTCTGTTTTACCTTCATTCTGCCATATATTTCATGTTAAAGGAGTCTTGGATGGTGACCTAGCTCTTGTTTGTTTTAAGAACTCTTTCACGGCAGATTTGACAAAACACAAAGAAGGTGCCAATGTGAGATTTCTAAGATAACTACAGCACTTGACGCAAGGTTTAAGAATTTGAAGTGCCATCCAAAAATCTAAGAGGAATGAGGTGTGGAACTCGCTTTCAGGAGTCCTAACAGAGCAGCACAATGATGTGGAAATTACAGAACCCAAACCACTAAAAAGAAAATCAACTATTCTTAAAACTTTGTCCCTAATACTACAGAGGTGTTAAATGCCTACTTCATTTTAAGTAATCTCCTACCACAGGCACAAACACCTTATGGCTGTTGCAGCTTGTATTTAGCTGCCACTGTGCTTATCTTCTCCAGATCTGGAGCAAAACCCCGTTAAATTAAAAAGTTTGTCCCCTGCTCCTACTGCAGTTGATCCAATAAAATTTTTAATTCACCCACCTTCTCTCCATTACATATTGGACTAACAGCTCAAGCTTTATGTTGATACACGTGAAAAGCAGGTTTATGGGGATAACGTATGTCAGTTGAAACAGTGGTTCCCAACCTCTCTCATTTGTGGACCCCTAAAATATTTTGAATGGAAGTGTGGCCTCCTTCAAAATTTAATGTCTGCATAGTTCAATTCTGTTCAGTTTTAAGTGCAAGTATTTTGAGGACCTCCAGGGCGGGAGAACTTAGACCATTAACATTTAAAATTCCCTCTCTCTTTTTTAGACTGCAAAATTCTACTTCTTCAGGGCACCTCAGGCTGAAAGCCATCAAGACTGAAGGGGTCTTCAGGTCTCACTGATAAATATTTTAAGATGTCCTTAGCAAATACATTCACAGAAGCTAACACTGTGTGATTAATTTTTCATACCTCATCTCTGATTTTTGCAATAGTAAATAGTTGTGAGCACAAAAATGGGAGTTTGGCTTGCAGCTCCTTTCAGGATCAAGCCCTGAGTCCCTGGTCAAACAGGATGTCAGCATACAATCTAATGGAATTCCAATGCTTCAAAAGCTTCTGTGGTACTTCCTATTTTGTTTTCCTCTGCTTTTTGATGTACTATTATCATAGCAGTTTCCAGAGGTCTCAATCAATATTTGGGATCATTATTATATTAGCCCCGAACCAAAAACAGAACAATCTCTTTCCCCACCCACACACACAGCAAGACAGCCTCTGTTTTGAAGAATGTGGATTTTTAAAAATCCTTTATTAAATATCCTTTGCAGCCACTAATTGTTATTGCTATATTGGTGGTGAGATGTACACATGTATCATTAGTGTCTATATTGCCAAGTACAGATACAATGACTGAGAACTTTCTTATTTTATCCTTGACATGTTGCATCCTGCAGATGATGGAGACGTGCGTTTCTACCAGAAAAGGGGAATTCCACAGGGGGGCTGAGGTTAAGACCACGTTTATACTTAATCGTAGATTGAGGCTCTGGAGGTCAATCTTCTGGGATTCGATTTAGCACTAGCAGGGACTTGCTAAATTGAACATGGAGGGTCCTGTAAACTCTGGTACTCCTGGAATAAGGGAGGCTGACGGGAGTGTTTACCCCATCAACCTCCCGCTGTGGGACAGTGCCAAAGTTCAAATCAAGGTACGTCGACACCAGCTATGCATTTATTGTACCTGGAGTTATGAGACTTAATTTGAACTTAGACCTGGCCTAAGTTGTAACTGCCATTAGTGAATGGTCCCCAGTCTATCTTTTTCAGACGCCAAATAGATGCATTGAAGTATTATAGAGTTTGCTTCTTTCTTTAGTTTTTACCTGAAAATCATGCTCCTAATCGCTGTAGCCACAATGGCAGCTTACTGAAAGCTTGAGAACTTTATTTTAGAAATCTTTTCATGTGTGCACATTAGTCACAAGGGGCTCCTTGAACTGTACCAGTTTGTGCATTTCAGAAGCCAAACTGCTTTGGGCCTGATCAATACTTAGACAGGAAAATTCTAAACCTGGACACTTCAGGAAGTATTAGCAGAAAACACTGTTCTTTGTTTTAAGTTAATAGTAAATCAATGTCCCAGGATGGAGCTGTTGTTCAGCGGAGGCACAATAAGGGCCTGCCCCCATGTTCATTAATGATCCCATGGCTTTTTTGAGTAGAGGGGGCAAGAGAAGAGATATTATTCTTATTGCCCTGCCTAAATTATAGACTGGGCAGTTAAATTCCTCCTCTACATGAATACCTAAAATTCACAGCATCAGCATTTGAATATGGGAATATTTACTACATTTTTAAGATGAGGTGTAGTTTTTGTTGTGCTGTATCCCACACATTTCTGCAATGAATGCCAGGGATCTCTGGGTGTGGTTTAAAGCTGTAAAATACTTTGAGATTAATCAATATTTGTTTTGCAATAGCATCTTGGAATTCTACACAGGAACTGGAGCCCCACTGTGGTAGCTTCTGTAGAAGGGAAGAACCCCCCCAACCTGAAAAAGCTTACAATATCCAAATAATGTTAAAAGGCACTTCATAAATTAGCATAATAATGTTTTCAACCAACTGAAGCGCTAAAATAGTGCAAGGATTAGGGACGTTAGATTAAATCTCACAATAAACTAATAATTTTCACTGTAACTCATGGCTTGGCACTATAGTTGTGCCTGTGTGCTGTGTGGCACCCACTGTTGGGTGCAAACTGATTTGTGTCAAATTTACACATTGACAGAGAGATGTTGAAGTTACACAGAATACGACAATCACGGCAGACTCTGCCTGGAGCTTTCAGATGGGAGATTGCATGGTTCTTCTCAGAAATGAAAGTACAATTTCCTAAAGATCCTCTGCATCTGTTTTTCAGACACTCCTCTGTGAAACTGATTTACTGGGTCTGTAGGTGTGGTCTGTGACATTGCATTGTTCAGAAATTCACTGGCACTATTTACCCAGCTGTTGTCAGTTCAGAATGCTATTTAGATTGTTCTATAGAAAGATTTGCCTGAAAGGTTTTCATATTCCAAGAAACCACAATGATTAAGTACACATGAAAGAAAGCATTATGATGAATAATCAGACTATAATCAATTATACCCTTTTTGCATTATAAATGATGAAGTTTATATTCTGCAGCTTTTAGGCAGAGTGTGGGTGTGACAGTTTGAAAAATGCTATATAGCTTGACATGAGACCCGTCAGTTTCTAAACAAAGTATTTCATGACCTGCTTAGGATGTAAAGTTTTTCTCTGCCAATATTATTTTTAAAATATATTTGGAAAGAAAAAAGCAAGGGTGTTTTTCCTATTTTTATTCCCATTAGCCAAGATTCAAAACAGGGTCTGCATACAATATAAAACACCACCAGGTCAGGAATAGAAGAGAACTGTTTTAAGAATCTCTAAGAGGTCCCTCCAGCACATCATTGGCTTTAGAAGTAGATTAACATTTTCAATGGCAGTAAAGCAGGAGTTGCAGTACTGGAGAATACCTCCCGTAACTTTAGTTCATTGGTTTGTCTGACAGAGGCCTGCTCCAGATGTTTCAGAGGAAGGTGTAAAAAAACATCCCTGCATTGGGCTGTAGAGTGGATGGGGAGATAGCTGTGCTTGGTACAGGGAACATCAGTGATAATCAGCAAATATTTGAGAAGTAGGTTGCCTGCCTCAAAAAAGGAGGAAAAACCTAGTAATTATTTAAACATAGCCTCCTTTGGGTTAGCTACTGTCAAGTAAATGGATGGATATTACATCTCCACAGGTGACAAAAACAACTTCTAGCAGTTAGCTGTGGCCAAGGAGGCCTATGGGTATTTTCTCTCAAATCATTTGCAGTTCATGCTGGGAAGCTTAGTTGCAGGTGAGCAGACCACCAAGTATTGTTCCCACCCTCTAAATATAATAAACTATGTTCTGGTATACTAATTCCCTTTCCAGCACTGTGATGGTACAAAGGGCCTGTAGCCAGGTCCCCCAGGCAGCGTGGTGGCCTAGTGGTTAGGTCCCAGTGTTAACTGAGAGCCCAAGGTGCTTCCAGCTGCTTACCAAAGTCTGTTCTTTCACTTTGGGGTATGGCCCCAAGAGTACACTTCCCCCTCCTCTGTGGGGTTTTCCTTCTGGTTCTCCTGCTTGGCACCTGGGGAGGTTTTGGAGGCTTGCCAACTCCAGCTCAGGCCCTGCAGCCAGCAGAACCAGCTTCTGCTTCCTCACTGGTAGTCTATAACTGAATGAGGTTCCCTCCTTTTATTCTCCCTCCAGGCCTGGCATTGGCTGCAGGTGAACAGGGGTGGGACTAAGTGAGCCGAAAGGCTTTGTTTAGCTCCTGCGCTGCCAGGCCCTCCTTTCACTCCCTGACAGGGCCCTGCTGTGGAGCTAAACTGGGTAAAGGGGCTTTCTGTCCAGGTTGTGGTCAATATTGACTTGGATGTCTGGCTCGAGGGCTGCAGTACAACAGGCTGTTGGGTCAGCAGAGGGTGTGCACAGGTAAAGGGATGAAACAACTTTTGACATGTAGTGCACAGAAACAGGACACCCAGAAGAACAATTTGTAATAGCTGAAATGAACATTCAAGCTAGAAATCATTTATCAGCCTTGAGTTTTGTGGATGCATTTGTCTAGTAAATAAATTCCTCTGCTATCAGAGACCTCCCCTTTATGTAGATACTTAACTGGGATCATCATACCTGTTAAACATCTCTTTGAGAAGTAAAATAAATTGTGCTGCTGAAATATTTCACTGTAAGACAGGTTGACCAGCTCTCAGATAATTCTTGTGGCACTTGCTTGAGCACGCTCTGATTTTTCAACATCCCTTTTGAAGCGCGGACGCTGGGATTGGACACAGCACTGCAGTGATGTTCTCACTAATGCCATTTACAGACTTAAGGGAGTATAACTAGGGGGTATCTGTTTCCAAGTTTTGTATTAGCCCTTTGTCTGAATCATCACGCTGGGAGTCACGTTCAGTTGGTTATCCACCATGACCCCTAAGCCCTACTTTAAGTCACTGCTTTTCAGGGTATAGTCCCTGGGGTAGAATTGTCACCCCAGTATCCCAACTCATAGCTGTGTGTGGCCTTGCAGAACCTTTTGCCTCAGTCCCTCCCACCCATCTGCTTTTGGCCTACTCTGCCCATAGAAGCGACCTGGCCAGTCAGGCAGAGCACTTTGTAGAGGCCCATCCCTTCCAAGGCCTCAGAGTCTTTTACCAAAAGCTACCACAAACATGAGAACAACCAACCCCCTCAACCCAGCCAAGCTTAGCAGGAAGGCTTTTACTCACAGCCAGATCTCAGCTAGTAAAGTCTTCTCTTCTTCAGACTTCACTCCAGGCCCTAGTGCCTCCTGTTTCCCCACTGGCTAGGGGCTGTTACACTCCAACCCTCAGAGGCCAAAGCTCCTCAAGGGTGCAGCTTCCAGCCCACCCTGGGAGCAGCCTGTGTGCTTTTCTCTCTCAGCTTCTCAACCTTCCTTCAGATTTACTCTGTGCAGCCCCATGGAAAGAAAGCGGGGTGGGGGGGAGAAGGGGGCAAAATCTCCAGCTCTCCCCTTGCTGGGCTTTATCTCCGATTAGGCCTAGGCCACCTCCAGGTGTGCTCCAGGGCATTAACTGTCCTCGTTGGCGTATATTTATCCTTTCAGGGTGTTGGGTAAATACTCCATCACAGTCCCCAATCCTGTAAACACAACCAATATTTTGTTGTTAGATGTGTGACCTTGTATCTTGTCATTGTTCACAAGCTCTTGAGGTGGGAGGGCGGAGGGGGCGGGGAGCGCAGAATCACTGAGTTCATTTATAGGTTTCAGAAATTTGCTGCAGCTGTAAATTCATATCTTGCCTGTATCTGGTAAAAATAATTAGCTGTCGAACAGATGAACTCTGTCTGATCAATGTTGCCAAATTACTTTGAAGAGTCTCCTAATGGCTGAAATAAATGTTTGACATATTTGCAGATTACAGTTAATGTAGCAATAGCAGAGTATACAGGGTGCTCCCTGGACCTATACTATATATTTTGTTTCAGTTCTGCAAATCTTACCTTTCATATGCTTTTGAAAGGTTAAAATAAACAAGGCATAGCAAAAAGCCCAAGTCATACTCTCTAAAGACATCTGGAACATATGATAAATCTCATGAGCTTATAACTAAACAAAGGCCTTTGTCTAAGTGCCATCCTAATGTAATATCTTCCTTGAACATGTATTGAGCTGAAATCCCACATAGATGTATAGTGTACTGAATGAAAACAATACAACTAGTATGATAATATGATACTGTCTGGGGCACTTTGTGCTAGGGAAGCTTTATAATCACAGAAAATTCACCTTAATACTAGTTTTAAATCAAAATGTAAGTGCATTTTCCATTCGGGTGCTGATGTGTCTGATATCAGTGGCTTTGCTTCTTAGCATGAACTCCTAGATTTCAATGAAGATTTATGTCCATTTATTGTATGGCTGAACAGATACTTTTTGAACAGAACAGGTGTGTCCGTTAAGCTGTCTGCAAGAAGCATTGTGTGTGTATTGACTTGAGCTGTCAAAAGAATGGACAAATAAAAAAAACTCACATTTGGAACTACAAGCATTATTATGGGGGGTACAAGTCACCTCCTGTGAAGGCTGAGTTGTTTCCTGTTAGTTTCAAGCAGGTTTTCCAAACTGCATTGGTACATTTTAAATGCAAATCACTTATAATATTTACTGTGTTTAGAAATGTAAATAAATATAAATGTAATATAAAGTGTTAACATAGTTTGACTGAAACATTTACTGAAACATATTTGTACTTCTACAAACTATGTCCTGAGCCTGCTTGGATCATAGAAAAGATTCACTCATGAGCATTATTATTGTTATCTGTGCTACAGCAATGCTCAGATTGGTTCTCTGTTGTGGTAGGTCTTGTGCAAACACACTGAGAGGCAATGCTTGCCCTGACAACTTTGCAGTTTGAATAGTGAAGACAAAGGATGGCAGGTGAAACAGAGGCACAGAAAGGTTTAGTATTTGTCCACAGTCACACACTAGGTCAGGTGCACAGCTGGGCAAAGAACATATGTCCCTGAACTCAGGGCCCTATTGAGGCTTGACCAAGGGTGCTTAACTGAACAAAATTCCCTTTGTTTTGATACTAATTTTGTTTAAGGATCATGGAATTTGACTCTAAAATATTAATAGATAGTGACGTGGTGCCAGATGGCATGGTGGTCTCATATGCTGGCCTTTATACTCTGAATATTTGAGTTTGTTCCGGATTTGGGGCCATAAGATAAAACATACTACTACAGCTGAAAGGAAACAGACCACTGTTTCACCAGTGTTTTATTATTACTTTATGGGCCAGATTCTGGCATCCTGTTGTGAAGAAAACAAACGAATCTTCAAATATATAATTCAGGCATATGCCACAGCTCAGATTTTCACCAGCAGCATCCTGGGACTGAAGTCAATGGGGACTTTTCTGTTGACTTGAATGAGCTTTTGATCAGGCTCTATCTGGTTTGTGCTTAAGTAAGTGGTGGTGTGGCCGCACATTTCATGTAAGATTACTTCTGTACATAATTTATTCCATCTCTGGGTGAAGTAATTCCTTTGAGTGTAGTGAGAAGAGCTAGCCTCATGATATGAGAGCCAGAAGGCCATTATCTAAAACTATTGTATCACAATCGACTCCTAAAACTCCCCAGTGAAGCATCGAGGTGCACATTAGATATTAGCATTTCTTATTGGCTTTTAAGTAGGTGCTGTGGGTCTCAGAGGTGATAGGAAAAAAAGATCTTTAATTTTTAAGTATGTTATTTTTCATTGCCGGGCCCAGACGTGTAAACTCCCACATCAAATATCCTGTGTGATGCTAGTGGAAGTCTCTAACCAACATTGTTAAAAAAAGATTTCCTGTTTCTATTTCTTACCAGATGCTATCTGGTGCCAGGGGCCAACTTCCTTTTATTTTGGTGGAAACATCATTTGTGATTGCATTTATCAACAAAACATTTCAGCAAGTACATTGTGGGCTTTACAATGCAAACAAAGACAAACAACCCCCACTCAAAACAAAACCCGAGCCCCCAACACCTGTAATGCCATCATAATAATTTTACTTTGGTACATTTTACAATGGCTCTAAATGACATAAAGTGTCTGAATAAACAGATCATGTCAGGCATGATCTTGCACCTGCTGACTCAATGGCAAAAACTCCTGTGACTTCGGTAGTGCTGGGTCTGGCACATAATGTTGCAAAGGGTCCTGCTGGATTTTGGTAGTTAGCTCATGATCAAGTCCAAAGTCACTGTCATGTCCTTTTACTGTTGCTCTTTCATGATGGGTAATCAGTTTTCTAATACCTTGTACAAAATGTAGTCTACTAGTGATGTCACATTGCAAGATTAAAACGATCTGAACCCTTCCACTTGGCAAATTACACAGCATTGATTCTTTAGGTGCAAAATTTTTGGCATCGCTAAATGCAGCTGTTGGCAAGAACGTCTGTATTTGTATTAATACTAGGATAGTTCATGCCAAAATGCATTACTTGATAATCTGTTTTATTGAGCACTTTTCACAATCACGTGCCTTATCGTTCAGTAAGATGCAGTTTTACTAAATCATTCTCCACCCTCTATTCAACACAAATAGCCATGACTTCTTTCAACCACCCAGTTCCAAGTTTGCTTTCTCATGCTGTACTATCGACATGTAAACAACAAAGTCCTCTTTGCTATCCTGGTTTGCTCTGGGAAGGCTTAGCTGTTAATCGGCCCTCATGTTTTATATATTACATTTGGATATGTAAGGACCAAGAGGTTAGGACCTGATCCAAAGTCCATTGACTAGGGAGAAAAGAGTCCTACAGTTTGGTAGGTTTGGGATTAGACTGTTGTCTTTTCTTCTTTTCCACTGATTGCAAGTTTTTAAAATTTACTACCAGGCCTTGCACAGAAAGCATTGAAGTAACATGACATGATAATTTTGCTTTAAGTAATATGTCCCCAGACATCTTCACATTCTCCTCTAGTCCAGGGCTTTGATATTGTAACACGAACAGGCCCAGGTTGCCAGCACAAGGGTTTGAACCTGTGATCAGAGGGGCTAAAGCCCTGTACTCTACCACTTGAGCTAAAGAACACCTGGCTGTGAGCCAGGCCTGAAGAGCAGAGACTTCACTCACCCTAGTACAAGGTCTCAGTGCCTCTGGGTACTACAATATTTTGATGCGCTCCCATTTCTTGTACATAGACCTACTTTATGATTATGGTCAGCCTGGACATAGATTGGGGGACAAAATTATGGTACTCTATACTACTTGCTGCAATCCAAAATTGAAGAATCTTCTGCTGCCGGGAAGCTGCCTTTAATTCAACTGAGCAGCACAAAGCAGACCCAATGGAGCCAACTATCTTGTCTCTAAAGTTTATTCCTACCATAGATAATGTTGGAAACAGCAACATCGTATCTGCAATTGACAGATGATTTGATTCTGGTGCAGAAATAATGCTTTTTCTGATTGGTCAAGCTAATTCAACTTTCCATGTTACAATATTGTTAGCTGGCCATATTTCCCTATGCTTAATAGGCGAGACGCGGTAAAATTATGCACTTTCAAGTTTAATGGGAATCAATCAGAATATGCAGTACAAACATTTACATCAGCTTTTGACTGATCCCCTATTAAAAAAGAAATAGTCTGCAGCTGGATTCTTTTTACTTACCCCCTTATCTTCAAGGCTGTAGGGTTCTCATAGGGAGAGGTGACACACACTCCCATATGCCTCTCTCACATGGAGTGGGGTGACCAAGTAACCTGACCCTTCCTGCCAGAAGATCCCAGCCCTCAACGTCTGGTTTGACCCACACGAACTGGCACCTGGCGCCACACCTTCCCAAGGCAATATGTCGGTGGGGGAATGAGGGGTCATGTGCCTCCTCCCTGGATTTCTGTCAGGGTTCATAACAGCAGGTGGCCAGCAGCAGCCTTTTGGCACTGTGCACAAGGGAAGGGATGGGAGCTGCTTCCAGTCATAGGAGTGGAGGGGGAAAGGAAAGGATGACCTGGCTCACGTCTTTGCAGTGCTCCTCTCTTCTTCTTCTTCCTCCTTCCCTCCCCCCTCATCCCCGTAGCTGGAAGCAGCGTATCCCTTCCTGTCTGCAGAGTGTCAAAAGACAGCTAACACCTCCAGACTGCTGCTTGCCAATGGCGTAACCCAGCCATCTCCTGTCCCCAAGTTACAGTGTGGGCAGGAACGGGAGAAGACCTATGGATGCGTTCTGCACCATGGCCCCAGGAATCTGACTGCAGAGGATTCAGTAATCCCAGCGAGGTGGCTCAGAAGGGGAGTGTGCCTAGGGGTTGTAGCAGACCCATGCTCCCTGGGAGCAGGACCTGGGGGCAGTGCAGGTGAAGAGGGTGGTAAGCCCCTGCGTGGCAGGCTGTTGAGGAGCATGCAGGGTTGAGGTGCAAACAGGCTGGAAATCATTCCCGCCCACTACTTAACTAGGGGATGGAGAGACTTGTCTGTGCCAGGCTGTGTGGGGCTTTGGCACATGCAGGGCTCAGCTTTTCCTGGCCAGTGCACCATGTCAGAGGTTCTTGGGCTTTCCTGGAGCACTAGCCCAGCCAGAAGTAGTGAGGGAGGGAAGGAAGGATCCTGCCGGCCAGGCTGTAGATGAGCGGAGTGCTCTGACCAGGGGCTGGTCTCTGCAGAGCATGGGGAGCAGGATCTGCCCTGCTTTGAGGGGGGAAGGATGTTGAGGATCAGCAGGGTTGTGTGGGGCAAAGAGGTAAGACGGGGAGAGGAAATCAGGAGAGAGAGAGAGCACAGAAATTGTCAATGGGTGGACAGAAGACTCATAACTGGCCACTCACTAATGAACCAGTGGGGGGAGCTTTGAACCATGCACTACAGCTTTGCCCTGCTACCCGACTGGTACTCCTACCCCATCATCAGCCACTGGTCCCTTCCACTCACTGCTCACAGGCGGACAGCTGGCAAGCAGCGATCTGGCTGGCAGCAAGATGGGATGGGGGAACCAGAAAATATGGGACAATTTGCTCATTTTTAAGACGAACTCAGGACATTCGCAGAAGGGCTTAAATATGGGGCTGCCTTTAAAAGCGGGATGTCCGGTCACCCTACATCTTGTATTAGAAAAGGGGCAATTCTGCTTGGGTGCTACCTTAAACTTCATAAGATGACCCATGGTAGGACTCTTTGTTGTAAGCATATGACTGAAAAATCCTGCTCTGAAGAAGGCAGCTCATGCTTGTGAGAATATGTTGGTCTCATACATTGATACATCACTGGTTTGAGAGACACTAAAGGTTCTCTTCCATTACTTACCTCTTATAGTTTATACCAGTGTTTCTCAACCAGGCGTATGACTACCCTTGGGGGTACACTGAGGTGTTCTAGGGGCTACATCAACTCATCTAAACAGTTGCCTAGTTTTACAATGGGCTACATTTAAAAAAAAATCACTAGTAAAGTCAGTACAATCTAGAAGTTCATTCAGACAATGACTTGTTTCTATTGCTTCATATGCCTTACGCTGAAATGTAACTAGCATATTTCTATTCCAATTCATTTATTTGATAATAAGATGGTAGAAAGTCACAAGTTTTCAGTAGTGGTCATCTGTGATATTTTTGCATGTTTTGTAAGTAAGTAATTTTTAATAGAGGTGTAAGTTGGTGGTATGCAAAACAAATCTGACTCCTGAAAACGGTAGTATAATGTGGAAAGGTTAAACGGCCCTTGTTTCAAGACTTCAGATTGCCTCAGGACTATGCTTCTAGGGGGTTCACAAGAGAAGTCTGGAGGTATTTATAATTCTTTTTTGAAAAAAAGGGTAATTTATAAAAAAAAAAAAAGGTTGAGAATCACTGGTTTATATTGTTGGGTAAGTCATTTGTATCATTATTTTGCACAGACCAAATCCTAAATCCATTTCTGAAGAGGCATTAGAGCCAAGAATGGTAAAAATGCGAAACAACAGTATGGGTGGCCCAAGCCTCAGAGAAATTTTAAAAGGGTACTGTTCTACCCACTTCTGTGCAGTTGAGGAAACATTCATGGTCTCAGCAATGCATTGTGATGGGGGAAATATGGATCTGAGCACTATCATCAGTGGCTCAATTCCCAAGGAAAAATGTTTTTTCTTTCTTTCATCATTTTGCTTTTCCAAAAAAGCAGTGTGGTAATTAATTCTGGGTGTTCTGCAAAGGCAAAGATAAGAATGTCTATGTTTGCAAACGAATGGTAACGCACATTGGCAAAGAATTCTTTTCTTTACCCATGAGTGAAATAAGTTGTAAAAGCTCAATTGTTATTTATATTAAGCCACAAAATCTTAATTTAAATCAAGAACAATTTCCTACTCTGTGTGTGCTGGCACCTCATTATCTGCAAGGATGAAGAAGCTGTGATTCCAGAACTAGCTTTCAGTATTTCTCTGATGGAAAAACCAGGAATCTTGATTATTCACATGAGAATACTGATTCACTGCATTTCCACCTCCATTGACTGGCAAAAGAATTAAGCAAAATCAGATAGGACATGTTTCAGAAAGTGTCTAAAATACATGATGCCAATGAAAGAACTATTAAACTTCATGAGATTGTTGCCCAACTAGAAGTTTGTTTAGCTTTAAATTAGGAGTGTGAGTGTGTGTGTGTGTGTGTGTGTGTGTGTGTGTGTAAATTGCTTTATTTAGATGATGGTTCTGATTTGTAATAGGTCATGTTAAACATGCTAGAACCAAAGCTAGTATATCAATTGGCAGAATCAATCTTGCTGTAGGACTGGGTACTATAATTCAGAATGGAGTGTTACCACATCAGATAAATACCTTTAACTCTTTTATGACAGTAGAACATTGGGTCCTGTCCACAGTTTTGCTGGGCATAGGAGTGTAGCTGGAAACAGCCTGCCTCTGTGGGAGCCCTGGCTCTGCCAATCATTTTGTGATTTCTGATTCTGTCCTCCATATCAGCTGGAATTGATAGAAGCAGGATCCTCACATCTAAGCTCTTCTCTCTGTCCCAGGGCTGAGGGAACTTTCCAGAAAGGGAATGCTCGCTCCGAACATCACTGACCATTTGCACACTGAATTTCTGCAATAGTGGGAATTGTATCGGGATCAATGGGAGGGGAATTTCTTCTAACTGTTGTTGACACAAATGTAACAACTTCTCTCTTTCTCTCTCTTGGCGGTCACTCGATAAGGAGTAGGACGTCTTCTTGTCACCCTCCTATTTGTGAGTCTGTTGATGGCTGACCAGCCCAATTCTGGAGCTGCAGATCTTATCACAGAAGGGGCAGGTGTTGGTAGCTGTTGGAGGAGCATGGGGCAGATTTTGATGCTCTTCTTCTCCACCTCTCCTCATCTGTGCTGTGGCAGGACCTCTCAAACTGTGCCACCCCCTCATGGATTACCAGTCTCCACTGGGGATGGAGTAACAACTTCTACAGTGGTGACAAAATAGGTTCCCTTTAGTGGTTGGTTGATGGGATTAACTGCTGTGTATTTCCACTGAAATTTGGTTTGTGTTGTTTCTTCTGGACAGTGATATTTGGTGATTCTTTCTTGGGCTGTAGTAGTGAAAAGAAGAGAGGAACTATTACATAGATATTATAGCAATAACTTTTTTAGTTCAACTTTATTTGCAAAAATGCCTCTGCTTTACATTTACTGTTGGCAGCAACAAAGGTAGCATTGAAAGCAATGCTTCACCTTTGAAAAACAAATCAGGCCTCTTTCTTCTACAGCTGACAAGATTTTTTTATGTCTTTTCAGGCTGCTAAATTGTTGGCTAATCCTTACCTCAGGGCTAAAAGCCTTTCAAGAGAATAAACACATGTAATATCAAAAAGAGCATCTGCCCTGCTCTCCAAAGCAGTTTATCTACAGATCACTCCTTGGAGGTTGCATTCAGATGAGAAAATGTGACAGAAGTGCATTCAGTAATAATAATATCCTCAATCAAAGGCATCATTTGCATTCACATCCGCTAAGATTGACTTTTGAAGCCTTTAAAGGAATGGGAAGTTGGCACATAAAGGTACTGCACAGTGTTTGCAAGCAGGCTTGAGTTGCCTCATATTACAGGGTGTGTCATGAACCGGAGGAGTACAGAACTCATGAGACATTTTTGTGTTGTGCTTGCGTATCTGTCTGGGACTGTCAACCTTCCTACTCTCAGATGTATGATGACTTAATAGCCTCACTTCACTTCTTTTCTTTTAGATTGTACCATTCTGTGGCCAGATTTTGCAGAGGTCAGCTAAGTCTGAAGTATTTTTGGATGAACTATATAACTGAGTATTCATGGACTTTCCCACCCTGCAAACACCATTTTATTCCGGACTTTTGTCTTCTTTGTGGGAAGATCCAGGCTTGGGTGTTTCTGGAAGTTCTGCTAAGTACTATAGGAAAACCTCAAGCAGACATCCTGCCCACACAGAGAAAATTCTAGAAGCATGGATGGCCTTGAATATTGCATTGGGCTGAGACACTTGTCACTGGAGAGGGGCTGTGTGAGAATTTTGGCGGAAGGAGCTGTAAGGAGTTTTGCCAGCACTGGATATCAAGTTGGATATCAAGTTTATTGCCACCTGGGATGAGAAGACAGGTTGGTTCAGGTCAGGGCAGGGGTGGGAGAGAGGCTTTACACAGGGTATGCTAAGCAGCTATTATTGACAGAGGAAATCACTGAGTTGCCTAATCAACATACCTTCCAATGGATGTAGGCTAGAATGACAATGCCCCCACCAGTTCCGCTCCAGATCTCTAGCCTTCTCTAGTCCTCTACAGCCCTTTTGTGTTCAGCTCCATGTAGTCTGAGCTGCTTCTGCTAGGTTTGGGTCCCTGTAGGGTGCCTGTGAATCTTTATATACTTTGCTATATGCTAGAGAAGGGGCACATCACTGCCACAGTAGTAGCAGCAGCAGCCAGGAGCCTCAGACCCCTTTGAATCACTGGGCCCCCCGGCAACTGCCCTCTTTGACCCCCCCACCCCCGACAAGTTGATAGTTTGTTTACTGGCATATACTGCAGTATTTACTGAAGATTTGCTATTTCATTGAACCTTCCTACCAGTAAAATCATTTGCCAGAGTATCAGCATGAACAGTCGAAGGAAGTTCATTTAAAAATTCCAGAGAATTTTCATGGGAAATTTTCTACAGTATTTGTCCAGCTAGAAAAATGTCAGGCGTTATGTAACCAGTGTCTATATTTTCCCACAAAGAATAAACGTTGCCAATGCCATGTCTGTATGAAATTTAGATGCATGGTAATAAGCAAACGGTGCCTTTGTTTTTATAAGCTTACAAGACACACACAATTTTGAAAACACAGGGCCTGTTACAAAACAAACTGAAGGCTGCATGCATCATTAGGCTTTGGATCAGGCCCATGCTTTTTTACTGTCTTGATTTTGTCATGACAATGGTAGAATATATGGAACAATTCTTTCATACTAGTAGTGCTCTGGAAAATGGTATCTTTGACCTCTATTCACACACAGAACATCATTAACTTACCTCAGTTTCTCAAGCCTCTGTACTTCTCAGATGCAGTTGTTTTGTATACACAGATAAAGAAAGAGATAGCATGAATGAAGAGGCTACATTTCTAATTGCAAAGCCAGGGTGTAGCTTGGCTAACAGAAGCCATGCAAGGTAAGCCATATATTAGTTTGCTCAATGTGTGATGGCTGGTTACTTGGTTTTGTGAGTGGATCACTTCTGTGGCTGAGCCAAAAGTTCCTAACAGTTGCAGAAGCCTTGGTTTACATAGAGGGTAGCCCTGGTTTGGATAGGTAGGGGTAGAGCATGCACAAGAAACCTCTTACCACTCAATGGTGCCACTCACAGTGGCAGTCACTGTAGTCTTGGGAGTGCAAGAACTGCTTTCTCCTGGTCTCATTAGGGAGCCAAACCTCAAAAGGGGTCAGGGATGGGTGCAGGAAATCATGTCTGCTCCGCACTGGCTCACTCAGTAGGACTGGGACAGTAATGACCAAACTGCTCCACCCATTACAGTGCCACCAACCCCAAGCATTCAAAAGTCATGAGTCTGCCCCACCCTTTCCAAAACCATGACTGGATGAGAAGTGGCAAGTTTAAAAAATGTTGGGTTCTTCCTATTTGGCTTCTGGTGCTGGACAGTTTAAATGTCACATCTTTAAGCTTTCCCTACAGCCACAAGGCCCAGAAACTTCCTATTAAAATAGCTGATATTCTGAGGTAATAAGCTCATTCCAGCATTTAGGCATCTAACACAAACACTCATTATTGCCAGACTTGTGATAAAATTGTGCTAGCTGCCAACAGGGCACAAGAGTGATGCCAGGACAGAATTTCTCCAACGTACTTTGGGGTAGGGTGGCTTTGCCCTGCCTCCTTGTGTACAGTTGTTGCCTACCAAATAAATAACATTAAAGTAGTACTCACAGGCTGAGACACCTTTAAAACTTGAATGTAAGGGAGTACCCCTCATCATCTCCATTCCTAAATTAAAGGAGAAACTTATCTAGAACAGGCAGCTAGTTGTGCCCCTGTTGCAGACTGGCTAGTCCTTTAATGGGAATCAGGTTCAGCTTTGCCAGCTGATAGCAACTGGCTTGGAAACTGGTAGACTTAGGTGGTGACTAGATTCTGCTGAAAGAGTGAGAGGATTTGTACACAAATCTGAGAGAGTCTTTTGCTGAGTTGAAGCTCCAGAGTTCTTATTTCCTGGAAGGTGGTTCTTATGGGCTAGGGTAGCAGGTGACTCCTGAAGCAGGCTTGAGCAAAGACTCCCCCACCTGCAGACGGCTGTAGAGGTAGACTGGAACTGAGGATGCAGACTGTGTGCAAGACTGCAGGGAGGTAACACGTGAGGGTCAGTGTTCTGAGGAAGACTGGAGAAATGGGAAGGGCCCAGGATACATTCAAGGCCCAAACCTGATGGATGGGGAGAAGTTGTTTTTGTTGTGTTTTGCCCTTTTGGCATTTGGGTTGAGTGACTCCAGGGTGAGGCACTGCCATCACTATTCTGACAGAAGAGTAGAGTGGCAGAAGAGCTCTAGAAAGGCAGAAGATGATGACTAGTGCCTGCGTGCTTTTAATGAAAACATTTAAAGACCGAGGGCGAAGCTATATTTTCTGGCGGGGCTGAACCTGGCATGAGGAGTTGGATGGTACAACATTCACTGCCTGTTCTGCCATGCAAAGGAAACCACCAGAAATATAATTGGCTCAGCCCAGGGCAGACCCATTGCCGGGGATTTTGGGAATAGCCTGTAAAGGAAAGAGCCATGGCAACATGGCTTCAGTGGCTTTCTTTAGATTTTGGAGGATCCACAGGATTTGTGGTCATACCTCTGGCTTCTGTGTGTGGAAAGGAGCAACCCTCCAAGGAAGAATCAGCCAAAAATTGTGCTGGGGCAACTTATAGTTTTGCTTCCCAGAGCTCCATCCCATAGTCCTGCCCCTCTGTATTTTGGGAGGGTGAGGAATGGAGGGCTAGGCCCTGGAGAGTAATGTCTGAAACTACTAAGGTTGGAAATTGGCCCTTACTTGGCCAGTAGTTTTGTTCTGTGAAGAGTTGCATACACTCCCACTCCACCTCCTCCGCGAGCTTTTGTAATGTTAATATTGAAAATAACTACTCAGAGGAGCTGATTTTTAAAAGAAAATGCTCCTAATTTAAAAAAAAATTGTCTACAGAATTTCAAAATTAAAAAAATGTTGTCCAGCCCTACTGTTCAGATTTAACTCTGATTGGTGCCCCAAATTCAAACTCATTGTAGCTACAGTGGGCCAGATTTTTAATAGCATTTGATTTCAGTAGGAGTTCGTTGCTGGAATGCCTTTAACAATTTGGCACAATATATGTCACAGAGTGACTGGTTCCTGTAAGGGGAAATGGTGGTAGCCATACCTGGGCCATAATTTACTGCCTATCAGCCTGTGAGATGAACATCAGGGGAGCCTCAGAGAAAATGCTAGAAAGCTGGGCTAGGGATGACAGAACAATGTGTATAACGGGGGTACCAAGAGCCACTGAACAAAACTGCAAACTCTGCATATGATGGATGCCACTGCAAGCCAAGGGGTGAGGGAGCACCTTAGTTCCAGCGTGTATAGGATGGGCCATTGAAGCTGCAGACTGCTGTAGACCCAACATGGCAATAAAGTAGAGATTCTGAAATAGAACTGTGCCCCTACCACTGCAATGCTCAGTCCTGGCTTAAGAGTGCTTTGGTGATGGAGTTCCACTGATTGCATGTTAGATGCTGGCTTATAAAAGGTACTTCAGTAATAATAACAGAGAGAAATCCCCTCTAGTCTATATACTATCAAAACAAAAAAGCAGCACTTTTAAGTGCTACTTGACTGCTTTTTTGTTTCATTAATAATGTTCACATACATTTCTTTTATGCTCTGCATTCTTATGAGAGATGTATCATGATCCATGACCAATATGATTAATAACAATGTGATATTGGTCATCACTGTTTTAAAATTTGGATTTGTAGATTTTAAACGGGAAAGTGAATACTGTGGTTCATCCCTAATGATTTGGAATGGTGATTTTTATTTAAGCAGGCAGCATTTTATTGTAAAAGTAATAAATTTGGCATGATTTGGACCTGGGAGAAAACTATATGGTTAAAAATTCATGAACTAAAACCTGGCTATATTTTGCCTTCACTTATACCCCTGGGGCCCTGTTGAGATATATGGGTTTTCTTGCATTAGGTTGCACAGGTGTTACAGAGGCCACAATTTGGACCATAGTTTTGTTCTGCATTAAGTGAACTGGTCACTAGATGTCACCGGTTATCCGTGCTAGCAACTATTTTGAGTGACTGGGCTGTATGTTTTGTGCATGTGCGTGACGAAGAGAATTAAGTGGCAGTAGCAACTTTAAAACTATTTCTCTGATTTTATAACTGTGATTTAAGTTTAAAATGCAGAAATAGTCTGTATGTTTACCACATAGAAAGCTCCCCCTTAATCCCAAGTGGAAAGTCTTTAGTAAGTTGAAAACTCCCATTAAGAATCAGTTATATGTCATTAATGTGGCTCAAAGTGAGCTCAGATACTGGTAAGCCATTTGAGCCATCTCCTGGGGCTACTGCAGGACTATTCCTTGCATTACATTTAATACTTTGTCCAGTCTAGCTCTAAATGTCCCAAGTAATGGGGCCTCTATTACTTCCCCTGGGAGACATTTTCACAGTCTTGTACATCACATTGTTTCACCTGATATCTTAAGCCTAAATTTGTCGAGACTTCCTTTTAGCCAGTTTCTTGTAGTTGGACATAAGGTTGTGGAGAAGAGGGCAAACCAAAAGAAGAGCAGCTGTACTGAAAGCTGCTAAGTCTTGTCTGGCTCTCTGAAAGAATAGTTTTTTTTGAAAAACAAGCAAACAAAAAAACCCTCAATCTTTTTTTTTTTAAATGGATTTTCCCCAGGAATTTCTGTTTAGTTTATTTCCTGCCAACAAGTGTCCAGATGGAAGACTTTTGACTAGCTGTGGTGCAAATTCTTTTTAAAAAGGACTCATTTGACATATTAAAAACAGCCACGTTACTAACATAGAAAATCAATGAGTATGTGTGAACTTTATTCTGAGCAGCTTTGACATGCATTAATATCAACCTGACTTAGAGATCAGCAGGACACAATGAATTTAGGTTACAGATCATGATGGGTCAAGAAGAGACATACCTATAAAGACCTCAGTAAAAGCAAAACTTGGCCCAGGAAATTTAAATATTGTGGAAATTGGGATTTAAACAATGAAAGCCCAGAAATTCAGAACTTAAATTTGTTAGACCTCCTTTTTTGCCTCAAAAGTCTGGGAGCTAATTGGTGTCATCCTTCATTTTGTAATGTGGCATTATTTATTAGTTACTGTAACTTCAGCTCTGCAAGCACTTAAGCATTTGCAGAGCTACACTCAGGCTATGGCTACACTACAGCATAAAGTTGATTTTAAGGCCCTTAGCTTGATTTTACAACGTGACTGCCTTCAATGTGAATACCATTAGGTTGAATTTAAGGAGCGCACAGGTTCACATTCTTGTGTTGATCATTGGATGCAGTGTAAGGCCAAGTTTGAATTTATAAGGTTGGATTAGTGCTTGTGAGGAAACAACATTACTTTAAATTGATTTTATTGGCTTCCAGAGGTGTCCCACAGATATCCCTCAATGCCCCACAGCTGTACGTTCTGTCCTCTTTCACCTCCCCTTTTCTCCAGGCGTGCAGGAAGTAGGAAACAGGAAGCCCAGCATTTTGAATTCATTTCTTTATGATCAGCTTGGCGATTGCATCTAGCCACCTTGGAGAGCCCCAGCATGGAGCCATCAAAAGACCCAGGGTCTCAGTTTGGCTAGTGGGCTATCCCCTGCCTCACTATACCCCATGGCAGCTGGGCTGTGGGGGTCGTGCTTGTAGGAGTGACTGAGAAACTTCTTTCCTGAGCTTCATATTTTTACAGGGTAGCCCTTCCCCCCGACAGGGACCATGTGGCTACTGGGTTGGCCCCCGCCCCACCACATCACATGCCGGCTGTGCAGTGGGGGCCGTGCTTCCAGACAGAAACATGTCCTGACCTGTGCAGAGTGAAGGCTTCTGTGCTTCACATTTTCTGGGGCTCGACAAGTTCTGGGGGGCTGGCTTACCCCACAGCAAAGATTTGCAGGGGCCCTGGCTGGCCCCTGCAAGGCAGCATGGGCTGGGGAGATGGCTCACCCACTGGGAAATATTTTTGGGGGCTGTTGTCAGGGGGTTGGCTCCCCTGCAGCAAAGAGTTTTCAGGGTCTGGCTGGCTCCTGTATGGCATCATGTGCCGGGGTGGTCGGGGGATGGCTAATAAGAAACCAGGTGACTGCACCATGTCAACAGGAGCCACAGCTGGCCCCTACTTATGTTTGGGGGCTGCCCCCCGCCAGCTGCTCCTATTTTCAGTGCTGGCCCTCCTGTCTAGGCACACAATATGGGGAGTGGGGGGCTGTCCCTACAGAGGGCAGTGTAAATTTTTGGGGCTGGCTCCCCAACATAGGCACACTGCTCCAGTACTCTCCCTTCCAAAAATGTGTGGCTAAGGGGAGCCACGGTCTCAACAGTGGCTTGCCTGCTGTATTTTTATTGAGCGAACTCTGAGGTACCTGTCGACGTGATTCCCTTGCTACCTTTCTTCATGCGGTCTGGTTTTAATCACCTATTACTGTAAAAAAAGTGGGATTGAAGTTTGCCTGCCTTGTGAAAGGTGTTCTTTCACCAGGAGAAAACTGAGCTACCTGTTGACATGGCACAGTCAGCTGGGTGCTCCCAGAACATATTTTTGAAAAGTGCTTCAGCTTCTGAAGCCCGCCCCCTGTTTGGCTTTATTTATTAATATTAAGTCCTTGCTCAGGCACATGGATCCAGCTTCTTCCAGTGTTTGGTGTTCTTTCACTGGGGGAAAGCTGTTTGAGCAACCTGTTGACACAGTTCAGTCACGGCTGTCTTTCCCCTTGCATTTGCTACTTTTCCTTCTTCCTTTCTTTCTGAAAAATGTCTGTTTGCATACACTGGGAGGAGATGGGGGCAATGCAGTCTGGGAAGGTGACAATGGGTGCTCTCAGGACATATTTGGTTAAAAGGTCAAATGCGAGTGACTCAAACAGTTTCTCTCATAGGGGAAAGAGACTTCTAAAAATGGCTGTTTGTCTTGAAAGGAGGGGAGTGGGGGCAGTGCAGAGCGGCAAAATGACATCACACGCCGTCAACAGTCGAACTTTGGCAATTTAGTGGGGATGTGCTAAGTGGGCTTTGTGGGGAGGTGCAGATTCTCAACTTCAGCTTTATAAAACCCAGTGTCACAAAGTCGACTTTAATAAATTTGACTTTATTTCATAGTGTAGATGTAGCCTCACATCGGTAGACCTGCTCACTTCACTGGGACGTCTCACATGAGTAAGGCCTAGTCTACGCGACAAATTTCGGTTGTTCCAAATTACATTGGCAAAAAGCTGCTGCAGTTTGGGTGCTCTACACTAGCATTTATTGGTATAACTTACCCTGCTCAGGTGTGCATGGGGAAATTTTTCCAGCGTACAGCTGTCTCCACCCCATGATGTCACCGTTAACTCAAAAATGTTATACCTGCATGGTCCCGTTTACTGTTTTCCATCTCTGACAAACACATGGAGCCTGCACACCTCTGCACTACTGTTGCAAGTGTTGCAAGCACAGGATACACAGTCCTCTAGTATTTGCAGAGCTGGAAGAAGAACTACATTGGTAGGCAATGTTGTGATTTCATGGAGGATGGATTGCTGTGGGATATAGCGAGAACCAGTTTGAGCTCGTTGCTGGCGTTCACTGAGCAGTTGCAGGTGGTGGCGGCATGCTGCTTCTGGGCCTGAGAAATGAGCAATGGGTGATAGACCCTGTTAAAAATTGTGGAGTGTTTGGTGTATGTCTATGAACACGACACCTTAAGACACCTATTCATTTTGCTGCACTTGCAGTACATTGCTAATTGTCAAAACATCTGACGAAGCAGGTCTTTGCCCACGAAAGCTGATGCTCCAAAATATCTGTTAGTCTATAAGGTGCCACAGGACTTCTTGTTGTTTTTGAAGGTACAGACTAACTCTTCTACCTCACTGATAGTTATAATTGTGTGTGTTACTGATCCTATGCATTTTCACACTATACGAATAACAAGAAAGGAGAAGCTTTCAGAATGACTAAGCATGTTGTGAAATAATAAAGGTGAACTACTTTCTTACTGAAGAGGAATTTTCACAAGTCTTGAATGAGAGGCTGCTGAACTCTCTTTTATATTCAAATTAGACACATTAACATGTGGTTTGAACCGGGATGTGAATGTTCTGGGTCATTATAGGGGCTCTTTTGCATACTCGGCTTAATCTAATTATTGACCCCTCCCTGCCCCTCTACTCTCTGATTTGCTCACCTTGATAATTTTTTTTCTGATTTGTCAACCTTGATTACTGTTTTTGGTTCTCTATGCCTTAAATATTATGTCTGTTCTGGTCTGGCTATGGTCTGAAGAAGTGGGTCTGTCCCACGAAAGCTCACCACCTAATAAATTATTTTGTTAGTCTTTAAAGTGCTACTTTACTGCTTTTTCCAAATCATAGAATTGTATTCAGTAACAAATCCAGCACACATAAAGGTGCAATTTAAAAGCAAACGCATTAAAAACATAATGAGTTCCTGGAACAGAACTTTACCAGGGGAAAGAACATTTATCTCCATTTTACCTACCCATATAGTACTTTTGGCTTGCACAGATCAGTGTATGTGAAGCTGTGGTTGTCCTTTAACGTCCCTTGGCATGGAGCAGGGATGAGGCCCGGATGCCACAAGGACTGTTTGCAGGGTGGTGCTGTGGGGAAGGAACTGTAACAGGGTTTGCCAGGGACTGCAAAGGGAGTCAAGCTCAGGAACATTCAACATGTAGGTCCACAAGAGTTGGCAGCATCTGTTTGCAGCTGTTTCTGGTGCATCTCCTTCTACTTTTCCTGCTGGGTCTCCTGGGCCTTTTTCCTGTTTGCTGATTCCTTCTCCATACAGTTTGCAATATTCCCCCTGCAGCTCCTTTGCTCATGAACTGTTGCAGCACTGCCTTGTGGGGTCTCACTGAACATGTCACCCCAAGTTGTCTTTTCTCCGTATCTGGCACCGGTGTTCGGCAGATGTGGCAGCAGAAGGCTGCTGTAGTAGCAGCTGCAAATAAAACCCACAGAGGTATCATTGTCAGCACAGTCACATTGGAAAGCTAAAGTTAAGATTCAGAGCTCAGTTCCCTTGCAGCCCTAGGCCGTGTCTACATGTGCACGGTACTTCGAAGTAGCGGCGCCAACTTCAAAATAGCGCCCGTCACGGCTACATGTGTTGGGCGCTATTTCGAAGTTGAAATCAACATTAGGCGGCGAGATTTCGAAGTCGCTAACCCCATGAGGGGATGGGAATAGCGCCCTACTTCGAAGTTGAACATCGAAGTAGGGCACACGTAGACGATCTGCGTCCCGCACCATCGAAATAGCGGGGTCTGCCCTGGCGGCCATCAGCTGAGGGGTTGAGAGATGCTCTCTCTCCAGCCCCTGCGGGGCTCTATGGTCATCGTGTGCAGCAGCCCTTAGCCCAGGGTTTCTGGCTGCTGCTGCGGCAGCTGGGGATCCATGCTGCATGCACAGGGTCTGCAACCAGTTGTCGGCTCTGTGGATCTTTTGTTGTTTAGTGCAACTGTGTCTGGGAGGGGACCTTTAAGGGAGTGGCTTGCTGTTGAGTCTGCCCTGTGACCCTGTCTGCAGCTGTGCCTGGCACCCTTATTTCGATGTGTGCTACTTTGGCGTGTAGATGTTCCCTCGCAGTGCCTATTTTGAAGTGGTGCTGCCCAACATCGAAGATGAACGTCGACGTTGCCAACCCTGGAGGACGTGTAGACGTTATTCATCGAAATAGACTATTTCGATGTCGCTACATCGAAATAAGCTATTTCGATGTAGCGTGCACGTGTAGACGTAGCCCTAGAGTGGTAAACAAGTGGATTGCTTCTGCACATCACCAGCTGTGGGGTATGCAGCCCACCGGGGAGAGAGAAATAAGGAGGGAATGGCTTGGTGACATGACATGGCGTCTAGGCCAAATGGCACTGGATGCTGACACGGTTCTTGTGCAGGCAGTAGTGATTTGCTGGCATCCCAAAGTCGCCTGGGGTCTGAATGCTGCTAGCTGTGTACTGCAATGGTTCCTGGCTGGAGTGTGGTGACCCTATTGTGAAGGGAGAAATAAGGCACACTTCCCTAGATACCTTCCAGAATGGTTTGCAGAGCACCTCTTGGAAACTTTCATTGCAATTTCTCAGGAGGCGTCAAGGAACATTCCTGTGTATATAAACAAACCATTCCACGAGACCCTCTTTGCTTAACCCTATGGCGGGGGGGAAATCACAAATAAGAAGCAGTCCAGTGGCACCTCAAAGACTAACTAATTTATTAGGTCATGAGCTTTCGTGGGTAAGACCCACTTCTACAGATCAGTCTGGTCTTACCCACCAAAGCTCATGATCTAATAAATTAGTTAGTCTTTGAGGTGCCACTGGACTGCTTGTTATTTGTGACGCTACAGACTAACATGGCTACCCCCTGAGACTATCTGCAGGGGAATGAAAGCAGATATTGCCGCTGCCTTTCTTTGTTGTATCGCTGCCTCGTCTAGAGTGAGTAAATTAATGAAAGCTCAGTAGGTGTGTGCCTTGTTAAGTTGGGAGCGCCTTCCGTACATCACTGGCATGGGAAATAGAATTACACAGTTACAGTAAAATCCTTCCCCTGCAACAGGCTTTCCTGTGCTCAGCTGTTGGAACTGGTTGGACTGCAGTGGAGTCTCAGACAGATCCTTCCCCACAGTCACAGCTGTTCCACCCTCCTCCTGACTTCGCTGTTCATGCCAGGACACTGTGCTTTGGACTCGTTGGAAGTACTTGGGTGGTGGTAGGTCTCTGCCAAGTACAGCATACATGCCTTTGTAAAAGTAGCAGATCAGGGGCTCAGCACTGGGCTGACTACTTGGCCTCCCTGCCCCTTTGGTGTGTCTGATGCAGTCCCTTGGGTTTCTTATGCCACTGATGCTGATCCCTGTCATACCCCTTCCCTTGCATCACCCGAGAAAGCCGCCTATAGATGCTGCCATTTCCATGACTGGTGTGGCACTGTGCCTGCACAGTTTATTCTCCCCGCATGCTCAGCAAAGCCAATACTTCCAGTGCACTCCAGGCTGCACTGTGTCCACAGCGCTAGCCCCAGCATGGGCTGGGTCTACACGGACGTCTAGTGCTGGCAGCTTCATGGAAATGAGAAGTTTTGCAGTTGCAAATGGCTGCTCATTAGCATAATCACACAGCTACTTAGCATAAGGCCTAAGGGGCTGGTGACAGAGGGGACTTTTGCCAGCAGAGGCATGTCTACAGCAGCAGCCTCTGCCGGCAGGGAGATCTTGCGTGAATATGCGAATTAGCCGTGCGATTATGCTAATGAACAGCCATTTGCAGTTGCAAGGCTGTTCATTTCCATGAAGCTGCCAGCGCTCCAGGTCTGTGTAGACCCAGCTCTGCGGTGTCAATCTCAGTATGTTGACTGTGGCTTGGGGTGGTGGTGACTTCACTCCACATACAAATTAGTAACATATCTTCTTCCCTGCACCTTGTTATTTTATCAGGAGAACAGTCAGGGAGGTGGTGTTCCTGTGTTGCTGTAATGGGGGCATTTACCTCAGTGGGAGACACATGTGAGTGCAAACACATGCACAGTTAGGTGGATGAAGGTGGCTTACATCAACCTAACTTTTTACCAGAGAGGAGGCCTAACGTTGTGAGGTTGCATGATCGGGGCCATGAAGGACGGGTCTCACATGTTGAGCAAGCTATGGTGTCGCACAGACGTAACGCAGAATCAGAGCTGCATGGCCTCTACAACCTTGTTTCACCAATGGAATATATAGGGGCTATGCGGGAGTTCTTTGCAGGGACAGAAGGAGGGGATAGCAAGAGAATGTCAGGGCTAGGGACTTAGAGTAGAATCAGCACATCTTCATGTCTGTTGCCATAACATTAGAGCCTGGCTTCCAATTCTGCTACAGTTCCCTTTATAAGGGGATGGTTAATAGGCCTGCATAATCCTACCCCTCCCTTTCTCACCACAGCATAATAGGAATCTTAGGACAGTCTGTTCCATAGAGTTCATGGTATCTACACCGCTGTGCGGGCTCATGATACCCCGGCTCAGCTTTGTACAGCTGTACTGAGTCACTGGTCTCAGGGCTTTCTGTTCAAGGGGGCAGGGTTGCATAGCAGAGGTAGGAGGACTTGCCCCATATAGGGGGCAAGTCTGAGATAAAGAGATGGATTTTCATTTATAACAGAACTCTGAACCTGATCAATGAAGCTTGTAATTTCATGCCCATGAACAACGCTTTTCATGCTACTCTGACTTACGTCACTGTTTTTTTAAAAAATTCCTCCCAGGCTTATTGGTTAACTGCAAACGGGACATTCAGTTCTCATACTATTTGACTAGGCAAGTGTTGTTTTCCATTTTAATCAGTTTAGGATTCTTCTTTCTTTACTGTGTGTATGGGGAAAGAAAAATCCTGCTACAGTTTCTTACCCTGTTATTGCAACACATTGATGAAGATAAATCTCCTTTCTTTACTTATCTCTAGCTTTAAGCAACCTGAGGATAAACTTATGACTGGGATTCCTGCCATAGCAGGGGATAGGACTCAATGTTCAGTCCTATGTTCAACCTGTGTTCTGTAATTACCCCAGTGAACTTTAAAGTTGGAAAGGAGTTTACAATAGATTTGGGTGACGTGTGTGTGTGTGTGTGTGTGTGTGTGTTTTTAAATCAGACACATTCCATGCACAAAGTAGATAAGCAAAGCATTTAACTTACCTTATTTCCTTCACATTACTATTTTATCATGGGAACGAGTGACGAGTTATATTACTTATCTAAGTGTCAGAGGTCTTAACACTCAGGAGTTGTGACAATTTAAGATGATATGAACTATGTAGCTCACATTTAGCTGCTTAGCCTGGAAAAGAGGGATTCTATAGCTTACCTCTGTTTGGTGACCCTAGTCCTTGGGTTTGGAGTTCCCTTGCTGTCAGACAGATAATACATCGAAGAAACCAATGCTGGTTTTAAAAGTTTGAAAATGTTGTGGAGGCTTGTTAACCTAAAAATCCATTGGATTCTCCTGTGCATGTACGCTTTACTGTCAATTACTAAAACCACATTCATAGAACTTTATAAACAGTTACTATTTCTTTATCCAAACCTCCATGTCAGCAAGAGAATAAGTATGATTTCCCATTTTGCAGTTGCAGAAACAGAGGTGAAGAAATATTAAGGATAGAGTGGGGAAAACTTTTTTTTCGTGAAAGAAATGTAAACTAAAATGAAATTTTGTTGTGGAAAGCAGGCACTTTTTACACATTTTCATGAGTCTAAAACTCAATTTTTCTTCTTTTTCTTTTTTTTTTAAGCCTGCTTTGGTGAAAAGCTTTTGACTGTCTTTTGTTAAGGCCAAGATGTTTAGCTGTGGATATAAAATTAAGCACCTCAAACTCTATCTCTGGATTTAGAGGCCTAAGTTTAAACATCCAGATATGAAAATCAATTAGAGTCCCAAGTTTTGACATCTGTCTCAACAAAGGCTGCAGATGTAGTCACTGAGAGCTGGGATTAAACTCTCAGTTCACTCAATCATACTATCTTTTATGCTATTGACCTCTCAGACTCCTGTGGTCAAAGGTCACTCTCATGGCTTGGTGGAAGAGCTACTTCAGCTGCAGGATGTCAGGAGCATGTCCACATGCTATCAAGTAGCTTGGTCCTGTTGCTTCCGATAGCTGGAAACCTGATCTGTTTTGTGGGCATGTTGAACAATTCAGTATCCAGAATCCCCTGGGATTTCTATAAGTATTAAATTAACACAAAATCCTTGAGATAACCAGTGGCAGTTCTCACAGACAGGAGTAATTTGTGCGTGCTCTAACAAAAGAATGCGGTTTTAAGAGGACAAACTATTTGTTTGGTTTTGGGATGATAAAGTCATTATGATTACTCTGTCCAACCCATCTCAGAGTCTAAGAAACAGAGTCCAGGCCCTCACCCTCCCACTGCATAACCTGAAAATGCATCTGCTTGTCAAATTTTATATGGTCTGTTTGCCATGGGTGAGGTTCACTTCACCTGTTTCAAGCCTATATAATTGGATGTCGCATGAATGACAAGGTTAGGATTTGGGAGGCAAAATCCACCTCCCATATTTGGGTCAAGGTATTGGCACAGCATGTTCGTTTCCTCGTGTGTCTGCTGATCCAGGCTACAAGCTATAATAAAGCGAAGCCCATTGCACCACTTCCCCAGGGTAGTGCAGCTCCAGCAGTTGAGTGACGGGTATTCCTATAGTACCAGAGAGGAAGCCATGTTAGTCTGTACTCCAGCAAAACAAAGCAGCAGAAATGTAGCACATTACAGACAAACAAAATGATTTATTCGGTGATGAGCTTTCGTGGGACGGACCCATGGCTTCAGATCAGATCTGACTCTGAAGATTTGGTGGACAGAGTAATGATGATGACTTTGTCATCTCAAAACCAAACAAGTAGTTTGTCCTCCTAAAACCACACCCTTTTGTTAAAACAGATCAGATGACACCTGTCTTCAGGGACCGGTGAGGAATTGGTGCGGGGAATACTCTGCAATATGAAAGGGATGCAGAGGCCTTTTGGTGGGTTCTCCCTCTGCAGCCCTTCCACTATGTAACTTTATTGCAGGGCTTAAGTAGCACAAAAGACCTTGGGTGGAACACTGTGTACCTGGGTGAGTTGAAGAATCCTGACAAAATGGATTTTTCTGGGACAGGAGTAGAAGGTCTTTCTCCTACTTTTCCAGGTAAACAGGGTTTTCATATATTGTAACTGGCTTCACAATATAGAATTTTCCTTTCAGAAGTTTACTGTCCAAATTGCTGAGTTTTAACTTATTTCGTATCTCTTTCCCAGGGTGTTTATTATCTTTGCAAAGACATTTTTCTTGTATAAATAAACCGTACATACCCAACATACACAAGATACTAATACAGTATGTGTGTTTTTGAATTCTAGAGACGAGGCAGGAATAAGAGAATCTCCGTTCATAACTAAATAGTGCATCTCAGAGCAGAGTAAAAAAGCTTTGGAGATGGAAATGTGTTAAGCCTCCACACAGTTAACAACATGTCACTTTGTGAGAGAATTTTCATAATTAATGAACTGGTTCAATTTGCTCTGCCGCTTGACTTTGATTAATACAGTTTTGAGTGTTCCCACTGGGACTCTGTCCAGTTTGTTTAGTAAGCTCTTATGTCTATATCCAGTTCACGTGTATGGATCTAAGTGTTGGCACCAAATAGGTCAATACACAGCCATTCTGATTCCCTTTAAAAAGAAGATAACAGTATATCCTAGATCATGGTTCTCTATGAATCCTTCTTTTACAAGGAATTTTACTGTCAATTTCTTCAACATTAAACAGAAACCTTATGGAGCTCTTACAATTTACGGATATAACAAGCATTATGCATCCTTCTGAAGCTGAGTGTCTCAGCATTAGAAACCTCTCTTGTAATTCTGTTCCTGAAAGATGAAAAATCTGTTGTGTACTCAATAATAAAAGGGACCAAATCCAGAATTCATTAACATAAATAGAAAAATTTGTTTAGACCTGAGTAAGACAAGGATTTGGGATAAGGTGTCTGTTTCATTCTGAAAATGGCTCTTTTTCTAAAGAGAAAGAAAAGCTTAAGCCTTCTAGGCTATGTCTACGCTACAGAGCTCTTTCAAAAGAAGCCATTCTGGAAAATCTCTTCCGAAAGAACTTCTTTTGAAAGAGCGTGTCCACACACAAAAAGCAGATCAACAGAGTGATCTGCTCTTTCGAAAGAGAGCATCCACACAGTCCCCGCTCTTTCAAAAGAACGGGCCAGGGATCAAAAAAATCAGGTGTCAGCAGGACAGCTGTCTTCAAAAAAAAAAGGGCCTGCAGAACGTCTACACGTTTTCTTTCGAAAAAAGCTTCTGAAGGGGGGAGCTCTTCCCGAAATGGAAGTGGAAGAGCGCTTTCGAAAGTAGCGCCACGTTCTTTTGATTTACTTTTGAAAGAACACTTTTTATGTGTAGACGCTCCGTGGGATATTTTGAAAGAACCCCCTCCTTTTCAAAAATCTTTCGAAAGAATTTGCTAGTATAGACATGGCCTTAGTGTTTGTGAAGTTCTTTCTCTTGCTACCACTTGGTCTGTCTGTTTTTGAATACTGCAAACAGATCTGGTCTCCTCATCACAAAAATATACACTGGAAATGGAAAAGATTCAGAGATGGGGAACAAAAACTATTAGTGGTATGGAACAGCTGCCATATAAGGAAAGATTAATAAGGCTGGGACTTTTCAGCTGGGAAATTAGATGGCTGAGGTTGGGGTATGATAGAAGTCTGTAAAATCATGACTGGTGTGGAGAAAGGGAATAAGGAAGTGTTATTTATTCTTTACCATATCCTAAGAACTAGGGGTCCCCAAATGAAATTAATAAGCATCAGGTTTTCAATAAAAAAAAGGAAATACTTCTTCATACAACACATATTCAACCTGTGGAACTCCTTGCCAGACAATGTTGTTAAGGTCAAGATTTTGGATAGTTTCATCAATAGTTATTAGCCAGGAAGGGCAGGAATGGTATCCCCTAGTCTGTATCAGGAGCTGAGACTGGGTGACAGGGGATGGATCTCTTAATGATGGCCTGCTCTGTTCATTCCCTCTGGGGCACCTGGTATTGTCCACTGTCAGAAGACTGAACACTGGGCTAGACGGACCTTTGGCCTCACTCAGTGTGGTCATTGTTCTCTATAAGTTATTCGTTTATGCAGGTGACATAGAATGGCCATTATCAGCCAAGATTTTAGCTCTGTAGGAAATGGAAAACACAAACTTCAGGTCTGAAAGGGCTTTCTTAAAGGGAAGATTCCAGCTTCAGCCAAGAAATGACAGACTTCATCTATTAGTTAACACTTTATTTAGAGTGGACAATTGTCTTTGAGAAAAATAATTCATTTTGAAATACCACTGTCTATATTCTTCCTCATGAGCATGATCATGTACCTTACCCCTAATTAATACTAGTGGGATTATGTTTAGGGAGGATTTCACACTCCAGAAGCAGATAGCCTGGCTAAATCCGGTGCACTGCTTAGATGTTTAAATGGTGCTTAGGCCTTGTGCTGGCTCTATTTTCAAGGGTGAAATTCACCCTAAGGCTGCAGGAGGCATCCAAACTAGTGAGAAAAAGCCTTCAACAGCCCTTTGTAACAGAAAAATGTGGGAAGCTTAACACATTTTCAGCATTCTCGGCCTTGAGTCCCCATCAGCCCAGAGTCATTACTAAGGACGTTGCTTGCAGAGCTGTACTTGGAAATTATGGAACCAGTTGTATGTTTCAAACCCATGAAGTTCAGCTGAATCAGAGATACTAACCTGCAATCCTTTTCCCACTTAGTTGGAGATGCCGGAGAGGCCAGCCCTTAATCACCAATTGTAACAAACTGCTGTGCTCAGTGGAATTTTTGTTCAGATTTGTACAAGTCTGACCAGTCTTGGCTGATGAAAAATGGAAGACAAACCAATGGGAACACAGGGAATGTTGAAGACTCACGTTCACATTGTTCTACTTCTTGCTAAACCGTCCTGAGGAAAAAAAAAACCTGAGCATTCCATGAGTGCCTTCTGATGATTCCAGTTCCAATAATGCTTCACACAGTACTGTTGTATCTTATGCTATGTCTATACTGGACCAAGAAAGTTGACTGCAGATATGCAATGCAAGTGGTGCCAATTATGTAGTTAAAATTGATGCACCTGCACTCATGTTAATTTGTCTGTCTATACCAGGGAAAATCGACAGGAGAGTTTATTCCTTCAACCTCCCTTACGCCTTGCATCTCGCAACGAGTATAGGGATCGACTGTGATGCCTGAGAGCTCGATTTTGTGAGTCCATACTAGATGCATGAAATCAAACCCCAGAAGATTGATCCTGAGCAGGTCGATCTTCCATGGTCGTGTAGCTAAGCCCTCAGAAGACATTACAGATTTTAGTACTACATGGACTGTCACCGATAGCAAAGCAATGATTATACCCAGAAGTTCTACCTACTACATTTATCTTAAATATTTCTTCTCTTTCTTGGCAGTCACTCGATAAAGAGTAGGATGTCTTCATGTCACCCTCCTATTTGTGAGTCCATTGATGGCTGATCATCCTGATTCTGCAGCCTCAAATCTTATCACAGAAAGGGCAGGTGTGGGTAGCTGTTGGAGAGGCCTGGGGCAGTTCTTGATGCTCTTTTGTTCTTCTTTACCTCTCCTTGCCTGCACTGTGGGACCTCTCAAATTGCGCCACTCCTTCATGGATTACTGTTCTTGCATTGGGGATAGTCTTGGGCAAGGTTCTTGCAAGTGTCAACACTGAAGCTACACTTTTTCATCTGTGTCTTCAGCATGTCCTTGTATCTCTTCTGTTGGCCACCAATGCTCCTTAGTCCTTCTTTCAACTTGGAAAACAGAATCTGTTTTAGGAGGTGTTCATCAGTAATCTGAACCATGTGACCATTCCAATGAAGTTGTTGATGAAAGATAATGGCTTTAATGCTGGTCATGTTCAACTCTTCCAGGACACTAGTGTTCATGTGCCTATCCTCCCAAGAGATATTTAGGATTTTCCTGAAGCAGCATTGATAATATTGTTCAAGTGCCTTCAAATGATACTTGTATGTTGTCCGGTTTCACATGCGTACAGTAGCATTGGAACAACCACTGCACGGTATACATGGAGCTTTGTCTTGGAATAGGTGTCCTGGTTTTCAAAGGCTCTTTGTCTCAGGCAGGCAAAAGCAAAGACAATGATGGATGTCCTTTAGTGGAAAGATGACATCCATGGTATAGGAAGTGCTCCACATTTTCCAGCAGTTCTCCATTGACTTCAATAGAAAATACATGAGATTGTCCCATCAGTGAGGTTTGATGGAGCACCTTGGTCTTTTTGATACTCAGTGTGAGGCCAAGATTCTTGTATGCTTCAGCGAAGGCACTTAGGATGGTCCTAAGGGCTGTGGGAGAAAGAGCACCAATCATGTTGTCATCCGTGTACTGGAGCTCCATGATTGAGGCTGTGGAGGTCTTGCTTTTAGCCTTCAGTCTCCTGAGCTTGAAGAGCTTCCCATTCATTCTATAGGCAATTTTTACGCCATCTGGAAGATTGTCATCAATGAAATGTAGGGTCATGACAATAAAGATGCAAAACAGTAATGGGGCAAGGATGCTAGTCAACAGCCTTTTTTGACTCCTGTTTTGACCTTAAAGGGTTTGCTTTGGGATCCGTTGTTGCTCAATACTGTAGCAGTCATGTTGTTGTGAAACAGCCACAAGATGCTAATGATTTTTTTTTTGGACAGCTGATCTTTCAGAGGGTAGTCCACAGTGTTCTACAGTTGACTGAGTTGAATGCTTTGAAGAGGTTAATGAAACACATGTATAAGGCTTTGTTTTGTTCACAACATTTTTCTTGCAGTTGCTGGGTGGTGAAGATCATGCCCACTGTTCCTTGGAATGGTTGGAAGCCACACTGAAATTCTGGGATAATTTCTTCTGAGAGTGGCAGGAGTCACTTTGTAAGGATTCAAGCTAAGATTTTCCCTGCCGTTGCCAGGAGGGACATGCCATGGTAGTTTCCACAGTCCAGCTTGTTGCCCTTCTTGAAGAGACTGACTATCAGTGTGTCTCTGAAATCTTGTGGTTTCTGTTTCCTCTCCTAGATCTTGAGAATCAGGAGGTGGAGTTGTTTGTGGAGCTCTGGCCCACCTTCTATGAAGACTTCAGTGGTGATTCCATCTAGTCCAGTTGCCTTGTTGCATTTAATTACTTTGACAGCAGCTTGGACCTCACTCAGGGGAGGAAGCATTGCAAGATCACCCCTAGATGGTTGTTGAGGGATTTGGTCAAGGGATTCTAGGACCATGGTGGAAGAGTGGTTCAAGAGCTCATTGTAGTGCTCCCTTCAGCAAGAAGAAGTGGTTTCATTGTCTTTCAGGAGTTGGGTACCATCCTTTGATCTGAGGGGATTAATTCTATGATTTCTCAGTCCATAAATGGCTTTGGTAGCATTGAAGTAACCACTTGTATTATTGATATCTGCAAGATGCTGGAGTTCTTGCACCTTGTCAGTCCACCACTAGTTTTTCAGAGTCCTTGTTTTATGTTGGACTTTTGCCTTGGCCTTGGCATGCACTTCTCTCTTCATTATGCAGTTGATGTTGCTTTGGCAGGTCCTAAAGACTTTCCTTTTTTCCTCAATCAGGCATTCAATTTTCACTCCATTCTCATCAAACCAGTCCTGATACTTCCTGGACTGGTAGCCAAATGTTTCTCCACAAGCTCCAATGACGGCATTTTTCTATTGACACCAGTGTTCTTCTGCATCTTCAGGGTATACTGTGGGCAGCTTTCTTTGGAGCGCTATCTGGAAGTCACTTTGTCTGATATGGTCCTTCAAACCTTGTACATTGATTTTCCGTTGGACCTGTTTCTTCTGATTTCTTCATTTGGGGACAATCCTAATCACCATGGGAGATCGAATAAGGCGGTGATCAGTCCAGAAGACATCAGCACTAGTCATTGCACATTTGAGAAGGGCATTCTCCAATTTTGAGTGCAGACAATGACATAGGCTATGAGGTGCAAGTGCTTCAATAGAGGATGTTGCCATGAGGTCTTACATTTTTTTTTCTGGCAGAATGGGTTGTTTGTGAAGATGAGCTCATGTTCTTCATATTTCGTAAGGATGAGCACTCCACTGGAGTTGACGTTGCCAACTCCTTCTTTCCCAATGGTAATCTGCCAGAGGTCCGCTTTTCTTCTGACCCTGGCAGTGAAAACCCCCAAGAGAATAATCTTGTCTTCTTTGGGGACATCTGTCAGGACTGTCCAATTGGGTGTAGAACTTCTTCACGTCATCTTTGGCATTTAGAGTTGGTGCATAAGCATTGAGGACAGTTGCCTGTTGGTTTTTGGCAAGCTTCAAGGGGAGAGTCATGCAATGCCAACAGAGACTTCAGAGAGGATCCTTGTCAGTTCATTTTTGATGGCAAATCTTATGCCATGGACTTGTTTTTCTTCCTTTGGGGTTCCTCTCCAGAAAAATGTGTGTTCTCCACCTTCTTCTCTTATCTGCCCTTCCTCTGATCTATGCGTTTCTGCCAGAGCAACTATATTGATGCTGAAATAGCACAGCTCACAGGAGATAATTGCTGTGTCTCTTTTGGGTCACTCACAGTCTGGATTGTCCATTAGAGTCTGAATATTCCATCTTCCAAAGTTTACTGTTTGATTTCAACCACATAGAGGTGAACCCACTGGACGTGGTTATCCAGTTGTGGGAGGGGTTGAGGTGGATTATGTTTAGAGCAGCTTTTCCAACCCCCTTCCCATGTGGGGTGAACAGAGTGGATCCTAAATAGGGCTGGTCAGTTGAGGATGTAGCAGCCAGACTGTTCTACCACCTCAGTCCTTGAAATTGAACGACTCATTCATTCATTCATTCATTCAGTGCCTACATGCTGGCCCATGACTAAAAGCTTCCAGATTTCACAATCCTGCTCCTGTCACCATTCACTGGTTGCTGTAGGGCTTAAGTTTAGGAGACTAGTACGCAGAGGAAGATGCCTGTGTGGGACTTCTTTCAACGTGGGGGGACTGTTGCACTGCAGCCACCACGCGGTTTTTGACAGATAGAAAGCTCAGGTCTAATGGCATGGGATCCATGATATCTGGGAGTCTCCTGTTTGCTGTAGCCTTCACCCACCTTCACAGCAATTTTAGCATTACCTTTGCTATCCTCCACCTGTTCTGCCATTGAGGACTTTTAGGATCATTCTTCGTCTGGATCCTCCCCTTGACCTTGCTGTCATGAGTGACCCGGCTGGGAGTATAAGACTCCCTATGGCATCGCTCTTGGGTTCACTGAAACACACAAGGCCACTCCCCATGACAAGGCGATGATCCGGAGAGTGAACTTAAAAATTTATCACCTGGTTTAAGCACTAGTAAATATTCTTCTGACCAATACAAAGAATACTGTGTTGTCCATGATAACTAGGCTGTCCAAACAAGCTGCAGAAATGATTCCACAGTTATTAATGTTTTTAGACACATCTATTTTTATTCCATATGTTACAGAGGGCTTGACAGCAAATTGAGTTGTATAATACGTTGGAAGAACTATGAAACCAAACCACTCTAATATAACTAAGCATCCCACACAGATCCCATCCACAGAGAGCTTAAAGATTTGGTGGATTACATCTTCTTTGACCTCTTCACTGCTACTGATCTACAGATATGTCTCAGCAAAAGTTCTAGCACCATATGAACTTCAGATAATATAATCATTACATTTTCAAGATACTGTAAAATGTTAAAAGGGCTACCCACTAAATATGACATTTCTGTATGAATTTATTTTTCTTTAGTTACCAGTGTCACCAAAGAATACGATAATGGAGACAGACTAGGGTCACAAGGAGTTCCTTTTTTTCAGGTTGTTTTACTTTGTGTGATCAACAGTAGTTAGTACATTGTCTGGTTGACTCTTTGCCCTGCTGTGACGCGGTACGTACCCCACACCGGTATGGATTAATGTGGGCCTGACTCCACCTGAAAGGAAAGCTGGGCTCAACTGATCATGAAACCCATCTGGTTCGTAGGAGAGGAAGTTTCTAGCAGGAGGAGGCTGCAGGGATAGAGATGCCCATAAGTCTCTGGGTGAGGAGGAAACCAGGGTGAGAGTGATGACTGAGTTCCTAACCCTGAAAGAACTTCCATGCCAGAGAGGTTGTGGGGAAGAGAGCCTGTGAGAGGCTGGGTAAGAAGAAGCCCAGGGAAACTGCAGTGAGGAGGGGACTGTGGGTGCCAATTACAGGGTTCCTGGGCTAGAATCCAGTGTAGAAGAGGTGCTTGGGTTTGCCTACTGGCCACTGGCAATGTGGCCTGGGGTCAGAGATCTGGCATAAGCTCTTGAAATTATTTGGACTCTTGTTTGTTGCTCTTTGTCTGCCTCCTTTGGGGTAACAATTACCGTGACCTGGCTAAAGCACTGAGTTGCACAAGAGAAAACTGCCATGACTGTCAGTAAGCAGCACCAGAGCGAAAGGCAGCTGTTATGCCAAACCTGCCTAGAGGGAAGTGCTTTTGTGGTGTGTGAACCTCTTCACAGCTCAGTAACAAGGCAGTTAGGTTCTCTGACTATTTGTGTGAATTCTTCAAAAGACAATAGCAGAGAGAAATATACTTTAAAAATGCGATTGTAAAACCACAGCATTTGGCAGGAGTTCTGGTACAGTAGTAGTAGCTGCTTTTAACATAGCTTTTAAAAACAGATGGAAAATAGATAGCTCATTAACTAACAACACTCCATGAGGTGGTCTGGTTGTGCCATTTTACAAATGGAGACATAGAAGCTGAAAAGGCAAGGATAATGACCAAGGCCACAAAAATAAGCTAGTAGCAGAGCACGGATTGGAATGCAGGAAGCTTGCTTCCTTGTCATGTACAGAGCTGACTGGAGCATAATATCTTGCCTGAAGTGCATATGTGATATCTTTTCATGATTGATTCCAATTGGGCACTAGATTTAGGTCTTGTAAGCTATTGCACTATTAAACTATTGTAGGATGTCTGGGATATGCAACGCCTCTGCTCCCAACAGCATATTAAGTCATCTTCAGGATACCTGCATGGCTAATCAGGATTGAAAAGGTTAATGGAAGTTATGAGCATATGGAATTAAACCTTCTGTGTTATGTATCTACTGCAGTTCATCAGAATTTGTTTCATGTTCGTGGTATGGTCTGACATTAAATCAATTATAATTCCTTTAATTTGATTCCTTATGGCATTTACAACAAATCATGTTTCCCAGCTTCTCATTTCAAAGGGCCAAATTCAGATCACCTCTAACTCAATGGCCAAACCACTTCACATTTTTACTGTATATTGGATCAGCCCCAGGATACAACGCACTAACATCTTTGTGTTTATTGTAGCAATGGATCAGACTGGATCTTAACTTTCTGACAAGTTATGATCAACCTAATCCTTTGTCTTCAGGAGACAGTGTCCTCTAACCCTGGAATTTGATGATAATTCTCCCTGGGTCTTCAGGCAACGCCTGTTTTGAGCTATTATCTTCCAGAAAAAAATTGAATGTTACCTTCCGTGTTAGTGGCTCCATCATGGAGGCTCTGCCTCAGGTACAGAATGTGGGATATAGTTGAGAGAAGGTGAGCATTTAAGTAGGGCAACTAGCTAGAACTGAACGAAGGAAGTGAAATTAATATAATTGTTTGAAAGGGGATGAAGTCTTGGGAAGAAGAAGATTACAGCTGCTGGGATGAATAGTGTGTGGTGGGAATGGATGTCAGTGCTCCTGAGAGCCAATGAATGCAAAGTTCAAATGTCAGTGGATTGAAGTCTGATACTGGAAAGTATCTAAGGTTACGTCTACACTAGCCCTGAAGACTGAGCTGCTCAGGGGTGATCATCCAGGGTTCAATTTTGCATGGCTAGTAGGGATGCATGAAGTTGACCTCTTGGGGTCACAGGTGACCCCTGAACTCCTCGCAAGATGCAAGGATTAAGGAAGGTCGCCGGAAGAAACTCTCCTGTCGACCTTGGTCAGTAGGGAAAGCCAAGTAAGCTGAGCACTGGTAAGTGGATTCTAGCTAAGCAGTTGCCATATCTAGAATTGCATATCTGTGGTCGACTTATTTTGCGTTGTGTAGATATACCCTAAGGTGCTAAGAGTGCTGTTATATGCTTCTCCTTCAAATGAAATCAGTGGGAGTTGAAGGTAGCCACCATCAGGAGAGGGCTCCTGATTTGTGATCTTACAGGATGCTTTAACTTCCTTGGGATTTCAGTATGCTAACTCAGCCAATAGAGCAGAACCCGGGTCAATCCAAAATTTTCTGTCATTTTTAAATAAATGAAACCAAAGTAAAAATCTGCTTTGGCTGATGATGAGTATTTCAATTCTCCAAATAAGTTAGGCCCTTAGGCTGGACACAGTGGTGCTATAAAATAATTTAGCCTTAACATGTAGGGCTTATTGAAAAAAATGTTTTATAAAGCAAGAGAGGTGGTGATGTGTCCCTTTACCTCAGGGCACATTGATACTAATAAACTTGTACAGGCATAAATTGGCAGCCATGAGTCCCTTTTGTGGTTTTTTTTTCCATCTACTTTCTGTCACTCAGAATATTTCCAGGTTCCCTGAAGGGTCTGAGACATAAATAAAACAAAATAAACCTCCAAGGAATAAAGTGGATCCTAACATACTGCATCTCGGATGCAGCTGTTAGATACTTTGTGCTAGCCTGCGATGTAGACATTTCTTCTTTTAAAGAAGAATCCTTTTAAAGGGATTCCTAGAACTGACTCTAAGGCTACGTCTACACGTGAAGCCAACATTGAAATAGCTTATTTCGATGAATAACGTCTACACGTCCTCCAGGGCTGGCAACGTCGATGTTCAACTTCGACATTGCGTGGCACCACATTGAAATAGGCGCTGCGAGGGTACATCTACACGCCAAAGTAGCACACATCGAAATAATGGTGCCAGGAACAGCTGCAGACAGGGTCACAGGGCGGACTCAACAGCAAGCCGCTCCCTTAAAGGGCCCCTTCCAGACACAGTTGCACTAAACAACACAAGATACACAGAGCCGACAACTGGCTGCAGACCCTGTGCCTGCAGCATGGATCCCCAGCTGCGGCAGCAGCAGCCAGAAGCCCTGGGCTAAGGGCTGCTGCCCATGGTGACCATAGAGCCCCGCAGGGGCTGGAGAGAGAGCATCTCTCAACCCCCCAGCTGATGGCCGCCATGGAGGACCCAGCAATTTCGACGTTGCGGGACGCGGATCGTCTACACAGTCCCTACTTCGACGTTCAATGTCGAAGTAGGGCGCTATTCCGATCCCCTCATGAGGTTAGCGACTTCGACGTCTCGCCGCCTAACGTCGAAGTTAACTTCGAAATAGGGCCCGACGCGTGTAGCCGCGACGGGCGCTATTTCGAAGTTAGTGCCGCTACTTCGAAGTAGCGTGCACGTGTAGACACAGCTTAAACCAAACACTACCCAGTCAGTGGCAAGACAGTTATTTGGCCTCATGTTGAAGTGGTGGATGTAGCACAGTCCCTGTCGTCAGGTAGGAGGGCTGGAGCACTTACCTTGGGGCAATAGGAGAGGCAGGGGCAAGTGTGCTCTCTTGTTTCTGAGGTACTTCTAATGCAGGTTGACCCTCTTAAATCTGGCATCATGAGTCATCCAGCAGGACTGCAGGTGTTCCATGATGAGAGAGTACAGGAGCCCCAGACACACATCTCATCAAGCTGGAAGGGATCTCAGGAGGTCATCAAGTCTAGTCCCCTGCCCTCTTGGTAAGACCAAGCACCATACCTTTTCTTTAAACCCTAGATCCCTAAATGACCCCCTCAAGGATTGAGCTCACAGCCCCAAATTTAGCAGGCTAGTGCTCAAACCACTGAGCTACATGAGTCACTGCCTGCCCCTCTCCCCCCCAGCAGCATGGATTGTGGGGGGCATAGCGACTCTTACCCCATGGCATGAGGGCCAGAGCCGGAGCCCACTGGCAGCTCCATGACAGCTGGGGGTCATCCCCTGGGAGCCCAGGCTGGGGCTGGAGTCCAGGGGAGGGAGGCTGAGGCTTCCCTCATCCAGCAAATTCTCTTGTTTGGGACCTGTCAGCTCCTGAGCATGCCAGACAAGGGAGGTGCAGCCTGCACTGTTTAAAACAGAGGTTTTTGTCTTCCACCTGGCTGCCGTTCTTCTTATTTACTGTCTGATGCAGTATGAGAATGAGTAGGGCTGCACGGAGCAGCAGGAGCAGTAAACTTATGACATGCAGTGCCAGTTATGGTTAGGCTTTTCAAAGGTGGCCAAGCCTCACAATAAGAGCTGGGCATGCACATTGCATTAGGATCCTTTAAAAATGGAGCCTACATTGGTGTGTGCCCAGAGCAATAATGTGAATCTTGGGGATTTGAAATTAGCTGTGAGGACAAGACAAAAAAAAAGAAAAAAGAGAGAGAGAGTGCATGGAAGGCTGGAACTCCCTCAGCAAGCTCCCTCCCGCTTTCGGTGTTTGCACTCAGAAAGTTTTGCCACCTTTCTCTACCCCACCACAGCAGCTTTTCATTAGGAACTTGCTAACCCATAAAACACACTCACTATTCCATACTCTTGAGCCACCGTAGGAAATGTGAAGCCTCTTCCAAGTGACTTGCTTGGTGCCATGTCACAAATGCCATCTGATGGCCAAACACAGAGAAGTCTTATCTAAACCAGGGTGTTTGCCCCTTAGCAGCAGGCCTTAGAGTCTTGTGCATCCTGGAACATTTCTGGTACTGACACTGGCAATGGAACCCTTATAATCGCTAGGCAGAAGCTCTTCAAAATGAACCTTTCAAATCCAAGTCAGGAGGTTCTTTGCTAAACATATCTCAGCGAAACCCCTTGGGCTCCAGCTATGAAGATCCTTCTGAACCCAGAAGAATGATACTGTTTGTAATTAAACTCAAAATTTAAGTAGGACAAACTCAGAACAAAAGGATGGTCTCTCCCCACAAGCACACAGTTTTAAAGTCAAGCTAAAAAGCCTACAAAGGCTAGTGGCTTTAGGGCAGTGGCTATGCTAACTTGGAATACACTTTGCTAACTTTCTTGGTTCTGCAACAGCATGTGGGAAAATACTTCTGTCTGCTCCGTCATTATCTGCGTCTGTCATTATCGTCTAATAATGAAGAACTGCAGCTTTCATTCTTTGTGTCTAAGAACAAGGGGAAAGTGCTGATTTTACTTGCTTGCTTGCTTAGAGCAGGTGCAATGATCTCTTGACACACGGAAAATAGTATTTTATTAACCAGACACTTGTATTATAAACATAATTCCCAGACAAGCAGGAAAGTCCCTACATTCTGAGTCACTGACGTTTGAATGGCTGTTTTGTGAAGTTAAGTGCAGGCTTTCATAAATAAAGCATTGATGAAATAAACAGTCCTTTTATATGAAAAGGGAATGTGTTCTTTTTAAATATCTATGCATTCGTCCTTCAGAAGACAATGCCATGATTCAGAACTTTTTAATTTGTATTCCTGTCAGGAATTTTTCTTTGCCTAACTGCCATGTAAACTGGTTCCTCGTCTTTAAGACAGCTGCTTTTTTTTCACTGAGAATATACCTGCCCAAAAACATGTACACAGGTTTATAATGGTTTAATATTCTTTACTCTAAATCCAGTCCTTGATCTTTAACCTAAAAGTAGATTTCAAATAACTAAAATATGCCTATTGCTTGAGAATAGGGATAAATGAAGCTCATAGTCCTCAACTGATCTGATGTGTCAAAATCACTGAAGGAAACACTTTTCCTTCCAAGCAAGATTTAAGTTTCCTGTTCTCTGTTATACAGAGAACACTCCCCAAAACTAAGCAGGCATAAGCAGAGGTCCCTTTATATGGTATATAAAGCAGCAACATGGTGTTGGCGGTAGGACCCTCTGCAGGACACAAGCCACATGCATTCTATTCCCTGTTCTGCTGTTGATCTGCCTTGTTACTTTGGTGAGTTCTGTGCTCACTGTCGTTATAAACACCTACAGGCAGGGACTGTCTCCTCTGTGTTGTGTGGCATGGCGCCCAAGCTCAGTCTGATGTCTCTAGGTCAGGAGGGCACAAGAATTTTTAATGGGGGGGTCACTCCAAGATTTTGATATGTGTGGTCAAGGGCCATACTTTTCTATGGAGGGGATTTGGGGTCCAGGACGGAGGCTGGTGTAGAAGAGAGCTCAGTGTAGGTGATCGGGGTGCAGGAGAGGAAGTGGGGTTTGAGGGTTTGGATAAAGGAAGGGGTTGTGGTCTGGGTCAGGGGATGACTTGCAGGGTCTGAGAGGAGGTATGGGTGCAGAAGAGGATTCTGACCTGAGGGAGGGGTGTCGAAGAGGGTGCAGTGTCCGGGCAGGAGTTGGGTGTGGGAGGGGGTAAGGTGTCAGGGACAGGCTTTGGCCAGGAGGTGCTTACCTTAGCAGCTTCTGGCCAGCAACACTCTAAGGGAGGCTTCCCTGCTTCCCAGAAGCCTCAAACTGCCTAGGGTCTCTACGCAAGAGGAGGGAGGCTTAGCCTGCTGTCCCTGACCCCCCACCTTAAAAATATCTCACTTCCTATTCACCAGGTTCCAGCCAATGGGAGCTGAGAAACTGTGCTGCACTGCCTCCACACCCAGCAAACTCAGCTTCTATTGGCTGGTTTCCAGCCAATAGGAGCTGAAAGATTTTGCTGGGGGCAGAGGCAGCGGGAAGAGCTCTCTCCCCAGTCATGGGCCAGATTAAATGGCTCGAAGGGCTGGAGCCAGCCCAGGGGTCGCATCTTGCCTACCCCGGCTTTAGATGATACTGCACTGCAGAAATTGGGTCTGCCTCTCCAGGTTGGCCCTGCACAGTACAGATACTATGCCTGTGCAAAAAGGGTATGAAACTGTTGTTTGGATTTGATACAATGTCACGCTTACTTTCTGCAGGTGTACATTATGCTTTAGGGAAGGCGAAGCAGCATTAGGCCCCCGCTCACAGTAGATCCCCTCTAAGACAAATCATCATTTGTAGAAGCAGTGGCTTATGGCCTCTGATAGGAAGTGCAGGCAAAAAAAGTCCTGCTTCCCAGAGTCCATTCTTGCCCCCATTGAAGTCAACAAAAAGTGTGCTGCCGAATGTATGGTCCTGATCCCGTTTGCATTAGGGAGGTTGAGAAGGAGGATGCAGAAAAAGCAGTCTGGGAGAGAAGAAAACCCATTAATGATGAAACCAGCTGGGATCCTGATGGGAAGCTGGGAAGAAAAGAGACCAAGAACCCTTACATTTTAAAATTACACTGCAAATGATGCACCATCTTTCTCTATTTCTTTCCTTTCGTAGATGCTGGGAGATTGGACAATAGATGGTGTGAGAATAGTGAGATTTTGTGGGAAACAAAACAGGAAGAGTGAAACCTTCCTGTCTGGCTCTATATGCAGCTTCTTGTACATAGCAGTTATCTTATAATTTCTTGTTTGTATCTTTAAATGTTATAGTCCTGCCTGAGTGAGGGGGTTGGGGGTTGAGGCAGGATTGTTAGGGGATTCAGGATGGAGGTCTTTGCTGTGAAAGTTGCTCTTCTTACACTGTTCTGTAGAATTTATGTTTGTTCTTGTTTAGTTTCTTTAATTGGAAAATTAATCTATTGAAAACAGATGCTTTGTTCTTATGTAAACGGCAAACACGTAGCAGTTATTGAAGTCATGTGACAATAAGCAGATCGCTATCAATCTATTTATGTCTCTAGATATTTATACTGCCTAGGAGCCAGATGAATAAAAATGGGCCTGAGGGTTGCTGTGAAAGGCAGTTTCCTGGTGCAGCAAAGGAATAAGGGTGCCAGGGGTTGTTGTAACAACCAGATGAGTAGTAAAACTGAAGAACCTATTCGTGTGGATTGCATTTGTTTGACTTTTTGTGGGCTTTGGCAATTACAGGTTGAGATTTTAGGCAGAACTTCAGTCAACTAAAAATGAAAAGAAACTTGTGTCCAAAAAGCCTGGGTAATTATGCACGCACACAAATAATTGACAGACAGGCAGTTCCTTTCTACAGAAACAGTATGAGAGATATGGAAAGGATATCATTGGAAGAGACAAATCAGATAATAGCTACATCTACACATGAATGCTACATCGAAATAGCTTATTTTGATGTAGCGACATCGATGAATAACGTCTACACGTCCTCCAGGGCTGGCAACGTCGACGTTCAACTTCGACGTTGGGCAGCACCACATCGAAATAGGCGCTGCGAGGGAACATCTACACGCCAAAGTAGCACACATCGAAATAAGGGTGCCAGGAACAGCTGCAGACAGGGTCACAGGGCGGACTCAACAGGAAGCTGCTCCCTTAAAGGGCACCTCCCAGACACAGTTGCACTAAACAACACAAGATCCACAGAGCCGACAACTGGTTGCAGACCCTGTGCATGCAGCATGGATCCCCAGCTGCTGCAGCAGCAGCCAGAAGCCCTGGGCTAAGGGCTGCTGCACACAGTGACCATAGAGCCCCGCAGGGGCTGGAGAGAGAGTGTCTCTCAACCTCTCAGCTGATGGCCACCATGGCGGACCCCGCTATTTTGATGTTGCGGGACGCGGATCGTCTACACGTGCCCTACTTCGACGTTCAACTTCGAAGTAGGGCGCTATTCCCATCCCCTCATGGGGTTAGCGACTTCGACGTCTAGCCGCCTAACGTCGATTTCAACTTCGAAATAGCGCCCAACACATGTAGCCGTGACGGGCGCTATTTCTAAGTTGGCGCCGCTACTTCGAAGTACCGTGCACGTGCAGATGCGGCCAATAAGAGAGTAGGTCTAGATGTTGCTTCCCACACCTGTAAGCCTGTCAAGAGAAATTTGGGGTCCCACTACATCATGTTTCTTGGGGTCCCATTCCGTTCTGTTTCTTACCCAATATATATTCAGATTAATTGCTGATGAGATCAGTAACATAACTCAGAAACTTTCACAAAAAGAAATTCTTGAAATAAACTCCAGTGTCAGAAGCTAATGGATGGTGTATTTCAGTTCCACCAGGTCAGGAAAATCATGGGGATAGGGGTTTCTAACTTTGGTGGTCTGAGGCGGCTCCTTCATCTCCTGAAGAGGACAGCTCATCTTCCAGGAGGTGCTGGGCGGCCTCCTCCACGGCGCTGAGCAGGGCGGCCACTGCCCCGGGGCCGGCCATGTGGGCTTCTGGCTGCTGCTGCTGCTGCTGCTGCTGGGGGTCCATGCTGCATGCATGGGGTCTGCAACTGGTTGTCGGCTCTGCGGACCTCATGCTGTGCAGACCAAGTGTGTCTGGGAGGGGCCCTTTAAGGGAGCAGCTTGCTGTTGACCCGGAAGGGCTAGTCAGCCCTGTGACCATGTCTGCAGGCTTTCCTAGCCCCCTTATTCCGACAGGGGCTGCTGTTGTGTGTAGACGCTCCCCTGAGGGGCCCATTTCTACGTAGTGCTTTCCTACATCGATGTTGAACATCGATGGCACCAGCCCCGGAAGATGTGTGGACGCTGCACGTTGTAATAGCTTATTTCAATTTCGCTAAGTCGAAGTAAGGCATTTCGACGTTGCATCCCAGTGTAGACATAGCCTGTATGAACTTTTTTTTTGCCAAGAACCTGAAAGACCCCACAGTGACACCGAATGAGTTGTCTGCTAAAACTTGAGGTGATATTGCTGGACTAGTAAAATATATATCAAATTTTTAAATGTGTTCTACTCACATCGATTTGGCTAAAATTCTGATCCCCACCTACAAACAGAATCTTGTCCTTCACTGCAGAGATGCTATATTTGATGTTAAGAAACAGCAATGACCTTATCACTGAACTGGTGTGAAATGGCAAGAATCAATCCTATAGGGGCAAAGTGCCTTTCTCAAACAGAAGAGATGACACAGATGACACAATTGATCCAGAGAAGCCTGCAAAGGACTGTTTTCAAGACAGTATTTTCTTGTGTGTCTCAGGCTCTCTCATATGTGGCCTTAAAGGTTATATCTATGTGGCTGGAGCTATTTTGGTCTACTCTGGCATCCCAAAATAGCTGCCCGTGTCTATGCAATACACCCGCTGTCTCAAAACAGTTTTCAAGGTAATGGGAGTGCTATTTTGACATCCCTTTGCACTTCATCCCAGGAGGAATACAGGAACACCTGGAAACGGGGCTTTATTTCAGCATGTGGCGCTGTTTAGCCTATTTTGAAACTTACTCAAAATAAGCGACACAATTTGCATAGTGCAAATTGCATAGCTTATTTTGAGGTTAGGGTGCAGTGTAGACATAGCCAAAATGCGCTTTGTTGCCATTGCATGCATATGTCAGATTTTAACTTTTATGAACCTTTCTTGAAGAGGATGGTCCTGGGATACCTCTTCTATCTCCTGCTAGGTGTTGCTGCTGGTGGAGGAAAGGCTGGGAAATCCAGAAACTGCTCAGCAAGACACTTGTTGGTTCTAATGCTTTCACTTGCATTCAGTATCTGTGTCTACACTAAAGAGTTGTGTCAACAGAAGTCACTGTCAACAGATATTTGCTGACAGAACCTCGGTGTACAGAACACGTCCACACCTAATACACGCTCCTGCTGTCAATGCCCTCTGTTGACTGAGAGTGGCCAGACTGCCCAGCCTTCTGTCGACAGAACAGCCAACCATAAGCTCTGCAAACAGGGCTGCCTGGTGAACCAGAAGCCCTCTCTGTCGACAGAGGGCCCCCTGGAGCCTCTTCACTATTATTTTGTTGACAGAGACACTATGCCACATCCAGTCAAGACAGAACTCTGCCAGGAAAACTGCTGCGCTCTGTCAACAGATTCTTGACAGAACACATTTGTAGTGTGGACGCTCCCTAGTTGTGTCGACAGACGGCCTCTTCTGTTGACAGAACTCTGTAGTATAGACCCAGCTAGTGAGTCCTACCCTCATTAGCCTGGGAAAAGGGAGGAGAAGCAAGGAAACAGGGCATCTCTGCTGTAGGGGGCAAAAGAGAAAGAAACCTCTTGCTCTGCTGGTATTAGAGCAGGAGTTTTGCCCCACCCCTCCATCTGCCTTGTAGTAAGTCATGCTAATATAGAATATTTGCACGTGCTAAATGACTGAAAGGAAGGGACTTTGCAAGATACAAAGTGATGTCTTCAGAACAGGGAAAAAGCAAAGGAGGTTACAACCATTTGAAGAGAATGAGAGTCTGTGCTGAATTAACCTTTTCTGCTTGGCAGGAGAGAAAATGAATAGCCAGAACTGTGCAAGGTGCTAAGGAGATGGTGCCAGCAACATTATGCAATGGCAATCACCCTAAGAGAAGCATTGGGGCACAAGTTGGATGACATACTCTAGCTCTCAGACATGCCATCGGCAGAAAGGAAGAGGAGTAAAGAAACCATGCTAATTTCTTGCCCATCAGGCAATGCCTTGTGGAGGCGTCTGCTGTGCAGGAAATGAATGTACAGCTTTTTGCAGCTTCAATTGGCACACCAATGTCACTTAGCTTGAGCTAATATTTCTTGGAAAACAGAGTCCTTTGCTTTTTGTGTATTATGCCTGGAATAATCCATCCTTTGCTGACCCACTCTGGAAATGTACAGAGATCACTGTTACGCAGGCTGCCTCTTTTCGGGTGGTTTAGCGGTGCACATTCAGCTCAAACCGGAGAGCAAAGACCAAGTTATCTATGAAACTGGGAGTGTAACATACTGCAACCCTGGCTTCAACATCTGCGCAACTGAAGAAATGGTTTTTAAATGGGTGACATTACATTTATTTCAAAGTGACCTGCTATGTCTGTTGTGTTTTGAATGGTTTTGGTTGGTATCTAAGAGATCTGAGCACTCCAAGAACACCTAAAAAAGACAAAAGGAGAAAAAATATTCGGGACTGGCATAGCTTGGTAATGGGATTTAGTAGAATGGGACCAGCTGTAAAGTGGAAAAATCCTGCGCGCATTCAAAAGGGTATACATCGACTGGAGGCTTTTTTCAAAGGTGTTGGAGTGATTTACTGACCTTTATGTTCCTTAGCACAAGTATCTACAAATATCTTCCATCTATATTTGGCACTAACTTCTCAGATTTACTTCAGTGCCATAAATGCACACAAAGCAGGAGCTGTTGTGTGCTTTGTTGGCATCAGCTTTACTCCTGCAAGGTGATGGCATAATGCCCAAATGTTCTCTAGTCTCTTGTGCTCATGTATAGACATTGGGATATTTAGTGGGACTCCTACCTTCTAAAATAAGCACTTTGAAACAATAACCCTTTTATTATTATTACTTTTTTTTTTGTGCTAATTGTGGCTGCTGTGTTTTGACTACAGTGAAGGTGGAAAACTCCTTTCTGGAGCTAATGTTGCTATGTGAGAGAATATCCACAATCTTGGCAGAAGGTATAATAGCAAGGAGCCAATTAAAGCTGCAACTTCACAGCTGAAATGGTCCCCATGCTCAGCAGTTTTCCTTCATAGTTAGAAAGCACAGCTCGCAGGAGAGCCTGTCTTTAATATTCCTGATCTTAGACATGGGACAAAAGGAAGTTATTTACAGCCCTATATTACACGTAGGCTATTCCTTTAAAAAAGGTTCAAGCTAAGTGGTAAGAAAAGACCAGGGCTGGCCCAGTGGGGCCTGGTTGGTAGGCAGGGCCCAAGGTGGCACCCAGGCAGCAGGACCCAGCCGCTGAGCGGTGGGTGCTGTAGTCAGTGGGAGTGCAGGGCCCTGAAGGCATGAGGCCCAAGACCACTAGGTTGGGCCTGTTGCCCTAAAGCTGGGTCTGGAAAAGACTCAGTCTTCATGGGAAGAATAAAGGTAAGAACTTGTTTATATTTCATCCTGGGCTAACCTCAGTCTTTCCACTGAAGTCAGCTTGCTCTATTGTAACTCCACTGACATCAAGGAAGCTGGATCAGACATGAATTTGGTCCCTTTTATTTATCTAGTGATTAATGAAATATAAGAACGGTCCATTTAGCCCAGCACCCTGTCTTCTGACAGCAGCCAATGTCAAGGGGCCCAGAGGAAAAGAACAGAGCAGGTAGTCATTAAGTGATCCATTTTCTGTCACTCACTCCCAGCTTCTGACAAACAGAGGCCAGGGACACCATCCCTGCCCATCCTGGTTAACAGCCACTGATGGATCTATCTGCCATGAACTCGTGGCTGTTTCTTGAACCCTGTTACAGCCTTGCCCTTCACAATGTCCTCTGGCAAAGAGTTCCACATACTGGTGAAACCCAGTCCTACAGTTCTTATTTAAAAAACTCTCACTACTGCGAGTGTTACCTCTGTAAGGACTGAAGATCCCTTGAAGGCTCTTAGTACAAATAAATGTCAGGCCTGTGTAAGAGCTAGCTTAGCCAATTCCAAGCATGGATTTTATCCCTCTGAGCTTGGGCTGTTCCCTAGACAATGGTGCAAAAGGAAATATTTTTGTGAGACAAATTAAATCTTTGCCATTGAAAGTGGCTTGTCATTCAGAGAAAAGTGTGTGAAGTGACGTGGGGCAAAGTGATGCATTGTGTTGCTATTGTTTTCCTGTATGGCTAAACCAGGTTGTATAAAATGAACCCATCACATGTGTTCTGCAGTATGATGAGCCTGTCCTATTTCTGCCAAATCTTCAAATAAACCTTATATCTTTTGTGCAGTTCATTTAATTCCCTCTTCCCTGCCCATCTCTCCCCTCCCCCTGTTTTCTTTCACCCCTGATTTCAGTCTGTAACTGGAAACAAATGTACATATTGGACGAAAAGCATCTCTCATGGCATTTCTGGACTGTCAGTGATAAAGCGATACTGGAAATCTTACAGAGAGGTGTCATGAAATCTTCAGTGTGTCCCTGTATATATCATAGATTAAGTTCAGGTCACCTAAACTTTTTGAGGTTTGCCCCTTACTGTTAACTCTATTTTATTTTTTTATTATTTAAGGGCTCTTGGTTGTAGCCCTTCCAGTGTTGCTTTCATTATGATATCATTCCCAATAACTGTTGTAACTATAGGCCATAATTTTCCAAACACTTATGCTTATAACTTTGTACACGTGACCAATCCCACACCTCTTCTTTACCATCATCCAACCCGCCTTTAACCAAAAATTCAATTGGTAATTTAAAATAAACACAAAAGCTTGATATAAAAACATTATTTAAAATTAAAAATAAACACAAATAATTTTTCTTGGCCCTTTGTGGTTGCCTGGTGCAGCCCCAGTTGGCCAACTGCCTGAGCCCTGTGCCAGCCTCCAGAGCTGTCCACGCCAGCTGCCTGCCTGCCCGAGACCTCCGCTGCCAGAGCTGCCCACCCAAGCCCCACACCACAGGGGTCAGCCATCTCCTCTCCCACCAGCTGCCGGGGCCAGCCATCTACCTGCCCGCTGGCCGCCCGAGCCCTGCGCTGCTGGGACCAGCCACCCACCCTAGCCGCCCAAGCCACCTTCCCAAGCACCACACTGCCAGGGCCAGTCACCCACCTGCCATCCCAAACCCCACACTGTTGGGAGCAGCCACCCACCCACCAGCCTGAGCCGTCCAAGCCCCATGCTGCCAGGGCCAGCTGCCCGAGCCCCACGAGTCCCACAAGCTGGCTGGCCACCTGAGACCCTCAAGCCCTGTGAGCTGCCCACCCGAGCCCCTCCCCTCCTACAAAGCCAGGCACCTCCAGCCTCCCATCTAACCCCATCCTCCTCCTCCCCCCAACCCACACTCACTCACCTTTGCAGAAGGCAGCTAGCTCCACGTGAGTCTTCGATGGCTGCCTGCTTTTTGTAGCAGCTGTGCTGGGTCACCCATGTAAAATGGCAGGGGCTGGAAGCAAAGGCTGCTCTTTCTTCAGGTGGGGGGAGCGGTGAGGGGGACTGGGTTGCCTTATGCTCCCCTGGAATTTCTTCATCCCCCCTCCCATGAGGACACGCCCCCCAGTTTGGGAAACCATGCCCTAGAGGAAGCACCTTGAGCACAGCAGTGCTGGGCACACTCAAGGTAGCTAGAGAGAGGCTCCAGCCTGGTATCTCCCAGGCAGTGGACTTGATACAAGGGCCAAGAAGGTGCAAGGGGTCACAAGGAAGTGGCTCAGGGAACAGGATGCAGTAGAGAGGAGAGAAGGCAGTCAGGACCAGACTGTCACCAGAGGGTCTCTGGGTCAGGTCCATGGAGTAGTGGGTAGGCCTGGGTCCATCCCTCTCTCCTTGCATGACACCTAGCCTCTCCGGAGTGTAGCCTATAAAGGCTGCTAGACTTTGGGGCTGCTCAGGCAGGAGCTGGGACTGTGGATTGCTGTTACAGCCCTGGAAGAGCACTGTTGGGCAATGTTGGGCACTGCCAGAGGGCAATATTCCAAAGAGGACACCACAGTCCAGGGATCGAGACAGCGGAGAGTGACGAGGGGCAAGACACAACCAGAAGAGGGCAACCTGTTGAAGGGCTGAGCTAATTCCTGTAGTGACCATCAGGAGGTGCTGCAGCAGTGAGACCAACCCTGCTATGCAAGCCCGTAGTTATTTGAGGTTTAGGCATGTGTTCTAGCAACCTACTGCTCAGAATCCACACTTTCACCTCTAAGGAAGTGCAGAGACGCTACCTAACTGAAGGTAGTGGTCTATAATGGCACTTTCCGGATTTGGGCCAGGAAGTGGAATGGAGACAGTTTTAGTAGCATTGTTAGATGATCCGATGCAGTCAATGGATACATAACAGAAATCTATTCTTCTCCTCCCGTTGGACTTCTTTGCATTGTTTGGCCTGGTCAGTCATGAGAGTCTGCGACCTTGCCTGGGAGAGGGACATGGAAATGCTCCGAAACAGATTGTCTGTCTTGGAGAAAAAAGAGCAGTGATGAGAAACTGTCCTGTTTTCACTTGGGCTCTCAACTCTCCTGGTTCTATTCAACAACACCCGCAGGAATGAAGTAAATTGGTAAAACAACATGGACTCAAATGCTAGCAATGTTTACGTAATCTTCCCTACATATGATCACACCACTGTCACTCAGGAATCCCACGGTATGGGTTAGAGCAGCTCATGGATGAAGAACAGCTGGTAGAAGCTACACTTGAGCTAGACAGAGGGAAGTACTTTGAATAGTTTTCAAGCAGTGTGATCTCCTTTGGATAAAGAAACACACTCACAGTCTCAGTTCAGTTCACTTGTTAGTGTAGGGGAGTGGTTGGACTCCTTTCTGAGGCTAAGTCCTTTCTGCTCCGAGCGCAAGGCTGTCGTGGTGCACATTACTCATCATTGGTCTCCTCCTGGTCATTCTGGGGATTAATCTGAGGCCAATACTCCTGTCCCCTGGTTGCACCCCACCCTGCCTTTTCCACAGTCCATTCCTCTCACAGCATTAGGAACTGCAGCATCATCTTGGGTTGTGTCTACGCTTGCATGCCTCTTTTGAAAGAGGAATGCAAATAAGGGAAACCGAAAATGCAAATAAGGATCTAATTTACATATCTTGTGCTTTATTTGCATAATCTCTTTTCGGAAGAGATTCTTTTGAAAGAAAAAAAGCATTGTAGATGGGGCTGTTTTGAACAAAACTCCATCCTCAAAAGAACCCTTCTTCCTATTTGGTTCAGGAAGAAGGGTTCTTTTGAAGATGGGGTTTATTTTCGAAAGAGCCCCATCTACACTGCTTTTTTTATTTTTGAAAGAATCTCTTCTGAAAGAGGGTATGCAAATGAAGCATGAAATATGTAAATCAGTGCCTCATTTGCATTTTCTATTTCCCTTATTTGCATTCCGCTTTTGAAAGAGGAATGCAAGTGTAGAGACAGCCATGGTGACTTTGCCCTCCACCTGTGTCATGGTCTGTCTTCCCCCTTCCAAAGGAATGCAGCTCCTAGTCCTGCCATTTCCTGAGTGATGAGGGGACCCAAACCTGCCTACTGTTCCAGGTCCCAGCCCAAAGCCCCTCTGAACTTCAGTCATTTACTGTGTTTCTTTGCCTCTACTATTGTTGCATTTTCCTGGGCCACTTTTCCATGGCCACAGCACCTTCCCCGTCCTCAGCAGCCCACCCTGAGCCTGAGCACCTTCTCTTATCCCCAGGTTCCTACATGCGCTGCTCTGTCCAAAGGGCTACAAGACTGCAGCCTGCTTCAGGCAGCTCCTGCTGTGCCCTGTGGCTCTGCTTATATGTTCCTGCTAGGAGCTGATCGGATGCTCCTCGCAGCCCTTGTTCTATTGGCTGCTTCTTGTGCACCTTTCAAGGGCTCTATTAACCCTAAATGGCCAGTGTGGTGCAGATGCCCCATCAAAAGTCATACATGTTTAGCCTGTCTTCCTGTAACATAAACATAGAATTGCAAGTACCTTTAAAAGATCCCCAAAACAAGAGAGAGATAACAAACCGCACCTGATAGGTGTTAGTCCTATTGCTTAATGAAATGTCTGTTCCTGGGGAAAGTCTGAGCCATTGTGCATGCACATATTTGATGGGCTGTCCATATTTTAAATATTTTCTGCTGAAAATCTTTTGCAGTTCTGCTTTTGCCCACCACCACAGAGTGCTATGACATCTGGCCACAGCAGCCTCTCCTCCTCGCCAGCCCCAGCTATGATAGGGGACAGGGACACATGGAGATAAAGGGATGGGTTGCAGGGTCATATGGTGTGTCTGAGAGTGGAGGGACACGTGGACAGGGGGTGCAAGGACACGTGGGGTGCAAGTTCCCATGGGGGACTGAGGGAGGTGTGCCTGACTGAATAGGCTAGGGGTCAGCCAGGATTTGCATGGGGGACACTCCCTAACAATCCCCCCCAAACCTGCTCCATTTTTTTCCCTACCTACACCCAACAACCCTCCAAGTTCATACCCAGGTGCCTTCTCACTCAGCTTCTCTGGTGCCCTTGATTTTTCTCAAGCCTTTGCGCTGCTTCTGAGAGGTGTGGGAAATACGGTTCTAAACTATAGTTCAAATGAATAATTACTAAGAGTTCTATATGAATATGGCAGTAAAGAATATATTTGTCAAAAAAAAATCCCTGAATTTTTTGTATTTTCCCTATTATTACAGACATACTTGCTGACAGGTATTTTTGACAAATAAAATATGTAAAATTTTCCTGAATTTTAAAATATTGTGTGCAGAATTTTTAATTTGTTTGCTACAGAATTCCCCCAGGAGTAAATATTGAAAGATGCTCAGGTACTACAGTTATGAGGGTGGTATAAAAACCTCTCAAGAATAAAATGTGCACAGAGGTACAATAAAGGTCACAATATTGTGTTGGATTTTAAGGCAAACACAGTAAGATAGAAATATGCACATGGTGAAAAAAATTAAAAACTGTCCAGATTTCTACATATCTGAGGATGAATTGAATTCTCCTATTATTTATAGTTTTAACTTTAACCTCTTAAAAATTAAAACAGCACCCTGATTGGGTTAGCCAAACAACACAAAGCCCAGTAAGCAATAAACAAATGTTGTTTCAACTCATTTTTAAAAAACAAAAGGTTAAGACTCAAAACACTAAGGCTGGGGTTTTCAAAGGACCCTAACTCCCAATGAAATTAGTTGAGTGAGGTACACCCCCCCACCAGGCTGTATAGACACTATCAAAGAACTTGCAGGAAGATGCTTTCTATACCTGATTCCTTGGATAGTATTTTTCAATGGAGGACTTTATGAATACCTCTGCAATGGATCCAACCAAGTGTAAATGAAAATCCTGGTAAATAGGGGCAAATTGGAAACATGTGCTTAAACAGAGGTATAGGGCTTGGTACAACTCCTCCTAAAATCAGTGGAAACACTTCCATTTATTTTAATGGACTGGACAAGGCCCAATTAGAAGCTTGCATATTTGGACGACAGCACTGTTCTTGTTTTCACTGAGGAGCATTGTATCATAGGTTTATTGAGCACTGTTAGTTATCTTTCAAAGGAAGGGAAGCATTGGACCCTTACATATGGGCTACAGCTACACTAGTGAGTTTTGCCGACAAAACTTGCCGCATGTCCACATGCAAAATGTGTTTCGTCAAATGTAGACAAAACTTGGCATTTCCACCAACAATCTTCTGCCTCTCCCAGAGGAGGAAAAGTGCCTTTGTCAATAGATTCTGTTGACCAAAAAGCTGTGTGGATGCTCTGGGGGGCCTTCTTTTGACCGACAGAGCTTCCAGGACACTGGGCAGCCCTTTCTGCTGTGCTTCCAGTTGCCTTTTTGGTTGAGAGAGCAGCCAGGCAGCATGGACAAGCTGTCGATAGAGCAGATCGCTCTTTTGACCCTCTTTAATGTATGGCCGCTCTCTGCCAACCGCAGTTTTGTTGGAAAATTTCTTCTGACAGAATCTTCTGTTGACAGATGCTTCTAGGGTAGATGTGGCCATGCTGTTCCTGTGGAATGCTACTGCCCACCTTTTCCTCAGCAGCACAGCCTTTACGAGCAAAGTGCAGCCAGACAGCATTCTGCTCTTCAGCTGCATCTCAGAGGGCTTCAAATTGCCTTCTCTATAGTGTTAATTAAAAAAAAAAAAAGTAGGGTGGCCACTTTAAAAATTGTTTATAGCTGCAAGTAACTTGAAGATAGCAAGAGAGAGTCTGAGTCTTCACTGACCTTCACCATGTGAAGTCACTGATAGCTGTACTAAGCAGTGTGGCAGAGCCAGGGTGGAGGGCCCCTAAGAGTGAGCCCAAACAAGCAGAAGGGCCTGCAGGACAATCGCAGGCAGCTGCGGGGGAGATGGCTCAGCCTAACTGGGGCCAGCTGGCCCCAATGACTGGGCTAATAAGAGGCCTTTAAAAACCCTTCACAGAAGGAAGGGTAGGGGAGAGAGTGTGAGACGTGACGTGACGTGACGTGACGTGACGTGACGTGACGTGACGTGACGTGACGTGACGTGACGTGACGTGACGTGACGTGACGTAGTGAGAGAAAGCAGGTTGGAGAGGAGCAGAAGGAAGGACCAGGAACTATAGAGTGAGAATGAGGAGCTGCAGCAGATTGAGAGGAACTTGTTACAGCTGCACCCTGGAGAAGGTACTGGGGGAATTGTCTGGGGCAGTGGCCCAGGGAGAAGAGCTGCTGTGCTAAGGGAGTCAGCTCCTCCCACTAGCAGTTGCATAGGGTCCCTGGGTGGGAACCCAGCAGGAGTGGGCCAGGGCCAGGTTTATCCCCCCCCGACCACCCCCTTCCCCCTAGTGAGGACCACTGTGACCTTGAGTGGGCTGAATGGACTGAGTAGAGGCCAGAGGCCCAGGAATAGGACCGACTCTGTCACAGTAGGTATACAATACTACCATTTTGATTTGGTGCAAGACAGTGGAGAATCCAGCCCCAAAAGTTTGCATGCATTTGTGCATGAGCACTGAATTTCAGCTAATGGAAAAGCATAAGTTCAGTGCCTCAGATCCTGAACTGTGTAAAGCATGTTAGTATGCAGTGCTGTAGCCAAGTCAAGCCTGGCATATTAGGCCTGATTTACACTAGGAGATTAGGTCAAATTTAGGTGGCTTAGGTTGATTTTTTTTTTCCTAAGCAATCCAACCGCACAACAGGGTCCATTCCTCTGACACTGGGGCTTCTAAGGTCAACTTTTGTACTCCTGCAGCTCATGAGGATTAATTCCAAAATCATCCTTGCATGGTCTACTTTAAGGTAGTGCAGATGGAGTGTTGTGAAATTTGACATTCTTGGTTTCCTGGATGTATCCCACAGTGCCTCGATGTGACCACTCCGAGCAATTTCAGCTCCACTGTTCTCCAGCTGTGCAGGAAAAGGCTCAGGAAAGTTTCAGGTTCATTTTCTGTTTGTCTAGCATGGCAAGTGGAGGAGGCAGTGCACCTCAGCAATAGACATAGTCATGAATTCCCAGGGTCACAGATGAGCTCTGGCATAGAGCATGAAGGAGAATCGGGACTTTATTGCTCTGTGTGGGGATGCAGCTGTGCTGGCAGAACTATGAAGCAGCAAAAGAGACACAGACATTTATGCCAAGATCTGGCAGGACAGGGAGGAAAGAATACACCAGGGATGCCCAGCAGTACCATGTGAAAACAAAGAAACTCAGGCCGATGTACCTCCACAGTAGGACACCTTTCCTTGGCAAGCCACCAGCAAGTAATCTGGCATCATTGCACCACTGAGCAGTGCAGCATATTGACCAGCCTTCTGCCCACATTTGGTCAGCATCTTCAGTCAGTTCCTTATCAGTGTTTGTTATTCTAGGGAAGCCACTATCTCTCTTAGCAAGAGGAGGAAGCAGGGGAAGGAGCATTAACTTTATGATAGCACAAGCTGCTCTGCCGTGCCTGCACCATCCTCTGCCTCAGGCTTCTGGAAGAAGGGAAGCTTGGCTGTCCCAGCCAAGAGAGGCGAGAACTCAGTGATCAGGAGAGCCACACAGACTGATAGCACAAGCTGCACTGCCATACCTGCCCCCCACCTCTCCCTGGACTGCTGGGGGAAGGGAAATGTTCACTGTCCAAGCCAAAGTGGGGGAGGAAATGGGCTGAGTGCAAGAGAGACACAGCCCCAATGGCACAAACAGCGCTGCTGTGCCTGCCCCTGGAGGAAGGGAAAAGCTCAATGCCCCACCAAAAGCAGGGAGGGGAAGCAAGTGGCGACTGCCATTGCCACAACCCCTAAGCCCCTTCCCACCCATGTGCACAGCTGCAGAAACTGCTTTTGGAATCACAGGCTTGAAAGCCTGCCCCAATCTGTGCCTGACTGTGATTGGAATCAAGCCAAGTCAAGCAGGTCCCTTAAGAGCTCTGTCATATCTGCTGCACAGAAGATGCTTCAAAGCCAGCAATGGGGCTCAGGAATAACTTGGTGGTTAGAGCATTGGCCTCGTAAAGTCAGGGTTGTGCATTCAGTCCTTGCAGGGGCCTTCCGAGGGTCTGGGGCAGGTTAGATTTAAAAATAAAAACACTGTCAAGGATGTTGCTAGGCCCTGCTGTGAGGGCAGGGGGCTGGACTTGATGTCCCCTCAAGGGCCCTTCCAGTTCAGTGAGATGATAATACAAGTGTTTAAGCTACACAAAGCTTCCTCAGGTCTGGGAAAGTTATGAAGAGCGTCAAGGATACGTAAAGAGTCACAGCTCTTTGTAACTTTGCCAGACATAGAGAAGAGCTCTCTCCCCACCAGAAGGTGGTCTGATAAAAAAAATATTACCTCCACCCTCATGCCTACATCACGGGAGGTTGGATGAGGGCAATAAAGCTATGACAGTTTTACACCAGCTGAGGATCTGGACATATGATAGTTTTCCCCTGTGCAACTCAAGTTGTGCTCCCATTGGCTATGTCTACACGTGAAGCCTACATCGAAGTAGCCTATTTCGATGTGGCGACATCGAAATAGGCTATTTTGATGAATAACGTCTACACGTCCTCCAGGGCTGGCAACGTCGATGTTCAACATCGACGTTGCGCAGCACCACATCGAAATAGGCGCAGCGAGGGAACGTCTACACGCCACAGTAGCACACATCGAAATAAGGGTGCCAGGCACAGCTGCAGACAGGGTCACACGGCGGACTCAACAGCCAGCTGCTCCCTTAAAGGGCCCCTCCCAGATACACTTGCACTAAACACCACAAGATCCACCACAAGATCCACAGACAACGAGTTGCAGACCCTGTGCATGCAGCATGAATCCCCCGCTGCAGCAGCAGCAGCCAGAAGCCCTGGGCTAAGGGCTGCTGCACACGGTGACCATAGAGCCCCGCACGGGCTGGAGAGACAGCGTCTCTCAACCCCCCAGCTGATGGCTACCATGGAGGACCCCACAATTTCGACGTTGCGGGACGCGGATCGTCTACACGGTCCCTACTTCGACGTTCAACGTCGAAGTAGGGCGCTATTCCGATCCCCTCATGAGGTTAGTGACTTCGACGTCTCGCCGCCTAACGTCGAAGTTAACTTCGAAATAGCGCCCGACGCATGTAGCCACGACGGGCGCTATTTCGAAGTTAGTGCCGCTACTTCGAAGTAGCATGCACGTGTAGACACAGCTATTCAGTGACTTATATAAGAAAAAGCAGGTATAAAAAGACTCCAGCCAGTCTCAGGAATGTTCTGCTTATTCCTGATTTGCCTACATCCAAGAACATTACAAACTGGTAATACACTGGACTGTATTGACTTCCCCTCTATGACAATGTGACCACTTCTAGATTTCACTCCCCTCTTCCAGATTTCTTTTGAACTCTATGCTGTGTGAAACTGCTAAAGAATCACTGCAAACTTCTTTCTTTAGAATACAGGAAAATGGAGCTTTATTAAAAGCAATAGGTTTAGCTATACTTCTGAATCTGATGAACTGCTCTTTCTACTTAAACCATTCTGTAGGCTTATTGTAGTGGTAAGTGCTGAACTTTGGCATTTTCTTTTTCTTATTAATGCGAGTTCATAATTAGTCAGCTTGTGTCACCATGTCAACAGTAAAGAATAGCTTTCTTTGACAGTGAGCAAAGAACCCTATTAAAATAAAGATGGTATTAACACTCGGTCTATTCTCTCACCATAGCACTTCTGCTTAGAACCTTCATCAGCCTCCTCTTGCCTTTCAAATATAGATGTAAAGAAACTTCTTCTCAAATCATGTCAGTATCAAGCTACTTGTCTGGGCTTTCAAGGCCTTGCGCAGCTTTGCCTTGGCCTATATTCTCATTTCTTATATCCTCCCTTTAGCTCTGCTGGTGGATTTGGCCTTGAGGAGGCCTTTGTTTTCTTTTCCTTTCTTTACATCATGCCTCCATTTGCACTGCAGCTTGGCATGGGATTCCTTTCCAAACCAAGGCCATCAAGACTCCCCCTCTCTCTCTCTCTTCAAATTCATGTTGAAGTCCAGTTCCTCTTTTATCAGTGATCCACTGTTCATGTTTCTCATTCATGAGCTTATGCTTGGTTTAATGCCCAACAGAGTCAATAAATCTGGAAAACATGTGCCCCTTCTTATAGACAGAGCACATGGTGAAATACCAATTGGATGAAAAGTAGCCTAAAAATATACACGTTGAAAAACTAAATTCACATGCTTGAAGTGTTTTTTTCCACTGAAATACTTCCAAAGAGAACAATTTAGAAACTTGTCCCACTTGCATGTAATTTTAGAGAATGATCTACTGATGTTTATCATCTGCCATCAAGAACTCTTCCCCTGTGGGTGTAGGCTGACTGCTTATCTGGTACTTTCCAATAGTGGTGACTGCTGGGGAGGGCCACAAGGTGAGCACCACACACGTGACCACCCCCCCGTGACTCCTCTCTGGGCCTCCCATAACCCTGGGGAGGGCCCCATCTCTTCCTGCCCCCATTCCAAACCTCCCCCAATATCTCTCCCCTGAGCAAAGTGGCCCAGAGGATTGTTGAGGGCCTGGTGCTGGCAGCCAAGTTTGGGCCCTCTATACTCACTGGTGGCAGAGCCAGGAGGTGGACCAACAGGGTCCCAGCCTGCTTCACTGCCATAGCCCCAACCATGTTGCTCTGCTTCCCAGTGCTAGTGAGTGTGCCCCTCTCTTGCCCTCCACTGCTCCAGGCTGGGGCCACAGCTGGGGACAGCTGCACAGCCCCAGACTGGGACCCTGGGGCTGCTGGCCAAGGCCCTGGGCAAGGGACCCCATTGGTTGCAAAGCCTGGGGGTGCTGCACCCTTACTTCCCATGCCTATACGTGGCCATGCATGTGTCTGGGCAGCCTAAGGCTTTTCATAAAGCTTTGGGACGATCCAAACATTGGGAAGGCCACATATCCCTGGTTCCCCTCGTCAGCTAGTGAAAGATGTGTTGAGGACGCTGAAACTGAACTGTACGGAATCTGAAATTCATCCAGTGCATTTGAAGACATGACATGGCTCTCATAAATAAAGAATGAATACTGACAGCACTTCCTATGCCAGGTGCCTACCTGGTAAAATAAAGCATAAAAAATTATTAATATTTTGGAGATGAGCGACAAAGTCGGTCACTTACCTTAGTAAAAAGCTAATAAATGTTTCGTGACAACCAGGAAAATATGGGCTTAACCAGAAGTAACTGGCCCAAAGGGCAGGCAGTAAACCTATGGAATAACTTAGTGGAGAAAAGTGGTTCAAGCAAAGGGTATAAATGAATTTAAGTGCATGTCTACATTATATGGAAGATCAATTTTGTGTGCCTGGTAGAGATGTGCGAAATTGAACTATCTGGGGTTGGCAGTCAACCCCGTGTTCCTTTATATCATGAGGAGTAAGGGCGGTCGATGGGGGAAGATGGCCAGGTAAGTCAACTGTGGATAAATCAATTCTAGCTATGCCACTGCCCTAGGTACAATTGCATATCTGCAGCTGACTTACCTGCCTAGTGTAGACCAAGCCTAAGCAACTCCTGGCTTTCTTCTGGTACAAAGAGGGAACTGAGTGAGCTAGTGAAGTGTGGGGGAAAGGAAAAGGGGATTAAGATGTGTTGAGCAGGGCAGATGTTCAATTGGAATGCACCTTTTATTCTTGTGTGTACATTTACCTTGCATAGTATTTCTCCTCTCTGTGTAGTTGTGCTTATTCTATCAAACGAGCACTGCCTACATGGTTGGCTTACCTATGCTGCACAGGGGTGTGGATTTTTTGCACCCATGAGTGACATAGGTGGGCCTTTGTTTTCTGGCTCTCTTTACTTTGTTTGATGTAATATGCTCCTTCTCTTTCCTCCTTTGCTTTTTCCTGGACTGAAAAAAACAGCTGGTGCTTCATTCAGTCTGGTTAAGACTCAGACAGAAGTGGTGCCAAAGAGGCCTACAGAATTTATAGATTTACAATTAAAATTTGAACACGTTTAGAGGAGCATGGTAAACACAGGATGCAATAAGGAAATACAGCACACCCTTGCTAGGACAAACCCCTGGGAATCAGCAGGAGGAGTGCTCTTTCTTCCTGCCATGGCCGTGAGGGTGGAGGAGCTCTGTGACCCTGCTAGTGATTGGGGGGGCCCAGGCCCCATTTTGCTGTGCCTTGTGAACACCCAGCCTTGTTCATGTGTGCCCATGCACGCGCACACACACACTCACAGGGTGAATTTAGGTTGGACATTACGAAAAAAATCCTAACTATCAGGGTGGTTAAGTACCAGAATAAATTGCCTACAGTTGTTGTAGAATCTCCATCACTGGAGATATTTAAGAACATGTTGGATAAATATCTCACAGCGATGATATAGATGGTGCTGCTCCTGCTGTGAGGGCAAGGGACAGGGCTTGGTGATTCTCTTGATGTCCCTTCCAGTTCTAGTGTTCTATGAATCTATGAAATGGAAGGAGGAATCTTCCCTCTTTTTCCTCTGGGTATCCAAGGCCATGTCTACACTAGCCCCTGCCTTTCAAAAGGGCCCCTGGACTTTGAAAGCCCTTCTTCCCATTTAGTTTTGGGAAGAAGGGGCTTTTGAAGTCTGGGGGTCCTTTTGCAAGGCCCCTGTCTACACAGGTGGCATGTGTTTAGAAAGCAGCACTTTTGAAACACACGCAGCTGCAATTAAGCTCATGAGGTGCCGTATATTCATGGCTAATCAGGCAGCACCAGATTAGCATCTGCTGAAGTGGCTCTTTAGCACCCCCCTTTCAAAAGGCGGGGGCTAGTGTAACCACGGCCCAAGTGTTTTATGTCCTTTGACGCCTGTGTGTGTGTGTGTGTACCTCTGTATTTCTACATCTGTGTGGGTCAAATACAAAGATTCCCACTCTCCCACCCAGAGCTCTTAAAAGGTTAATATACCCAGATGGAGCTTTTAGTGCTTTCTCTCTTTGGCTTGTGTCAGAGATGTTTAAACAAAACAAATCTTTTGCAAGTACTGCTTTTTATTGTTGTAATAGGCAAAAAAAAAAAAAAGAAAAAGAGACTTTTGTTTCTCTGACTGGTGTCAGGTTCAATAAACATAACTAATCATTACAAACAGTAAATAAAATTATCTAAGTGCTCTTTCACTTTCTTTTAGTTCCCTCCAAATCCTCATGGAGCTAACAAAAAAAATCTCTCAAGGCTAATGTATGATATATATAGGGGCTTCTATAGTTGTACTTGATTCAGCCTTGTTACGGGAAGCTGGACTAGAATTGACCCTTGTGGTCCTTTCCAGCCTTACATTTCTATGATTACTACTGTTGTGACACCAGTGGCCCCAAGAGAGACTGATGCTCTCTTGTGCTGAATAAACATAGGAAAAAAAGACAATCTCTCTACTATTGGAACTGCTGTAAGACACAGAACTTAACATTTGTTTTGAGTGTTAAAGATATTTGTAAGTGGGAAAACAATTGTGGTTCACCAACTCCCCAAACTGTCTTTCACCACATCTAATTATCTTTAAATAAAGAAACTCATCTACCAGTTTAAAAATCACTGAACATTATCCTGCCTCTCAATGTTTTTGCTTCTTCCTAAGACCACATCTATATTACTCAGAAGTTTGAGCTGCTCAGGGACTATCTTCTGGGGTTCAGTTTTGTGCACCTGGTGGAGATGGAAGAAATTGACCTAGGAGGGGTTGGCGGTCAACCGCTGTACTTCTCGCTTTTGCAGGGAGTAAGGGAGGTTGATGCAAGAAACTCTCCCATTGACCTTAGTGAGGATGGCCAGGTAAGTCAATTGCAGATAAGGTGATTATAGCTACACAATTGTCCATAGCTACAATTAAAAGGCTTTGAGGTTTTTTATCAGTGTTGTGCAAAATTTAAAGGGAGTCATGGGATCTACCCCTGAGATTATATGTGAGTTGAATCGATAGTATTGTCTGGGTAGGCTGCTACTGCTTTTCGAAGGATCTCAGCTCACAAATGGTAATCTAAAAGGCCAGGTTTTTAGAGTTTTTCATCATGGGATTTGCTAATCCCCTTTGAAAACCTGGCTTCTTTTTTTAAAGCCTGATTGGGAACTGAACATTCATTAATCTGTCCCATAATGCATTAGGTCATCAGGTGATTTTTCTCAGCTCAGATTACCTCAGATGTCATCTTTATAGTACCCTTCTCTCTCTGCTGGATCACTACAGAAAGTAACTGGGGAAATGTGTGTTCAGATAGTCTGTGTCTAGATTGACAAGAACTGTTGGCAAAAGATACGCAAATTGCACAATACATTTGCGTATCTTTTGCCGACAACGCTGTTGGTAGAGGCTTTTCCTACATTTGGCCCATCCACACAGGGCCAGATGTTGGTAAACCCCAACCCCCCGCTGAGACATCCCTTCTGCCTCATGGAACGAGGTGCACAGGGATGTTGTCAGAATGCTCCTGACCAGCAGATATCTTCCAACAGATCTGCAGTCTGGACGTGCACTCTGTTGGCAAAACTGTCGACAGAAGTTTTGTCAGCAGAAGCCTGCAGTCTAGATATAGCCATGTAGTATACAGTGGTATTAAAGGGGTAGTCAAGGAAAAGGGGACAGAGAGCCCCAGAAATAATGGGTCCTCAAGAAATTTCTGTCATCCTTCTGTAGAACCCAGAGGTATTAAGACATCATCTGGGGTGAGTGATGTCTCTGCTCTACAGCCTTGGCTGAGGGGCTGCTGGCCTTTAGACCATGTGGTAGGGTGCAGGGCTTTAGCCCCTATGCTCACAGGTTCTATCGCTGAGCTCAGCAATGTGGGTCTGGCATTAGACTTTGCTCAGCAGTTCTGCTCCATTCTTGTTAGCACACACGGTTCTTAGTCCAACTGTACTGTCTCCTTCTGGCTTCTTCACTCCACTATTCTGCCAATGTCAACTCTCTGACTAAGAGTAAAGAATTAGTAGAAGGGACATTATGGTGCACAGAGTAGCTCTTTTCAGGCTTTTATTCCCATTCTTTGGCCACAAGCATTTATTTGCACAGCCTCTCAGCCATGTGGATATTTGAAGAGGGGATGGACGTGTCTGTTTAGAAGTGCGAACATTGCAGTGAGCCATGGGTTGACTGCCCATTCCTCTAAAGCCTCTCTAGGATGAGGACTTTAATTCCATTCTTTCTTACACACAAAATTTGTGCGTAGGAAGCCCTAGATCTCAACCTTTCCATGTGTCTCACTGACCTGTGCAGGTGGCAGACTCTGACTTCCCAGCTACCTCATTGGACCGTGTTTTCATGGGATTGTGTAAAGGCCTGCACAGGAAGTGGAATCCTGGCCTCACCAGAGTCAGCGGTGGGGGAATGCTATTGACTTCAAGGTGGCTGGGTTTTTACCCCAGCGTTTAAAGGGTCATGTTGTGGGAAGAGTGAACTCATGGAATAAACCAACAGGGGAGAGGGAGCAAGAAGGGTCCATGAACTTTGCTAGAGTTTTCTGCATGGCGTGCCTTAAGCAGGCAAAGAAACTAGCATATTTTTGGCCTTCATTACTCCTTGGGGGATAATCCACTAGTGGTGATTCTCAGGTTGTGTCAGCTCTACAAAGATTGCCCTGATGCAGCTGCAACTACACTGCTTGTAATAAGTATACTTGTGGGGGAGGGTGGGGGAGTCTGCTGTTTTAATCAATCTACCGCCTCAAGAGGCAATAGCTAGACTGATGGAAGAATTATCTTATTGGCCTAGTACTATCATTACCAGGTGTAGGTTGGCTTAACCATACGTCTCGGGGGCATGAATTTTTCCCACCAGTGAGTGATGTAGCTAAGATTTAGGTATAAATTAGGCCTTCATTGCTCTAAGGCCTCCTCTTGCCAATTTGATGGTGCAGGGGGGAAGGGCTTTAAAATGGATTAAATTGCATCTCCACACAATCACCCTAGGTGGATGGTATCCTGACTATACAGAACTGATGTAAAGGTTCTGCACTGGCTGTGTTGAGGCAGACCCTACAGAGAATGTGTAGATGATATAATAGACTGTGAGGAGCTAGTTTATAGAAATTAAGCCACTCTGCACTGGACAGTGAGAGGCATCCGACACCAACGGGTGCTGAGCTCACGGTTATTGATGATAATGATGACCGGCTCTGATCCCATCTGTGTAAGATTGGGGGCATGACAGAATCACGGTTAAAATGTACAGCACTCTGGCTGTGATCTGCTTTCTAAGGCTATGTCTACACTAGAAATAGCAGTCAACCACTGTGATTTTAGCTAGCCCAATTGCCTATCTAAACCTGACTTATCAGTGGTTGACTTCAATGTCTCTCTATATGGAAGAAGTTTTTCTCCCATCGACCTTCCTTAATCCTTGCTGCTCACAAGAGCTACGTCTACACGTGTATGCTACATCGAAATAAGCTATTTCAATGAATAGCGTCTGCGCGTCCTCTAGGGCTGGTGCTGTCAATGTTCAACGTCGACGTTGGGCAGCACCACATCGAAGTAGGCGCTGCAGGGGAGCGTCTACACGCCAAAGCGGCCCACATCGAAATAAGGGTGCCAGGAACAGCTGCAGACAGGGTCACAGGGAGGACTAGCACTTCCAGGGCAACAGCTAGCCGCTCCCTTAAAGGGCCCCTCCCAGACACACTCACCCGGCACAGCACGTGGTGTGCAGAGCCACAGGCACGCACACCCTGTTGAAGCAGTTTGGACCCCCAGCAGCAGCAGCAGCAGCAGCAACAGCAGCAGCAGCCAGAGGCCCACACTCCCACCCCTGGAGGAGCAGTGGTTGCCCTGCTCAGTGCCATGCAGGAGGCAGCTGACCATCTTTTATTTCAGGAAGATGAGCTGTCCTCGGGGGATGAGGAAGAGCTCCAGACCTTGCTGCCCTCCCAGCCCCACGCCCCCCCAGCCACACATGCTGCCAGCTGTGGAGCTACCCCACGAGCACCGACTGGTGGGAGCAGCTGGTGCTTGGCGAGAGGGACAACGAGCGCTGGCTCCAGAACTTTCGCATGAGTCGGCAGACATTCCTGGAGCTCTGCCAGTGGCTCACCCCCACACTGAGGCACCAGGACACCTCCTTGCGGCGTGTCCTCACGGTGGAGAAACGGGTCGGCATCGCTGTCTGGAAGCTGGCTGCTCCAGACGGCTACCGATCCGTGGGGCAGCAGTTTGGCATGGGCAAGGCCACTGTCGGGGCTGTCCTCATGGAGGTAAGAGGACCCGGGGGTGGGCAGCCCTGGGGGGGTCGGGCAGCCCTGTGGGGGAGGGCAGCCCTGGGGTGGAGGGCAGCCCTGGGGGGGTCGGCCAGACACACCCTGCACACCCCACACTGGTGCTTTCCCATGTGCTTCCCCTGCAGGTCGTCCGTGCCATCAATGCCCTGCTCCTCCACAGGCTCATGCAGCTTGGGGACCCGGATGCCACCATTGCGGGGTTTGCCAGCCTGGGCTTCCCAAATTGCTTTGGGGCTCTGGATGGGACCCATATCCCCATCTGTGCCCCGGAGCACAGCGGAGGATGCTTCCTGAACAGGAAGGGCTACCACTCAGCGGAGGACGCCTCCTGAACAGGAAGGGCTACCACTCAGTGGTCTGTGGTCCTCTAGGCCTTGGTGGACAGCCGGGGCCGCTTCCTGGACATTTATGTTGGCTGGCCTGGCAGCACCCACAACACCCGGGTGTTCAGGAATTTGGGCCTGTGCCGCTGGCTGGAGGTGGGGACCTACATCCCCCAGTGGGAGATCCCTGTGGGGGATACCACCATGCCCCTCTGTGTCGTCGCAGATGCGGCGTACCCGCTCTGGCCCTGGCTCATGCACCCTTACACGGGCCATCTGTCTGCCAGCCAGGAGTGCTTCAACACGCGCTTGAACCATGTGCGCCAGGTGGTTGAGTGCACTTTTGGCCGCCTCAAAGGGCGCTGGAGGTGTCTCCTCACCTGCCTTGATGCGGGCCCCACCAACATCCCCCAGGTTGTGGGTGAATGCAGCGCACTCCACAACCTGGTCGAGAGCAAGGGGGAGGCATTCTTCCAGGGCTGGGCTGTGGAGGCTGGCAGGGCAGACGTGCAGCCACCCGCTGCCCCAGTCGCCAGGTGGACCCCGAGGGGATCTGGGTCCGGGAGGCCCTGCGGGCCCATTTCGACCAGGCTGCAGGGTGAATCCTGGCAGGCCCCCCACTGCGCCCCCCCATCCTCCACAACACTCCCTGCCCCCACTCCCACACCACAGAGCACCCAAGAGCACACCCCACCCCTCTGTCTTGCAAATAAAAATGGAGCTGTTGTTTTTGAAACCAAAAACCAGTGATTTGTCTTATTGTTCAAACAACAAAAAAAAAATATATATATATAGTAAGAACAAAAGGGGGGGGACTATTTACATGGGGGGGCAGGTACCATATGAAAGAACAGGGGTGTAACACAAACTATATACAAATATATATGGGGGGATATGTACAAAGGGGGAGGGGGGGCCACTTCCTGGGCCCCGCACCCCTCTACTGTCCGGCGCCTGGGGTTGGCGGGCGTGACCCTCGCCTTGGTCCGAACCCTGGCCAAGGCTGGCGGAAGGCCTCAGGGTGACAGATGGCGGGTGGAGCGGCGGGTGGAGCGGTGGGCAGGGTGAGTGGAGCGGCGGGCGGCGCGGCATGTGGGGGCCAGGTATCCCGCTATGCGCTCAAATGTGCGCATAAAGGCCCCCCATGCCTCCTGGCACCAGGCCAGCGCCCGCTCCTGGAGCTCCACCTGCCGCTCGTCCACCCACAGGCACCGCTCCGACACCTCCAGCTGACGCTGGGGGGGTCGTGAGCAGCTGGGGCTCTGTGGCCGTCCTCGGGTGGTGGTGGCTCCACTGTGGGCCCCATCCTGGGGCTGGTTGGTGCTCTGCCAAGGGGCTGGCCTGCTGGGATGGCCCCGGTGGGCTCTCCGGGACCACTGAGACCTCGCCGCCGCTCTCCGGGCCCTCCAATGGTGCAGCTGCGGAACACGGGGGGGAAGAAGAGTGGAGGCAGCTGTTAGTGTGGCCCCCGAGCCGTGGCCCTTGTCCCCCAACCCCTCTGCTGCTGGTTCCCCATTCCTGTCCCCGTGAGATGCTGCTGCTGCTGCTGGGTTTCCCACCCCCTCCCCCCCGGGGGACCCTAGGTTCCGCTCCCCCCATCCCCAGGGATGGGGCATGGCACTATCCTGCTGGGGGGCAGGGGCTGATGGACTCTTCTGAGGGACAGGCCACTGCTGTCCTTGGGGCCATGGTCATCTGGGCATGTGGAGGTCCCTGGTCATGTCTGTTGTCCCTGCCCCTTAACCCCGGGGGTGTGCACCGGGGGGGTACATACCTGACAGTCCGCTCCCACGGTTGGGGGACACCCTCTGGGCGGACGCCCTGCTGGAGCTCTGGGACGGCAGGACGATCTGCAGCCCCCCCATTGCTGGAGGAGGATTCCCCCTCCTCCTCCTCCAGTGTCCCAGGGGTGGGCTCCTGGGGGGGGGGGGGGGGGCTGGGGTGCAGGGCTTGCCTCCAGGGTGGACTCTGCCTCCGGGGCCTGCTGGGGCTCGTCGGCCGACGTGTCAAGAGTGGCCGGCAGGGAGGAGGTGTACCGGGGGCCCAGGATGGACCTGAGCTCCCTGTAAAAGGGGCAAGTGGCGGGGGCGGCCCCAGATTGGCTGGCCACATCCCGGGCCCGGGCGTAACCCTGCCACAGCTCCTTCACCTTACTCCTGACGTGGTCAGGAGTGCGGGCAGGATGACCCCGGGCAGCCAGGCCCTTGGCCAGCTGAGCGAACGTATCCGCGTTCCTCCTCTTGCTACCCATTACTTGGAGCACCTCCTCCTCGCCCCAGAGCCCCAGCAGGTCCCGGATCTCAGCCTCTGTCCAGGAGGGGCTCCGCTGCCTTTTGCCAGGCTGGCTGCCAGGCTGGGAGCCCTGGCTCCTCTGCGGGGGGTGCCCTGGGGACGCTTGGGGGGCTGGCGGTCAGCCATTGCAGCAGGGGGGGTGGCTTGGGGCTGCAGGGAGACGTGCAGGCAGGCCGCATGTCAGTGCTGCCACCTGCACGCGCTCTCAGCTTCCTGCACAGGAAGGGAGGGGGCGGGGAGCTTTAAGGGGCTGCTGCACGCGGCGACCATAGAGCTCAGGGCCTGGAAAGAGCGTCTCTCAACCCCTCAGCTGATGGCCGCCATAGCGGACCCCGCTATTTCGATGTTGCAGGACGTGGATTGGCTACACGTGCCCTACTTCGACGTTCAACTTCGAAGTAGGGCGCTATTCCCATCTCCTGATGGGGATAGCAACTTCGACGTCTCGCCGCCTTACGTCGATTTCAACTTCGAAATAGCGCTCGCCACGTGTAGACGTGGCAGGTGCTATTTCGAAGTTGGCGCGGCTACTTCAAAGTAGCCAGCACGTGTAGACGCGGCTAAGGAGTTTTGGGGTTGACTTGGACTCCCAAAAGCACCTTTTTGCTCATGCTTGAAAATAAAACCCTGGAAGATCAAACCTGAGTGGGTCAATCTTCTACAGAAGTATAGATGTAGGCTAAGGTCCAGGGGAATGAGATAGCCTTGCATGGCAGGGGACTTGCTTGTTGGCCAGTTACACTCCAGATCCAGCTATTTGGGGAACATGTAGCACTTTCTTCACAAAAGTTACCATAGTAACAATCCAGGGTGTGGATCAAACTGTTCTTGTCTCTGGTTTGTTGATGCAGACCACATGTGGAGTCACAGATAATTACTTTTTTCTCCAAAGCTGCGTCTACACATGCACGCTACTTCGAAGTAGTGGCAGTAACTTCGAAATAGCGCCCGTCACGTCTACACGTGTTGGGCGCTATTTCGAAGTTGAAATCGACGTTAGGCGGCGAGACGTCGAAGTCGCTAACCCCATGAGGGGATGGGAATAGCGCCCTACTTCGACGTTCAACATCGAAGTAGGGACGTGTACACAATCCGCGTCCCGCAACATCGAAATAGCGGGGTCCTCCATGGCGGCCATCAGCTGGGGGGTTGAGAGATACTCTCTCTCCAGCCCTTGCGGGGCTCTGTGGTCACCGTGGGCAGCAGCCCTTAGCCCAGGGCTTCTGGCTGCTGCTGCTGCAGCTGGGGGTCCGTGCTGCATATACAGGGTCTGCAACTAGTTGTTGGCTCTGTGTATCTTGCACTGTTTAATGAAAGTGTGTCTGGGAGAGGCCCTTTAAGGGAGCGACTTGCTGTTGAGTCCGCCCCGTGACCCTGTCTGCAGCTGTGCCTGGCTCCCTTATTTCGATGTGTGCTACTTTGGCGTGTAGACGTTCCCTCGCTGTGCCTATTTCGATGTTGGGCTGAGCAACGTCGAAGTTGAACATCGACGTTGCCAGCCCTGGAGGACGTGTAGACGTTATTCATCGAAATAGCCTATTCCGATGTCGCAACATCGAAATAAGCTATTTCGAAGTTGGGTGCACGTGTAGACGTAGCCCAAGAGGGAAAAAACCCTAAAAGTTTTTTGTTTTGCAAATGCTGGCGCTCCTGTTTTACCGTATACTCAGGTAAAAAGTAAAAGGTGGACCTTAAAGCAGAAAAGCAGTAGTCAAATCCAACTCTTTCTAAAAGACTGATCTAGCACTTTACTTGACCTGGTAGATTCTCTTTTTGTACCATGGCTGGAGGCAAACATGGCCTGTTCTGAATTTATGAACAAGGTATGGTTTTGCAATAAGTTAAGATAACCAGACTTTTCTTTTTAATGTATTTGATTTCTGTAGGTAAAGCATATCTATTACATTCATTCTTGGAAAATAACACTGAGTTGCTCCTGGTATGAAGCAATTGGAATGTCCTTGATACTAACTACACCTAAATCAAAGTACTGTTACTATTTTTTCTTGGCCTGCACGTTCATTAACGTCACTTACAAATGTTAAGAGAAAACAAATAGAAAACGCTGACGTCTCATTTTCCTTCCTCAGTTTTTTCTAAATTGACTCCTGACATGCAGGACAAGCTTTATTCCCTGTGACACTGATGTAAATCCAGAGTCGCTCCTTGGATGCCATTGGTATTAGTTTGGATTTCTGTTCACATTACTGAGAGCAGATTTTGGCACATAATTACTCAACTTTTCCAATCTTGATTTTTAAGAGCAAAATTTTGAGAATAAAATAGTGCAGCAGTTTATTGTTCGTAAAAATTACATTCAGGCTGCTGCCACACTACCACTCTCCCATTGGAGGAGCCATGGTAATGAGGCAATTCAAAACAGGCTAATGAGGCACTTAGGTGCATATTCAGCACCTCATTTGCATAATGGCAGCCACATGAACAGACTTCGAATTGCACATTGGCAGTGACGATGGGGGCAGCTTTGAAGTAAGCACCCCACTTCGACATTCTCTTACTCCCACAGAACGAGATGGGAGTAAGGGAATGTGGAAGTGGGGCATTTATTTTGACACTGCCCCCGTCTTCACTGTCAATCTGCAATTCGAAGTCTGCACGTCAGAATTTGTGCGGCTGCCATTATGCTAATGAGGTGCTGAATATGCATGTTGGCACCTCATTAGCTTGCTTCAAATTGCCTCATTACCATGCCCCCTCCAATGGGAGAGTGGTGGTGTAGCAGCAGCCTTAGAGTCTCGACTTCCAATAGGGACCATAATTGCTCTAGTTTTATTTCCCTATAACTGCATTGATTGAATAGGGTTTGTTCTCATGAAACAAAGTAGTAACACAGTGTATCATTGGGCTCGTTATATGCACTTTTAATCCAATCATGCTGTCTCTTACATCAATGGAATCAGAAGCATCATTTACACAACTTTAAGTCCATTGATTTTGTTAAACTCATGAGATCAGAAGCAGCCTACAGTTCCTAAGTGCATTAGCAGTGTTTATATGAACAATGGGAAATAATTAGAAAAATTCTGGGTATTTCCAAACATCTGACTTCCCAGATGGGTACAGATATATAATCAGAGTATTTCCTTTCAAATCTGCATCGCTTTATGATTAGTCAAAGGTTTTGTAGAATGAATTTGTATTACAGCTGTTCCTTCTCTTTTTAGTGACCTAATTAAATTCGTCTTTCAGCCGCATGAAAAATTTGGTGTTCCTGATTTTAAAAATAGACTTTATCATGCTGAGCTGCAATCACAAATCTCTCATCTTCTATGGTAGCACTCTTATAACTTTAAGGCATGTCAGGTTTCAGCCTGAAAAAATGCAACTGTCCTTTTCCATGTGTTCTTTGCTTCCTCTTTCTTCAACTATAAAAACTTGTGTGGAAGGCGTTGTGTAATATCGCAGATTTTTTTAAACTAAAGACCCAGAGCACATCTGGAGGCACGGTTTGGTGCTGTTAATGATTTAAGGTCCTTGTCATTTTCCTTCGTTTAATGTTTTTAGTGTATGTGCATGAGCCAGCACTTTGCCCTGAAACACTTAACATATAGATCTTTAAAAAATTATTGGACTAATCTCACAATGAAGAAATATGTCAGTACTTATGAAAACATACAGTTGAGGCTCAAGGATGGAGAGGTATGTACTTTTCTCTTTATTGCTTGGGAGTTATTTGAACATGTAGAGATTTTAATCTTTTTCTATCATTGCTGTGTGCTCTTGCTAATCAGTTCATACCATAGCGTAATAAGAATTCTGAGCCAAATGAAGGTCTGCAGTGTGAAGCCACAGCAGATATGCTTTGTTCTTTTGAGCCTTTGCAGTGGTTGCAAGGAGTGGCTTGGTTTTGTCTACGTGCAGAACACCAGGACAGCCCCTGCTTGGGCCCATGCTGTATGGGACTATGCACTCTACTTTTGTGGGGAGGGGGTATGCACAGTGGATCTGGTTAATCATATCTTTCCTGGCTCCTCCTCTGCCTTCTCTCAACACTCCCACATTCATACAGAGCAATGACAGGCAACCAAGAATATGGAGTAAGCAACATTCATGGCCCTTCATCTCAGTGGGCAGCAGCACCCCACGGCCCACTGGAGCTCCTTCTTTGGCATGCAGACCCCCTGTCTGCACCTCTCTTCCAGGCACCTCTTGAGTACTGGGGCACTGGAGCCTCACATGTCCTACTCCTCCCCATCTCTCTCAGCACTTCCAGAGCACATAAATCATGGCATTGCAGCTCTGGGAAGGAGCATGAAACAGAGGATTCATGGTGCTCAAAGGGCTGGGGGGGAGGAGTAGGAAGTGTGGGGCTCCAATGCCCCAGTGCACAAGAGGTGCATACGGGAGGAGGGCAGATGGGGGTGGGAGAGGTGTCCACAGACTGCATGTGGAGCCCCAGTGGGCCTCAGGTTGCCCAACACTGTCTAGAGGGAGCAGAAGTGAAACACGTGGACTGTACAGCCCTGAATGACTGCTCTATGGACGCCCCTCCCCCTTCTCCCCACAGCAGAACAATTACTGGGAGTGGCGGCAGGGCTAAGTTTGAAGGGGAATGCAGGATATGTCATTTAGGCTACGTCTACACATGAACGCTACATCGAAGTAGCTTATTTCGCTGTAGCGACATCGAAATAGGCTATTTCGATGAATAACGTCTACACGTCCTCCAGGGCTGGCAACGTCAACGTTCAACGTCGACGTTGGGCAGCACCACATCAAAATAGGCGCAGCGAGGGAACGTCTACACGCCCAAGTAGCACACATCGAAATAAGGGTGCCAGGCACAGCTGCAGACAGGGTCACAGGGCTGACTAGCGCTTCCGGGGCAACAGCTAGCCGCTCCCTTAAAGGGCCCCTCCCAGACACACGCAGCCTGCACAGCACGCGGTCTGCAGAGCCATAGGCACACACACCTCAAGCGACGCAGTCATGGACCCCCAGCAGCAGCAGCAGCAGCAGCAGCAGCAGCAGCCAGAAGTCCACCCAGCCGCCCCTGCAGGAGCAGTGCTCGCCCTGTTCCATGCCATGCAGGAGGCAGCTGAGCACATCCTTGCCACAGAGGAGGAGCTGCCCGCAGGGCAGGAGGATGCAACCCCCAACCCTGCAGCACCCCGGCCCCGCCCCCCGCTTCATACGCCACCGGCTGTGGAGCTACCCCACGAGCACCGACTGGTGGGAGCGGCTGGTGCTCGGAGAGTGGGACGACGACCGCTGGCTCAGGAACTTTCGCATGAGCAGGCAGACATTCCTGGAGCTATGCCAGTGGCTCACCCCCGCACTCAGGCACCAGGACACTGCCATGCGGCGTGCCCTCAGCGTCGAGAAACGGGTCGGCATCGCTGTCTGGAAGCTGGCCACTCCAGACAGCTACCGATCCGTGGGCCAGCAGTTTGGCGTTGGCAAGGCCACCGTCGGGGCTGTCCTCATGGAGGTAAGAGGACCCACGGAGGGAGGGGGAGGCAGCCCTGGCAGGGGAGTAGGGGGGAGGCAGCCCTGGCAGGGGAGGGGAGGGGAGGGGAGGGGAGAGGGGCCCTGGCAGGGGAGGGCCACACACACCCTGCACACCCCTCATTGGTGCTCTCCCATGTGCTTCCCCTGCAGGTCGTCCGTGCCATCAATGCCCTGCTCCTCCACAGGCTCGTGAGGCTTGGGGACCCGGATGCCGCCATCGTGGGGTTTGCCAGCCTGGGCTTCCCCAATTGCTTCGGGGCTCTGGATGGGACTCACATCCCCATCCGCGCCCCGGAACACAGTGGAGGACGCTACTTAAACAGGAAGGGCTACCACTCAGTAGTCCTCCAGGCCTTGGTGGACAGCTGGGGCCGTTTCCTGGACATTTATGTGGGCTGGCCTGGCAGCACCCATGATGCCCAGGTATTCCGGAACTTGGGCCTGTGCCGCTGGCTGGAGGTGGGGACCTACATTCCCCAGTGGGAGATCCCTGTGGGGGACACCACCATGCCCCTCTGCGTCATCGCAGATGTGGCATACCCCCTCCGGCCCTGGCTCATGCACCCTTACACGGGCCATCTGTCTGCCAGCCAGGAGTGCTTCAACCAGCGCCTGAACCACACGCACCAGGTGGCGGAGCGCACATTTGGGCGCCTCAAAGGACGCTGGAGGTGTCTCCTCACCCGCCTTGATGCAGGCCCCACCAACATCACCCAGATTGTGGGCGCATGCAGCGCCCTCTACAACCTCGTGGAGAGCAAGGGGGAGGCCTTCTTTCAGGGCTGGGCTGTGGAGGCCAGCAGGGCCGATGTGCAGCCACCCGCTGCTCCCAGTCACCAGGTGGACCCCGAAGGGACCCGGGTCCGGGAGGCCCTGCGGGCCCAGTTCAATGAGGCCGCGGGGTGAAAGCTGGCAGGCCCCCCACTGCCCCCCCGCATCCTCCACAACGCTCCCTGCCCCTATGCCCACAGCACAGAGCACCCAAGAGCACCCCCCCGACTTTTCTTGTAAATAAAAGCAGACAGTTGTTCGTCAACTCAACTATCTTTAGAACGCTTATTATTATTATCAACAAGACTAACTATTTACAGGGAAAATCTAACTTATATATATATATATTATAAATAGGGATAAGATGAAGGGAAGACAAGGAAGGGGAGAACTATTTACATGGTGGGGGTAAGGATCAGCATTGTAACAGGGGTCAAATATACAAACTATTTACAACAAACTAACTTAAAACTGGGGGGAATATATACAAAGGGGGAGGGGGGGGCCACGTCCTGGGCCCCACGCCCCTAAAGTCCAGCGCTGGGACTGGGTGGCCGGGGTCCCCGCCTCGGCCTCAGCCCTGGCCGGGGCTGGCTGGGGGCCGGGAGGACCGGGAGATATGGCCAGCGAGTGTCAGCTGGCCCCAGGTCCCCCTCGGCAGAAGGGCCCTCGGTGGCGGGTGGCGGTGCAACGGCGGATGGCGCAGCGGCTGGAGCAGCAGGTGGAGAAGCAGGTGGAGCAGGCAGGGCGGGCGCAGAGGCGGCTGGCGCAGCATGGGGGGCCAGGTAGTCCGCGAAACGGTTGAAGGTCCGCAAGTAGGCCTCCCATGCCTCCTGGCGCCAGGCCAGCGCCCACTCCTGCAGCTGGAGGCAGTGTTCCTCCACCCGCAGCCGCTGCTTGGCGACCTCCAGCTGCCGACAGTGGAGGGCCAGCAGCTGGGGGTCCGTTGCCGTCGGCTGGTGGTGCTGGGTCCGCCGTCTTCCCCGCCGAGGGGCTGGCCTGGAGTGATGGCCCCTGAGGGCTGTCCAGGACCACTGACGCCTCGCCGGTGCTCTCTGGTCCTTCCGATAGTGCAGCTGCAGAACACAGGAGGGGGGGAAGAAGAGTGGAGACAGCCGTTAGTGTGGGCCCCGAGCCGTGGCCCTTGTCCCCCCACCCCTGTGCTGCATGTTCCCCATCCCCATCCCCGGGAGATGCTGCAGTGATGGGGTTCAGGGGTCCCCCTGCACTGCACCCCGTCCGCTGGCAGGAGTGACTCTCACTCAGCAGGTACAACAGGAGGTTTATTAGGCAACAGATGCCCAGTTTCTCACAGAAGCGACAGTACAGCAGTCAGAGACAGTCCTTCCAACCCGTCCTGGGGAGAAGACCCCGAGGGGTGCCCCTCTAGGGTGTAGCTTTCCCCCTCCTCAGGCTGGCTGCCTTTTAGCTCTCCCTTTCCCTAGCCTCTAACTGCGGCCGCCGATTCAAAGCCAGCTCGGCTCCTCCCTCCTCTTTGTTCAGGCCAGAGGTGTAACCTGCCAGTTGTAGCCCCAGGGTCATCCTGAGCCACTGGGAGCTATTCAGCTTGTTTCTCATGAGTAGCCTGAGTCTCGCATTTGCACTCCCCCCACTCCATCACATGCTGCTGCTGCTGCTGCTGCTGCTGCTGGGTGTCCCACCCCCTCCCCCCAGGGGACCCTAGAGGTTCCGCTCCCCCCAGCCCTGGGGATGGGGCATGGCACTGTCGTGAAGGGGGGGGCAGGGGCTGATGCATTCTTCTGAGGGACATGCCACTGCTGTCCTTGGGGCCATGGTCATCTGGGCATGTGGAGGGCCCTGGTCATATCTATTACCCCCGCCCCTCAACCCCGGGGGGTGTGCACCGGGGGGGTACATACCTGATGGTCCACTCCCACGGTTGGGGGACACCCAGGGGCGGACGCCCGGCTGGAGCTCCTGGATGGCAGGACGATCCTCAGGCCAGCGTCGCTGGAGGAGGACTCCCCCTCCTCCTCCTCCTCCTCCTCCGGTGCCCTGGGGGTGGGCTCCTGGGGGGGCCCCCGAGGTGCGGGGCTTGCCTCCGGGGCGGACTCCGCCTCCGGGGCCTGCTGGGGCTCCTCGGCCGACGTATCAAGAGTGGCCGGAGGGAAGGAGGTGTGCTGGGGGCCCAGGATGTCCCTGAGCTCCCTGTAAAAGGGGCAAGTGACGGGGGCGGCTCCAGATCGGCCGACCGCATCCGGGGCCCGGGCGTAACCCTGCCACAGCTCCTTCACTTTACTCCGGACATGATCCGGAGTGCGGGCAGGGTGACCCCAGGCGGCCAGGCCCTCAGCCAGCTGAGCGAACGTATCCACTTTCCGCCTCTTGCTCCCCATTACCTGGAGCACCTCCTCCTCGCTCCAGAGCTGCAGCAGGTCCCGAAGCTCGGCCTCTGTCCAGGAGGGGCCCCACTGCCGCTTCCCCGCCTGTCTGCTGGGCTGGGAGCCCTAGCTCCCCTTGGGGGGGGTCCTCTGGGGGTGCTCAGGGGGCTGGCGTGCGGCCATTGCAGCTGGGGGGGGGTGTCTGTCACGGCTGAGGGATGTGCAGGCTGGCCGCATGTCTGGGCTGCCGCCTGCACGTTCTCTCAGCTTCCTGCACAGGAAGGCAAGGGGCGGGGAGCTTTAAGGGGCCACTGCACGCGGCCACCATCGAGCTCAGGGGCTGCAGAGAGCGTCTCTCAACTTCTCAGCTGATGGCCACCATGGAGGACCCCACAATTTCAATGTTGTGGGACGCGCAACGACTACACGTTCCCTACTTCGAGGTTGAACATCAAAGTAAGGCGCTATTCCCATCCCCTCACGGGGTTAGCGACTTCGACGTCTCGCCGCCTAATGTCGATGTTAACTTCGAAATAGCACCCAGCACTTGTAGCCGTGACGGGCACTTTTTCGAAGTTGGCACCACTACTTCGAAGTAGCCAGCACGTGTAGACGCGGCTTTAGGGTGTGTCTGTGCAGTAACCCTTGATTTTAACTATCCAATATAATGGACTTCAGAAATAACAGACATTGTCTGCCAGGCCCACCCCCCAAATAAATGCTGGAGACTCACCAGAGCCGCCACCGTGTTTGGAGGGGCCACTGCAGCAGCTGGGGCCACTAGGCCAGGCAGTGGGGGGATGAGGGTCAGTGGGGCTCAGGAACTCTCTTCCCGCACCCCCCCGAGCCTCGTGTTCATGGAGCATGTTGGCACCTGGTCACCGCTGCCTGCAATGGTGCTGAGCAGTAGCCATGGTGTCAGAGGCTGCTGCTCATTGGCAGGGCTGGGGTGGCCATACTCCACCTTCATGCAGGTGGCTCAGAGCTGGGGGCTGAAGGAGCCACAGCGCCAAGCTGCAGGAGGTGGGAGGAGCCAGGCAGGTATTCAGCGCCTCTCCTGGTAATTGGGAAAGGGAGATGGAGATGGAGGTGTGAGGGGAGGAATGGGGCAGGAGGGGGCAGAGGACAGGAGTGAGTGATGGGCTGGGAAGGTCAGTGCATCACCACTGAGTATAACCGTTCAGATATGATGGACTTTCAGCATTAAAAGACACCTCTTCTCTCCATTAGTCTGTTAAATGGAGGGCTTACTGTATTGCAGCTGGGAGTGAGCCTCCCAGCCTGGGGCCACACTTGTGTTAGCAGGACCTGCACTAGTGCGCTCAAAATAGCTGTGCAGTTGTGGCTCAGGTGCTCAAACCTCTTCCCTCCTGTCCTCCCCTCCCTTGACTTCAGACATGACTTAAACTCTTGTACTCTGAGGGGAGCATAGGTCATCCACAAGTCTTCTCCACTTCACTCTGTCTCAGGACAAAACTTCTAGCCAGCTCCAGGAGTACCCCAGTTGTTCAACCTCAGATCTTCTCCACATTTTCTGAGGTCTTCCTCTTTTGCCTTTTCTTTGTGGGTTTCATGTGAGCTTGATGGGCTATATAGGATGATGGTTCTCTGTGAGCCTGGCCTACACCCCAACACCTACACAGCTATTTGCAGAATGCTAATGTGAGCTCTTTCCTCCCTGGCCTCCAGTACACATCTGTGGGCTTGGGTTGGGTAGCTCACTCCTAGGTGCAGTGCAGGCAAGTCCACAATGCACTCTGGCTCAAGGCCGATGGCTTTTCAGCACAGCAAGAGAGAAGGACACTGGAATTTAATGACCCTTTCATTTTGTTTGCTCTGTGTTAGGTGACTCAAGAAAGACCAGTACTTGGGATTTCTTGAAGATGTGGCTAAGCAATACCGCATGGGGCTCACTCAGTTTATCCTAAGGCCGGTGCCAGACCTCATATCTCTCAGTGGGCCAGGTGGGCACCCCCCTCTCGCAGGGATCCAGGGATGCCCCCTTGCATCCATCTCCCAGCCTCATCAACCAGCCAATGTACTCCCTGCATGTGTCCCCTGGCTCTGCCTGCAATTACTGGGTGCTTGCAATCCCCCATCCAGAGCCACTACCAGTAGTGCAGTGGGGCTAGAGTGGCTTCTGGCTGCTAGCTCTTGTCCCTGCTGGCACATCCCTGTTACAGTCCCGGTTACATTCCCAGGTCAATATATGCTTAGATCTTACCCAAAGCAGCACGCTGTGCCAAGCCATTAGATTCTAAAGGTTTATTAAAAAAGAGAGACATAATAGGGTGAGAGAAGAAAGATGGTTAAAGTGACCAAATTATCAGTCATAAATCTCTGGATGGAGGCTGCAGCAGAAGATGAATGTTGCTCTCTTAAAAGCCTCTGGATGGCTCCACAATCCATTCAGGCTCAGTTCATAGCAGAGATGCTCCTGCCAACTGCAGACAAGATGGAGGTGGAAGGCTGAGAACTGAGGACAAAATGGTGACTGCTAGGCCCATGCATAGGGCAGTTCCCTGAATCTGGTCATATATTCATTGGTGAGCCACCTGACCAGGTCATCTGTTATTCCTTTTCTGGGGCTTTTGGAAACCTTCCATACTTAAAACAATAAGAGGCTAGCCATGGGCTAGTTAATATGCATAAGCAGCTGCCAATTAGTCATTAAATTCTCCCAAAATACATTTGGGGGATATAGGGAGAGGAGAGGAACAAAGAGGCCTTGCTGAGCTGGTACCCTCCTAACAGTACTTGGCACCTCACTTAGCGTTGGGGCAGTGGGAATGGGCCTTGCCAGGCTGGTTGAGATAATGCTATGGAATCCCATCACTTTAATGGAGTGAGAGGCAGATTAGGCAGATGCCATCTAAAACACTTACATGAGAATCCACCTGAAATACCTGTGTGCACATCACTGCATGGTGATGTTACAGCGGGACATGGGTGCAGAGTGTGATGTTTTCCTGTTTATCATCGCTTCTGCAGCGGCATTTCACAAGTTCCCCCCAGCTCCTATTTAAAAGTCTTCAAAGTGCTCTTTCCCTAAATCTCTCCACTCCTTCCCCTGCTCCAATTCTGTAATGGCACGATCTGCTCTCTGACATCACCATCCTCATGGGCCTGACCCCAGCTAACAGGCATGTTTGTGGCAGATGCCTGTATGCTCTAGCATGTGGCTGAGGAGTTCGGATTGCAGCTGGCCCCAGATTTTTTTTTACACTGGCTTTGGTGTCACTCAGCAGGAAGCCATGGACTGGTAGAAGTGTCAATCAACTCCTATGGAGTCCCACCCACCACTGTATTTGGCCAGGGTCTATACCTGAGCTTTTGGGAACTGTGAGTCTATAAAGTACACAAGAGAAAACCGGAGGCACAGAGGAGCATCAGGGCTCTGACCGAGTCTCAGGAAGCCGGATGGAAGAAAATTAAATAAATCTTTCCACTTAAACATATTGTTGTTGGCAAAATGTAGTGGTTGCAACATTTTGGTTGCTTTAGCTAAAACATGAGCAATGTGCAATCTTCTGAGAACACCTTAAAATAAGATTCACGTTGGCAATAGCAACATGGTTGTAAATAAGAACATTTCATAAAAATATTTTTTTTTAACTGAAAGTGTCTGCGTAGAGCCCCTTTGGCTATTTTCCTTTCCTCTATACACATTATAAAGACAAGTCACAAGCAGATCGTGATTTCTTTTCATTCATATGTTTTTCAGTAACAGCTGAAATCACTATATTGCAATTAATTGCTGGTATCCAAATGAGATTTGGAAAAAAATTGTTTGTAGTGAACCAGTATAGTTTAAAACAGCAGGGCCTAATTCAGAATGGACTTAAATAATGTAAATTACACATCAGTAAATTGGCATAAATAAATGTGAGTGTAAAGCAGCGCAAATTACTGCTGAGGTGGTAAAAAGGTACGAAAACCTTTATTATAGCAGGAAAACCAGCCACCCAGAGATTGTAGATGTGCCCTCCCCGAGAGGATGGCTTTACACAAGAAGTTAGAGAGTTGCTGCTATATATCAGTGCACTTTTTGTGGCTGCAAAATCTTGGTATCAGAGACCAGTCAGACAGTGATTTTTGAGCTTCCTTGTATTAGCAAAAATGGCTGTGCTGCATCATATGCTAAAATCTTATGCAAAGCCTTAGGAAAGAAAATGAAGAAAACGCAAGAACTTCTAGGTTGCCATCAGAATACAGAGTTTTTCTCTCAACTGTCAAGTCCACAGCATGTGAAGATTATTCAAAACTGCTCAGACAGACCAGTCTGGTTCAGAGTCTTTAAACTGCACATCCTAAATAAACCACAACAAAAGCTTCAAGAGGAAAGGTCAGACCTGCGAAGTGCTATTTGTTTTCACTGAAACTTCATCTCCCACTTACTGTAGCCTAACCAGCAGCGGAATCAATTACCACTTGTCAGACTGAAACCCAACCTGAGAAATGAAAGAAGGACGTGACCTCTGGGGGGGAAAAAAGAAACCGTGAATTAGACACTTTCTCCTGTAATGAAGGGTTAATAGGCCAGATCCTCTCCTTTTCCTTCTTTTTAATTCTCAATCGATGAGGCTGAGCTGTACGTTTGCTCTTCCTTTCATAAGAGGGGGTCAGTAGGACGGTGAGGTTATTGAGATAAGGTTACATAAATTACTCCATTTAATAATTGAAGACAAAAGGATCCCATCCTTCTTAACAGCATTTAGTGTAACCATTCAAACTGGTGGGAACCATGGTAGATCAATTTCAACTGCCATTATCCTTTTGGGTAGTTGTACTTACACTTACACAGTTAACATAAGCATGATATCAGCCTGTCAAAATTGGCCATGTTTAAGGTACTATCATCTACTCTTCCCATTTATATGTACCCAAAAAGAGCATTCTACAAAGGATGTCCATGTGGCACCAGCAAAACCTCTGTAGCACCTGAGCACTTAAAACTTTCTCGTGAAAAAGCCACACACAATTCATCATCATCAACAACCTTGGGCTCCGTGCTCCGTACCTCTTGGCGTCTGATGCCTATTTCCTTTCATCTTTCCCTGTCCAGGGAGGAGTGGCTTAATTTCTGTAGACTAGCTCCACACCAATCTACTATGTCATCTACCCATTCTTTGTTGGATCTGCATCTCCTATTCAAGCTGTCCATTATACCGAATACAAGGGTCTTCATTTTTCATTCATTCTGCAGCTATGCCTGAATAGCTATAACTTCCATTGTACAATTTTCTGCAGTAGGTTCTCTTTCAGGTTTATCTTCCTCTATAATTCCTTGTTGGTGACCTTCTGTATCCATCCCTTTCTCAGGATCTTTCTATTACAACTCCTCTCAAATGTCAATATCCTTCTCTTCAAATCTTTCATTATCACCCACGTCTCACATCCATACAATATGTGGCTGAATACACACATTTTCAAGATGCTCAGCTTCATTCCTAAGCTAATTGCTTCACTTTTCCACATCTTTTCTATTGCCTTCAAACTTGCTCTTGCTTTCCCTAGTCTAGTTGTTATTTCCTTCTTACAGTGTAGATCATACGGTATGTTGCTCCCCAGATACGTGAACTTCTCTATGTTCTTTAGTTCAGTTCTGTCTACACTGATCTTCCTTCCTATTTCCTTATCTCCAAATATGATTGGTTTTGTTTTATTAATGTTAACCAGTCCATACTGCTTCCCTTCCTCGTTCAGCACCTGCACTGTTCTCATTAGCTTCTCTTCATCTTCTTCAATGATAACTGTCATCTCCAAACCTCAAGTTGTTGATTCTCATCCTGTGCACAGATATCCCTTCTACCTCTTCCTTCATCTTGTCCATCCTTCTACCTAGCTGCAAGATGAAGATACTCGACGATACGGGATCTCCTTGCTCATACCTCTACTTGTTTTAAACCAACTTTCCAACTCTGCACATTCTCACTGGTGCCTCTGCATTGTTGTTGAAATCATTCAATAGCTATCAGTCTGCTATCCCCTCTGTCACTTTCTGATCTATACTGTCAAATGCCTTCTGAAAATCAGCAAAGCAATTATAAATGTTCTTGTCCTTTCACTGAGCTTTCTCCGCCATCAGTCTTAGTGCCCATATCTGCTGTATGGTACTTCTATCTTTCCTAAATCCCACTTGCTTGTCAGCTAGATGTTCTATCTCTGACCTCAGCCCTTTCATCAGTATCATCGTCAACATTTTGCCTAAATGACTCGTTAGGGCAATCGTTCTGTAGTTCTTGTATTCCAATGCACTTCGTTTCTTGTGTATTGTCACGGGCGTGGATCTTGTCCATTTCTTAGGTGCCTTCCCTTCCTTACATGATATATTACATAGATGGTGTATTTCCTAAATCATATTTTCTCTACCATACATAAGGAATGTGCCAGCAGGAACTCAATGCTGCTGAAGGCTGGGAGGAATGTGTCTCCCAGAGATCATTTGCATGAGAATGCAAAGCTGTGCATATGTGATACCTTGTAAACAAAGACTGGTGGGTAGCAAGGAAGCAATGAGCTTGTGTCTATTATAAACACATTGTTTAAATCACAATTTATGCTAACACTCAGTCTTAGAATTGTGAAATCTCACCAATGCTCCAAGTCATTGTGGGGGACAGGGCAGTCGATATAAACAGCATAAGACATGGATTACAAAGGGCTCGCTGGTTTAAATCATTGTAAAGCAGACAGGAAGGGATATGGGTTGAAACAGCTAACTGAGTGCCTTGGCCCTGCCTATGCCTTGGCCATATAGCTGGAAGCCTGGTTTGGCTAGCCCTCCCCACCTGTTAAAATATAGATCTGGATACTCGTGTTTTTTTTGAGACTCCACCTTGGTAGATATCAAGAGCTGATATCACAGAGTGGCAGCTGAGGCCACCAAGAGCTGAAATCACAGGGTTTTGCCTCCGGCCAGACCCACAGCAGATGGACAGACAGTGCGACCAGCGGGCGGCTGCTACGAGGAGTGGCAGATGGCGTGGGCGGCGGGTGGCCGGTGGGAGGAGCGACGGATGGCACGGGCGGCTTGACTGGTGGACAGGAGCAAGCAGAATGCTGGACTGGTGCAAAGGTGGTATTGTCTCAGGTTCCATGAGGGAATGCATCAGTGTGAGGTGTCAGTACCCGCACGGACTGGACTTACTTGTAAGTAGGGCATTTGAACTGGGGTGTGTGGAGAAAGTTGGGTGTGTGGATTGGCTGTTTACAGTATTGGACTGGTGAGCCTGAGAGGCCAAGGACATTGCTCAATGCAGTTGAGCTGCGACAGTTACTGGAGGATTGGTTATGAACTCTGGGTGTGGTAATTTTCCCAAGCTTATGCTAATTGACTTTTCTGCCTCTTTTATTAAAAGTCCTTTTCTACAATCAGACTGTATGCTTGTGAGTGGGGAAGCATTGCCTCTCTGAGGCGCCCAGGGGTGTGTGATGTTCCTAGGCTACTAGGTGAGGTCTTGAGCTGGTTCTGTGTGACATGGATGAAAAGGAACCCCTTGATGTTGAACCCAGCCCTGATTGCTGCCAATTCCTTCTGGCAGAAGGGTTACACGTATTTGATCATCTCTCCTGTTATCTTATCATTTCCAGGGCTCTTGTTGTTCTTTAGTCCTTTCACTGCTCCTTCTACTTCCTCCTTCGAAATATTGGCTTCACTCTCGATACTTGGCAGAGATCTCTCTTTCAGTTCTTCGATCAGTCCCTCTGAGACATATGGATCCAACTGTGCTTTGTACAGATCAGTGCAATATCTTGCCCCTCACTGCACAACCCTATCCTTGTTCATGAGCACCTCATCATTCTCATCTTTGATCACCATCTGCTTTGGCTGCCACTTCCTATTAATATTCTTAATCATCTTATATATCTCTTTGGACTTACATTCACCGTAATACCACTCTATATCTTCATGCTACTCTTCTAAAAATTTTGCCTTATCCTTTCTGGTCACTTCCCTTACCTTGTTGCATTTCACTTTATGTTGCTGTTCTGTGCTGTTGGAAACATCCCTTCTGATCTTCAGTGCTCTGTTCTCTTGGACCAACTTTAGTGTCTCCTGCGTAATACACTTCTGACTGATCTTCTCTTCTTCTGAAACAGTTGGCTCACCTGCCTCTTCTATTGTCATGACTATCCCTTCAACTCTGTTATCTAGGTCTTTCTCTGTGCCCACACTCCTAATCTTCTCTTTTGAGTGCTGCTCTGTATGCATTCCTTATTTCTTCCTCGCCTAGCCTTGCCATGTCTCTTCTTTTCTCAAACTGTGTTTTTTGCTTTCTCTTCAGTTTTGTCCTGATGTTTGCGATCACTAGACTGTAGTCCAAGTCTATATCCATGCCTTGTAAAATTCAGCACTGCTGTACTAATGTTACCCATCTTCTTCTTATCAATATTGTATCTATCATGTTTTTGAACTTCACGTCATTTGATTACCGTGTCCACTTCCTACAGTCCTTTTTTGTTGGAATCTTGTGTTGTAGATCACCATCTCATGTTCCACAGCAAACTCTAGTAGTTTCACACCTCATTCATTTCTTTCTCCATATCCAAGCCTTCCTATGACTCTCTCCCAACCTTCGTTATCTGTTCTGGACTTTTGTTTTCCAATCTCCTCCAATGATCAACACATCTCTCTTCAGTATCTCCTCTGGCATCTTGGTCATGTCTTTATAAAATAGTTCATTCTCTACTTCTGTACTGTTGATGTTGGAGCATACACCTGAACGACCAAGATGTTGAATGGTTTTGCTTTGAATCTCGCTACCATTATTCTTGCACCCACTTGTTTGTATCCTAAAAATGCTCCTATAGCTCTTCTGCTAATAAGGAATCTGACTCCTGCCTCATGCTTTATTATGTTCCTTGACCAAATGACTTTGCAACCACACACATATCTACGGATGCTGTCCAACACATCTCCGCCAGTGCAAGTATATTGCATTGGTATCTCTCCACCTCCTTCTGAAGCAGCTCTAACTTTCCAGTCGCCCACGGTGTTCGGACAGTCCACATTCCAATGGATAGCATATGAATTAGTTGCAATTTTCTTTCAGTAGCCAACTTATTGACCTGACCCCAATTGCTCGATTGGTGCCACAGACCTTGTTTATCAGAGCAATGTCAGAGCCAGCGTCTTCTATCAGTTAGTTGTACTGGCATCAGATTTCATTCACATTTGTTGTTTCACGATCCGCACACCGTCACTCATTGGACCAACCCTTCTCCTTAATCCAGGCTTGGGACTGGCATGGAACTCCTAGATGCTTCGTGGTGGAGTTCCAACACAACTGAGTCATATTTATTTAAACTTCTAAAATCCAGTGCTGTCTTTCTAGGAAAAAAGGGTGCTGGAACTCTGCCCCTCACCTGCCCTGCTTAAACCCACCCCCGCCCCGTAGCTCCAATCCATGGCCATGCTTAACCTTCCCACCGTCCCCTGCAGCCCCAAACCACCTGAGACTTAACCCTGTGCCCCTCCCCCCGCAGCCCCAAACTGGCTCAGCCTTAACCCCCTGCCCCCATGGTCTCAAACCACTGCCAGGCTTTAACCTCCCTGCCTGACCCCTGAGGGAGGCCCCAACCCACTGCAGCCTTAGCTCCTGACCCCTGAGGCCCCAAACTGCTGCCAGCCTTAACCCCCGCCCCTGCCCCATGACCACAGCCCACTGCAGCCTTAACTTCCTCCCTCTCCCTGCATCCAGGCTTCAACTTCTGCCCCTCCCTGAGGCCCCAACCCACTGCAGCCTTTAACCCCCCCGCACGCTCCACAACCCTCCTGCCCCCTTGTGGCCCCAACCCACTGCAGCCTTAATCCCACCGACTCCTGAGGCCCCAAACCACTGCAGCCTTTAACCCCCCCACCTCAGGAGTCACTTACCTTTCAAAAGGAGCTCCGCATGCTCCTGCTCCTTTGCCAGCTGCCATATTCCCTTCCGCACAGCTGTGCGGCTTCCCCCAGCCTTCCGGCTCCCCCACATACAGCGTGGGAAAGGCAACTCCCTGATCTGCCCTCTGAAAGAGCAGGCTCAATTTAAGTGGTTGTATGGCCAGTGCCAGCTGTTAAACCAACTTAAATTGAGTCCTGCTCTTTCATGGGCAGGCAGGGAGCTAGAAGAGGAGTGGCTGATTAAAGAGCCACATATGGCTCAGAGCTGCCCAGCTGTCTTTTCAAAATGGCGGCCCTGGGGAAAAAAGGGGGTAGAATACAGTTCTGCTGCATTCTGCCATTAAAAAAAAGCTTTGCTAAAATCTATATAAAAAGTCACCTATCAGCAGACAAACCAGGCTCTCTTAGGCCTGGTCCACTCTGAGAAATTACGTCTGCAAAGCTCTGTCTCTTAGGTGCATGTAAAATTCACACTGCGACAGAGTGGGTTAAGCAGATCTAACCCAGGTAAAGACAGCACCCAGACAACCTAGCTACTGTCTTTCCAGGAGAATGATTGATTACTTGCAGTGATGGGAGAACTCCAACTATCGCTGTGTTGAGCATTTACACAAGTGCCAAAGTGGTGCAGCTGTAGCATTGTAAAATTAAACATAGGCTACGTCTACACTAGAGCATAAAGTTGATTTTTAAGGGAGTCAGGTTGATTTTGTAATGTATCTGTCCTCACTAGTTAAGCTCTGTGTTCAGATCAAAGCTCAGCCTTTTCACTGAGGCATTTGGAGGGGACAATCAGTATTACTGCTTATACATCAATCATCTAGTATTTTATCAGTCACTGATTTTCTGTGTGGGTGTTGTCTCTTGAATCTATGCTCTTGTGGACTGAGCTCCTTTACAAAGATAAAGGTGGAGACTGAGGGCAAGAAACTTTGAGAAAGACTCATTGCCCTTAGTGCCTTTGAAAATGTAGAACGGTTAACAGTGCTACCGATCCCACATCAACCTTTCATGTACATTTACTTAAACTCATTACAAAGATGAAGCGGGTCTGTCCCACAAAAGCTCTTCACCGAGTAAATCATTTTGTTAGTCTTTAAAGTGCTAAATTTCCGACGCTTTGTTTTGTTGGGGTACAGACTAAAATGGCTACCTCTCTGTTACTATTGGTTACAAAGGTGTATCTCACACTCACTGTTTGCAGTCTGAGACCACCCCTCACTTACACACACCAATTTAAAACAAGATGCAGTGTAATCACTCCTATCCATTATTAATAAGCAACAATCTCAAACATATCATCATGAACAGTGGCAAGTGTTCCAGGGTGACCATTGGCTGCCTAGGATGTGGATGGAAAAATGTGGTCTGTTGGTGGAGAGTGGGAAGTCCCTGAGATGGAGAAGAGTGACTGAATAAAGCTGTAAAGGTGGAGACCTGAATTACTTAACTTCCTTGATTTTTTTCCCTCTTAATTTTTATTGTTTGAGTTGGTAGGTGCTACGGTCCAGACATCTTAACTTTGAAGTGACAATGTCTTTCTATTATGGAGACCATAATAAAAAGAATCTGGAATTTCTTACACAATCTTGTATGCACTAAAGTGTTATAACAGGTTTATACATATGACAGATGTATAAGAAATATGGCATTTTTCCATACGTCTCTGGTATGACAGGAGGTAGTTTATTCTCACACCTAATTAAAAATGTCATGAATATGAAGTAGCATAGGAAGGACTGGATTGAATTACATTAGTAATCTTTGCCCTGATGTATATTTGCATCAATTAATAGACTTGTGATAAGAGATCTTTTAAAATTATAATTTGGGGAACATTTTAGACTTTTTTTTTAAAAAAATCCTCTTGTTCAAGGGAAATTACTCAAAATGCAATAAAATATGTTTTTGAAATAGGTTCAATTTTTGGCATCACAAAAAAAAAAGACAGAAAAGATCTCAGATTTATTACCTAATAGGCTGGACAGAGCCTCCCAGGAAGGTTGAGCTTTCTTGGCATTTCTTGTTGACCAAAACTTTCCCCTTAGGGTTCTGTTTTTTTCCAGGGCTGGATCTTTCACTCTCTTTGTAGGTCTCTGAAGTCTCACCTCTTCTAACTTCTCCTTGCTCAGGTTTTGACCTTTCTTGTCTACCACTGGCCCCTCCTTTCTTCTCTAACATCCACGCTGCAGCTGGGAGGTTGACAGACACACACTAGCTCAGAGGTCAGCAACCTAAAGGATGCATCTACACTTGCATTCCTCTTTCGAAAGAGGCATGCGAATGAGGCAAACTGAAAGTGCAAACGAGGCATAAATTTGCATATTGGGCACCTCATTTGCATATTCTAATTTCAAAAGAGCTTCTTTCAAAAGGAGAAAGCCAGTGTAGATGCTGTTCTTTCGAAAATAAACCCTATCTTTGAAAGACTCCTTCTTCACATTAAATAAAGGGAAGAAGGATTCTTTCGAAGATGGCTTTACTTTCAGAAGAGCAGTGTCTACACTGGCTTTCTTCTTTTGAAAGAAGCTATTTTGAAATAAGAAATGCAAATTTATACCTAATTTTCATTTTCAATTTACCTCATTTGCATACCTCTTTCAAAAGAGGAATGCAAGTGTAGATAAAGCCCACATAGATGTTTGTACCACTGTCTTCCTCGGTTTCACTCCTGAACCCTCTGTCTCTTTGGGGGACACTGGGAGCGTTATCCAACATTTTGAGGTCATGGATTGTTTGCTATCTAGATATAAGTTCATGCTGAGGCTTTTAGACATTCACCATTTAGCGAAAATAATCAGGAGAGTTTTTTTTTTTCACTTTGTAATTATAGCATTGGGAGCCACAAAGAAGTCCGTAAAGAGCTGCACGCAGCTCCTGAGTTGCAGGTTGCAGACCCCTGTACTAGCTTAAGACAGTCATGAAGCCAGACAGATGGCAGGGCAGGTTAGCCTCCTGGGCAGGCAGCACAAACAGCCTGAGCATGGGGTAGCGACAGGACACCACTCAAAACCGTGGGTCCTGCAGCACTCCCTGCACCTCTAATTCCTGTGCCTATGAACAGGTCTGAGTGTGGCAGGGAATGAAAAAAGCGTTGAATTTTTTTTTATACTTTTTATATTAGATTTCCACAAATTATCTGTGTGGGAGATAACACATCTCAGAGAGCGTTACCAGGACTGGAGTTTTGTAGTGTCACTAAAATATAACAGTAGTTAAGAGCCATGTAATGTAAACCTCTCCAAAGGGGTGTTTCCTTCTTGTTAAACTGATCATAGATTTCCTGAAAGATTTTCATCTTCTTGGAAATTACTGTTTTACAAATGAAGTGTTGTGAAACTGTTTTCCAAAGTCTTTAAATCCAGAGAACTGCGATCATTTTAGGCACCTGTGACTAATTCATGAACTTACAAGAGGAGTCTGTCTGTCTTAGCTTCAATGTTGTTAAATTAATATAGGCTATCTGTGGATTTAGTCTACACTATAATTCTTATAGGAATGATAATAAAATAAGTGACTGTGCTACTTGCCGTTAAGGTATACTGGAATTCCTATGGCTAGGAGCTGTTCTCAAGCCTGAGGTGTTAGGTTTGGCTTGCTGGTTGATGAGCACTAGCATTACAGTGTTGTTTTTGTGAGGTCCTGGCTGGGATGGCACGTAATAGGATGCGTGAAAGGTACAAAGTTGTCTGTTTCAGGTCAGAATTTTATCTGGGTTAGGCTGGGGAAGCACTTTAACAGATAAACTGAATAAAGCAGTATCTCCTCGTGGAGATGAAAGTTTAGTGCGAAATTAAAATTTTATTTGGTGAGGACCCCTGGAATGTACTGTGTATGAACTGGTCCCAGCTGATGGCTTCTGAAACTTGTTTTAGCCGTGTTGGATTTTCTGATTATCAGATGTATATTTACACAAAAGAAATGCCAGTTATGAAGTGACAGCCCACGTTTCCTAACTTCCCTCCTTGACAGAGTATACAGTAAGTAACGTATGTGGTAAATCTTAAAAGCCTGAACTTAAGTGCTAGAAAATTATATCTGTAAACACTCGGGTACAATACAATACAACAGCTTTCTTTTTTTTTCTGACTAAACTATTAGAGGATGGAAATGTGATTTGCTAATTGATTTTAAATTCATTTTTCCTCCTACCTGTTATCTAATCACTAGAGATATGTATAACTTTTGATTTATGGTTATTATTTTCTTCTTCTGAAATCAAGTCGCACTTTAAGTTAATCTTCTACTATATATTTTAGAGTGTGTGTCTGTCTGTCTGTCTGCCTGACGCTCAGTGCTACATTTGTTCAAGAACTCCTCTTAAATCGTTAAGAGCTACAACCATGAAATTTGGTGTGCAGCTTCCTCTTATCCTAACTTAAACCAAGGCCAGTGTTTGGTTGTGCCTGGAAAGTGGGAAATGCCTGAAATCCCAGGATTCCCCAGAGCATGGAAAAGGAGGAGCACTGAGAGGAGGAACAACATACATCAGACTCACCAATGGGGGCAGCAAGTGCAGGAAAGAGCCACACTGCAGACAGACCACTGGGGCAGCTACAGCAAGAAAACCGTTGCCATGTGGAGACAGAGCTCCAGATCCTGCCTGTCTCTGGGTGGGTAAGTGACCCCTCCCCAGCTCCCTCAGAGCTGGGGCTAGGGCTCATTTGCACCCTGGTTCAGGTGGGGGTGGGCAGGAGCCCAAGTTTGCCCAGACCCTTCCTGCCCCCAGAACGGGGGTGGGGGGGGCAGACCTGTGGCCCAAACTGCGCTCCTCCAAGGAGTGCTGGGGGAGGGCTGAGCACCAGAGGCTGTAGTCTCATTTGACTACCCCCTCTCCCAAGGGGCAGGCAGAGGGAGGCAGGGACCATGTCTCAGCCTGTATCCACACCCAGGACAGGTGGGGACAGGCAGGGGAGGCCAGGAACCATGGCCTGACCCAGCTTTCCTCCCTGGGGTCAGGCACTGTGGTCAGGAGCCATCACCTCACCTTCCCTCCCTGAGGCCACTGCGGGAGTCCCCTGTAAGTCCCCCCACCTCTGATACCCATGTCTTGAGCCCGCTGCCTCCCACCTTCTTCAAGCCACATCACATACCCCGCCCTGCACCATCCATCCCTACTGTCTGCTCACACACTGCCCTCACTCCTGCACTCTCACGCTCGGCCACAGTCCCCCATGCACCTAATCCCCTGCCCATAGCCCCTGATAACCAACCTTCTGCAGGTCCTCCCCCTGCTCTGAGCCCCCCCAGCAACCTCCTGCCCTGCCTCCTCCACCCCCCACTCCCGTCCGTCAGCCCCACTATTGAAATAAAGCACGAGGCCACTATTTTAATCAGCAGTTCCCAGCCTTTTCCAGACAGGGACCCATTTTGACAATTCAGGAAGACTTGGTGACCCAAGACAATTCAAAAACTGGGGGGGCAGGGGGCAGAAGCAATGCCGTAACTAGCTCATTTTGCATCTGAAGCAAGAATAAAAATTGTGCCCCCTCATGTTTATATAGTCATAGTATTTATTTCATAGGAAAAGGGAAAATGGATGAAGAGTAATAAAGTAATAACACTATGTTTATTATAGTTAATTATTATTTTATTATTATAGTTGATCTGAGTTGTGATGGGAGAAAGACCCTCATTTCCAAACCATTCTCCCTCCACTCCCTCAGCTCAAAGCCCATACTCAGAGGCTGGAGGGGCTCAGGGAGTCACACTCAGAGCCTGGGGGAGTCACACTTGGGCTGGAGGGCTGGGAAGGTCATACTCTGAGGCTGGGGGGGGATGGGTGAGGCACACTCAGGGGCTGTGGGGAGAAACAAACAAAACATGAAAACTGACAAATCAGCTACATAGAAGAAAAGGGGGGCAAAAGCAGGGAAGTGGGGTGACTGGGATGGCTACGAATATCAAAGTGGAGAAACTGTCTTTGTAATGCGCAATTGCTTCTCTCTTGACAGAGATAGCTGCTGGATGTGGCAGCATTAAGGAGCTGCAAATGGCTTCTTGGAGAGCCACGTGCAGCTCCGAGCTGATGGTGGCCCTTAACAAATCTAATCATGACCCAAGTTTGGATCCCCACCTATAGGTTGGGAATCCCTGATTTAAATAAATACGTACATTTTCCTTTTAATTTTTTAAAACATAAGTTAAGGACCCAAGCAATGCCGAGTACATTTGCTATTAATAGATATTACTGCAGGATGGAAGTGGCTTTTTGAAATTTGATTGCTGTTACCTGTGTGGAAGTGCCTGCCATCCCCCTGGGGGTATGTCTAATGTCTAATGGCCTTATTGTATGACATAATTTCTGGATGTATCATCTAACGAATAATACTACCACTGTAAGAAGAACTTCCGAGGCATGACACGAAGATAAATTAATGATCACACACACTCCTGTTTATAAATCCAGTTTAGAGATGGAGAAACTCATATTGTCCAGAAACCAGGCCATGGGGCCGATAAGAGGTGGCACCACCGGGAAGGGGCAGTGTGTGGAGTCTCCTGACCCCCCTAATTCTATGGGGTGCAGGGACATGCCAACTGCTTCCAGCCCAGGGAGGTGCATGGAGCCAGGAAAGACAAGGATCCTGCCTTAGCCCCACTGCACCACTGACAGAGAGCTGCCTGAGGCAAGTGTTGCCTCTCCAGAGGTCACTCCCGCCCCCGCCCACTTCCAGGATCCCAACCCCTGTCCCAGCCATAACCCTCCTCTTTTATCCAAATTTCCTCACAGAGCTTACACCCACCCCTGTACTGCAACCGCAGCCCTCAGCCCTCTCCTGCACTCAAATCTGCTCCTAGACATTATACTCTGCACCCCTCCTCTTGCATCCTGAGCCTCTGCCCCTGGGTCATCCCAGAGCTCCCTCATATGCTCAGATCCCCTCAGCCTGACTCCAGAACCCACACCACAACCCGTTGCCCCATTGTGGTGAAAGTGAGTGAGGTTGGGGTAGAGTGAACAAAGGAGGGACAGGGGATAGAGTGAGTGGGGCCTTGGAAAAGGGGCAGGGAAGAGAGAGATGGGACGTGGCAAGGATGTTTGGGGTTTTGTGATTAGACAGTTGGTAACTCTATGTCAAAGCCCCATAGAAGGGAATGTAAACCAGCTCACAACTTGCTCTACTATTGCTTTAAATGCCAGAACAGCTGTTTACTGTTTTAAAATTAAATGTGCAAGTGATTGTAAATAATGATAGTAATTTATTAATACAGGCCCCAAATTAAATTTCTCCCCCTTGATGCATGGGCTTGAAGACAAATATAGTAAGTGCTAGTCCCTGTCTTGAAGTGCTTACAGTCTAAAGAGACAAAACTGTTTGCTTGTCAAAATCTAGCTTGGGTTCACACACACCACGTGTCACATGGCAGGACTGGCCCAAGGTTTAGACATGCCGATAGCAGTGTGAACAGTATTCATTATGTAGTTCATTCATCAGGAGAACTGCTGGTTATCCTGAAGATGCTCACCCCAATGTGCTGAACGCAGCGGGCACGGTTTTCCTTCTGCGATGTGCTCATTATTGCCTCTGCGAAGTGTCTTGTAGTGGTAATATCGATACTGCCCAGAACTTAAACAGTTCTATTCTAGTGGAAAGTGATAATTGTTGATAATGATTATGCTAGTCAACTGAGGTTTGTAATGGCAACAACACCCATATTTGCCTTAAATGTCACCTAATGCATGATTTTACTTTGACAGGAAGTGACATCAGTTCAGAAGGACCAGGCTTTATATTGTATCCATTATTTAGTGTATTATATTGTCATGAGAAGGGACTGAGCACCAGAGGGAGATATTTCTTGAAGGAAAATAAAGGAACAGAGAACAACTGATTGGTTACTATAATCAGACACTAATGGGTGTCACGTTGATAAGGGGGGTAACCAGATAGCGTGTAGAATGGATTTTAGCGCTAAGTACTCTATTGCCTTTGTGCAATGCATCATTTCTGCACTTGAAACCCCTACTCTGTAAATTTTTAATCAGAGTACATTTTTTCATGGAACATTTCACTCCTTTTTGCTTGCTGTCTTTTTTGCTTTGTTTGGGTCTTGAACTGACGCGGAAGGCATGTCTACTAGTTGGGTAGACTCCGGTTGATTGGCTTCTTGTCTCCCAGGACATAATGCTGTTCAGTATACCAAAAAATCCCCAACCAACCAACCAACAAAACCAAAAAAACAAAACAACCAACCAACCAAAAAACAAACAAAAAAACACCCTAGCTGCAAATCCTTGCTTCTTGCCTGTCCCAGTTATGGGACAAATGATATTTCCTCATGACATTATGGATCACATTCAACTTATCTCAGTGTTGATATGAATGCAGAGGTGATGTAGGGGAGACATAAGGCCCCAAGGTAAATAACCCTATAGCAGGTGGTGCAGAGCAGATGCCATCTCTTTTGTGCAGTCTCTGTAGAGTCCTCAGCGGAGGGTGGATTCTGTGGTGAGCTGAGAGTGTCTTGAGAGTAACACCAAGGGAAGGGGGTTGGTCATGGTGAGGAGAGACATGGCCAGGACATTCTTTTGGTCTGGTGGTTCCCCATGGCTAAAAGTCTCACGCAATGATGGGATAGGATACAAATTACAAGCAACCCTCTTGGCTGCTGTAGTCAGTGCTGGGGAAACAGTAGTTGTAAAAAGTTCCTACTCTCCACATCACCATTTTCTTTAGATATAATTGAGTTCTGGTTGCATTAATGAGTCCTTTAGATTTTGACCGTACAACAGGATTGAAGGAAAACCTCTTTGAACTCTTTATTTAAACCTCTGACTGTGGGAACTCTTTTTCTTGGTTGGTTTTGACTGGATTCCAGAAACGCCTGGATATCCTTGGGATTCCATGCTCAAGGGAACTGGCTTTTCTGAGCTTTCACAGGAGGAAATGGCTTCACATTGTGGAGACTGCCGTGTTGTTCATAGTAGGTTTTGTATTATTTTTTTCAATATGCTCATTCAGTGTGAGCAATCAGTTTTCTGAAGGGGCGTCTGTGACCTCAGACTTGCATGGTTTGCTCATAGAATTGATTTTCATGATTTTGCTTTGCCAAAATTTCCCCTTGTTGTAAGGAATTAATCATCATTGCTTCCTCTCCAAAAAAATGAATCCCTAAAAGGGATCCAAGTTTTTCTCTTTGAAAAGGTTTCTTTTGCCGGTTGAAGCATACAGTGTCACTTCTGTGATTCCCTCTGAAAACATCTGAGTCACATTTGTATGAGTAATGGGACTTAATGAAGAGCAAATGTCATGTCTGGGATAAGTGAGCTCACTGTCCCAGGTTGCCAGACTAATGTTTATAAATTTAAATAAATGTCACATTTACCTTTTCAGCTTTTAAGATATGTCTGAGCATGAGGAAGCCCCAGGCAAGCTCATGCTACTGACATGTTCTTTGATGACATCAGACAAGGAATGGTAGGTTTTCTTTTTTTTTTTCTGTGTTGGTGAGCCAATGGTCATACATGTGACAAAGAACCTCTAAGCGGGGCCAGCTGGCAGGGCACAGCATAATTGGTAAAGCATGAGCACTGGAATGTAGCTGTCAGGAGTAGAAGTGGGAGAAAGAGGAAGATTTACATTTTTTAATTTATCTTCCATGCTTGTTTAAGAATGCTTCTAAACCTATCCTGCTTTGTACATTTGTATTCAGTGTTCATAAAAATCACCAAATATTTTGGACTATGGCTACACAGCAAAGTTATTCCAAAATAACAGCAGTTATTTCAAAATCACTTTGCTGTTTACACTACAAACAGACTATTTTGAAATAAATTCGGAACAGTGTTATGTCAAAATCTGTAAACCTCATTGTCGGAGAAACAGCACCTATTTTGAAATAGTTATTTTGAAATAGTTGCTGTTAAGACACAGGATAGGGCTTATTTCCCCTGTCTTAACAGCTCCTACTTCAAAACAGCTCCTAGTTCTCCTGTGATGAGGTTTATCGATTTTGACATAAAGCTATTTTGAATTTATTTTAGCTAAGTGCTATTTCAAAATACATTTTTGTGTGCAGTAGCACTATTCTGAAACAGGTCTGCTTTGTAGATGTACCTGTGCATAAATATTTTTCATCCTATTGTGGAGTCCTCCATGGATACAAAATTTGCATCCACGTCCGCATTGGCACCTGCAAAAATGAGCCCTGGATACCTGTGGATTTGCAGGGTTCTTGTTTTATAATAATTGGTCACTTTCACACTTCATTATTTATTATTTCTGATATGGATTTTTTTTTCTTTCTTGACTGGATGACTGAAACATTTTAAGTGAGACAATAACAGCAAATACTATATGTGGAATGAAGCTTCAGATAAATTCTCATGGGGTTTAAAATTTATGAAACTGGGGGTTTGCAAACCAGGGGGAGGGGTAGCTCAGTGGTTTGAGCAGCGGCCTGCTAACTCCATCCTTGAGGGGGCTATTTCAGGATATGGGGCAAAATAGATTAAAAAAAAAAAAGGGATGGTGCTTGGACCTACTAAGAGGGCAGTGAACTGGACTCAATGACCTCCTGTGGTCCCTTCCAGCTCTGTGAGATATGTATCTCCTTATATCACAAGTAAACTAGTCATCCAAACACTCAGGAATAGTACAACTCCATGAATAACAGTGGAACTAACTTTCCATATTCATGTTGCTCCTGGAAGAATTCAGTACCGTGTGTAGAATGGGTAGTTCTGTCTTTCTCCCACTGGTGGCTGCTGATGGCCCAGAGGAGACAGCAGTAGCTGACCTGCAGTAACATCCAGCAGTAACATCCAGCAGCTGGCTGTGTTCATCATAGCATCCAGCCCAGGGAGCCAGTCTGGGGGGTATGCTATATGGGATGGGGCACATGGGGCTCAGTGTCTGTGCATATATGTCACAGGGACATGTGCAGATGGAGTTACGGAAAGCTGGGGGAAGACAGATTTGGATGAGGGCTCAGAGCCCAGTGGGTTGACAGCACTGATCCAGGGGCAGGGCCACATGGGGACGGGGGAGAGGAGCTTAAGGGACATGTGGGGATACCCAGGGATGGGGTCTGCAGGACATGGGCAGATGGGTTAGTACAGGGACAGGAGCAGATGTGCCCAACTGAATGGGGAAGCTAAGGGTCAGTCAAGCTGCATGGGGGAGGGTCCCCAATTTCCTAACAAACCCTTTCCCGCGCCAAAAATCCTCTGTTCCATACTTCACCCAGCAACCCTCCAGATTTGCTCCCAGGCTCCTTCCATCCCTATCGAACTCTCCCTTCCCCCAGACTCATCCAACGCTTGCTCTCCTTCTGAGGGGTGCAGGAAATACATTTCTGAATTGTAGTATAAAGGAGTTACTCAAAGCTCGGTACTAATTTGCCTAATAAGTAATCTATTTGTAAAAAAATATATATATATATTTCCTGAATCTTTTTTTGATGTCTATGATTACAGACACTCTGGCGGACAGGTATTTTGAAATAAATTACCAAGTTAATTGAAACTACAGTGATTATATTTTTGTGTTATTTTGACAAAAATGCATAATTTTAAAATGTTGTGCCCAGAATTTTTAATTTTTGGTGTGAGATTTTTAATTTTTGGTGCAGAATTTCCCCAATGTACAATGTTGTCAAATCTAGTGATAGACTGAGCTTCTGAAGTCTAGTTAGCTTAACAAACAGAAGGTTAAAAGACAACGTAATTACTGTCTTTAAATACCTATTTCAGGAAGAAATATTTAATGATGGTCACTTCAGTCTATCAGAGGGGAATAACATGATACAATGACTGAAAGCTTGACAGGTGTAAATCAGGTGTAAATTTTTTTTAACAGGCAGGGTAATTAACCATGAGAACAAGTTAGCATGAATCACATTGGATTCTGAATCACTGGCAACTCTACAATCAAGATTGGATGTTTTTTTTTCCCTAAAAGATCTCTTCTAGGAATTATTTGGGAAGTTGTATGGTCTGTGTTATACAGGAAGTTAGATTGGATGATATAATGGGCCTGTCTGATCCTGGAATCTCTTTTTTGTAATATTTAAACTGATCATAGCATTTCCTGTTGGTTAGTGAGATTTAGGTTTTGTCTACACTTACCAGCTTCAGTGATTAATATTCCAGAGATCGATTTAGTGGTAGATTTCCCTGGTGTGCTTTGCTCTACCCTACCTTAAAACAGGGGCAGATTAAACTGCATGAGGAAACTTCTAGTGTGCAGTAGCAGGGTCCACGAGGATGCTGGCTGTGTGGCATGATAGTTCAGGGTGTCTTTACTTTCCATCTTGGTGACAACTACGTGCTCGCACAGACAAAGCTTTATAGATGGGGGTTGATATCAAATCCTGGATCTGAACAACCCTCATTTTGGGAAATTTTGGTTCAGAACCATCTCTGTTCTACAGACCAGTTAAGCAGTGACATTTTTCTTTGCCTTGTTGTCTTCTGCTATTGCAGTGACATTTTCACAATCACGCTCCTCTGCCCGTATGAGCAGTGGGTGGACTGGACTCTGGGGGAAGTGGATTGGGGGAAGAGGAGAAGACATGGATCTTCTCCAGGGAGATTACATTTTTAATTTTGGTCCTCAAAGCCAGAGAGCATGTTGACTGCTCGTTTAATCTGTGAGTTTTACATTGGCCGTATTGCAAGGGACTGAGTTTTTGGGCTGTGCTGTGCTATATTAAAATCCATATTTCAACCAATAAATGCTTTCCATTCAAGCAAGTATCCTTTTCTACTGAGCCAAACTTTAAGGCAGCTAGCAAAACCTTTCAGTCACATAAAGCACCTTTTTCATCTTGTGCCAGCACTCTAATGCTGCCAATAACTTATGTTTAATTTTTAATACAGTTATCTGTTATGAGTAATTATGTGGGCTGCTCACAGTGTTCCATTTTCTGTTATGTGGTTTTTATGAAGATCTGAACTTTTTTAAAGTAAATACCTTGCTGATGAATTTCATCTACAAAGAGATATTCAGACATACTCAGAGGTGCTTCATTAGATACTTTAAGTTATATCCCTCAAAGCATCTTGAATGCCCTTTAGATTTATACCGAATGCATGAAGGAGTCTGAGTCAGTGTAACTTACTCACGGAGGAACCAGAACAATGTTTGAGAAAATATTAGTTATGGTAAGATGTGGTCTACTCACATATTTGCACAGGGATAACAAGTACAGTGGCTAGATTGGATTCAGTTATGTTGATATAAAGGTGACTTCTATCACTCTAGCTTATTCCCCATCTCTTTCATATTGCCTGCAATGCTGTTACCACACTCCAACACTCTATAAAGCTTTCATTACCGTCGCTAACAGATAATGAAAAGCAAGTTGTATCTGAACTTCAGCAAACTTGCGCTCAAACAAAAAAACCTTAACAGCAACCTCGTATGCTCTTGTATAAACAGATTTGTACATATCTGACCCTTATGCCTTTGGGAATCTATTCTGTTTTAATGTTGCTGAGGTCACTGTAATTACATGCTTACTTTGAACTATATTATAACTACAGCAGCAACCCACCAGCAGCAATTCTAGAACTCTAGGGCAGCACAGTCAATGGGCCCCTATTCAGGCACAAACCATGCCTGTGCTGATGTGGTCTGCCTGATATTTGGGCGATGCGGGGTGTGCTTTTTTGGCTTGGAGAGGGCTTCCATGTGCCTGCCTAGTAGAGCTGCCAATGTCTGTTCAGGCAACCCAAAGACCTTGCATGGACCCTGTCCCTTCCCTGAGGTCATATTCCTGTCCCACTCCTTCTCTGAGGCCTTGTCCTGGGTCCCTCCATCTTCCCTACCTACCTCGCTCACTCTCCTCCACCCTCACTCACTTTCGCCTGGTGGGATCAGGAGGTTAGGGTGTGGGAGGGAGTGCAGGATGTAGTCCTTGGGAGGAAGTGTGGGTGTGGGACGGGGTGTGGGTTCTGGGAGGGAGTTTAGGTGCAGGTTATGGGAAGCGTGTGCGAGGGAGTTGGAGTGCGAGTTGGAGGCCTGGACTAGGGTAGAGAATTGGCGTACATGAGGTGAAGGCTGCAGTGCTTATCTGGGGCAGCTCCTGAAAGTAACTGGCACACCCCTCTGGCAGCTGCTTCTAGGTGGGGTCTCCACAGAGCACAATTCTGCCCGCAAGCACCACCCCTGCAGCTCCCATTGGCTGTAGCTCCCAACCAATGGGGATTGTAAAGCAGCACTTGAGGTGGGGGCAGCATGTGGAGACTCCTTATCCCAGACCACAGGGACATAGTGGCCACTTCTGGGATAGGCACAGAGCAACTGCAAGAGTGGGCAGGAAGCCTGCCTTCGCCCAGCTGTACTGCCGGTGGCAGCCATGGGCCCTGTTGCCCTTTTAAATTGCCTGAGCTGCTGAGCAATTGTCCTCTTTGCCCTCCACCCCAATCAGTGCATCTGACAGCCAGGCTACTGTGCATTCTTCAAGGGTGGCTGTAGGCTTATGTCTTTTCCAAGCAAAATGGAAAATATCTGCTCCCTCAGAGCCTGGAGCAACTTAAGACAGCCATTTCTTGCCCTTAAACAACAGCCTGTTCTGCACAGACAATAGGAGAATTTCCTTTCAGTGTAATTGGGAATAAACATTGCACCTGCCTAGAGGGTTCCTGGGAAGGGCTAGATGCTGTGCTTCTACTGGCCACGTGTTTTCTCTGTCGAGAGCTCATTTAGGGATTTCTATACCCGGAAAATACATCTGCACAGCATAACTTAAAAAAACACGTGAAATTTGCCCTTCTACTCCCTGCCCCCAGCCTGACCTGGGACCAGTATAAGGCTACTCGAGCCAATTTACCTCAGCAAGGCAGGCCTTTGGTGCTGAGGTACCACTACAGCCTGTTTTTAACCTTGATGTCACCAGTATCAGCATCAGAATCACTCTGTGTGTGAAAAGTGAAATGTTCAGTGAGCTTACAATATACTAAACAAACATTGTCCAGCAAAACTTAAAACCTGTATTATATCTGGAATAAAATACTGAAAACAGTATCCAGGCCTCACTGCAAATGGTAAAACTCCCCCAACTTCACTGGGGTAGAAAATCACTATCATGCCCGAACTCTCCAGTTTATTGTGGTTGCAGTGCAGGGTTTAGTTATCATTTCACATGGTGTACCACACATATACATAGCAGTGAATAATACAAGATGTGCAGGTAAATTTAAGACTGTAATTCAGTCAAAGACTTTTGTTGACGTCTTAAATTGAGGGTCGAACAGCTTAAGTGGTTTATGGCCAGCAGTCGAACTCTCTCAATTGAATTACTGGATGGACATTCAATTGTGTAAGTGTAGTACTATTTATAAGGAATGTGAAAGGCTGAATGTAAAGTTACTGGTGGCAGGTGGTAACTAATGGAGAAGGTACAGTACAGTATTACAGGCTTTCTAAGAAAGGGAAGGGGATGGATTGCACTGTATTCTATCATTATATAAAAATAATTATCAGTGTTTTTCAGTATTCAAAGTACTGTGCATTCCCCTCCAATAAAACGTAGAGCACTGGATCAATTTTTTTTAAAATATTAACAGCTGATAGCCATATCTGGTTTATTGAACATGGCCAATTAGAATTTCACTCAATTTAATACAATTGTTAGAAATAACATAGATGTAATAATGATGCTTTTCTGGAAAGCTGGTAAAACCTTGTTAAATAGAAAGAACTGATGATGATAGTCTTATATATTGTCTCTTCAACAAAAGCTAACTGCTGTAATGATTGTTTTGTTTCTGATATTCACACAGCCAGGATTTGTAAACTTGCTGAAACTTCGTAAATAAATAGTTAAAAAGCAATAATGATCAACATTATGTAGGGAAATAATTTCTTAATATACTTTAAGAAAGGGGGACTCTCCCTTGCATAGTTGCAGGAGCTAAGCAATTCCCATTGAAGTTTATAGCAGCTGTCCATAGACAGAAAAATAGGATTACTGGGCTCAGATTTAAAGAAAAGGAACTGAACCGAAGCATAACTGAACAAAGTATAGTACCCAGCAAAGGATGTAATAGAAATTATAGAATCAGGTGAAATTTTTTGTGTGAAAACTTTTTGCCAAAAAATGCACACATACAGGTCAGTCAGTTCTGGTGAACTGTTTCATGGTGGAAGGGATGAAAGAGAGCGAAACGATTTAGGGGGTGTGGAAAGGGTTGGCTCAGCATTCTCTTGCCCTCCTCCTCCAACTTCTTGCAAATAAAACAGAACCAAAACCCCCCACCATTTTGACATTTCCTTTTGGAAAGATGATTCATTTCAGAATTTACTTGAATATTACACAAAACAAATTTATAAACATTTTTAAGATCGCAAAGTAGAAATAAGACACTTTAGCTTTGGATTGACAGAAACTTTTCAGTTTTTTTTCAAAGTATTTTCATTTTGGATTGATCCAAAATTAAATTTATTTTCAATGTTTGGGTTTTTTTTGGACCTTTACTTGAACCAAATGTTCAGTTATTCAGGTAGACCTATGGAATGCAGCCCCTGTAATGGAATCACTTGGAATATAGTATGCTGCAATGACTAGAACTCACTTGGATAGATGCTTCTTATTTCCAGCACCTCCGTGTTGTGGAAATGGGGGATCTGAGAAGTTCCATGTCACTGAAAGAGTTTATTAAATTCATTCATTTGAAGTCTCCCCTGACTTAGAACTAATATGCACTTCCATTAACATTCTATACAGTAACTTAGGCTGCAGTTTTTTCTTGTTCCATTTTAGGCCAGAAGAGCTTATGAACTGGATAACTTTACCAGCAACTTTCAAAGGGAGAGAGCGAGAGCAGGCACATTCAAATCAACCCTTTTCTGAGGCAGCCACAGCTGCTCAATAACAATGCAAGCAGTCCGTGCTATGGGCTGTCATTGCAAATTAGAGCTGACAGCTAGGAACTGCTCACATAGATTTCCTATTTCTCCTTTTAAACGGCCTGTATTAAATCGCACCAAAAAGGCTGACGTCCTTAAAATCCATGCTATTATATCACATTAAGGGCTGTAAAAATCTGCCTGCTTTCACAAATTTCAAAGTCATTTGACATATAAGCTTGGTAGATGCCTTAGAACCTTGAGGCACATTATAACAAACACACATGTGCATGTTCGCACTGTATATAGAGCATCCGTCTGCAGCATTGGGGTTGCATTGCCGACCCAGATTTCATCTGAAATGTTTCAAAATTTCACGTGTGAGGATGGGCATTTTTACAGGAAAAGTAAGTGGCATCCAACTGTGGCAGAAGGGTGATTTTTTTTTAATGACAGCACGAACTATTTGAATTGAACATAATTCCTGATCCTTCAAACCCTTATTCAAAGGAGTAGCCCTTGTACACATGAAGTAGCTCGACTGAGGTCAAAGAGGCTACTCATACGAGTAAGGACTGCTTGCATGAGTTAGTGCTTACTGTATTTATATTCACTGTGTACAAATGAAAAAAATAGTCATACAATACAATTTTTTTTTTTTTACTTTCTAAGTTCTGAGATTTTTTTTTTGGAAACTAGCAATTTTCTAATATGTGATATACTATCTGTATTCATGTAACCTCCAACAGAATTCTTTCTCTAAAAGAGCATTTTAGCAAAAAAGTCTCCAAAGCATATCATTATTATTATTTGTTGTTGTTGTTTGTGTCCCCGTAGCATCTGATAGCCCAAGATATGAACCTGGATATCATTGTGGTAGGTATTGTACAAACCAAGAACAAAAAGACAGTCCCTTCCCCAAAGGCCTTAGGATCTAAATAAGGATTAAATCATAATCAGTACTGTGTAGCATAAAATATTCTGAATCAACATGATTTATTAAAATTCTATTTTTTCAAGCTTGTAACGTATTTCTAGTCTCGCTATTCTTGCACCTGGCTAATGCTGATGGCTGCATACAAGGTTTAGTGGTGGATCCACCAGCCTGCATTTGTTAGGGTATAATGGACATGTTGGCCTTACTCTCTGCCTGCCACAAGCCAGCAGACCCCGTGTGGTCCCAGAGAGTTCATCAATATGCCTCCCTATCCGCTCCCCCCCTCCGGGTGTTTTCTGTAGGGACAATTTAATTCCTTAATGAATGTAAATATTTAATGTAAGGATTGATAAACAATCTCACTTTGCAAATATAAACTCTAACAAAGTAGCCAAACTTTGCTGCCTGAGGAGAGGTTGTACTGAAACTGAAAAGCCCTTAAAGATGGCCTTGGAGCTCTGGCTACATTGCTTTCTTGCTTCAAAAATGAGCGAAACAGTTAAAAAGTTCAGAGTTGCAACCTTGTTGACCTACCCCTCAAAATCCTTCTCATGCTCAAGATGGGAACACCTCAACAAAAGGTGTTCAACGCAAGCATAATATACAGGCATAAAATAAGATTTCAAATGGCATCATAGCTTCACTGATGCTTGTGGCCCCTAGACTTTGGAGTCATCTGAAGTGCTATGAAGCATGGTGGGAGACTAGTACCACATTTACAACCTACTCCATTGCAGACTAGCTTTTGCATTACTGCAAATTAAAGTGATCCCTTTCAGCACTGAAGGGGTTAGATCACGGATGCTCAACTCTCTGACAAAACAGACCTACACTGCAGTTGGAGTCTGTTAAAGCTGATTTTTCAGCTCTACAACAGAAAATTTTGCCAGAGCTAGTGAAGTCTATTTTCTCATGTATGTTGCAATCTGGATTCATTGCTTCTGTTTCAAGCAAAGAATACTTTGATAGAAATCTAATTTTCTGTAGAAACACATTGGCCTTTGTTTGTTGTTCCCATAATACCATATGCTTTTGGTGTAATAAGATGTGGAGTCTTGGAAATCAGCAATTTAGTATCTTAGAACGAAGCTGGGCATCTTGAAAACGTGTATTCAGCAGTATGTTGTATGGATGTGAGACATGGGTGATAACGAAAGATTTGCAAAGAAGAATATTGGTGTTCGAAAGGAGTTGTTATAGAAAGATTCTGAGAATAGGATGGATGCAGAAGGTCACCAGTGAGGAATTATATAGGAAGTTACAGCTGAAAGAGAACCTGCTGCAGAAGGTTATAAAATGGAAGCTACAACTATTTGGACATATTTGCAGAATGAATGATGAACGAAAAGTCAAGACCCTGGTATTTGGCATAATTGATGGTTTGAACAGGACAGGCAGACCCCACAGAGAATGGACAGATGATATAGTAGATTGGTGTGGAGCTAGTCTATAGAACTAAGCCACTCCACACTGGACAGGTAGAGATGGAAGGAAATAGAGAGGCATCAGACACCAACAGGTGCTGAGCCCACGATTGTAGATGATGATGATATCTTTTAATTTACCTGATATGACTGTAGTCAAATATGGCCCTTATAGTTTCTTTTTAATGTAACTATGAATATATATTTGCCATTAATTGGAACATTTAAGTAATCTAAGTATTAAAATATAAAGTTTACATCGGGTAATTCTAGTGCATACATTTTTTAGTTTATTACACTCCCCCCCCAAGTTTCAAAGGTTGTCATAGCTGGGATTGGTAGTGGGGTTAAGCTCCCAGTATTTTGAGCACACTGCTGTATGCCAGTGAAACATGGATTTAGCGCTCAAAACAAGAGCAGCAGCTCAAAATTCCACACGCGCTGCCTTAGGCGCATACTCGGTATCTCATGGCAGGACAAGGTCCCCAATAGTGCAGTGCTTGAGAGGGCAGGCACCACCTCCATGTTCACCCTTCTCAAACAGAGGCGTATGCGCTGGCTGGGCCATGTCTCGCACATGACCGATGGCCGAATACCGAAGGACCTTCTCTTTGGCGAACTGGCGTCTGGAAAGAGGCCGAAAGGGCGACCTAAATTGCACTACAAGGACACATGCAAGCGTGACCTCAGCGCTCTATCAGTATGAACACCTGGCATTAGCTCGCCTCAGACAGGCATACCTGGAAACAGGGAGTGAAGGAAGCTCTTGTTAGGTATGAAACTACCTTGGTGAAGGAAGCGGAAGACAGGAGAGCCCTCAGGAAGATCCGTGCCCGTGATACCAGAGCGACATCTGCCTACTGCTGCTCACAGTGCGGAAAGAACTGCCACTCTCGAATTGGATTGCACAGCCACAGAAGATGCTGCTCGAATCAGTCCAACCGGGGCGCAAACCCATGATCCCTTGGGATTGAAGGATGCCTACCTATCTACACTCCCCCAAATTAGAGCAACAATCTTTCTTCTGTTATTTTAAAATTAAAACATGCTAATGTTAAATGTAAGCTAAATAAACAATAGCAAAAGGATGATACCAGGACAAATGATCCTCAGTCAAATTTCCAACCACTAAACAAACCAGGATCAGAATCATTAAATTAATTGTGGTTTTAATTTTATTTTTCTTACCAAAAGAGTCATGAATTCTTATCAAGCTTCCTTAAAGACAGGTTGGCATTGGCTCTGACTTCTTAAAATTAAAATTATATTGATTTTTCAAATTTATTAAATAAATGTTCCTCTTTCAGTTTGCGTTACGAAAAGAAAAATGTTTTCAGTGCAATTTCCTTCTTCAGCGTGTGCCTGTACTTGGAATATGGAATGTATATTTATGTCTTCTAAATTACTTGAACAAAGAGATTACTGAAAAGGGCACTTATTTAAAGTCTGCAATCAGCAGAACTGAAGTTTTAGAATCCTTTGTGTTAGGCAAATACACAAAACTCAGTTAGTGGCAAGTTTTCCCACATGATTTATTATTCAGAAAATTGTGGGTGAATTTTTGCATTGCTCAGGAAAGTACTGGCATATTTTCTGACTATTATATATGTATCATGAAAGCCCTTCCCATATCCACACTTCCTCTGACAGTACAGCTCACTTTGATAGACCAAAAACACCTTAGGTATGTCAGCTTGTGAAACACACATTGCCATTGATTCTAGAAGCGTGGGTACAAGACATCTGGAATATCCATTCTGCCGAGAACCAAAAGGAAGCAGAGGCAGAGGAGAAGGAACGATTGAGCTCCAGTGGCCTAACCAAACATAGATAAAAATTAGTTTCAGGTTGATTCAAAATGATTTTTTTTAAAAATATTTTCAGTGAAATGAACAAATTGAAAAAATGTTTCAGTGAAACAAAAACATTTTTTTTTTATGTCACGGTGTTAACAATTGAGGGAAATTTTGAAGAGGAAAGGATTTCTGAAACAAAAACGTAGATATGTTCTGCTTTGGGAGTAATGAGACTTCCTCCCTACCTTTCCTGAAGGAATTCACCAAAATTCTTCGGAATTTATAAATTTGCATTTTTTTTAGTGAAAATAAAATATTTTCCAGAACAAATTTCATTCATCTCTTCCATGAGAAAGAGCTAAGCTAGTGGTCTCCTATAGAGCCAGGACTGAAATGGAATGCTGCCAATCCATGGGCTGATCTCCTCTTCCAGTTCAGCTGCGCAAAGGTATGTGGGTGAAGGTCCTCTCAGGATATTTCTGGACCTTTGGAAAGCTTAAGATTGAACTTGTTAGTGTTAATTTGATGCATTCTTATTGTGCTAATGGTGAGATTTTAAGAACCAGGCGGTTGGCAAAGTCACTTCCCCTCCTAACAGAGCATCCCACTAGGACAGTGTTGGGGTGGGAGGAGTAAAGGGAACCAATACTAAATGTAGAACAAAAGTTGTGAGATATCCATGGTGTGAGTGGTGATGAATGTACTCTTGGCTCCTGAATGACTCAGTTTGCCTTTTTATTTCTTTCCCCCCACTTTCCCCAACAGAAAATAGCAATCTTGTTCTAACCGAGGTAGTCAAGATGGTAAATATTATGGAGAGGCTGTAATCTCATCATAGTAAAAATTGCACTAACTTCCATTATACAGCACTGGTTTAGCAGCCCTCTAATTCTGGCTTGCAAAAATGGTTCAGGCTGAAAATTTCTGACTTTTCTCTGGGGAAAAAAAAAAAGGAAAATCGTTTATAAATTTAGGAGGTTTTTTTTTGGACTTAGAGCATTCAAACAATTATAGTGGCTCAAAAACAGCTTGTCACTACCCTACTACACTTTTATATAGTATTATGTCATGCACAGACTAGGTTATAAGACAATTAATTTTAATTAAGCAAAAGTTATTAATTATGTTTGTAGGCACAATCTAGCTGTCATGTATTTCAGGGTGGAACTATGGTATTGGTCCTGTTCCCACAAAGTTCACTGAGGGTGGAATCAATCACGATACATTTATGAGAGTAAGTTAAATTCTAGTGGCTGATTAATGGTTAGAGAGAACATAATGGCCCTTCTATAGTTGGTAGCTAATAAATATAGTTTCCCTTATCTCGGTGGTAGAGGCCTGCCTTTTTTTTTTTTGGATGGGTGGAGGTGGGGTGCTTGTTGTTCACTATGGAGAATTGGTAGTGCTCAAAGTGAATGTTGCAATGATTTTAACCCTTCTGGTGATCTTTTAAAATACTTCTCATACTGTTGTGTGCATAAATGTAGGACCAATTTAACTAAAAGGCAAATGTGTGTTCTGGCAAATGAAAACTGAATAAATCAGGACTTTAAAGAAACCTTTTCCATGGTCCATCATGTTTTAAAATTAATAATTCAATAACCTTGTCCCTTAGTTCATCTGCTCCAAAGGGAAAAATGAAAAATGTTAAAATACAACCATGGAAAAGTACAAAAAGAAAAAAAAAGTTTCAAAATCCTGTTAATGTTGCTTTGTGACATAAATAAAGGTCTCTGATTTACAAAATCCAAGCAAACAATGAGTAATTAAGAGCATCTTAAATTGTACACTACCTACATGACAAGCAAACACATCAGTCTTAGCGAATACAAGGAAGTACCTATTTCATAGCAGCACAAGAACTACTTTAATTCAGAGCAAATACTCTTGTCATCAGTAATTCCCAAATAAACTCAACACAAAACCCTACTGAACAACATAACAATCCTCTGAATACACATTAATGTCATGTATTGATCAGCCTCTTATAAATAGCTCCACCTCCAGTTCTAATTTGACTATTGTCTTCCAGATTTTCTATTTTAACCACATTTGCATTATTTTAGGGTTTTACTAAAAATTCTCTATCAGTTGATAAGATGTTCCCAATTTAACATAATTCCCTAAGGAAAAGTTTTAGATATACCAAATCAGGATAACAATAAAACATAAAACTGCTCAGAATGCAGCAGGCAAGAACTAAGGTGGTTGTGTTGTAAGGAAGTAAATATTCATTTATAGCAGATGTAATAATGGGTGAAATTGCAGTCCAACAGAAGTCAGTAGAAAAATTCTCATTGGCTTTAACCCTGGTTCCACTGAAAACAATGCTCTCACAGCCGCCTTGCAAAGTTCAGGCAGTGGATAGGTGGTAAGTTTTGGCCATTATAGATAGAATGCATAATAAGTTATGTAAAATTAGCAAATGATGAGATGTGTACAGTCATTCTGCAGAGCTCCTGATTTCCCCCTTGTGAAGGACTGAGGTGGTTTTTCTCCCTACAGAGGTAAAATAATTCCAGAGGATCAAATTGGTCTGCCACATTGTAGAACGTAAATATAATTCTACTTTTTGAAAGAATAATAATTTCTTTGGAGACTCTTTCTTCTTCATTGGGATTGCCTAAGAAAATACTTTTCTTGTGATATTTTTAGAGGAAATACCAGAAAACTGAGCATTGCTTCTTTATGGAATTCCCATAAAAACACACACACTCATGCTTATTTCATGAGAAATTGTGAAAAATAAATTTTCTTGTGTTACAGTATGTTCAGCAAAAGACCCCAGGAATGTGCTTTCCTTAACTACTGACAATATGAGCTTTCCAAATTTCATACTGTCACCCCCAGACCTAATTTATTTCTCACAGAAGCTCACTACACGGTAGCTCTGTGGAAAGCTTGTACAAACATTGCACTCAGGTCAGTGGAATGCTCAGCTCGACTACTAGGTTTATAAGGATGCTGTGTTGTTTGTAAGCGTGTGTTGCAAAACTGGTGGTCTCCAACAGTTTTTGTGGTGTTACGAGGAGATTTCAGATGATTGCAACCATCCTGTTTTTTTAATGACTAGATGGAAACTGTTCCTTTCGGAAGGGGCATGTTAATGAGTGAGTTCAAAAGATGCTATTTAGGTGCTGTCATGAATATTCAGTGCCTCATTTGCATAATGGCGGTTGCAGCGATTCGAAAGTGCGGCTTTCGAATCGCGTGCCACCCGTGGAGATGGGGACCTTTAGGAAGGACCCCCCAGTCTTCGAAAGCCCCTTCTTCCGAACACCAGATAGGAAGAAGGGGCTTTCGAAGACTGGGGGGTCCTTGTGACAGGTCCCATCTCCACGGGCCACGTGCGATTCGAAAGCTGCACTTTTGAATCGCTGCAGCTGCCATTATGCTAGTGAGGCACTGCATATTCATGTCAGTGCCTCATTAGCATATTTCAAACTCGCTCATTAACATGCCCCTTCCAAAAGGAAGGGGCTTGTGTAGACACAGCTAAAATGTTTAGTGTTGTAAGATTGTGCCATGTTCCAGAAAATGTTGAAAACTGCTCTTTTGGGCTGATATCTTAGCATCCAAAATTATGGATAAGTAGTTTCTCACTCTTTGTCTTTCAAATCCCTGTCTCTGTCCCTGGGTCTCTCTTTCCTTTGATGGCTGACAAGTTCCTTTTTCTTTAATGTACCAGGTTTCTTTCCCCTTCTTTCACCGGTCAACCCGTTTGCTTGCTTGCTTCTTCTACCTGTATTATAAGATTCTTAGCCTGCCTGTGGACTCCTCTTGATGTACTTTAAGTCCAAGTTCATAGACTTGCTTCACAGTCTTGTTTTAAATACTTTAACAGAATTTGATCATCAAAGCACAGGACTAAGACCTTATCTGCATCACAACATTCAACTATATTTAAAAACAAAGTTTCAGACATGTTGATGCCCTGAACTCTTGGGCTGTGTCTACACTGAGCCCCAGTGCTGACAGTTTGATGCAAATAAGCAGTCTAAAAAATGCAAAATGGCAGCTTGTTTGCATATTCATGCAGATAATGTGCATATTCATGAGGCTACTTTACCAATTACAACAAAAATCAAGCAATGCATGTGGGGGTTCTGCCAGCAAAAAAAACCCTTTGTCGGCAACCCCTTATGCCTGATTTTTTCCAGGCATAAGGGGCTGCCAACAAAACAGATTTTTCCCTGTCTACATGGCTTGATTTCTGCCGTTATGCAAATTAGCCTCATGAATATGCACACCAGCCACATGAATATGCAATTGAACCACCATTTTGCATTTTTGAGACTTCTTATGTGCATCAAACTGTTGACACTAGGGCTCAGTATAGACACAGACTTGTGGCAAAACAATTGGGTGCAGGAGTGTTGGAACAGTTCATATAATGAGCACAGTGATGATTGAAACCATGGAAACTATATATTTGGTGTTATTACTCCTTTAACCTAGGAGGTACAGCAGCACCCCTAGTTTCAGCACCACTGGCTGAGCAATACTCTGCATGGATCTAAACCATGAATGAAAATTTGAGCCAGTTGAAGTCAATGGGAGTTTCATCACTGACTTCCTTAGAGCTAAAATTTCATCCTATGCACAGACACAGTTGCAGGAGGACATAGCCCTGTGGAGGGTTTGGAACATGGTTTGGCCTTGTCTGCAGTCCTGGACAAACTGCGCAAAGCTGATTGGAGGAAGATGAGTTTGGGAAAGTATTCAGCCCGAGCTGGCACCATAATTGTGGTGGGTGGAGCCCCAGGCATTAGTGAGCCAGGGCTACAACTGGCCATGTTCAACAAAGTAAACAGTTATAAACAAACACTTACAGCATTTCTAGCTATGTGGTGAAGACTTGAAGCACCAAATTCAACATTTACTAGTCCAACAGTGGTTACAATGCATGGAAGCAATTTGAAGATTTCTTTTCACAGCTCTCCTAATGCACTGCAGTCCTATGCTAAACCCACTTTTATTTCAGCTCTTCTCTGGCCATTCCTCCCATGCTATGGGTTGGAATAACTGGGGGCACAAAGGAGCTTCCATTAAACAAGGTGAATCAGCTGAGGGCCAATTAGGCAAGTTCATGAAAAGGTCTAGACAGAAATCCTGGCCCCACTGAGTTTTGCTAGAGGCTTTAAATGGGTCCAGGGTACCACCCACATTCCCCACTGGAAAATTCATAGCTTGCAAGTCTCACTTGATCACATCCATCCAGGCAATGTGAGAGGGAGGACTTAGACTGTTCATCCTTCAGTCCATTAGAGTGTCTCATACCTCAGGTGATATTATGGATATCTCATTCGACAGACTGCAGTTAAATGCACGTTGAATAATGACTTTGTACTGTCAGAGCTCGTTAGGTTTTATGCACAAAACGAAATCATTATTCAGAAATTTGGTATTGCTTTACTAAAGTGGGCATCTATTGAATACCCCAATGCAATTCTTCCTTCTAATATGGTAATTCGTTATCTGTATTTAATTATCTGCAAGGTGAAAGGTTGCTGGGCAGAGTTGTTCAGCAATAGCCCAATGGAAATTTTTAAGTACGTTCACTCTGGTCCGGCTGTCTTTACAAATCAATCTTTCTGCTAATGACAACCAATACTTTCATATGTGATTACAGGCTAGCTCCATCTTTTCATGAGCCGAGACTCTTTGGAATCATACGTATTGATCTTCTTAATAGAAGTCAAGAAAAATGAAATTACTGCAGCTTCATGTTGCAAAACTATGACAAATGGGAACTTGGAAAGTTATGGAAGAAAATTTTTTTTGCTGTGGATTATTTTAATCACTAAAAATGATGGTCTTTTTAATAATGTTTGTCTTTCCATTATGCAAATTCGTAGCAAACCCCAGAATTATTTTTATATTACTTTATGTAACCACATTTGAGCTGAGATGTCAGAACTACCTGCTGGTAACCTCAGGTAACTCTATAGAGAATGTGGGCAGATTTGTATTTTGTTGGCATCTACAGCAAATTCAAAGCAATATTTACAGCAGCATTGTTTTAAAGGTCAACTTCTAAAAAGTATTTGTTTTTTCTATATGTTTTACCCTTCATTGCTTTATAATATATTTTTTGCACCTTCAGATGGAATATTTCTGTAGTCCTTTTCCAAGAGGCACCCAGGAGTCCCTGCACTTCTTATTTCCACTGGAAATAAAAATTTTGTGGCTTTGGTTTAGATTTCATTTTTCCCCTTGTTTGTAAACCCAGGGCTTAATCCATTAGTCTTTATACAGCAAAGCTCCTATTGTATTCAAAATGTGAAAACTGGGCACAAAAACATATTGACAGTTCTACATAAATTGCAGTGATTCCATTGACACATTTTAATGACACTTTAGTTAATTAATATACATTTCAGTGACGTAACATCAGACAAAAATGTGGCAAAATCCTGAGTGGTACAAAAAGATATATAATTCTCATTGGCAGTAATGGTAGTTGTGAATTGCTAAGCACCATTTGGCTATGGTAGATAGCTATTTAGTATAGGGAAATGCTTCTCTTCAAATAGTAATATTATAAATCATATTGGGGACCAGTCTATTTTAAAGTGATCTTTTATGTTTAATATAGACCCTGAAATGTGGCAGGTGACAACATCCTATAACATTCTGCATCTAGCTAGAGAAAGCGCACTATGCCCAAACTACATTAGAGTAACCTCTGCTGAAGACAGCTATCTGTTAAAAATTGTTCAGGGTATCATTAATAATTTCAAGGCTAATACTGAAAGATGATTCAGGATGCCTTGAAACCATTCATATGAAGCAAGTACAGCAGATATTTTCTGTAAGCTTCGATTCTGCAAGTACTTATATACAGGAATAACTTAGCACATGTGGTTCATCCCATTTAGATTCAATGAGAATATTCACATCTGTGAAGTTACTCACATTCAGAAGTGTTTGCAGAATTGGAGCCCAAGCCATTTATTATATCTGACGCAGTAAAGTCAAATTGCTTTTCCTGGGCAGTTTTAGTCACAAAACAAATGACTTTGGAAAAAAAATCATATTGGCTCAGATGGCTTGTTTTAAACTGTAGGGGCTTATTTTTTGGCCTGTTTAAATACAGCATTCTGCAATTATATGCTGCAAGATGATAAATATTGTTAATGAAGTTCTATAAAGCTGTTTTTTTTTTGTTCAGTGTTTTCTGTTAGTGCAAAAATCAGATACCAGCTCCCTATTGTTCTGTGCTTACTGAGGGATAAAACATATAATTATAGGACAAGAGGAACATTAATGTTCCTCCATCCTGTTTATTTTAGTTCAGCAACTTTCTGGTGCACATCTGTTCAGAATACAGTGCATTTTTCTATCCTTCATGGTAGAATATATATAATGAAATGTATTGTATTCTCACAATAGTTAGGGATGAAAAAATTCTATCGTAATACCTCGTTTCTGCAAACAATTAGGTATGTCTACCCACAGCAGCCAATCTCTGAACCTGCATACATTGACTCAGGCTAGTGGTACAAGGCAAGGAAAATCAGTGAATATATGGATTCAGGCTGGAGCCTGGCTCTGAGGCCCGCTGAGGGAGTTTCTCAGAATCTTGCTCCAGCCTGTGCCTGGGTATCTTTGCTGCTTTTTCAGTCCTATAGCACAAGCCAAAGTTTATAGTCCTAACTCACTGCTGTGGGTTTTTTCTGTGTAAATGTACCCTTAGATACATATGATTTTACTTTGCGTACGTTTGGCAGGATCCTTTGAATAGTCCTTTTTTACTTGAGCAGTCTCACTGAAGTCAATAGTGGTATGTGAGTCCATATGCAGGGAATACTTGCGTGTGTAAGGATATGCTCATTTTGAATGTCTGAACTTTTTGTAAGTCCCTGGTATGTCAGATCTTTGGGCTCAGTCCTGAAAACCGTTTCATATATGTGTAGTCTTTATGCATATATAATGGGTTGCAGGCTTAGCCATGTGATGTTTGTCCCAGTGAGATGCAGCTTACAAACTTAGCAAGAGCGGAAGAATGTGCTACTTATTAGGGATAGAAGAACAGTCCAAGACCATAAGCAGGCGTAAGTAAGTGGCTCTATGTCTTCTTTCAAGATGATTCTTCAAAACGTTCTTGCATTCTTTTCTACTCAGTAAATGTTTTCCCTGTTCCCTAACCAGTATCAGATCAAGACCAGCATTGTCTTATTGATTCACTGTTGTGAGACACAACTCCCACTTCTCATTTGCCCATCTTCTCCATGAAACAAATAACTCTAGGTATCTAGAAGCATGTCTGGACTAAGAATGCAGCAATAGGGCTGCAACCCTGGGCTAAGGGAAACCCAGCAAAAAGCTGTCTGGTCCATCAAAAGTGCAGATCTTTTTCTAAAGCCCCCATTAGCCTGGGGCCCTGGGCTGCAAGTACTAAAGCCCCCGTGCACAATATCCAGCTCTGTTGAGGGGAGGGGTGGCTCTGCACACTGACATCCCTCCTGCTGGGCTGGAACCAGGTCACTGTGAGTATGGGTAGAAGCTCCATCCCCACACTGACCCAACCTGAGGCCGTGTCCCTGCTCACCGCTCTGATTGGCTGGGACTAAATGCTTGACAGAGAAGAGAACATAAACTGTTCTATGCAGGGGAGGTGACACGAGTGGTCCCTTTAGGGATTTTTGTGTGGACTGCAAGCGAGTGGATATCATTGCAAATAGATTAACCAGTTTTCGCTGAGCATTTAGCATGTTGCCTGCTGGAGGACTGATATACCAAAACCAGTTCAGTGGCATGAAGTACTATCTACACAAGAGGCTTTTCTTGGCAAAACTGGGCTTTTGTCAGGAAAACCGGTGGAGCATCTACACCCAAACTTTCGGCTGAATTCCCTCCCTGCCAAAGCTTCTAAAAAGTACAAAAACCCACAATGTTTTGATTTAAAAACCTGAAAAACTCTGGTGCCATAATGGTTGTCTTTTTGGCTTTTGATCATCCTGTCATATTTCCTAAAAACTACCTAGAAAAAAAAATACAGGTTGAACTTCTCCAGTCTGGGACTCTCTCATCTGGCAACATCTGCAATCCAGTGTGATTTTAGTTAGCTGGACAACCACTTATCATGGGTGTGGCCAAGCTTCCCATGGATCCATAAGTAGGGTGACCACATTGCCCCATGGCAAATACGGGACACCAGCCTCCGGGGACTGGGGGCTGCTGTCCCATGTTAGGGCTCCTTGGCAATGGGGGCTACTGCCCCGTGGTGAGGCACTGAAGATGGGAGCACTGCAGCCTTCCAATGGGAGGGAGTGGAGGATGGGGGGTGCACAAGCTCCTAGTGGGAGGAGGTGTGTGCCAAAAATAGGGGCTCTGCAGCCTCCAGGTTTTGGTGGGCGGGGGTCCAGGGAATGTGGCAGCTGCCCTGCAGCAGGGATCCCTGGTGGCACGGGCTGCCACCCTGGAGGACTGGGTAACTGCCCTGTGGAGGAGCTTCCCCACAGCAGGAGCTGGTCTCCCAAGCAACAGGGCACCAGGGAACTGGGCAGGTGCCTGCAGGAGAGGCTGCTGCCCTGAGAAACTGGGTGCTGGGGAACAAGAGCCCTGCAAAATATGGGACAATTTGCCCATTTTCTTAAAAACAGTTGGGACGCCTGGGGGACAGCTTAAATAAGGGACTGTCCCAGTAAAAATGGGACAGATGGTCACCCTATCCATAAAGTTTGTTTCCAGCCACCAGTTCTGGCTCTCAGTGCCCCGTATTGTTATTCAGCTCTAACTTATCCCATTAATGTCTGCTAAGAGTCCAGTAATCCGAGGAAGGATTGGTAACGCTGCTAGATAATACTGGCTTGCTGTAGTTCAGGAAATTCTCTTGTCCGGCACCAGTCCTGTCCTGAGAATGTTGGAGGTGAGAGGTTCAACGTCTGTTAGGGATAATGTTCTCTTGGTTAGCCTTAAATCATTCCCAATGACAGCCAAACATCAAAAGCTGTCAGTGGCAAGTGGACTTTATATACCCGACAAAATCAAAAATGATCATAGTAGCAATGTAAGCTTATCAAGCCTCTGTTCATTTAAGATCTGAATCCTGCTTCTGTTCCTTGGCAATATTTTTGGCTGTAGTAGAGACAGGATAGAGCCCTAGAGCTTGCACGAATGTCTTGTTACGCATTGGAAAATGAGTGTCATTGTACTGCTGATGGCCAGCAATGAGAAATTTGTGTCTGTAAATGGAAGCGTGACAGTTGGCAATGGTCTCTGTAACAGAAATTGTTTTCCCTCTGGAATTTGATAACTGTTAATTCTTCATCTACTTGGCTTCTGCCAAAGTACATTGTACTTTTCACTGATAGGAAATTATATTGTTCAACTCCACATGAACTCCAACAATTAACGTATAATGCTCACCAGCAAAAACGAACTGCAAATGTCAGAGAAAATTTAATAATTAAGCTTAAAAAATAAGCTAATTTCTGAAATCTTGCTTCATACATACTGGATACAACAATCAGTCTTGTTCAAATGAAGCCAGGAGTGAAATGCAGTGCATTGTTAATTGTCAAAGGGTCAACTGATAAAACAAGGACAATGAAAATACTGCTTGGAAAAATTTAATATGAGTTTAGCGTATGATTGATTTAATATTATCTTTCTCTCAAGCTTCCAATGTATGCTGTGACCTATTATGGAGAGATTACTTGTTACTGTAATGTAGTATGGAGTACTACCTGTGTGAACTTGGGATAACTGCCTTATTCATAACTGAGCAGGGCTGGGCACCCTAACAAATTAGTAATAAAAGCTTTGCAGCGTATCACAGCAAATCATCTTGTCTTCTGTAGTTGCCATATAATAAAATATTTTAAAAATTAAATTTCAAATGTTAGTGGGAATTTAATTTGACATCTTTCTAGCTATAGAGCCAGGCCTTAATTACTTAATTACCATAGGTCTAGCCTGCTTCCAATAAAAGGCAGTGGCACAACTCTCATTAGGCTAGATTCTCAGCTTCAGGCAACAATCATTCTGCAAAACTCCAGGGAAGGATGCAAAGGTGCCACCTGGTCACTTCCTCACACCTCTAGCTGAAAGCAGTGGGTGGGCCTGCAGATACAAGACAGAACAGCATACAGACAGGATAGATGAAGAATGAAAGATTGAGGTGGAGGAGATAAAGAATGAAATGTGGAAAGCCATAGCACTTTGGTTCTGCTGTCTGAAAAGAGGAGCGATGATTTGAATGGAACAGCAACACCTGAGACCTTGGCAGGAGAGGTGTGGCACGTGTTACAAAAGGTATTGGGAAAGGAGGGATGGAGGAAACAGCACATAAGAAAGACTAGAGGTGTACAGAATCATTCTGGTGGCTGGCAGCTGGCAAAGGAAAAATATAGAAGGAGGCAGATACATGGGGACTGGAATTAGGGATATTGGGAAGGTAACCAAGATGGAAAGAGTAAAGACAATAACATCAGGATAAGCATTAATGGTAGTGTGCAAGGAGTGAATAAGATTGCTGGGAAGGGAAGCTGTAGGGAATGATCACATTAAAAAGGTGTGACTCATATTGGACAATGGGGTGTCACAGGCAGGTTTACTGTTTGGGAGACTGAAGAAAGATGATGGCAGATGGAGGGGAAGAGAAGAAGTAGAGCAAGAAAATAGGGTCAGGAAACAAATTGACAGGAGACAAAGGAAGGGGAAGGACTGACTGACATTAAGGGAAAGGGATGTTTGTATAGTGTAGAGCTAGAAAAATGAGTGAAAGGGGATCCTTTGGCTGTGTCCTGTCCAGAGCTTGAGTTTTGTGCCAAATACTGAAGCTGGCATTGGGGTAATGCATACAGAATGCTGTAGAATGTTGAGGGCTTTGGTATGTTTCCACAAACATGCTGCATGCTGCAACCCACAAGTAGGAAATGGCAATTTTCAACAGCTTTTAACCTGGCCAACCTACGAGGCTACCAACACTGCACAAACATTTAATTATTCTTGAACACAGTTGCTCTCCCTTTTCTGAGGCAATTTGCCAAACTGTTGATACTAGCAATATATATAGAGGGAGCAAGTAGCTGTCTCCTCAGAAAAGCTTGCTAGAAAACTGCGTTCCAATTCAGATTTTTTTCTTGGGATGTCTCATAACCTGTATGTACAATAAAGTGGACAGATGTTCTTGAAGAACTGTCAGATTTTTGGGTTGAAGGAAGATGTCTTTGTATTTTGGTTCTAATGATTTCCACATGCCCCTCAAGAGAAAAAATGTTCTTCATCTGCTTCTTTGGCCAGCCACTAGTTCTATATTAATCTTGAATAAGCGTGACAGATATCTCGCCAGAAACTTTATGAGGATGGAGCTATGCTGAAGAAGACATCGCTCAGCTGTGAGGTGAGAATGTGTTGGAGGGATGGATGGACTGATCTTAGCATTTTATACATTTTTGTGTTTATGAATGTGCAAAATAAATGTACTTTAGTCCAGGAACCTGGCTCAGAACATCTGTAATGTGCCCAGAAGTACTATTTCAAATACTGGCTCACCTAGACAGGTAGAGATGGGGAAAAATGTCTGCAAAATTTTCATTAGCTGAAATTTGCAGATTCAGCTCTACCAAAATGTTTAGCAAATTAGGGTTGATTTTTATGAATTGTTTTGGCTGAGACAAAAAGAAATTTCAAAATAGATTCACATGAAGAATAAATGGACATAAATCAGACATCAGGAATGGTAACATACAAAATCCTGCAGGAGAACACTTCAATCTCTCTGAACACTCAGGAACAGATTTAAAAGTAGCAGTCCTACAACAAAAAAAAATTCAAAAATAAACGGCAGAGAGAAATTTCAGAGCTGCAATTAATTTGTAAATTTGACTCCATCAACCAAGGATTGAACAGAGGCTGGGAGTGATTGGCCCATTACAAAAGCTGTTTCTCTGCTCTTGATATTCATATTGATATTCTTGATATTAGCCACAGGTAATGGGCCACATCCTCCCTTACTGAACTGACCTGATTTCTCCTCTCTTGATGTTCACAACTCCACATTAACCACTGTTAATGGGCCACATCCACCCTGACTGAATAGAGCTTGTCAGCTTTGGCCCTCCCCTTGACTGAGACTTCCTCTTTAAATCCTCATCTGAAACCCCCCACTCATGCATCTGATGAAGTGGATCTTTGCCCACGAAAGCTTATACTCCAAAATATCTGTTAGTCTATAAGGTGCCCCAGGACTTCTTGTTGTTTTTGAAGGTACAGACTAACTTGGCTACCTCTCTGATAGAAGGGTCTGAAGCATTTAACTGCTACATTTAAGTGCCACTGCCACAAACCTAAGGAAAGGGTGGCAGCAGCTGCTTCCTATTGCCAGTAACTCACTGATCAGGATACTCTGCTAGATGTGGAAACCCCACTGAGTGACCTAACCATCAGGCGATAGAGCGGTGACGGACCATGTGGGCTAGTGAGTGAGTCACATGAGTGCCTCTCCTTCATTTCAGTGGGCTTCAAGACTGTTGTAACCAAGATGGTTGTCTGGGCTGGGGTTCTTCTGCTACCTGCTCTTGTGTACCTAGACTTTGTGGAGCATGCAGAGTGAACCACAGCAGGTCTTTGATTGGAGTGCCTGGCTCTCACAGTCAGTATTGTCTGAAGTCAACAAACACCTCACCTCGCGTGCCCTTGCTTTACATGTGTGTCACTTTATTAACACGAATGGGGGGAAAAACACTAGGCGGACAGACACCAGAAGAATCTGGCAATGCTGGGCACTGGCAACACTAAACAAAACACCTGACAGCCCACACATAGAACCCCCCCAATGAGCTGCATGGCGCTCACCGGCTGCAGGTTGCCCACTGCTGCTATGGAGTCACTCTCTCTTTGAATCCCTCTGTGGTCAGCCTTGTGAATATTTTTAACTGTGTATTACAATGTGTAACAGCTCAAGAGGAAAGACTGAGGAGCCTAGTGGTTAAGGCATTGATGGGGCAGGTCGAGGTTCAAGTTTTCTCTCCAGGGCAGTGATTCAGCCTCAAATCTCCCACATCCCAAGGGAGGGCCCTAAGCCCTGAGTGTTGTGTATAAGGGTGTACTGCTGCCAGCTCGTCGTCTTCAATCTTGTGAATGACTCCGAGGTCCCCTTATGAAATTAAACCTTCACTTTTGTTGAAAAAAATGGTTATAACTCCTGAAATCCTCTTCATTTTACCTGAAACGTGTTTTTTTTTAAATTTTAAGAACCGTTAGTGAACCAGTTGTTCACACACAGCTTTAGTTCTTAGAGCCTGCGAGGATCCCATTGGCCCTTTCTGAATAGTTGTAAATCTTGAACGATCAGTGTTGAAACTAATGACTTTCTTATAGCTGCCTCTAACTTTAGGCTCCTGTTGGCTCACAAAGCCATGCCATGTATTTGGTTTTAATTTAAAATGAGCTCAGCCTATAGCATATTAAAAATAAGGTTTAATGTGTTAGTGTCAAACTCTGGAAGTTTTGCTGCTGACTCAGATGTGACAGTTAGCCTGAAAATATTAGCAAGAGGCTATTTATATGGTGTTCATACAAGTGTACGGGGCACCCGGCAGTGCTACTGTTTTGGTCTCTATGGCCGCCTCTATACGAGAGACTTTTTCTGGCAAAACCGGACTTTTGGTGGAAAAATTTGTGGAGCGTCTACCTGCAAAATGTGCTTTGTCAACATTTTGTCAACAAAACCGGACACATCCGCCAGGAGCATCATACCTCTCCCTGTTCAGGTATAACACCTCTCTCAATGGTGTTCTGTCTAGAAAACAATCGTGTAGAAGCTCCAGGGCCCCTTTTGTCGACACAGGGCTTCTGGTTCCTGGGCTGTCCTGTTTGCAGAGCTTCCAGTCAATCTTTCTGTTGAGAGCAGGCCAGGCACTCTATCTGCTCTCTGTCAACAGAGCAGCTTGCTCTTTTGACCTGCTTTTTTGTATAGACGCAATCTGTCAACAGAGGTCCTGCCGGGACATCTCTTCTGACAGTGACATCTGTCAACAGATGCTTCTCATGGAGATGTGGCCTATATAGGCTCACCCCAAACCCAGTGAAAATTATGAAAATATTCCTGTGCCCTCAGTGGGTTTCTGATGAGTCTCAGAGCAGCGGTGGGCAATAAGACAGAGGCAGTTTGCCAGCGTTAGCATCTGGCAGACCACCATCGCTGTATTTACCTGGAACTTGCAGTTCCTGAGTCGTGGATCACTGTTCCTGGTCAATGGGAGCTGTAGCAAGCGGTGTCCCGGTCCATGCCACTTCCTACAGCTCCCATGGGCTGGGAACAGTGATCCATGGCCAATGGGAGCTGCCTGTGCCTGTACCTGGAGAAGCATGCCTGGCCCACAGGCCAGTTACTGCCCAGCACTACCTTAGCACTTAGTCCTATAAGCATGTGTGTAAATTTACTTTTGTGCATTTATGTTTCCAGGATCAGAATCCTTTGCATAGATCAAAACTGTGAATTTATTTTGCATCTACTGACTCAGTTATGAGCTGTATTTGCTTACCAAGTGGATGATGATCTTTCCCTATGAAGAAATACGATATATATAACCTTTTCCCTCTCTTGACGTCATCATCATCATCATCAACAACATGCAAACTCTCAGACATCAAACGTGGTGCTGTGATGTTAGCACACATTCCTTCTGTTCAGGCCTATACCAAGGCCACTCACACCCTCTGGATTCCTCTAACTACCGAGTGGCACCCTTTGCGCAGCTATGCGACCATTAAGCATGTGAGATGAAACAAATGTTTTTGTGGACCGCTAAGGAAACTCTCGGTCAAGATAAATCGCTTTCCCGTTCCTTGTTTGATACCAGGAAGCTCTAAATAGGAGCTCTGTAGTGTTTTTTTAAAAGGCCCTTCACAATGGATTTCAGTTACAAACATTGAGCCAGAAAAATTAATCTGTATTGACACTGCTGAAAGGGCACACAGTTCACTGTCAGTGACAATATTTCAAAGCCATGAAAGCATGTGCGTATCTTAATATGCAAAGTATGAGCACATGCATAATGGGTGTGTGTATCTGATATATTTCAGGCACCAAATAACATCTCACTCTCTTTGATAAATCTTTTATTGCCCAGCAATAAAGCCATTCGAAAACTGACTCTGCACTTTGTTCCCATTTAGCATTTTGCCAACACTGCCCATTCTTCCACTGGAGTTTGGCAGCACAATGCTGTGTGCTCTCACAGTTGTATCGGGAATAACAGGAGTCAGATAATACTTTTCATACAGACCCAGTGGATTGAAAAGATTGCAAAAGGAAATCAGTTTTCATATTTTTTTAATATGGGCATCGTCCAGTCTATGGATGTGGATAAAAATGTGAAAATAGGATCAGAGTCCAGCGTAAAGGCTCAGAAATTCGAAGACGAATAAAATGATCCCAAATAGATGATGTAAAAAAAGGTCTTCTGTTGTTTAAGCCAGCTCTGTCATTTTTGCAGTCTGACTCATGATTTTGAAACTTTGGGGTTGGCAGGGCCACAACAAAAGGTTGAAAAGGCTGAAAGGGTAAGTTTTTAACAAGGCAAAGTGTTTATATGTGACAGACAATGAAATGTGTTTGAAAGAAAAATGCCTGTGCCTACCTTTAACATGGAGATACGCCCATCTCATAGAACTGGAAGGGACCTTCAGAGGTCATTGAATCCAGTCTCCTGTGCTCACAGCAGGACCTGTAACCATCCCTGAGAGATTTTTTTAACCTATTTGCTCCAGATCCCTAAATGGCCCCCTCACTCACAATCCAGGCCAGTGCTCAGACCACTGAGCTATCCCACCCCTAAACGTATTTGAGCTCATCTCTAGAAATAGTTCCTTACTGTAAATTTGCTACTAAAATACAAATCTTTAGCAATGAGGTTGGGATGGAGGATGGATAGGAGCAGTGAAAGAATAAACATATTGCTTTTCAGATTGAAAACAGCAATCTTTAATACTTTTTCTAAACAATCAGGTTTTAAAGACCCTTTTGTAATCTAAGTAATCAGTGGCCCCATGTATACCTTTGTAGCATTCACAATAAAAGTACAGTGAGGCGGGGGTGTAAATTGAGAAGAGGTGGTAAGCCAGGCGTAAAAGCAGCAGGAACAATAGCAGTGCAATTCAATGGATGTGTCATGAGAAACAGTACAAACAGTAAATCTCTGTGCTGCTGGTAAAGTTGAGCGTATTGCAGATTACCCAGTTACTGGAGACAGGACCAGGGATGAAACACAGGTCTTTGCCGTGTAAGGGAGTGGAGTTGGTAAGACTGAGTAGTAATAACTTCTGGCTGGGAGTTGGAGCTGTTGCTACATCACAAACTGACCTGACTCTCCTATTTCTAGTAGGGGTTGATATCAGGAAAGGGTACTGTTCCCAGAAATGGAGAGCCATCCCAACCAGCCAGGAGCCCAGGATCAGTCTCGGATCATACCCTCCAGTTTTGTTTGTCCAATGGGGTGGGTGGAAAGGGGTGGTGGTAACATACTACACCGTGTAAAGGAGGGTCTCAGAGTCGGGACCTTCATGGTACTGTGCTTCAGCTTCCCTGATTAATAACGCCGCACTCAGCAGTGTGCTGAATGTGATACTGATAAATTTAGGTGCTGGCCCTGAGGAAAGCTCACAGCATGGACAATCCAACTGTGAAAGACCAAGAGATTGGCTTCGTGCTGTAAATGCCTCATGTGGTTTTTCCTTGAACTAGGCATTGATTTTTAAAATTAAATTAAATGCAGAATCATTCTAGTTCAGCTCTCTATGGGCTGGCAACATCTGTAATCTGGCATGATTTTAGTTAGCCAGATGGCCACTTAACATGGGTGGGGCCAAGTTTCTCATAGTCCCATAACATTTGTTTACAGCCACCAGTCATGGCTCTCAGTGTTCTGTGCTATTATTTAGCTGTAATTTACCCCTAAATGTCTTCTAACAGCCTAGTAAGCAGGGGAAGTGTTGGTAAGGCTGCTAGACAATATCAGCATCCCAAGGTCTGGCAAATTCTGTCATTCAGCACTGATCAGGTCCTGAGGGTGCCAGGTTAGAGAGGTTCAATGTGTAGTGGATTAGGGGTTGTGGACTGTGTGTGAAGGTTATACTCAGGGCTGAGTTTAGGGAAAATGGCACCCTGGGTGAAATTATATTTTGGTGCTCTGGCTCCTGCTGCCTTCCCAGGCTCCTCATCCATCCCCCGTTGCCTCAGGTCCTCGCTGCCTCCGTACCACCTTTGCCCTTGGCTTCTCTGCTATTCCCCCGTCAACTCACAAGGCCAAGGATGGACAGGATTATGGGATTCGCTTCAGCACAGAGCTGATTAGGGATAATGGACCTTATTAAACTTAGCTACTTCAAGTTACTACAGGGGCACAAGAAACACATTAGCAGGTAAACAGCACACCAGGAATGTACTCAGCCAGATAAGAGGTGTTTTGGAATGCTTACGTCTATTTCTGCCACGGGCAGTCCTGGTCCTGAAATGCCTCATATCAGGGCTGCAGCAGATATGGGCCCAGCTGGGGGAGGCCTGAGGCAGCCTGGAGGATGAAAGTCCCTGGTGAAACACATCTGGGGGCAGGACCGTACAGTGATTTTATCCCTTAGCTGTTTACTAGGTGTTTGTGTACTGGCTCAATGCCACTTTCAGCTTTCTCAAGAGGCTGAAGCCCAGATTGTCCTGTCTGCTCAAATGCAGGTGTCAGTGCTGATATGGCTTATCTGGTGTCTATGTTTGTGAGGCTTAAGACTGTAACATAGGGATGGGAACTTGGTTGTATTATGCAAATGGAAGTTTCCACGTTGCTCTCTGAGGCCTGCCGGTGTGTTATATGAGATGCCCCCTCATTGCTCCAAGCTTCCTTCTGCTGCCTTGCACCCCAGACCGTGCCTCTCGACCGTCAAGCTTCCCTGACCAGGGTGCCACGAGTGGTTTCCCATGGTCCCCACCCATAAGTCCAGACCTGGTTATACTGGAAGACAGTGAAAGGAGGCTGGCCAAGAGAAGTAAGTATTGTGGTGGGTCATGGAAGGAGTACAATAATTTCAGGTGTTCCTGAAGTTTTACTGACTTCTAGCCTCATCTGGAACAACACAGTTTTAATTTGTAGCTTTGGTTAGTTATCCTACACTGCACTCTGTAAGTTGTACTGCCTATGGCAGCTCTTTATGGGGAACAAGTCATCTGAACCTTTTTCTGCAGTCAGACAGAAAAACACATTAGTGTGCTTAGATTCAACATGAGCAACATATGCTGGTCTTTGTGGAAATATTCTATTTTTATTCCCAGATATCATTTTGGGTAAACACTGAAACACATTGAATCAATTTTTCAAACAAACTTGTAAAAGTGGAAAATTCAACAGTCTTTGATAAACAGCATCATTAATTACTAGCAGCTACAAAGGGGTATATAACCATTGGAGCATTTTGGCAAAAATTCAAGAGACTTATTTTCCTTCCATGCCCTTCAAATAGCTTTTATAAACTCTGAGTTTCCTGTGATGGCAAGTTCACCATTCATCACCTTTATGACATCTTATATGGAGGCCAAGGATCAATCCATGATCCCTAATCAACCACTTTCCTGAGGAAATTGGCCAAATCCTGACTCTTTGAGACAGGAGTCAGGGGATGAAGCACAACAATTTTGCTATTCAGACAAACCTCTTTTCAAGTGCCCTTAAAGCCCTTTTTTTTTTTTTTCCACACACAGCTAAGACAGCCACACAGGAAACTATAATAGCTTAATCTCTTGAAAAATTTCCTTCCTGCTTTGCAGTACCCTTTCAGACAGGTAGTCAAAGCACATGAAGGAAAATTAGCAACAGCTGATGCCAAGAGCAGGCTGTTACTTGAGCCTGTTAGCTCTACAGTCTTTCTGTGTGAGTACAGCACAAGGACTTTGTCTGTGACTCAACCTGCTCGCAGCTACATTCTGCTGCACATTAGTAAATGGACGAAAGAAGACACATGGGGCTAGACTCTTACAAACAGTTAACAATGAGTGTAATGCTTATTACCATGAATAGTCCCATTGATTTAGATTCTGAGGACAGTTTGTGCAGACTCCTGAACGTGTATAACAGAGCTGGTCAGAAATGATTCTGGTGAATCATTTTTGATGGAAAATGCTGCTTTTGTTGAAATCAAAATATTGACCAAAACATATTTATTTTAACAAGTTCATTCAGACAAAATGAAATGAAGCATTGGGATAATGCCAGAGCATTTGGTTTCAACATGTTTGGAAGGGAACATTTTGATTTTTCATTTTGAAATGACATTTCCAAATGGAACAAATTGTTTTTTATGCATTTCCTTAAGGTTTGAAAGGTCAAAATAGGAACAAAAGTATTTCACTTGTATCAAAATGAAATATTTCAGTTGAGCCCACCTTATTTATATCTTATTTCATGGGAAATTTTGCATTATTTTTTGACCTGTTTTGGAATGAATTTTTTTTTCTTTTGAAAAAACAAACCTGTGTTTGCTCAAACTGTAATATGTTTTCCTCCCCTAGCTCCAAATGGTAACTCTTTGCAGGATGAAGCTCTTAATTACTAGTTTTGTGACACCGGCCCTTTCTTTTTCTGATTTTCCTGCATCCAACCTTAGATTTCTTCTCGACTTGCATAGAGACAGGTAAACAAAACCACAAGAGAAAAAGAAACGTTTTACAGTGTGCGCTGGACAGAATTCAAAATGAATGTTATATGAATTTTGGTGCAGAAATTTTCTCTTTACCACTGCAAATCCATGTAGAACATGTAAAATACACTACAAATTTACACTGCAAATCCATCCAGAACATGTAAAAAATTGCCATATGGCCCCTTGATGAAAAAAGGTTGGCCATCCCAGTCTATAAGATGATTGGCAAAACAGTGCTTCTATATTAAATGTAATTAAACTTATCAGTACTTCTGTGGAATTATTACTTATATATACACTAGCATCTGGAGGCCTCCAAGTCAGATCAGTGCGGCACTGTGCTAAGCTCTGTACAGACATCTAGGAAAAGGCATTTCTTTCCAAAAGAGCTTAAAGTCTAAAAAAAAAAGGCACTGGGCCAATGATTTACTGACAAAACGGACTTATTTCCTCATCCAGTCCAACCCCTGGGGACAAGTCCTTTTACCTAGCGTATATATTTCTTACTATTTTATTCTGAGTGAAAGGCTGATCCCATGGCTAGGCTGCTAGCTTGCTGTATGAGAGACCTGACTTCAGTTTCTTTATCTGCCAGGAATTGCCTGCCTGACCTTGGACAAATTACTTACGGGGTGTGGACACTTCAGTGGAAACCCATGGATAGTAGGACTTAAGTTAGCAGTCCCTGAGTTTGTAAACCTAAAGTTTAAGCATCTATACCCATTTATAACTCCAGATTAGGAATTGTTAAACGCTAGGTCCCAACCAGGGGATCCAGCATCTACAGTGCTTTACTTGGGCCTGAGTCCAACTACCCATATCTCAGACCTTCCAATGTTCTCCTGAAATGCGTCCACACTAGCTCTGTGTTTATGGTGCAATATGGGAAAACTTGACTGCCTACAGGTCAAAGGGAGTCAGTTCATGGGATTGTGGGATACTTTGGTGGACTCCCAGGGCATGAGTCCAGAGGAACTGCATCTACGCTGCAAAGCAATAGGGCTTGAACCCTGGGTACCTGCTTGACTCAGATCTTCCCCTGAGGGATCCTGGGATCTGGGCCCTGACATAGCACTACCTGTGTATAAATGGAAGGGAGATTGGGCTTCAGCCTAAGATTGACATCATCATCATCATCAATAACCGTGGGCTCAGCGCCCGTTGGTGTTTGATGCCTCTCTCACTATTTCTTTCCATCTTTTCCTGTCCAGTGCGGAGTGGCTTAGTTTCTGTAGACTAGCTCCGCACCAATCTACTTTATCATCTACCCATTCTCTGTGGGGTCTGCCTCTCCTATTTGAGCCATCCATTATGCCGAATACCAGGGTCTTGATTTTTTGTTCATTGTTCATTCTGCAAATATGTCCACCTGGCCTTATATTGTAGTGCTGTCATATCTTTAGTCTCTCTCTGTTTCACTATCTGTAAAATGGTTCTAAAAGAACTTCCTCAATTCACAACAGTTGTTGTGAGCATAAAGACACTACGGTAATGGGAGCCACTGATTAATTATTAATTATTATTATTATTATTATTTGTATTACTATAGTGCTTCGGAAATCTTAAGAGGACCAAGTCACCATTGTGCAAGGTGCTGTGCAAACACAGAAGAAAAAGACAGTCCCTGCTCCAGGGAGTTTACAAGCTCAGTATCAGAAAAGAGACAACAGATGGATGTAGACAAATCCTTATATAAACATTGTGATTTTTTTTTCAAATCCAGCTTTTTAAATGACTGAAATACAGTTATTTTACCACCAATATCCAGTGATTATTCAAGATACGTGTTGGGCTGTCGCTTTGTGAGAACAAAATGCAGAAAGTCAATTTCATTTTCATTCAGGTAATAAATAATGTCCTTATAGCCTGAATGTTTCTTCGTTTCTTCATCTCACTTGTAGAATAGCTGTTAATTGCGCTTAGTGACAAAGATTCTCCCTGTCATTTACTATTCACAAGGATGAATCCTGGTTACTGATTGCAAGAAACAGTACTAGGGTGGTGATTTTTTAGGCTGGTACAGTAAACTCTGCATCTACTAGGAGACTATAAGAAAGAGTCCTTGCTTTTCCAGCAATGATATGTATGCTCCAGATCATGGTAGGTTTTATCTTGCATGGCTTAATCCCCTATCTCCCTGCAAACACACACCAGGTTTCAACATGTCTCACCTGCATATCACTGGAGAGTATCTATATTAATGTGGCTGATACTTGTCCATAATAATATTTGATGTTATGCTCAGGTGACACCAAACTTTATGATGTAAAATTTTAAACATTCAGGTTGTGGCCACACTACCTCCTCCTTTCGGAGGGGTCATGCCAATGAGCCACTTAAGCAGATGCTAATGAGGTGCTGCCATGAATGTGCAGTACCTCATTAGCATAATGACAGCCGCACGTGCTTCAAAAGTGCCTGTTTCATAGTGCACACTGTCAGCGTGGCCTGGGGCCTTTCGAAACCCACCCCGATTTTGAAAGCCCCTTCTTCCCAAAACCAAACCGAAAGACAGGGCTTTGAAATCAGGGCATTGTTTTGAAAGGCCCTCGGCTACATGGGTCACGTGCGTTTTGAAACTGACACTTTCAAAGCGCATGTGACTGCCATTATGCTAATGAGGTACTGCACATTCATGGCAGTGCCTCCTTAGCATCTTCCAAAGTGGCTCATTAGCATGACTGCTCTGAAAGAAGGGGGTAGTGTGGGCACAGCCTCACAAAGGTTGAGATTTTTTGGATCTGTACTTTTGCATTGCCTAAAGTTAACAAAGCACAATGCTATAAAATTAACCCTGTGTGTTTTCCTGAGCTGTGATTTATTTTCTTTGTAAAACACAAGCTTGCTTTTACACAACACTTATGAGAAAAGAGGGAATAGCTACTAGTTATGCCAGAAATGAAAACCTTTTCAATCAGCACCTTTCCAGGTCTTCCAAAGAAGAGAATCTGTTGCTGAATGTGAGCCTGATTATATGTCTGTTGGAGACACTAGAATAACTCCCATTACCTTTAGTCAGAGCTGGATCAGGCCTTATATCCTTACCATCATATGAAATGCTAGAAAATAGAAATGTATGTTACAATGAGCACAATGAAAATCTTGTGTTGTGGTAAATTCCTTACAAATAATAAAAAAAGACTAGAAAAACTTGTCGTCAAAGCTAATTTTGCTTCGTTTACCCCACGAGCCCCATCACATTTATCTATCTGCATTGAAAACTTGTGTACCTCTCTTTTACAAATAAAACAAAATCAAAAGACTATTTCCTGTTCACTACTAGAATGAATAATACAAATGTATCTTTTCAAATGGGGACTTTTCAGCTCGCTAAATAAATCTGAGGTCACGTGATCATTTTCAAACATATTATCGAATTAAAAGTAGATTTGAGTTGCACTTTTATAGATCAATAGCATGATTTAGACAGGCAGTAACAGGAAAATTAACAATATAGTTATGCTGAATTTAAAATAACACTAATTAAATAGCGCAATACATGCAGTGAATGAATGGCGGATTTGTCTTCAGAGTGCGAAAAATGAAAGTAGAAAGTTATTTGATCTGTAAATGATTAGCTTCAAGCTCAAAATTCTGTTGTTCTTTGAACAACTTTGCTTCCTCCCCCCCACACACGAGGAAAAACAGCACATCCTGATCATGAAATGCACTCACCAAAAGATATTTAAAAATAATTAATGACGTTTTGTAATTATTTAACCTGTCTCCTTTTGTTGATAGTCTTCTGTTCAGATATACACCATACGACTAATTCTAGAGGTGCCTTCTGCATTGTTCAAGACAGGTAACACTAGATTTATAGGTCCTTTGTATCCTTCGATATGATTATGACAGTGCAAAGGCCTGGTTAATGAGAGTACTTAAAAATGTAATAGGTAGACTAGACCTTTGCTCTCAGAATTTTCTCATCCTTTGAGATACAATTACATGTTCCAAGCCATATCTTGACTTTCTCTGATATATCATGCGAAAGAAAACTTAAAGCTAGATTTCACCTCTGCTGTTAACAAGTTTTGACCTTTGGTCACATTGGCTGGGGGGCAAAGTAGCTTATAGTACCAATTAACATGAATTATTAACTCCCACATTAATAATTAATTTATTAGATGGCTAAAGGCACCTCTCTTTGCCAGCCAACACTATTGAGAGAAAATGAAGAAAACAACACAACCCTAATTATAACAGTTTAATGAGGATGTTTGGAAGATGTGATGGGATTCAGTCACTCTAAATGCTTTTTATTTCCTCTTTGAAACCACATTGGCTGCAAAGAGTCAGGCAGTTAACTACAGTTCCTGTAGTGCAGGATTTCTCCCTATGTTCTGAAGAGAGGAAGCCCATGAAGGAGAGCTCAATTTAGATGTTAAGGACTGACCAAGAATGCCATTGCCAAAACGTTACGAATGCTGTCTGTTTCAGTAATGAACTATGTCTGAATCACTAATGGACTAAATATGCTGGTGAGAAAACTTCTTTGTCTCAGAATTATACTTTTGTGGAGCTCTCCCATATTCGTAGGTAAAAGAGGTGTACTTACCGTACCTTTCACTGCAGACTGTGCTTTTGGACTTAGCCGCACAGACTACTTATAACAAGTTTATATTAACAGAGTTCTCTTTGTAGGTCTAGGTCAGGGGTCAGCAACCCCTGGCATGTGTGCCAAGAGCAGCACACAAGGTAATATTAATCAGCACAAGAGGCAGGAGCTGAGGCCTGCCCCTCCGCCCCCATGTAGCTGGGAGCTTGCTCAAAGCCATGCCACCTGTGGATTAACAGAAGACCAGCTAATGCTACCAACCACCACCTCAACAGTAAAGCTCTGCACCTTAATTTATTTATTAATGAAGTTGTTGTAAGTAGGACTGTTAGTGACTTTAAAAAGTACCACCGGCCCTCAGACCGTACATGGAAGTTAAAAGGTCAGTTTTTGGCACTCTGCCTCAGAAAGGTTGCTGACCCCTGCTGTAGGTAAGATGCAGGGAAATGAGAAAAAGGCGTAATTAAATAAAATGCCTCAGAATATTTCAGGTGTTGGAAAAGAACAAACAACCAAAGACATTATTCTACAAGACTGAGGTATTATGCTGATGTTTTTTGGCATCTCTACTGCAGTCCTCTCTGTATAGGATCCTGGACCATGTTGTCTGTGTCCTTTCAGTTGCTGCATGTCAGGAATTGCCTATGATGGCGCTGGGGGATGTAGTGTACTACAACTTTCATCAGTCAAAGGTGGTGTAGTCTTCATAAGCAAAGCTTGTAGTTAAAAAAAAACCCAAACCCCTATAAATGGTGCATGAAAATAACAACTCTAAGCATCTCCACGATATATTCTTAGCAGTATGTTTCTTTCAGTCCATTGTGTTTTCTTTTAAAAAAAACCTGCTTGACTATGCAATATATTTTATTTTCCCCTGGTGCCTAACCACAAGCCCCATCCCATAATCTTGCTTTGCAGATCAGCAGGATTAAACCAACTTAGAAAGACTAAGATGAACATTGAATTAATCAAACAAAGCTCTTGGGAAAATGGCCACTAATTTCAGATTTTTCATCTCCTGAAAATCAATTATTATTATGTTTATTGATATTGTACTTGTCACTACTTTCAGTATTTTGCTTGTGGTGACAGAGACTAAAACAAGAAAGATGCTTTGAAAGATATATTAAACCAGTTATAATCTATTCCTAAGGCAGCAGAACTTAGTAACCGACTTAGTTTGGGTCAATAAATACACTGCAATAAGAAAAATGACCAGGATATATTTTACACAGCAATTTATTTTTACATAGTTCTATATCATTTAATTGTCTTAATGTGTTACATCCTCATATAAATTGTGGTTTCAGATTGATATTTCTTCTAAAATTGTTAACAGGGACCAAGAAATCAACATTCTGATCTGTTTTCACGGGCGTTCTAGGAGGACAAGAGGATACAGTGAGAGATTTCTTCTCCTTGCATAAGTGGGATGGGATGGAGAAGGATGAGGCCTTAGCATTCTCAGGCACACAGGCATTCCAGTCAATGTACACTCTCACAGGATCATGGCCAAATCTAAAACTTGCAGTGTATGTGCCTGGTGCATTCTAGCAATGGACATTATGGGTAGAGTTCGTTGTGTCTTATGCTTCAATGACCAGTACATTAAATGGAAATCTTCCGTGAGCACTGGATCAGGCACTAATGGAGCAGCAGGAAGTAACCCTACTGACTAGAATGTCCCGTAAGCCCTCGTGCTGCATATGGGCAGAATAGGAAGGACTTTTCAGCTTGGCTGCTACCACCCTTCATTACTCTCCCCAGGCGCTGAAGAGGAGCAAGAATGGAATTTCTCCTTGATGCTATGCTTACTATTAAACTGAGATGCAAACATAAAGATGGCCTTAGAATTATTTTTATTTGCCAACCTTTACATTCAGGCCTTTACCTGCAGACTTCTTGGCTACTTCTGTAACTTCTGGAGCGTGTCGGGGGAGGCCATGTTAGTCTGTAGCTTCACAAAAAACACAAGGGCTATGTCTACACTAGCCTCAGAACTTTGAAAGGGACCTGATAATGAACCTAATCGAAAGATGCTAATCAGGCACTGCCATGACTACGCAGCACCTCATTAGCATAATGGCGGCCACTGCGCTTTGAAAGTGCCGCTTTCGATTGTGCACACCTTGTCTACATGGGGTCCTTTTTGAAAGGACCCTGCAGACTTCGAAATCCCCTTATTCCTATAACCAAATAGGAATAAGGGGATTTTGAAGTCTGCGGGGTCCTTTCGAAAAGGACCCAGTCTAGACGAGCTGTGTGTGATCTAAAGCAGCACTTTCAAAGTGCCGCAGCCACTATTATGCTAATGAGGCACTGCATATTCAGGGCAGCACTTCATTAGCATCTTTTGATTAGGTTCATTATCATGCCCCTTTCTAAGTTCTGGGGCTAGTGTAGACATAACCCAGCAATCCTGTAGCCCCTTAAAGATTAACAATTTTATTTAAAAGGTAATGAGCTTTTGTGGGTAAGACCCACTTCATCAGAATGTGGGAATAGATTGTTGCAGCCCTCCTGTAGACCCTGGGTGTGGGGAAAGCAAAGGTACCATCCCTCTCACCTCCTGAATGATCAGTTTAAAAGTGAGGCATAATTAGCTCAGAAGAGTGCAGTAACTTTTCCTTCCAACATGCTCAGGGGTGCAGTGTCCCACAGGGGATGGGTAAGGCAGGAAAGCATCCCTATTCAGGTATGTATGTAAGCACTTGCTTAATTACAAAACCCATCTATCGACCTCTGAAAGGAATCAACGGAATTTAAGCATGTGGTTAATTTACACCATAAGCCCCAGTTTCTTCCCTGAATAAGAATAGGGTTAATGTTGTGTTTAAAAAAACTCCCTGTTCAGGGAAGCACTTAAGATGTGCTTTGGTCACATGGAATTCAGTACATGCTTTAGTTGAGCACATAATTAGGTATGATCAGAATAGATGTTTAAGGGCTTTCTTTAATCAGGGCCCAGTGACCCGATGCTCAGAGGTATTCCAGTGAGTAGAACCTTGCAATAGCAAGGGAGCCTGATAAACACGGCAAAGTTGAGGCTGACTCAGAACCAAAGGAGACGGTGGGCAGCGAGTTCTGACTGTGTGCAGCACAGCTGCAGCAGTTCCTTTCAAATCGTCACAAGTGCAAGCTCTGGCACAAATTCTAGTACTGTATGTTTACACGGCACAGCCCTTACCCTAGCACATGGCTTCCCAAACTGGGGGGTGTGCCCAAAGAAATTCCAGAGGGGTCATGAGGCGACCCACTTTCCCCCGCCCCACTTCATCTGCCTCACGCAAAGAAAGAGCCAGCCTTTGCTTTTGGCTCTCAGCCCCTGCCATTTTACGTGGGTGACCCGGCAGAGCTGCTATAAAAAGCAGGCAGCCGGTGAAGAGCCACATGGAGCTAGCTGCCTCCTGCAAAGGTGAGTGAGTGTGGGTTGGGGGTGGGGAGAAGGATAGGGTAAGAGTGGGGGGCTGGTGGTGCCTGGCTTTGGGGAAGGAGAGGGGCTCAGGCAGAGGGGCTTGGGCAGCCAGCTTGAGGGGCTTGTGGGGCTTGGAGGGCTGGCCCCAGCATCATGGTGCTCGGGCAGCTTGGGCTGGCAGGAGGGCAGCTGGCCCCAGCAGTGTGTAGCTTGGGTGGCTGGCCCCAGCAGCGCGGGGCTTGGGTGGGTGGCTCGGGTGGCTGGTGGGTGCGTGGCTGACCCCAGCAGTGCAGGCAGCTCAGGCGGCTGGTCCACGACTGGGGCAGCTGGTGAGTGGGCAGCTGGCTCTGGCATCATGGGGCCCCGGCAGCGGGTGGGTGGGCAGGTGGGTGGATGGCTCTGGCAGCTCAGGCCTCAGGCAGGTAGCAGCTGGTACAGGCAGCTGGTATGGGGCTCGGGCAGCAGGCCAGCTGGGGCTGTACCAGATACCCGCAAGGGGCCAAGAAAAACTATTTGGGCTTATTTTTAATTTTTGTGTTTATTTTAAATTACAAATTGAATTTTTTTGTTAAAGGGGGGATGGATGATGGTAAAGAAGAGGTGGGGGGCACAAGGGTTTCTCAAAAATTAAAAGGGGGGTTGATGCTGAAAAGTTTGGGAACCACTGCCCTAGAAAACTGCAGAGACCAAAATCACTGGGTGGGTCTAAGTCCTGTTTTATGCAGGAGTTCAAACTATCTGATTGATCATTGTCATTTCTGACCTAATACGAGCATGACGCTGTTAAAAGTCCTATTTAAATCAATGGTATTTCTTGTGGAGTGACAAGCTACTCCAAGTAAGGGGAACAGAATCTGGCACTTTGAAATCAAGGCTAATTTTGTTTATAACTACAGGGTTCAGGAAAAGTGTAGTTAATGTTGCAGCGTTATAGAAATGACTTTCCATTAAATTAGGCTTTCTGCTAAGTATTAGGATTCAGCTTTTATGAATTCAATAATGTTTGATTTTAATCATAAAATATGTGAAATATTTCTTTGCTTACAGACTGATAACAGCGATTACTGTAGCAGTCACTAAATACCGTTATAAATCTCACTAATGAAATAGCAATATTGTAACCCTCCAATCACTGTGCAAGATTTAATGCTTACTCTTTCCCTGCGATATAGGATAACTGTAGCTTTTCACAAGCAAAAAGGTGCATCTATTAGATTTAGGAATTGTTATTCAATTACCTTAACAGTCCTTGGTTTTAAAAACATAACAGGGTGCCCCAGCGGTTCAAAGAAAGAGATGTTTGTCTGTACCATGTCTAACTTGGGGTAGGTCTGCAATTATCCCACTCATCCCACTCTAACTCCAGCTCTAGGGCCCTCCTACCATCCCAGAGCCCAGGCTCCAGCCCAAACCCTTGGTGCTACACCACAATTAAACAGTCCCATAGTCTGAGCCACCTGAACCCGAATCAGCTGGCATGGGCTAGCTGCAGGTTTTTACATATGCTCAAATTGTAAACACAAGCACCAGAACCATTTGCACACGAGGAGTGGTCAGAGCCATTGAACCCAACTGCAAACTCTGTCTAGGATGGAAACCATTACAAGCCAGGGGGAGCTGGAATGCCCCAAGCACCCCTCTTTCCAGCTCCTGTGAGTCTAAACATGTCACGAAAGGGGCCTTTCTCCTGGGGGTTGTCTGTGGAAAGCCATATGGAGATACACATCTCATAGAACTGGAAGAGACCTCAAGATTTCCTCGAGTCTAGTCCCCTGCCCTCTTGGCAGAATCTAACACCATCCCCCTTTAATAATAATAATAATAATAATAATAATAATAATAATAAAAGAAAGATCTATTTGTCCCATACCCTTAAATGGCCCCCCTCAAGGATTGACCTTACAAGCCTGGGTTTAGCAGGC